>NC_134355.1:378769426-379969426 GCF_048569485.1 Anomaloglossus baeobatrachus
CGTTCGTCTTGGCGGGTCTTCGTAGGTACTCGAGGCTAACGGTTCTGGGGTTCACGTAGTAAAGAAATCTGGCGATATTTGAGACCTCTGCCTTCCAACCCCGTGTCTGAAGGGTACCCTTCAGGTACTGTGCGTACTCCCTAAGCATGGGGTGGTTAGCGGAGTGGCGTTTGTACAGGCCAGCGTCTCTTGAAGCTGTGCGGCTCGGTATCCTCCATTGCGTGTCCCGCTCCCTTTGTGTACTAGCATCTGGGGCCTCCCCGTCGGATAGATGTTCAGACATGTTAGCGGTAATTTCTGCCTCCGGGCCCGGTCCCTCCCTTTGTGTACTAGCATCTGGGGCCTCCCCGTCGGATAGATGTTCAGACATGTTAGCGGTAATTTCTGCCTCCGGGCCCGGTCCCTCCGAGTCGTCAGCGGATAGAACAGGGAGCGGGTCATGTTCAACCTGTGAATCCCGTTCCTGCTGACTTTGATGCGGCATCTCGTCTGTTGCGGTCTCTCCCCCACTAACGGATACAGATGGTGTATGTATGGAGTCCAAACGCGGCTTGCCTGTCACCAAAAATCCGCGTTGTTCCAAAAAAAACACTACCTCGTCCAGGGATGCGAGAGGCTTGAGGTCGCAAAATTGAACGGTAGTACCTTTTCCTGCAACTCGGTCTAGACAGCGCTTCGCCGAGGTCAACGCCTCTTCTATCTCGGAGTCGGTCAGTCTCCGCATGCAAACCCTTCGCAGGTGGGTAGACAGATATTTGCTTGCCGTATGACAAACGGGGCACGTGAGGGCTGTACGCCGGTGGCTGAAACGAGAGAAAAAAAAATACATTTTTCAGACTTCCGAGATCTGACCGGCGTCGGCAGCCCCCTGTATCCGAAAAGGGCTCCAGGCAATCTCGCCAGAGAGTCCTTGGGACTTTGAATAATTTTCAACATTTTCAGACTTCCGTAGTCAGCGAGCGCTGACTATGCCGGAGGACTCCCGAGCCGCGGACTGTTTTTCGCGCATGTCCCGCTGGTGCCTGGGCCCCGAGGGGACGTTCTCGGGCCAAAACGCATCGATATCGCGTGTGCGTTTCTTTGTCCGGGGGACCCCAGACTGCCATCCGAACGCGTGGAAGTCGAGCCCGGATTGTTTTTCGCGCATGCCCCGCTGACACCCACGGAGCTCAAAGGGGAACCCCGCGTTGGCATGCCTGGGCCCCTAGGGCCACGAGGGAAAGTTCACAGGCAAAAACGCATCGAAATCGCGTGTGCGTTTTCTTTGTTTTTTTGTCCGGGGGGCCCCCGGGCGAATTCTGGACTTATTCCCCCCGTGATTTGGATAAAACCTGAACATTTTCAGGCCCCCGCGACCTTCCGGAGGTGCCGGGGCCCCCAGGAGCCCGAGCGGGGCCCCGGGCACTCTTGCCCGACTGCCCTCGGCGCTTGGATGAAAGCTGGAAAATTTCAGGCTCCTGCGACCTTCCGGAGGTGCCGGGACCCCGACCTTCCGGAGGTGCAGGGACCCCCGCAGGTGGGTAGACAGATATTTGCTTGCCGTATGACAAACGGGGCACGTGAGGGCTGTACGCCGGTGGCTAAAGCGAGAGGCGCTACATGTTATTTTAAGGCATTCAGATAATTTTAGTTGGTCATACATCGCAGTTTACTTACGGTTCCATCGTTAGCGGGATCACAGCGGTGTACGGCGTCCTGTTTGACCGACTAGCTGTGGCTGCACTCGTGTTATCGGTCCTTGGCGTCCGCACCTGTTCGGTTGATCACCTGGGCGTGTCTTTGATGAGTCATCCACTGGGCTGCCATCCGTACGCGTGCGTGGAAGTCGAGCGTCCGCACCTGTTCGGTTGATCACCTGGGTGTGTCTTTGTTGAGTCATCCACTGGGCCGCCATTCGTACGCATGGAAGTCGAGCGTCCGCACCCGTTCGGGTGATCAGCAGGTACGTGCTTTCTTTGTTGCGGTAACTACGGGGCTGCCATCCACGGGGCTGCCATCCACGGGGCTGCCATCCACTGGGCTGCCATCCACTGGGCTGCCATCCGTATGGGTGAAAGTCACCAACAGCGGTGCTAACTGGATCCTATCCTGTGTGATACTCCTGCTGTCCTTGGTGACACTTTAGACATTTGTGGTCACCAACAAAATGGCTCTGCACTGTGTCCCTACACTTCATTCTCTCATCTATTGGAAACACTTAGGTTGGGAGGGGGAGGTGTGATATCACACACAGGAGAGCAGATTCTGCCCACTTTACTGCAGCTGTAATCCAGGCTTTTTCTACAGTGGGATTTCTGTAGGATTTCAGCAGCTGCTCCCCCTAGTGTTTGTGGAAAATGTCAAACTTTTGATTTTTTTTTATATTTTGCTCTATTAAAAACAAATAATATTTAAACAAAACATTAAAACATTAATACTTTACATTTTTTCAGTTATTGAATTTTTTTTTTTTTTGGACGACACCTTCCCTTTAATAGTTCCTTCAATTTCGCGATTCATTAGCCCATTTTCCCCTTGTTTGTTCAGACTCATTTGAACCCATCAGAGCATAGTCTATTGACTATTGTCTCATCGCTCCCAATCACCTGTTTCCAATCTTGTACCATCTATTTTTCTTTTTTGCAAACTCGAGCCGATACTTTTTATGATTATATTGCAGTCAAGGCGTCTTCATCTTTTTTTCAGGCCACCATTCCATACTTGAGTAATGTGCGTCACACAGTACTTCCATGCAGGTCTGTGATCTCACTGTTCTGAAGCAAGCGAGTAACCTTGACTGCCGTGTTTGTCGCAACAGAACTTGTAGACATTGTGATAAGCCAACTTGTTAACGTTTCTATTTTGCCTGGATGTCCACCTCTTAACTTTTGAATGCATGGACGGACTTCATTCTTTTGTATTTTTCAAATTGTGATGGCACTCACATGATGCAGTTTGCCAATGTTCTTGGGCACGATACTGCTATTAATGAACTGGATGATGCTATTTCTCTTTGCGTGGGAAATCTTCTTCATGGCTGCTCCTCGATTTGAAACAGTGACCTTTTACTTGAGAATCAACCTAATAACACATTGAGCTATTAGAGAATGTGAGAACAGGTTGTAATTTGTAGCATACAGGAATAAAAAGATTTTTCTACCACCATGAGTAAAACAGTAACAATGCAGTGGCATGACAATAATCTGCATAACTAATTATATGCTAAATAGTTGCAAGTCAAATTCATGTATGTGCTAGCCAAGATAATTGTCTATAAAATGAAGGAAGTGTCACTTGCGGAGTTGTAGTGGATAGTGAGATATGGAATCTGAATGTCAAATGTTCAGCACAGGTACTCTTGCTTGTCAGTCTACACTTTCTATTGCATGTGATTCACACATCCCTTACATGTGCAGTTTTTAATATACTGGTTTTCGAAGTTTAGTATTTTTGTGTTTTTTTGTGGGGATAATACAACCATTTGTACAGTGCACATACTGTATAGTAATCGGCTATTATTCTGGTGATGTGATGCTGATTCAAGAACATTTTGCTTTAAACTATCGCAACCATAGTAATCAACGATGTTCTGACCATGCATGTTACTTTTCTATAGCCATCTTTTCATCTGTTACCTGTGCTACAATCACTTCTGAGGCCTGACAACATCAGAATATCACTGCTAGATAGTCTACAAAAGCCTGACAATAACACCTGACTGATGGTGCTGGCTTTTATTGCACTCCTTTGTGTCCACATTTAACTCTTCCTGTAATGGCCCTTGTGTTAAATACATTTTCATAAATCTATAATACAAATGAATATAAATGATGCTTATATAGCGCCATCATATTTAACAGTGCTTTACAGACATTATCATCACCCATTGGGGCTCACAATCTATTTTCCCTATCTATGTGTTTGGAGTTTGAGCGGAAACTGGAGTACCCAGATATACAGTATGTCCACCGCCATTAACTTGAGAACGGCGGCAGCTATAGGCATAGAAGTGGTGTCTAGGTATAGTAAAGTAGCCATGCGCTATGCAATGAAACCACCTATAGCGCCACCTGGTGGAAAACAAAGGAGTTAGCATTTTTATCTCAAACAGAATGAGATAGAGGTAAAAAGTGAATTACAAAGTTGTAGGGCATCATTTCAATACGAATCAACACCTTGAATTCAGAAATGCTATGATTACAATGTGTAAAACTCACAAGGCTGCGGACGTGAAGCGATACATACATGGAGACCTTCCTACAAGTCATTGGTTATGGTGGCTGCGTAGAGTGGCCTCCACGCTTACCTGACCCGACCCCATTGGACTTCTTTCTGTGAGGTCACATCAAACAGCAGGTGTATGCGACCCCTCCACCAACATTGCAGGACCTACGACGACGTATCACAGATGCTTGTACAAACACGTCACCTACCATATTGCACAACGTGCAGCAAGATACAGTATGCTGTCCAGAGTCCAGATGTGCATTGCAGCTGACGGTGGCCACTTTGAGCATCAAAGTTAAATGAGCGCCATATGCGTAACCAGTATTCAATGTTTTGGGGGGGTCATGGGTTATATATCATAGCATTTCTGTATGCAAGGTGTCTATTCGTTTTGAATTGAAGATGCCATACAACTTTGTAATTCACTTTTTTTTCTGTATCTCGTTCAGTTTTCGGGATAAAAATGCTAACTCCGTTTTCCATCAGGTGGCGCTATAGGTGGTTTCATTGCGTAGCGCATGGCTACTTTACTATACCTAGACACCACATCTATGCCTATAGCTGCCGCTGTTCTCAAGTTAATGGCGGTGGACAGGATACGGGTGGACACACTTTGTATGTATGTAGATTTTGTGTGTGTGTGTGTGTGTATATATATATATATATATATATATATATATATATATATTTCTCCATCGTTTCATTGGGGGACACAGGACCATGGGTTATGCTGCTGTCACTAGGATTCTGACACTAAGTAAACAGAAAAAGTTAGCTCCTCCCCAGCAGTATAACCCCTGAGCCAGAGGCGGACTCAATCAGTTTTTTGCTTAGTGTCGTAGGAGGCTGATGTGGGCCGACTGGGCCCTCTTCAGCCACTTGATTTTTTGCGTATATTTTTTCATTTTTCTCTCGGCGACGCTCGTCGCTCTCATCTGTTGGAATTCTCTCTTTCTGCAGGTATCGTTTCTCTACCTCAGCTCTCGCAGCCCGTGTGGGTACCACTCCCCTGGGTCGCAGAAGCTTGAGTTGTCGGGCCCTCTCCCCCGTCCAATTCCACGGTACCACTCCCGGGTTGGCACGCGGGGCTAATCCTTCCTGGGCACCTCCTATTCACCCTGCGGTATCACCCCAAAGGGTGCAAGGGGCATACAGCAGGGACTGGACCTCGCAGCGCGTCTGGATGATGGGGCCCGCAGCGCTGCTTCACTACAGGGGGCTCCCTGCCCCCACCGGCGTCCACCTCCCTGCCTGCCTGCCTCATTCTTCTGCGGTCCGCAGCCAGTCCTCCGGTGTGCGGAGCACACGGACACAGGTGCAGAGCTCCACGCCTGCACACTGGCAGAGGCTACGCCGCCGACCAGGTAGGACACCCCCTCCTACCTTCCCCCAGGCGGTTACAAAATATAGGCCCCGGTCCGGGCCTACTCACCGGGCGCCCCGGCCACGTCCTCTCCCAGCGCTGGAATCCACACAGACGGCCGGTGCACGGACGTCGCTGCCGCGCCGCCGCCCCCACAGGTAGAACCGCCGGTTTCTACATTACCCTGCGCTGGCTGCTTCTATTTAGGCTCCGGCCTGGGCCTAGTCACCGGACGCCCCGGGCCGCATCGGGCGACAGAGCGCACGCACTGCCGACATCCGGTCTTCGCAGCTGCGCCGCAGCCACCGTTCGCTGGCAGGACAGCCGGCCGGTACCTTCCATGCTCCGGCAGCCTTCAAAATTTAGGCCCCGGCTTCGGCCTTGTCCCCGGCGTCCTAGGCCCGCCTCCTGCCGCAGCGCGATTGGCCGCCGGCCGCTCGGTCTCCACCCTCCTCCCAGCCCCCCCACCTCCAGCCTCCTCAGCATCCATTTTAAAAAAAAAAAAAAAAAAAAGAGACTGATTATAGCAGTTCCCCTAGTCTGCGGATTGCTGAGGCTACAGCAACCCTCATATGGGGGAAAAGTAGCCAACATTAGCCACGTTCTCTGAACGGTAGTGGTTGTTTCTGTTTCTTTTGTCATGGGCTCAGTTTATTTCAATATGTAAATGTAGACATATATATATATGTATATTAACTCTTACGAGCTCTTATTCGGGTTCTTGGTTTGCATAAGAGGTACAGTTGGTTTAGGGCTGTTCTCTCAGTTGTGAATTACTCCGAACGTTGTCACATTAGTGCTTCCAGCTTCCGCGGGCCCTGGCACTGCACGCACCGGTATCCCGCACCGGCAGGCGGGTTGGCGCCCTCTCTCAGACCCCGCATCCCCGTGCTGACGTCCCTCGGGTGGGTGCGCATGCGCTGCGTCCCCGGGCCGTCGCTCTGCCGTAACCATCCGCAAGACTGGCGCATTCCCCCCGGTGAGTTGGGTCCCGTACTAGGGAACTTTTCCTCTGCCCAAGGCGGACCCGCCAGGTCTCGTCTTCTGCGCCCCCAGGGTTCACCTTACTCCCCAGGTCCAGACTGCCTCTCCTCTGGTAGCCTTTCGACCTCTCGGGGATGGCCCAGGCGTTTCCACCTCTGTTGGACTTCGAGCAGGAGTACCGGGATGTTTGGCGCATGACTAATAGCCGGGTAAGGATGGTGAGTCAAGCCTTAAGGGTACGGACAGTCCTTCTCTACGTGCACGCACCGGGGGAGGTGAGTCCCGTACCAGGGACCTCACCCGCTGCTCGAAGCGTACCCGCCAGGTCTCGCCTTTGGCGCCTCCCCCTGGTTTTTCCTTCATTCCCAGGTCCAAAGCTCCCGCTCGTCCAGAAGCCTTCCGACCTCTCTGGTGATGACCCAGACGTACCACCTCTGCTGGATTCCGAGCAGGCGCCGAGGTTCGGCACATGATGATTAGCCTGGAAGAAACGGTGAGTCAGACCATAAGGCCACGGATAGTTCTCTTCTCCTCTCTGAGCACACAGGTCTCCTTTAAGACTTTTCTAGAGGACCCATGATGTTTGTCAGTGGACATCCAATAGTTCGCAGAGCTACTGCTCCTTCACAGACATCAGCCAGACTGGACGTTACCAGCGGTAAGTCTTGTTATTGTCTTTATTCATTCTCCAAGGGGCTCCGGAGAGAAGGGGCATGCCCCCCTGCGATCGACCCGCCAGGTTGCCTCTTGGCTTATCATCCCTAAGGTGACGTCTCTCAGGGACTCCACGGACTCCCTACGCAGAGGACTACATTCCATCTCTGCCGATCAGAACTGGTTGACATCTTCGGTAAGTACCTTCTCATCATAGCCCTGGCACTTTACCAGCTTTACGGCCTGAGCCTATAGCAGCAGTGTGACCACCCGTCGAGGCCTCTGCTTCAGGAGCTGGATCGCGGAGGCGACATCTAAAGAGTCGCTGACCTTCCTTCCGCCTTTAGGTGAACGTCCCTTCGGACATAGGTTAGTCCAGTGGATCCCCTAGACTACGTGAGGGAAGTGTACTCTCTCCCTAGGCTACGTGAGGGAAGAGCACATCTCTTCCCAGCATCGGCCCAGACGCTCAGGATCGTCGCCTTCACCGCTCGGCTCCTGTCCGTTCAAGCCGCAACCGTCAGGGCGCCTCTATCTCTCATCGTCATTTCTCGCTACTAGGGCAGCTGCTCCACCGGTTGGAGTCCTTTCAGATCCCGGCCCGGTAGATCATCCCCTTAGGCATGTTTTTCGAGACCGCCATAGGGAAGTTACTCTTCACGCAGGAGTAGTTTTCCTTCCCCGCACCAAGTCGGGTTCGGTAGGCGAGTCCGCAGCGGCTGGGGGAGGTGATAGCGGTGGTACACTTACCGGTGTTCATCCTTGCCCTTCCAGAGGTCCCCACTGAAGAACGGAGATAAGTAGCTTCCGTCTGCCCCGGGGGATCCGCCTTTCCCTTCCTAGTGGACCAGCTTTCGTGTCCGGTCCCTGGGAAGATCCCCTCTCCGTCTCCTCTGGAGAATAGCATCAGCCATTACCAGTCTCCTATGCTAGGGTGGGCTTGTCCACTTTTCCACAGCACGATCCCGAGGAACATCCCTTATGTGTGGTCTCCCCTTCAGCATTCCAGGATTTCAGATCCATCCGGTTAGACTGGTTACGTTTTCTTCACTGGGGCGAGGTTGTTCCGGTCAGGTTCCAGTCGGACCATGCCACAGCGGTGGCGTGCATCATCCACCAGGGAGGCGCAGGAAGTGTCGTGAAAAAGGAAGAGGTCAAGAAGATCTTGCTCTGGGCCGGATCTCGTGCTCTCTAATCTCAGCAGTTCACATCCCTACCGTGGATGTTTGGACGGCCGTTTTTTCTCAGCAGGAGGGGCCTCGCCTAGCCAGAATGGCTCCTCATCAGGGAAGTCTCCAGCCAGATCTACGACGAAGGAAGACCTCCAGTCGTGGTCCTATTGGCCCCCCGATCTAGCTTTCTAGTCAACGGCGGGTCTAGGGTGCCCCCTTTTCTGCGCTAGGTGACGACGCCCTCGCCCGGCTGTGAGGCCGGTTCATTTATTCATTTTCTTGGGCATCTGCCTACGGCTTCCCATGATCTCGAGCTTCTCAAGAGGGACCAAGGCAGAGGGTGGCTATGGAGGGGCCCAGGCGAGCATAGTTCACAGAAGTCACTCAATCCACTCGCAGAGGCCCTGTGGCGCTTTCCAGACCGTCCAGTTCTTCCGTGTCGAGCCCTCTCTGCCACCAGGACTTAGAAGCCCTAAGTTTCCCGACCTTAAGAGCGGATCCCGGGTTCTTGCTCGCACAGGCCGGTTGGCAAGAAGGATGCAGACAATGTTGGAGACCGGGGAGCTGGTTCCCTCGAAAATGTATTACCACACGTGTGGAGTTCCTCCGGGGTGTAAAGAGCACATCTTCTTTCCTCTCTCTCTCGCTCCTTTCCTGCACTACTGCCATGCTGACAGTCAGATCTGGATGCGGCTTTCTAGCGCGTCCCTCTAGGGGCCTGGTGTCGACGCGGTCATTTCAGTTCAGAGGCTTATCACTTCTCGTCCCACGACCAAGGTGTTTCACGCAGAGAAGCGTCCATCTGGCTCGGCGGCATCGCCGTCCACTAGTAACGTGGGACCTTAATCTAGCGATGGGTTCACCTCACGGCTCTCGGTTTGAGCTTTTCCGAGGGCTTCTTACTCCCACATGTTTGGATAGGTGGGCTCCTCGTGGCCGTCTCCTTGTCTCAAGGGGCATCAGGGCGGACAGCTCTCTCTTGTTGCCTTTGTTCCCCCCCCTCTTTTCCAGGTCCTCCAGTAGGGCAAGGGGGGTGCTCCGGCCACTACCCTCCCTTCGGTCCAAGGCAGCCCGCCTTCCTTCCAGATAAGGTGTTGGGGTTTCGGGTTCGGTTCTAGTACCTTCTCTCAGCCTGAAAAGAGCCTAGTTCGTTCCTGAACGGGTACGAGCCCTCAGTAGGTTGTGCCCTCAGGACCGCACTTTTCGGTCTACTCCGACAGTCAGTTCATCTTTTCAGGACAGTTCATCTTTTCATCCGGTCCCAGGAGGCGCATGCCGGCGCCCAGGGCTAAGATTTCCATAGGGATCCTTCCGTCATAGGTGAAGCCTATCGCATGGAAAACGGACCTCCGCCGTTTTTTCTACCGTCCAAGGAGAGTCTCTTGGATGATTGGACTACAGACGTTGACGGACCGAGGTCTGCCGGGCCTCCTCCTGGTCTAGTAGGCAGACCTTTACTAGTTCCTATCAGGTCACACCCAAGCTTTGGCAGTGGCCAGTCTTGCCATTATCTTTGCGGGCGGCAGTAGCACACCTGTAACAAGGTAGGTAATTGTAGGTCTGGGTCAAGCCCGACAGGAGGTAGCGGTTTCCTACCGATCTCCGGTGATGGTTCTCTTCCCACCCAGGGACTGCTTTTGGACATCCCATGGTCCTGTGTCCTCCAATGAAACGATGGAGAAAGATAGATTTTTGTGTACTCACCGTAAAATCTCTTTCTCTGAGTCTTCATTGGGGGACACAGCACCCACCCTGCTTGTGTTTTTTGGGTTACATTTTACCGGTCTGTTGCCTCAGTGGCCATATTCCCAGGCCATTGGTCGCACGTCTATTTGGTTATAGTTTTTTCCTTGTCTTATTCAGGATTGTTTGGTTCTCCTCCTACTGCTTGTGCACTAAACTGATTGAGTCCGCCTCTGGCTCAGGGGTTATACTGCTGGGGAGGAGCTAACTTTTTCTGTTTACTTAGTGTCAGCCTCCTAGTGACAGCAGCATAACCCATGGTCCTGTGTCCCCCAATGAAGACTCAGAGAAAGAGATTTTACGGTGAGTACACAAAAATCTATCTATATATATATATATATATATATAAATTAGTGCCTACAAGTAGTATTCAACCCCCTGCAGATTTAGCAGGTTTGATAAGATGCAAATAAGTCAGAACCTGCAAGCTTCAAACAAGAGCAGGATTTATTAACAGATGCATAAATCTTACAAACCAACAAGTTATGTTGCTCAGTTAAATTTTAATAAATTTTCAACATAAAGGTGTGGGTCAATTATTATTCAACCCCTAGGTTTAATATTTTGTGGAATAACCCTTGTTTGCAATTACAGCTAATAATTGTCTTTTATAAGACCTGATCAGGCCGGCACAGGTCTCTGGAGTTATCTTGGCCCACTCCTCCATGCAGCTCTTCTCCAAGTTATTTAGGTTCTTTGGGTGTCTCATGTGGACTTTAATCTTGAGCTCCTTCCACAAGTTTTCAATTGGGTTAAGGTCAGGAGACTGACTAGGCCACTGCAACACCTTGATTATTTCCCTCTTGAACCAGGCCTTGGTTTTCTTGGCTGTGTGCTTTGGGTCGTTGTCTTGTTGGAAGATGAAATGACGACCCATCTTAAGATCCTTGATAGAGGAGCGGAGGTTCTTGGCTAAAATCTCCAGGTAGGCCGTGCTATCCATCTTCCCATGGATGCGGACCAGATAACCAGGCCCCTTGGCTGAGAAACAGCCCCACAGCATGATGCTGCCACCACCATGCTTGACTGTAGGGATGGCATTCTTGGGGTCGTATGCAGTGCCATCCAGTCTCCAAACGTCACGTGTGTGGTTGGCACCAAAGATCTCAATCTTGGTCTCATCAGACCAGAGAACCTTGAACCAGTCTGTCTCAGAGTCCTCCAAGTGATCATGAGCAAACTGTAGACTAGCCTTGACATGACGCTTTGAAAGTAAAGGTACCTTACGGGCTCGTCTGGAACGGAGACCATTGCGGTGGAGTACGTTACTTATGGTATTGACTGAAACCAATGTCCCCACTGCCATGAGATCTTCCCGGAGCTCCTTCCTTGTTGTCCTTGGGTTAGCCTTGATTCTTCGGACAAGCCTGGCCTCGACACGGGTGGAAACTTTCAAAGGCTGTCCAGGCCGTGGAAGGCTAACAGTAGTTCCATAAGCCTTCCACTTCTGGATGATGCTCCCAACAGTGGAGACAGGTAGGCCTAACTCCTTGGAAAGGGTTTTGTACCCCTTGCCAGCCTTGTGACCCTCCACAATCTTGTCTCTGATGGCCTTGGAATGCTCCTTTTGTCTTTCCCATGTTGACCAAGTATGAGTGCTGTTCACAAGTTTGGAGAGGGTCTTAATTAGTCAGAAAAGGCTGGAAAAAGAGATAATTAATCCAAACATGTGAAGCTCATTGTTCTTTGTGCCTGAAATACTTCTTAATACTTTAGGGGAACCAAACAGAATTCTTGTGGTTTGAGGGGTTGAATAATAAATGACCCTCTGAATAAACTTTTCACAATTTAAAAAAAAAAATAAAAAAAAGAAATAACATTTTTTTTTTTGCTGCAGTGCATTTCACACATCCAGGCTGATCTACAGTCCAAATGTCACAATGCCAAGTTAATTCCGAATGTGTAAACCTGCTAAATCTGCAGGGGGTTGAATACTACTTGTAGGCACTAATATATATATATATATATATATATATATATATATATATATATATATATATATATACTGACAAAAAAAAGCACAGGCAGAACATACAATGTCATTGCATATTCTGTCCCTAGTGGGATTTGAACCCAGGACCCCAGCGCTGTAAACAAACAGTGCTAACTACTGAGCCAACATGCCACCTATATAATACATTTTTTGTAATATTTCTTCCTATAGATCAATGACTTCAGTTATGAGTTGCCTCTCCACGACCTCGGCTAACCTGATCAATAGTAAAACTGAGGGATCAGCTCGCGTGTGGCCCATATTGGTCTATGGACTGGTGAGGGGAGATGTGGAGGGAACTACTGGAGTAAGAGAGGGTTAGTTTTTGACTTTGTGGTTTTGCTCCAGCGTTCAGGCACATAAGTTTGCTCCTGGATCCCAACAGATTCACTGCTTACATGTGGCAGCGAATAGTGAGGTGGATGTGCTGTTCAATGGGTTTTCATGACCGCCATGGTTCTGCCATATGCAGAAGCCTATTATGCCCTTACATATTCAAGGTCTCATAGGTTTCCTGCTACTTTAACCCCTTAGTGACCAAGCCACTTTTGACCTTCCTGACTAGACCACATTCTTTTCAAATCTGACCAGTGTCACTATAAGTGGTAATTGTGGAATGCTTCAATGGATCTCAGTGGTTCTGATCATTGCTTTTTTTTTCGTGATAAATTGTACTTTGTTAGTGGTAAAGTTAGGTTGATTTTTTTTTTTTGCTTTGTAAAAATATGGGAATTTTGACAAACATTTTGAAGGTTTCAAAATTTAATTTTCAAACTCAAGTTTTATATCCTTAACCCTTTTAGGACCTAGGACGTATATATATGTCCTAGGTCGCCTTCCTCCCTTTAATGCAGGCTTGTGCGGAGAATCCTCATTATTTCCCGCATATGTCTGCTGATCTGATCAGCAGACATGCAACTAACAGGTGCAGGTGAATCTCTGATCCACCCGTGCCTCTTAATCCCTTAGATTCCGCTGTCAAACTTTAACAGCGCAATCTCACACACTCAGGTGGGAATTGCGCTGTTCCCTGACGCAATTCGTGGCTCCGTGATGCAATCACAGGGCGCCAATGGCTTGTCATGATAGCACAGGGTCAGCTGATGACCCCTGTCGCTGTTATGATTCACTTCCTGTGAATACGCTCGTGAGACGCTCGCAGGAGATCAGCATTTCTACTGTTCAGAGCGATGCATGCCAAGCAAAGCATTTTTTGCCTATACTATTTAGTAATGGTCTTTATCATGCTGATGGTGCTGTAATAATTGGCTGTCTTAACATGTGTAAATAATTTTTAAGAGCCCTTATTGATTGAAATAACTTATTCAAATGCCCATCTTTTTGCATGTCTGCTATTAGATATAGTAATTATCATTATTATAAATGGTTCTATTCTCATTGGCTAATATGCGGTTGGAGCATATGTCAGAGCGAAATGACACCCGCACCAGTCCCAGCCGCCGCTCACATATTATTTAGATGGCGTCTCAGTGTGATGTGCCGGAAGTGACGTCCTGGAATGCACTAAGCAAGCTGTTTGGAATGCACTCGGCACATTTAGAATGACGTGCCAAAAGGAACATTGTGGAACATGTGTGGCACTCTGCCTAAATCACCGGATAGGACGTGCCAGTAATGACGTTCCTTATTTGAGGAGCTTTTAAACCTCTCGGTATGCTGTTTAGGATGCTTTTTCTGATTGCTGTATTATCAATCACCAATTAAGGCAGTTTATAAGAAATTCTTGGGACAGCCTTCACTGAGTGGTGGCTCCACTATAGTTATCTATTAGGGTGCAAACCTCCACAGTTGGTGTCATATCTATTAAGATCTTGATGGGGTCTTCTATTTAACAATTGTTTAGGTCTTATTCTTTTTCCCTATACTGTTTTTATTGGATGTTAATTCTTGTTCCTTTCTTAAGCTCATTTTGTGTGGGTATTGGTGATGAGTAAACGTGCTCGCCCCTGCTTGTTACTTGATTGAGCATCGGGGAGCTGGGCCGAGTATCTTGTGTGCTCCGATATTTCGTCCATGAAACAATGACCCCAACGTACAGGCTTACTTCACTGCATGATGTATGCAGGAACCCGAGTGAGAGGCATTCGCAGTCAGTGAATGGCTCTCCCGGGGAATAAAACGTTCTCTGACAGTGTGACGAGAAATAAAAACCTGCCCCCCTCCCACTGGAAATGCTCTTTTTATGGCTGACTGTATGTGGGTGGAGTCCCAAACGGGCCAATCATTGACTTTCTATAATGCTCATTACTCGCATTGAGCTCATACAAGTGTCTGACCAGCTTGAATAGAGTACTGAGCATTTGAGCATTTTAGTTCTTGCCCAGCAATACTGATCATATTATATCAGCACATACAGTTGAAACCAGACATTTACATACACTATCTAAAGAGACACACCTGCCTGTTTTTCTCACTATGACATGAAATAATAATAAACCTTTCCCGTCTTATGTAAATTAGGAACCAAAATTATTTATGTTATCCAAATGTCAGAATAATGAGAGAGAGAATGTTTTTTAAGCCATTTTTAATATTTTCTGCAAAGTCAACAGTCTACATACATTTCATTATTATTTGGTACCATTGCCCTTAAACTGTATGACATGGGTCAAAAATTTTGGATATCCTTCCAGAAGCTTCTCACAATAGTTGGTAGGAATTTGGGCCCATTCCTTGTGACAGAACTAGTATAACTGAGCCATGTGTAGGTCAACTTGTTCGCACGTGCCTTTTCAGCTTCGCCCATAAATTTTCAATAGGATGGAGGTCAGGGTTTTGTGATGGCCACTCAAAAGTATTGACTTTGTTATCCTTAAGGTACTCTGCAACCAGTTTGGCAGTATGCTTCGGGTTATTGTCCAGTTGGAAGACCAATTTCCACCCAAGCTTTAAGTTCCTGGTTAATATCTTGAGATGTTGCTTTTGTTCTTGGGTTGATATGCACATCTGACCAAAGCATTTTCATCTCTGGTACACAGAACACGTCTCCTTCCTGAGCAGTATGATGGATGGACATTCCTATCTTGTTTGTACTTGTGTATAATTGTTTGTATAGATGAACGAGGCACCTACAGGTATCTGGAAATTGCACCAAAAACATGACATCATATGTGCTGTACCATACTGTTTAAAGGCATAGTACTCTTAGTGTATAAACTTTTGACTTTGCAGAAAGTACTAAAAAAAAAAAAACCCTTACATTCTTTCTCTCATCATTCTGGCATATAAACGGATTTTTGTGTTCTCACCGTAAAATCGTTTTCTCTTAGCCATCATTGGGGGACACAGGACCATGGGTGTTATGCTGCCTATCCATAGGAGGACACTAAGTAGATGCAAAAAGCATTAGCTCCTCCTCTGCAGTATACACCCCCTGGCCGGGCCAGGCAACCGCAGTTTTAGTACACAAGCAGTAGGAGAAAAAAAAACAGTAAAAACTTATCTCAACGTAGGAACCTGAGAAAAAACGTTATAACCAAATAAGGTACTGAGCGAACCAAGGCCCAACAGGGTGGGTGCTGTGTCCCCCAATGATGGCTAAGAGAAAACGATTTTACGGTGAGTACACAAAAATCTGTTTTTCTCTGATGCCTCATTGGGGGACACAGGACCATGGGACGTCCTAAAGCAGTCCATGGGTGGGAAAATTAAAAGAAGACAACACAACCCAAGGACTAAGAACCAGTCCAGATAGCCTGGAGCACCTACTGAGAGAGGTGCTCTACTGCCGTTTGCAGAATTTTCCTACCCAGATTTGCCTCAGCTGAAACCTGGGTATGGACTCTGTAATGCTTTGAAAACGTATGTAGGCTAGACCAGGTTGCATCCTTACACACCTGTTCCACTGAAGCCTGATGCCGAATGGCCCACGAAGCACCAACTGCTCCCGTGGAATGAGCCGGCACCCCACTAGGAAAGGGCTTGAGTTGCAAGCGGTAGACTTCCTGGATCACAGAGCAAATCCAGCGAGCCAGAGTTGCCTTTGAATCTGCCTGTCCCTTCTTAGGCCCCTCAGGAATGACGAACAAAGAGTCCGTTTTCCTAAAGGGAGCTGTCATGGATATGTAATATCTGAGAGCTCTGATGAGGTCTAACGAATGCAGAGACCTTTCCACCCTATGAACTGGGTGTGGACAAAAGGAAGGCAGAACAATGTCCTTGTTCAAATGAAACTGGGTAGGAACCTTTGGAAGAAAATCCGGAAGGGGGCGCAGAACCACCTTGTCCTGGTGAAAGATCAGAAAAATCTTGCGGCAAGAAAATGCTGCCAGTTCCGAAACCTGTCTGGTGGACGTAATTGCCACCAGGAATGTTACCTTCCCGGACAGAAGAGCAAGGGAGGATTCCTGGAGACCGTCCAGAACGAGATTGAGGTCCCATGGGTCCAGCGGCCGTTTGTACGGGGGAACTAGATGGGAAATGCCCTGGAGGAAGGTCTTGACTTGCGGTTTTTGAGCCAGGCGGCATTGGTAGAAGATTGAGAGCGCTGAGACCTGCCCTTTAAGGGAACTGAGAGCCAACCCCGCTTGCAAGCCAGACTGCAGAAAGTTGAGAATTTTGGGGATGGCCAGAGGCATAGGCTGGACGTTAGTTTCCCTGCACCATGAAAGGAAGATTTTCCACGTACAGTGGTAAATGCGGGATGAAGCAGGCTTTCGGGCGCTGATCATGGTGGAGATAACCGCGGGGGATAATCCCGCTCTTGTTAATAACCAGGTCTCAATGGCCATGCCGTCAGCTTCAGGGCTTTGGAGTTCTGATGGGAAATGGGCCCTTGGGTCAGCAAGTCTGGGATGTCTGGAAGGCGCCACGGTACATCTGTGAGCATTTGTACTAATTCGGCGTACCAAGCGCGCCTGGGCCAGTCCGGTGCTATCAGTATCACCGGGACTCCCTCTGCCTTGATCTTGCTGATTATCAGCGGCAGCAGGGGTACAGGTGGAAATATGTAAGGCAGGTGGAAGTGGTGCCAGGAGCAGACTAGAGCATCCGCGCCGATGGACTGCGGGTCGCGTGACCTGGCTATGACCGCGGGTACCTTTGCGTTCAACCTTGAGGCCATTAGATCCACGTCTGGTGTGCCCCAGCGAGTGCACATGTGTAGGAACACTTCTGGGTGGAGAGACCACTCTCCGGCGGCCAGGCCTTGGCGACTTAAAAAGTATGCTGCCCAGTTCTCTACTCCCGGTATGTGTACCGCTGATATCACTGACCCCGTCGATTCGGCCCAGCTGAGGATCTTGTGGGCCTCGAGATAAGCAGCTTTGCTGCGGGTGCCCCCCTGCCGATTGATATAGGCTACAGCTGTCGCATTGTCCGATTGGACTTGACTCTGATGACCCGCTAGCAGAGGGCAGAACGCCCTGAGCGCGAGGAAGGTGGCGCGGATTTCCAGGTTGTTTATGGGTAGGGAAGACTCCTGGGGCGTCCAACGTCCTTGAGCAGTGTGGTGCCGTTACACTGCTCCCCAGCCTAGGAGGCTGGCATCCATGGTCAGGACCAGCCAGTTCACTGGGAGAAAAATCTCCCCTTCGATAGGGATGAGGGCCGAAGCCACCAGCGGAGTGCATACCTGACTGAAGGCGTCAGGTGAAGGTCTGTCCAGGAAGAAGGGGCTCTTGTCCCAGGCAGCTAGAAGGGCTAGCTGCAATGGTCGGAGGTGCAGTTGAGCAAAAGGTACTGCCTCCATAGCCGCCACCATCCTGCCGAGCACCTTCATGCTGAATCGAATGGAGCGAGACTGAGGACATAGAAGGCAGCGTACCGCTTGTCGAAGAGCGATCGCCTTGTCCTGAAGGAGATAGATCAAGCCCCGACGGGTGTCCAGGGACATGCCCAGAAAGATGATGGTTCGTGCTGGGACCGGGGATGATTTGTCTAGATTCAGTAGCCACCCTAAGCGGGATAGGGTGTCCACGGTGATCTGTACGCTGGTTGAGCAGTCGCGGAAGGAGGGGGCCTTGATGAGGAGGTCGTCCAAGAAAGAGAGAATGACTACTCCCCTGGCGTGAAGGACGCTCACGGCGGCCGCCATGACTTTGGTGAAGACCCTTGGTGCGGTGGCAAGGCCGAAGGGTAAGGCCACGAATTGAAAATGGGAGTCCTGATCTGCGAAGCGGAGGAACTTTTGGTGATCTGGAGCGATGGGTATGTGCAGGTACATGTCCTTCATATCTATGGAGGCGAGGAATTCCCCTTCGACCAAGGATGCAATGGACTCCATTCTGAATCTCCGTACGTGCACGTTTGTTCAGGTGTTTGAGGTCCAGGATGGGTCGAACTGACCCATCCTTTTTGGGGACCACAAAGACGTTGGAATAAAAACCCCTGAACTTCTCATCGTCCGGGACGGGTATTATCACTCCTGCTGTTTGGAGCGAGTGGATTGCTGAGAAAAAGGCAACGCGTCGTTTTCGAGTCTTTGGAGGGGTTTGAGAGAAGGAACCGGTTCGGGGGTCGAGTCCAAAATTCTATGTGGTAACCGGAAGACACAAGGTCTTGTACCCATTTGTCGTCTGAGGCGGCAGCCCAGATGTGTTGAAAGAGCCGCAGTCGACCGCCTACAATGAGTGTGTCTTCCGGGCCGCCGAAGGAGTCATGAGGGGGGAAAACGTGGTGGACGAGTCTCCCTAGTCCTGGACTGTTTCGGTCTAGGCTGCCATGACGAAGTGGGTTTCGGGGAGAGCTGAGGTCGGTCCCTGCGTAGTCCGCGGCTAGGGGCGGGGACAGCGCGGGATGTCGACCAACCAAATGAGTTCCGAAAGGAGCGGAACGAGGACTGTGAACGTCTGGTGAAGGTCGTCCTGGGCTTCAGCTGGGGAAGGGAGGTACTTTTTCCTCCCGTGGCGTCAGAAATGAGCTTGTCCAGACATTCGCCAAACAATTGGTCTGGAAAAAAGGGAAGGCCCGTGAGAGACTTCTTGGAGGCAGAGTCTGCTCGCCATTGTCGGAGCCAGAGAGCTCTACGGATGGCTACGGTATTTGAGGCGGCAAAAGCTGCGCAGGTAGCATCAATGGAGGCCTGCATGAGTTACTCTGCCGCAGCGGCAATCTGAGCTGTTACCTCTGTGACGGTATAAGGGAACTGGGATTCCTCAAGCGAAGTGTTAAGGGATTCTGCCCAGACCATGATCGCCTTTGCGACCCACACAGAGGCAAAGGAGGGTGAGCGGGAGGAACCTGCAGCCTCAAAGGCAGAGCAGGCGAGGTGCTCCACCTGTCTGTCGGGTCCTTGATGGAGGAACCATCGGGTAAAGACAGGACCGTTTTTGTGGCAAGGCGGGAGACCGGGGGGGTCGACCGAGGGCGGATCGGCTCAGCCCTTAGGGGCAGGTGAGGCAAAAGGGTACCCGGACTCCATGAGTTTACGGTTACCGAAGGGCCTGTCAGGCTTCTCCCTTTGCTTTGTCAGGATATCCTGAAACTCTGGGTGATCAGCGAAAACCTTTTGGGGTTTCCTTGCCCTCTTAAAGGAGACCACATGGTCAGTGGTAGTGGATGGGGGATCCTCCACATGCAGTTTAGTTGATTGCTGCTATAAGGGAGTCTATTGCAGTTTGATCATCTGGGGAGGGTGAAACCAAGGAATCATCCTGGTACAAACAGCATTCTCCCTCCTCCAGCTCTTCAGAAGCCATGGAGCGTGTGCTCCCGAGGGAGCGCCATGGGGGCCATGAGAGAGTGCTGGAGACACCCAGCCGTGAGCTTTTTTCTGATCCCTGCAACCAGTGAAGCATGGGCCCGGATTATCTCAGAAGAATCCTCCATAGGGGTAACCTCAGGCTGCGTTCCGTCCAGGGGCCCAGAAGGGTGTGGAGGACGACATTGCATAGCCAGCACCAGGTTCTGTGAGTTTTTCCGTGTATTGGGACAGAAACTGTGCCCATTCCGGTGGGCTGGGAGCCCTAGGCTCTGGGCTGACGGTTGCGGCGGTGGTGGCGGGGGGAGTCGTGGGGGGGCTATAGGGGCACAGGACTCAGAGAGAAGAGGTGTGTTTACGTGGTAGCTCAGCGTGGCAGGCAGTGCAGGCTGAATAATAGACTATGTGAGCCTTAGCACTCTTAGTACCCTTAGAGTTCCGCATGTTCCTAATAGGAGTATGCCAGGAGGGGGAGCAATGATATGCAGAGCTACAAGTGAAGCAGTGGAAAGCAAGAATTGTATTTGCTTCGGTGTACCTCACCAGAATCAGTCGATGGCCCTGCGTCCTCAGGAAGGAGTCTCTGTGGAGATCTTCGCACGGTTCCTAGGGGGCGGGGCTTATCGCGGCCCGCGGGGGCGGGGATTAGCGCTAAAAGAGCACCAAGAAGAATTCAGTGTGCCCCCCTGCTGTCGGTAGTAAAAAATGGCGGGAAGGGAGCTTCTGAGTCAGCACACAGCTACCAGTAGATTATCTCTGCAGGAGTCCCTGCAATCAGCAAGGGACTCCTCCTCCTCCAGCCAGCACGCAGCTAGAGGGAATAAACACTGAGTTTATGATCCCTGGGAGCCCTCCCACCGCCACCGTTAGATTATCTCTGCAGGATTCCCTGCAATCAGCAAGGGACTTTCCCCTCCTCCAGCCAGCCAGCACGCAGCTATGGTGGGAATAAAAGACTGTAAATTCAGTAGTCCTGGGAGCCTTCCCTGCCCTGTCTTTCTCCCTTTGTCTGGGAACCCAGTCAGGGGGGATCTCTCCTTAACACTGCCTCAGTCCAGGTAGTGGAAATAGCAGTCAGCCTGCTGTGTCCGGCCACACAGGTGCCTGCAAAGAGTGGCTGAGGAATTGTGCCTCTGCCCTGGGCTCTGGAAAATCTGTGTCTGTGGGACCCATCGTCCAGTAAAAGGCAGCCCAGGATCCAGCGTCGCAGGAGGGGGTACTCCGCGTTCTCGCCCCTTGATGGTATTGGGAGATCGGTCCTTAAAGGAAACAGTCGCCCTCAAAAAATAACAAAACCTTGAAAGGATGTGCCTCCTACAGACACTAAGCTAAAACTGCAGAGGAGAAGCTAATGCTTTTTGCATCTACTTAGTGTCCTCCTATGGATAGGCAGCATAACACCCATGGACCTGTGTCCCCCAATGAGGCATCAGAGAAAAATAATTTTTGTAATCCTAACTGACCAAAAATTGGAAAGGTTTATTCTGATTTCTTGTCAGATACTGAGAAAAACATGCATGTGTCTTTTTTAGATAGTGTGTGTAAACATCTGGTTTCAACAGTATATGCAACTGACTGCAATGTACGAAATATTATACACACAGAGCTGGGTACGATCACTGCCAACCCCACAATAACAAAAGGAACTACTAGCTGTCACCAATAATCGTTTACACAGGCCCATTGGACACCCATTACAGGTAGCATACAGCTTCAGGGGTGCAGTTTATAGAGAAAAAGGAACAAAGCTATTAACTTTTATATTTTTAATCTTAAGGGTAGGCAGTGTTTATAAAAAAAAATCTACAAAATGTTACAAAAAGGGATGCCAGTATAATATATACAATATAAAAAAGGAATAATGAAAGAAAATTACTAAACCTGTGCCACAGAAATGGCTCAGATTTATGGAGGGAGGAACTCCAAGGAAACCTAAAACAACCATACACAGCAATGTATCTTGCTGGTGTTAAACAAGAATCATAATTTGGCATTTGCTTTTAACATAAGTTAAACCCACATGGTGACTCATAACAGGGCTGCTTATGGGAAGTGGCCTATCATGATTTTACTTTTCCATAGAAAGGAAATAATATAGATGTATTATCCTCCATCTGCCCAATATTAATTTGGGACCGATGCTTAGTCCACACAATTATAAATAAATAAAAATGAATCCTCTCGTGATCATCATGCTGTAAATGTACCACCCATATATATCGGATCAATACAACCTCAAATATTCACCACTGACCACCTGTGCCCAAAAATTCCACATGATCAGTGTGGGGGATGGATATGTCCCCTATCCGGAGATGATTTTATTTATTTTAATTTCTCTCTATGACATACTTGCACAAGCTGTTTCATACTTCCTAGTCCAACCTCGCCCCCAGCACTGATTAGCAGCTGTCAACAATGTACACAGGAAGCTGCCAATGAGCGGTGTATGCAAGGTTAAGGCTAGTTTCACACTTGCGTTGTTTTCCTTCAGTCGCAATCCGCCATTTTGGAAACAGCGGAATCCATTAACGGATTCCGTTGCTTCCCATAGACTTACTTGTATGGACGACGGATTGCGACTGATGGACCTGCGTTGCTTCTGAGCGGAAGGAACGCAGCATGTAACTTTTTTGAGCGGCGGAATCCTTTTTTTTTTTTTTCACTGCGCATGCTCATCTTTTTTTTAAAATCACAGAAACTTTGTTTTGTCTCTCGGTGGCTGAGTGCTCAGCTGATCGCCTGGCAGCCGGCTTTTGAGAACGCTTAGCTGATCGCCCGGCAGCCGGCTTTTGAGAACGCTCAGCTGATCGCCCGGCAGCCGGCTTTTGAGAGCGCTAAGCTGATCGCCTGGCAGCCGGCTTTTGAGAACGCTTAGCTGATCGTCCGGCAGCCGGCTTTTGAGAGCGCTAAGCTGATCGCCCGGCAGCCGGCTTTTGAGAGCGCTAAGCTGATCGCCCGGCAGCCGGCTTTTGAGAGCGCTAAGCTGATCGCCCGGCAGCCGGCTTTTGAGAGCGCTAAGATGATCGCCCGGCAGCCGGCTTTCGAGAGGGCTCAGCTGATCACCCGGCAGCCGGCTTTCGAGAGGGTTTAGCTGATCGCCCGGCAGCCGGCTTTTGAGAGCGATCAGCTGATCGCCCGGCAGCCGGGTGATCAGCTGATCGTTCACAATAGTCTGCCGCCGGTAAAACTGTAAAAAAAAAAAAAAACAAACAAAAAAAAAAACAACAGATTTTGTTGTTTTGTACGATCTGTTGTACCACTATATGCAACGCATCCGTAACACAACGCAATGCAACGGATGCCGTTCAACGCAAGTGTGAAACTAGCCTAACAGGGCTCAGCATTGTGAGCTTTTCTACATCTGCAGGAGAGAAATCTGTGATTCTTTCCCAACTGCTGCACCCATTAAACATAGTTTCTTGAATGAGATCTATGTAGAAGTTTTTTTTAACTCGCTTTTGTTATCCGTTTATGCAAAGTATACTGAAACAAAACTTACTATTAAGTGAATTTGTCAACAGGGTTTGGTTATGGTATCCGATAACTGCATGATTTATTACTTAGGATCACGTCACACGTAGCGACAATCCAGCGATCCGACCTGGCAGGGATCGATGGAGCGTCGCTGGTAAGCTGTCAATCAGGCAGATCTCCACAGCGATCAGAGACCAGCCACCAGTGTAACGACGCTGTGCTTGGTAGCCAGGGTACACATCGGGTAACTTTGCAAAGCGCTTTGCATAGTTACCCGATGTGTACCTTGGCTACGTGTGCAGGGAGCCAGCGTCTGGTAGACTGTAACCGGCGGTACGCTGGTAACCATGGTACACATCGGGTAACTAAGCAAAGCGCTTGCATAGTTACCCGGTGGGTAGCATGGTTACCAGCGTACCGCCGGTTACCTGCACATTCAGATCGTTGCTCTGCCGCCGTCAAACACGCCGATGCGTGCTGCACAGCGGGAGACCAACGAGCAAAAAATGGTCCTGATCGTTTTGTAACGATCAGTGACCTCGCAGCAGGGGCCCGCTCGCTGCTGGTTGTCACACACGGCGATCTCGCTGTGTGTGACAGGGGCGTTACTGGATTGCTTGGTGCAGTTTTGATAAAATCTCTGTTGTAGATGTAGCCGTGCTATGAATGCTGAACTGTGTATAATTCTGCCCACACCACCGAGTACACTGTGCATTGTCAGCAACTGGGTTACCCAGATTAGCTAGACTGTTTTGCACACGATATCTTATCCTCTTCTGATTAAACACTGATTGTATTAAAACTACAGCACAATGGTCTAATAAGAGACATATCACTGAAATCAGGGTCATTGCTACTAAATTATGCTGCTTTCAGATTAAATAGCAAATTAAGGTACCGTCACACATAACGAGATCGCTAGCGAGATCGCAGCTGAGTCACGGTTTCCGTGACGCAGTAGCGATCCCGTTAGTGATCTCGTTATGTGTGACACCTACCAGCGATCAGGCCCCTGCTGTGAGATCTCAGTCGTTGCAGAATGGTCCAGGCCATTTTCTTCAAAGGCGATGTCCTGCTGGGCAGCACACATCACTGTGTTTGACACTGTGTGACAGGGTCACAGTGATTGCTGAGATCGTTATACAGGTCGCTACTGCGACCTGTATTGTTCCTGCATCGCTGGTAAGATCTGACTGTGTGACATCTCACCTGCGACCTCCCAGCGACTTACCTGCGATCCCTATCAGGTCACATCGTTTTCGGGATTGCTGGTAAGTCGTTGTGTGTGACTGGGCCTTTACTGTTAGAATCTAATGACTGACACCACTCTATTCCCTTGGAAGTCCCTACATTTATTATTTACCTTTATCTAAACCAGACAAGCCCTTTAACCCCTTAGTGACGGAGCTAATTTTCACCTTAATGACCAGACCAAATTTTGCAATTCTGACCAGTGTCACTTCATGAGGTTATAACTCTGGAACGCTTCAACGGATCCCGGTGATTCTGAGATTGTTTTTTCGTCACATATTGGACTTCATGTTAGTACCAAATTTAGGACAATATTTTTTGCGTTTATTGAAGAAAAAAATTTAATATTGGCAAAAATTTTGAAAATTTAGCAATTTTCAACTTTTGAATTTTTATACCGTTAAACCAGAGATTTCTGTGACACAAAATAGTTAATAAATAACATTTCCCACATGTCTACTTTACATCAGCACAATTTTGGAAACAAAATTTTTTTTTGTTAGGAAGTTAGAGGGGTTCAAAGTTTATCAGCGATTTCTCATTTTTACATCAAAATTTACAAAACCATTTTTTTAGGGACCACATCACATTTGAAGTGACTTCAATAGGCCTAGATGACAGAAAATACCCAAAAGTGACACCATTATAAAAACTGCACCCCCCAAAGTACTCAAAACCACATTCAAGAAGTTTATTAACCCTTCAGGTGCTTCACATGAACAAAAGCAATGTGGAATGAAAAAAAGCAAAAATTAAATTTTACCTAAAAATGTTGCTCTAACCCAAATTTATTCACTTTTAGAAGACCTAACACAACAAAATGGACCCCAAAACTTGTTCCCCACTTTCTTATGAGTGCGCCGATACCCCACATGTGGTCAGAAACCTCTGTTTGGACAAATGGGAGGGCTCGGAACAGAAGGAGCAATATTTGAATTTTGGAAAGCAAATTTGGCTGAAATAGATTGCGGGCACCATGTTGCATTTACAGGTCCGCTAAGGTACCTAAACAGAAGAAACCCCTCACAAGTGACACCATTTTGGAAACTAGACCCCTCAAGGCTTCTATCTAGGGGTATAGTGAGCATTTTAGATCCACAGGTACTTCACAGATTTTGTTAACGTTACGTTGTCATATTGAAAATTTTAATAATTTTCTCAAAAATGTTGCTTTAGCATCAATTTTCTCACTTTTTCAAGAGGTAATTCCAAAAATGTGACCTCAAGGTTTGTTAACCACTTTTTTATGAGCGCGGTGATACCTCACATGTGGTCTGAAACCTTTGTTTGGACAAATGGGAGGGCTTGGAACGAAAGGAGCAATATTTGAATTTTGGAAAGGAAATTTGGCTGAAAAAGATTGCGGGCACCATGTCACATTTGGAGGACCCCTAAGGTACCTAAACAGCAGAAACCCCACACAAGTGACCCCATTTTGGAAACTAGGCCCCTCAAGGAATTTATCTAGATGTTTGGTGAGTACCCTGAACCCCCAGGTGCTTCACAGAATTTTATAACGTTGAGCCATGAAAAAAAAAAAAAAAATTTTTACCACAAAATGGTTATTTCAACCAGGTAGCTTTTTTTTTTTACAAGAGTAAAAGGAAAAAAATCAGCATAACATTTATTGTGCAATTTCTCCTGAGTTTGGCGATACCTTATATGTGGTGGAAATCAACTGTTTGGGCGCATGGCAGGGCTCGGAAGGGAAGGAGTGCCATTTGACTGCAAAATTGGCTGGAATCAATAGCGGACGCCAGGTTGCATTTGGAGAGCCCCTGAGGTGCCTAAACAGTGGCGGTCCCCCACAAGTGACTCCATTCTGGAAACAAGACACCTCAAGGCTTTTATCTAGGTGTATAGTGAGCAGTATGAATCCACGAATACTTCACAGAATTTGATAAGCTTAGGTTGCCATATTGAAAATTTTCATTTTTTTCACAAAAATGTTGCTTCAGCATCAAATTTCTCACTTTTTCAAGAGACAACAACAAACCGTGGACTTAACAGGTTGTTATCCAATGTCTTATGAGCACAGGGATACCCCACATGTGGCCAAAAACCTCTGTTTGGATAAATGGGAGGGCTTGGAATGGAAGCAGCACCATTTGAATTCTGGAAAAGTTGAAATAAATTGCGGGCACCATGTCACATTTGCAGGGCCCCTTGGGTACCTATACATTAGAAACCCCCACAAGTGACCCCATTTTGGAAACTGGATTTTATTCAGGAGTATAATAAGCATTTTGAATCCACAGGTACTTCACAAAAATGTTGCTGTAGCAACCAATGTCTCACTTTTAGGCTATGTGGCCATGAGCCAGTGACACGGCGTCTAGTACACAGTGTCAGCCTCCTGCAGAGATGTGAGTGTTGTCCACGGGAGAACGCAGCTGCCCATGCCCACGATTTGGGTTCAGGCCGCTGTGGAGCTCTATGCTACCTGCAGAGAACACTCATCTCCGCAGCATAAATTGACATGCTGAGGCTCGGGAAGCTGCGCCACAGGTCAGTTTATGTGGCGGAGAAAAGAAGCACATTGGGCAAGCACATTGGGCATGGGATTTCTAAAAATCCTTCCACTGTGCTTCTACTGCACAATGCAGCGTTATGGACACAGGGAAAACACTCTGCGCCCAAAACGCTGCAAATCCCGATTGTGGGCGCACAGCCTAAAATGCTACAATGGATGAATGGATACATGTCAAACATATATAACGTCCCACCCCCTGCATATTCTAAGCTGGCGCCCTTTAGCGCCTTTCATGTGGCACTAAAGGGTGCCTAGCCTTGTATTTAGACCCCCAAAAAAATAATAATTAAAATAAACGACGTGGGGTCCCCCCCATTTTTGATAGCCAGCTAGGGTAAAGCAGACAGCTGTAGCCTGCAAACCACAGCTGACAGCTTCACCTTGGCTGGTGATCAATTTGGAGGGCTCCCCAAGCGTTTTTTTTAAAAAAAAAAAAACGTGGGGTCCCCCCCAAATTAGATCACCAGCCAAGGTGAAGCGGACAGCTGGGGTCTGGTATTCTCAGGGTGGGAAGAGCCATGGTTATTGGACTCTTCCCAGCCTAAAAATAGCAGGCCGCAGCCGCCCCAGAAGTGGCGCATCCATTAGATGCGCCAATCCTGGCGCTTCGCCCCAGCTCATCCCGCGCCCTGGTGCGGTGGCAGACGGGGTAATATATGGGGTTGATACCAGCTGTAATGTCACCTGGCATCAAGCCCTGGGGTTAGTGATGACACGGCATCTAAACAGATACCCGACATCACTAACCCAGTCAAGTAATAGACAAAAAAAAAAAGACAAAAAAAAAATTTATTTGAAAAAAAAACTCCCCGAAACATTCCTCTTTCCCCAATTTATTGAAAATAAAGAAATTACGGTCGCTGTAATCCGCTGTAATCCGTGAGGTCCCACGCCGACTCTGGATCTTCTAGAATATGGGGGGCACGTTCAGGGAACGTATCCCCCATTTTCTGGAAGAGCAAGCTCTCCATGAGCAGTGTGGGTGCAGTAATCTGAGAATACTGCACTCACACTGCCCCGGTCCAACTTAGGGCAGAGTGACCTGCAGTAACCTCATTCCAGAATGAGGGGCACGCTCACAGAACGTACCCCCCATTTTCTGGAACAGCAGTCTCTCCATGTGAGGACCACACTCCTCACATGGAGAGACTGCTGATTACTGCACTCACTCTCCCCCGGTCCACAGTGGAGCAGCCTGTGCATCAGCGACGTCAGCGTCCCTGCAAGACTGACGTCGCTGATGCACAGGCTGCTCCACTGTGGACCGGGGGAGGAATCCAGCTGACAGCCGCTGTCTGCGCATGCGCCGTCAGCATTCAAGAAGGAGGCGGCGTGATCACGGGATGGATCACCAGACAGGTAACGTATGACCGGGGGCTGGGGGGGGGGTGATGGGGGGTGACCTAGTGGGACCTGGGGGGACCTGGGGACACCTTTCTGCCGCATGTGACGCGGGGGAGGGGGGGTGGCTCTGGAGACCCGGAGGGGGCTCCGGTGACCAGAGGACTCCGGTGGACCGGAGGAGGGGTCAGGGGGAGGACATTTCCCTCCGATCTGAAATGTTTGATCATTTCAGATCGGAGGGAAATGAATGCAGAGCCGGCGGCGGCAGTTTTCAGCGCGCGTCGGCGCCATCTTGCACGCTCCGGAGGGGGGCTCTGAAGAACTGGAGGGGGCTCCAGGGACCAAAGAGCTCCGGTGTACCGGAGGAGAGGTCAGGAGGGGGACATTTCCCTCCGATCTGAAATGTTTGATCATTTCAGATCGGAGGGAAATGAATGCAGAGCCGGCGGCGGCGGGAGTTTTCAGCGCGCGTCGGCGCCATCTTGGATTTTCCGGGGGGGGGGGGGGGGGGGGTTGGATGGATTTCTCCGGTACCGGGGGCTTTGGGGGCACTAAGGGCTCACATTTATTTCTCATCTGACATGTTTGATCACGTCAGATGAGAAATAAATAGATTTTACCAGCCATTTTTTTTTTTTTTATGTTGTCGCCGGTATACGGTGTATACCGGCGATCGCATTAACGGGGTGCATAAAAAACACCCCGATTCATAATCTGGGGGGTCTCAGCTACCCCCGGTAGCTGAAACCCCCGAGATTTTTCGTCACTGGGGGGCGCTACAGGGTTTTTCCGGCCTGACGTCTCAAGACGTCGGAACAGAATAAGTACCCTGTTTTTCCGACGTCTTGAGACGTTAGGCCGTCGCTATGTGGTTAAGCAAAAACTGTTTATACAACCTTGAATTTGGACGCTTCGAAAACTTGTCAAGTATGAAAGATAAAAAAAGTTATACATTTTATTATAGAAAATTTGAGAATAAATTAAAAATAGAGTAATGATAGATTTAAATAAGAAAAAGTGTTAGTGTACTCTTATAATGTGAAGTATTCAGCAGCTCTTTTTATTTCGTTCTTTTCCCTTAATTTCAAACGTTGCAGATACTTTTGATGTTGTGTAAACTGTAGCACTTTTCATTTTATGTTGAATGAAAGAAGATGCACAGTCTGCTGGATCCTCCCATTCTTTCATTTCCTCTTCTTTGATAAGGATTGCTTTTCCAAGTGATTGGCCAACAAGTCGACAAACGTCCTGGGCTTTGCGTCGTGCATTACTTACTGCATTGAGACATACTTGCCTCCTGGAATATATAATTTGACAGCTTTAATTGAACTGCTTATTGCATTTTTGCACTAGTAACAATTGACAAGCCATAAGGTGCAGTATAGAAGAGATTAGACCGTTTCACACCGCGGCGTTCTTGTCCCCATTCAATGGTCCTGCTGGGGCTTCCATCTGAACCGAGTTATGCGCCACTGACTATAATGGTGTAGACTGATTTGCAGTGTGCTCTGTTGGCCATTTTCAGAAGTATACGCTTACTAGAGGCGGACACCCAGACATAGTACACTGTGTCTGGGTGTCTGCCTCCAATAGGCGTATACTCTCGAATATGGTGCACGACAGACCACACAGTGACTCCGTTGGCGCATACGTCCTAAACCCATTTTCTTTATCACTTCATTGGGGGACACAGAGACCATGACCATGGGTTGTATGCTGCTGCCACTAGGAGGCGACACTAAGCAAAACAAGGAAAACTCATCCTATGCAGTATACACCCACCAACTGGCAATCATTCCTCAGTTTATAGGAGGTGGACACACTTGGGACTGCTCCCAGCCCCTTAGGTTTGTATTTTTAATTTTTTCTCTTTTTTCGTTCCAGACACAGATCGTCGGGCGACAGGGTGTAACAGCTCACCCTGCTCTCCCCCCTAGAGACCGGTCGCACAGAAGTGGGGTCCGTCCGCCACTTCCGTTGTCCTCCGTGTCTGTCTGGCAGGACCCTACCCCCCCTAACACTCAAGACTGGGGGGCATCCGCACAGAGGGACAGGCGGATGGTCCTTGCCCCCCTCCCCTGCACGCTCGCCCTCCACAGCCGGCCTGATCAGGGAGGGGAGACGAAGGATTACCTGAAGATACCAGTCTCCCTACGTTGTTCCCAGGAGACCAGGATCAAGCAGGATCAAGGAGGACTTTCAGCCGTCGGGACAGGTACCCATCCCTTGTCCCGGGTCATGGGGGGCTCCGTTTAGCTAAATTCAAAAAAAAAAAAAAAAAAAAGGAGGGGAAAAGAGGGAATTAGGATCCACTACATAGCTTACCCCTGGTCGGCACCCCTTCAGACAGGCTCTGCCCCCGCTCTCGTCCCCGGCGCCGTTCTCCGGCTTCCCCTGCGGCCTCATCCCAAAATTTAGCCCCCGGCTTCTCTCCAGGCCTAACTCCCGTCCGGCCACGCCCCCTCCCGGCCGGCCTATCGCGCGGGTCCTTTCTTTCCCAGCAGGCCCGCCCCAGGAACCAATCCCAGCAGGCCTCTGCGCGCCATTTTCTGCCCACTCACGGCCCTCGTTTCATCTAGCCAATGCCTGCTCCCTGCAGCGCGCCGTTTTTTCGCGCTTCTGTCCTGCTCCTCCCCCAGCCTGGACACCCTCAGCAGCGCCATTACAGCCTGCGATTTCCCTGGGCAGCGGCAGCGTTCCGGTGCAGCTTTCACAGAGTAACCTGCAGCTCTCCGGAGCCCCCACCTCTGCTCCTCCAGCCTGCAGCCTCAGACAGGACACTTGGGGCACCAGCGCCAGCACAGAACGCCAGAATCTGGGTAAGCTCTGCCACTGGGAGACAGATCCTTCCCCAGTCCCCATCCACCTGGCACCCTCTGCTCTATTCTCTCTCTCTCTCCCCCTCTCTGCTGTCCCATGTCCAGCACAAGAGCGACCCGCTCTCAGCCGCAGGCCATAGTACTTCACTTCGCCTGCACCGCTTGTCTAAAAAAGTTTCCCTCAGGGCAGTCCTCCCCCATCTGCCTAGCCTGTAGCACCCCTAGCATGACTACTATGGAGCCCCCCACCGCCCGTAACGAGGACTCGGCCCCAATGCCTAGGTGGGCCTCAGCTCTCTCTGTCCGTGGATAACTTAACTAAGAGGTCTCAAACCTTAGCCTCGGCCATAGAGCGTCTGCCTGCCTCCTGCTCTGGAGTCCCCCCGGTGACCCAGAGCGAGTCTGAGCCTGCAGCGTCACCAGCCCGGCAGGGCAGAACACGCAGGAGGTCTAGGAAGCGCCCCTTATCCGGGTCATCCTCCAGCTCCCCTAGCCCCTCTATGGTCTCCAGGGCAATACGCTCTCTATCTCCGCCTCATCTGCGGCAGCCCCAGATTCGGACCAGGACCCTGATTCTGACTCCGATCTGGATTCTGAGCGTATCTCCAAGCTGACCGGTATGATGGACAGTCTGGTCATTGCTGTCAATCAGACCCTAGAGGTGAAGGATGTAGATCCGGCTCCTACCAGTCAATCGGTCCCTTTCAAAAGGGCCAAGAAACTGCCAAGAAGCTTCGGCAACCACAGGGAATTTGAGGACGTTTTTTCCAGACAGTGGGAACATCCTGACAAACGTTTCCAGAAACGCAAGCGGGCACAGGTCCTTTATCCCTTTCCTCCGGAACTCCTTCAGAAGTGGTCAGTGGCCCCTTCAGTGGATCCTCCGATCTCCCGACTTTCGTCCAGCACCACCTTGCCGCTGTCTGATGGCTCCTCCCTTAAGGATCCCTTGGACAGGACCATTGAATCCTTAGCCAGGTCGGCCTTTGAAGCCTCCGGCTCCGCCATCACTCCAGCCTTTGCATCCACCTGGGTCTCCAAGGCTGTCTCCGCCTGGGCAAAGCTCCTTCGGTGTGGCATCCTGGCTGAAGCTCCCACCCTCGAGCTGGAAGATCTGGCAGACCAGATCGCACATGCCGGAAAGTACCTAGTTGCTGCGTCACTCGACTCTGCTGCTTCCGCAGCCCTGGCAGTCGGCAACGTTACTGCAATCCGCAGAGCCTTGTGGCTTAAAGCGTGGAACGCGGACTCAGCATCCAAAAAGTCCCTCACCAGTCTTCCCTTTTTTGGTGCCAGACTCTTCGGAGAAAAGCTGGACAAGATCATCTCTGAGGCTACGGGGGGCAAGAGTACCTTCCTTCCCCAACGGACAATCCCCCGTGCCCCTCCCAAACGACGGGCTTTTCCCTTTCGCCCCTTTCGTCAATTCTCCGCTGGCACCAATACACGTCGAGAGCGGTCCCCTGCACGTCAGGAGAGACGGAAACCCTCTTTTAAGGCAACACCCCACTGGCGTTCCTGGCGTTCCCGGCGTTCCCGTGGCCAGCAGTCCAAGCCCTCCAGCTCCAGATCCAACAGATTCTCCTCCGCATGACTGGGCCCCCGTCCCCGGATCCTCATCCAGGGTCGGCGGTCGTCTCCGCATGTTCAGAAGCGCGTGGCTTTCAGTGATAGACGACGCCTGGGTCCGAGACTTCGTCTCTCACGGCTACAAGATAGAGTTTTCTTCCCTCCCATGCTCGCGCTTCGTCAAGTCCAAACCCCCCAAGGATCCCTCTCTCACCAAGGGATTCTTCGCAGCCATCCAGTCCATGCGAGACTCTGGGGTCATCACCCCCGTCCCCCCTCAAGAGCGATTTCGAGGTTTTTATTCAAACCTATTTGTTGTCCCGAAGAAGAATGGCACATTCCGTCCCATTCTGGACCTGAAACGCCTCAACAGGCGGGTCCGTCTCCGGCGATTCCGCATGGAGTCGCTGCGCTCAGTGATAGCATCCATGGAACCCAGGGAGTTCCTTTGTTCGGTGGACATCCAGGACCCATATCTCCACATCCCGATCTTTCCAGCTCATCAGAGATTCTTACGCTTTGCGGTTCAGGAGCTACACTTTCAATTCACAGCCCTCCCATTCGGGCTCTCGACAGCGCCCAGAGTCTTCACCAAGGTGATGGCAACTGTCCTGGCTATTCTTCGGACCCGGGGAATTCTAGCCATTCCGTACCTGGACGACATTTTGATCAAGGCTCCCTCGGCGTCGGAATGCTGCGACAGTCTCAACATCACTCTGGATACTCTAACCCGTCTCGGCTGGTTGATCAACAGACAAAAGTCATCTCTGATCCCGGCTCAACGCATCTCATTCCTCGGCATGATCTTCGACACCACGCAGGCGAGGGTTCTTCTGCCCAAGGACAATATTTCAGCCATTCTCAGGGGGATCTGGAAGCTCCAACGCGCACCCCGTTGCTCTCTTCGGTACTGCATGAGCATTCTCGGGAAAATGGTGGCGTCAATGGAAGCGGTGCCCTACAGTCAATTCCATACTCGCCCTCTTCAGGGTCTCCTGCTAGCAACATGGGACAGGTCTCTTCTCTCCCTGGATTGGCCAATTGCGCTCCCTCCTCGAGTCAGAGAGTCATTGGAATGGTGGAAACGCTCTCCCCTCACCCTCCAAGGGAGATCTTTTCTTCCCCTTCGATGGAAGGTCATCACGACAGACGCCAGCCTGCTAGGCTGGGGAGCCACGTTCCAGGACCTTACAGTTCAGGGTCGCTGGACCGAGCCGTAGACCAAGCTTCCCATCAACATCTTGGAACTCAGGTCAGTTCGCCTGGCTCTATTTCATTGGAAGTCCCTGCTTCGCGGACACCCAGTTCGGGTACAGTCCGACAATGCGACCACTGTGGCCTACATAAACCATCAGGGCAGAACACGCAGCCGAGCGGCGATGAGGGAGGTATCTCAAATCCTCGACTGGGCCGAACAAAACATCCCAGCAATCTCAGCAGTCCACATTCCGGGAGTGGACAATTGGGCCGCCGACTTCCTCAGCCGAGAAGGACTCGACGCGGGAGAGTGGTCCCTCAATCCCAGAATCTTCCAGCAGATCTGCTCCAGGTGGGGGACCCCCGACGTGGATCTCCTGGCCTCCAGGTGGAATCACAAGGTGCCCCAGTTCGTCTCCAGAGCAAGAGACCCACTGGCGCTCGCAACGGACGCCCTAGTGATTCCCTGGTCGCAGTTCTCCCTGCCGTACCTTTTTCCTCCGCTTCCGCTTATTCGCAAGCTAGTCAAGAAGATCAAGGCGGAAGGAGTACCGGTGATTCTCGTGGCCCCAGATTGGCCCCGTCGCCCGTGGTACGCAGAGCTCGTGCACCTTCTCGCCGACGTTCCGTGGAGACTTCCAGACGTCCCGGACCTTCTCACTCAGGGACCTTTTCTTCACCAGAATTCACAGTCGCTCAATTTAACGGCATGACTGTTGAGGCCGCAGTACTAACTTCCTCTTCCCGCATCTATCACCGTACGTGGAAGGCCTATTTCCGCTGGTGCGAAGCTAACCAGTCACAGCCATGACCTTCTCCTTGCCAGTTCTGTTGTCCTTCCTGCATTCTGGTCTGGATGCAGGGTTAGCACTCACCTCTCTAAAGGGGCAAGTGTCTGCTCTTTCCATTCTCTTTCAAAGGAGGATTGCCTCTCGCTCTCAGGTTCGCACATTCATTCAGGGGGCTGCTCATTCGGTGCCCCCTGTTCAGCCTCCGGTGGAGCCCTGGGACCTCAACCTGGTTCTGTCTGTTCTCCAGCATTTCCCGTTCGAACCTATGCAGGAGGTGTCTCTAACGTTCCTCTCTTGGAAGATCGCCTTCTTAGTTGCCATCACGTCAATCAGGCGGGTATCTGAACTAGCAGCGCTTTCCTGCCGCTCTCCATATCTTGTCTTCCACCAGGATAAGGTAGTCCTCCGTCCGGTACCGTCCTTTCTGCCCAAGGTGGTCTCCTCTTTCCATCTCAACGAGGACATTGTTCTGCCCTCCTTTTGTCCGAAACCTTCGCACCCTCGTGAGGTTCTTCTCCACAAGCTGGACTTGGTCAGAGCTCTCCGCCTGTACATTTCCAGGACGTCTCAATTCAGACAGTCGGATTCCCTCTTTGTCCTTCCGTCCGGCCCGCGCAGAGGCCTACCTGCCTCCAAGTCCTCCATTGCGCGATGGATTCGCTCTGCCGTACTGGAAGCCTACCAGGTAAGAGGGAGAACGTGCCCACTCAGGATTACGGCCCATTCCACCAGGGCGGTGGGAGCCTCGTGGGCGGTCCGTCACCACGCTCCAGCGTCGCAGCTTTGCAAATCGGCCACCTGGTCTTCACTCCACACTTTCACAAAGTTCTACAGGGTCCACACTTTCGCATCCTCCGATGCGAGCCTCGGTAGACTAGTTCTGCAGGCTGCAGTGGACCGAGGTCAGCCCTGAGAGTAACATTAGACCCACCCGTGGGACTGCTTTAGGACATCCCATGGTCTCTGTGTCCCCCAATGAAGCGATAAAGAAAAGTAGATTTTGGGTAGTCACCGTAAAATCTCTTTCTTGGAGCCTTCATTGGGGGACACAGCACCCGCCCTTGTGTTGGACATATGTTACTGTTGAATGTTGAGTTTAATGTTCACTTCTGTAAGATTGTTCGTTCTTTACTGTTGTCTCCTATTGCTTTCTCACTAACTGAGGAATGATTGCCAGTTGGTGGGTGTATACTGCATAGGAGGAGTTTTCCTTGTTTTGCTTAGTGTCGCCTCCTAGTGGCAGCAGCATACAACCCATGGTTATGGTCTATGTGTCCCCCAATGAAGGCTCCAAGAAAGAGATTTTACGGTGAGTACCCAAAATCTACTTTTGCAAGGGGGGTTCGGACTGTACTACTGAATGGGGACAGGAACATAATGCGAATGCAGCCTTAGGGCTGAGGAGTCGGTAACCCAAGGCTCCAACACCTACTTTTCTAAAACCAACACCTTCATAAATGGTAATAATTAGTGATAACAAATAGATAGATCTATCATAGTTAGTCTAACACACACACACACACACACAGTGCCTTGAACAAGTACTTCTACTCCGTGAACTTTTCCACATTTTTTCCACGTTTCACCTGTAAACTTTAATGTATTTTATTGGGATTTTAATTGACATACCAACATAAAGTAGTAAGTATTTGTGAAGGTTAAAGGAAATGTTACTTGGTTTTCAAACTATATTTTAAAAATATAAATCTGAAAATGAATGTGACATGCATTTGTATTTAACCCCATGAGTCAATGAATTCTCATTTGGAATTTAGCGACTGAGATATTCAAACACAAATCTGCTTTGATCTAAACCATCCATTGTAGCCCTGGCAGTATGTTTGGGCCTATTGTCTGGAAGGTAAACATACGCCCCAGTCTCAAGTCTTTCTTCGGCGCTCCATTGGGAGACCCAGACGATTGGGGTGTATAGCACTGCCCTCCGGAGGCCACACAAAGCAATTACACTAAAAAGTGTAAGGCCCCTCCCCTTCTGGCTATACACCCCCAGTGGGATCACTGGCTCACCAGTTTTCAAGCTTTGTGCGAAGGAGGCACACATCCATGCATAAGCTCCACTGTTTAGTCAGCAGTAGCTGCTGACTATATCGGATGGAAGAAAAGAGGGCCCATACTAGGGCCCCCAGCATGCTCCCTTCTCACCCCACTTGCGGTTTGTAAGGTTGAGGTACCTATTGCTGGTACGGAGGCTGGAGCCCACATGCTGTTTTCCTTCCCCATCCCCCTGAGGGGCTCTGAGGAAGGGGGATCTTTCCGGCCACCAAGCCCTGAGGCCGGGCTCCATCCACAGACCCATAGAACCTGCTGGATGTGGAGCGGGAGTGCCGTTCAGGGACAAGGCCCTGCAACTTTCAGGTACTCTGTGTCCCCGTATGGCAGGCCACGCACACTCCAGGCTTGCTGGGTGTGCTAGTGCGCCGGGGACTGTAGCGCTGTGCGCTGGGCTTATAGTCCCTGCAGATTACTGGGGGACTTTACGTGTGGGGACCGCCGCGCCGACCGCCCCTGGAGCGGCGGCGCAGCTGCGACTTGTAGTGCGCCGGGGACGCGCCGACCGCGCTTTTACGGCGGCGGCGCTTCTAACTTTAGTCCCCGGCTTTTGCGGCCTAGCGCCGCTTCGTTCCCGCCCCCACCCTGTCACTCAGGGACAGGGAGAGACGCTGTTCTATAGCAGCGCCGAGGGCTGGAGCCTTATTTGCATTCTCCAGCCCCCTTCACTAGACACAGTGGGCGCCGGGTTCCCGCTCTTGTCTCGGGCACGCCCTCGGCCCGCCCCTCCCCTCTGGACGCCGGCAGCCATTCCGGCACGCAGAGCGGGAAAACGGAGACAAGCGCTGAGCTACCAGCACAGGATTCCGGCGCCACACACCCGCTTTTGTGCGGGCGGTAAGCGGCAACTAAAGTGCTGACCCACTAATGCCGAAGTGTCCTGTTGTACTTTTGTACGGTCGCTATTCAGGATGCAGACCTAGAAACAGCAGCAAAAGATCAGGGGTGCTAAAGCACAGACTCTATATGCTGCTTGTCTTGCATGTGCTGCAGTGTCATGTGTCCTTTATGCTTGTATGCTTTACATTGCACTGTAAGGGCTATTCTTGGCTGTCTACCCGCCTAGATGGCTAGACAGCGGCAGCAAACAGCAATGGTGCTAAGGCACAAGCTTTCAATGCTGCTTGGATTGCATGTACTGCAGAGTTTGTTTTCATGCTTGTACATTCACTGCATGTCGCTATTCTTGGCTAATGCTCCTTGATGACTAGACAACAGCAGCAGAAAAGCAAGGGTGCTAAGGCACAAGCTTTCAATGCTGCTTGGATTGCATGTGCTGCAGTGGTTATTTTCATGCTTGTATGCTATACATTCACTGTATGTCGCTTTTCTTGGCTAATGCTCCTGAATAACTAGACAACGGCAGCAGAAAAGCAAAGGTGCCAAGGCACAGGCTTTCTATGCTCCTTGTACTGCATGTGCTGAAGTGTTTATTGTACTTCATGCTTGTATGCCATACATTGCACTGTACGGTCGCTATTCTTGGCTAATGCTCCTAGATGGCTAGACAGCAACAGCAAAAAAAAAAAAAAAAAAAAACAGCATGGGTGCCAAGGCACAGGCTTTCTATGCTGCTTGTACTGCATGCGATACTGTTCCAGGACCCCCAGTGTGTGCAATTACTCAACGGGGTCTCTGCTACAGGTGGCCAAAAGAACCACCTGTGATCCCTGTCCAGGGACAGGGACGGAGTTGCAGTTTCCGCTGATATATTGTCTGTGACTATGACTAACATCTTACAGACTTTGCAGTCCAGACAGACCTTGGGCAATGTTGATTCAATGCCCCTGGCCACCCTGATTTCGAAACAAATCATGGCTCCAGGAGGGTCCCATGCATCCCAGGGTGCAGGCTCTGACACGGACGACAGTCCCAGACGGCCTAAGCGAGCTCCCTAAGAACGGCCCTCGACTTCATCACAGTACTCTCTGTATGATGATGCAGACGTAGCTGTTCAGGACTCTGATCCTGAGACCGCTCTCAATCCGGATACACCGGATGGTGACGCTATAGTGAATAATCTTATAGCGTCCATCAATGGAAGGTTGGGTATTTCTCCCTCAACTCCTCCAGTGGAGGGGTCAGCTTCACAGCAGAAGAAATCCCTATTTCGGTATCTCAAGCGTATATTGAGTACTTTTCTGGTCACTCTGACTCCAGAGAAGCAGTCCAGGAACACCACGCTTATCCCGATAAGCGTTTTCTCCAACCGTATTGAGGATACGCGTTGTCTCTTCCCCCCTGACGTGCTCAAGCGCTCCAAGGGTGGATCCCCCAATCTCCAGGCTTGCGGCTAGATCTATAGTTGCAGTGGAAGATGGGACTTCACTTAAAGATGCCATTGACAGACAGATAGCCCTCTGGTTGCAATCTGTCTATGAAGCTATCGGCGGGTCGGTTGCCCCGGCATTCGCAGCCATAGAGGCACTCCAAGCTATTTCAGCTAGTATTGCGCAGAGGGACGCGGTCACATGTACATCTGAATTCTACGGCCCTGAACCTACTGTGTGGCCATTGCGTCCTAGATCCTAGTGTCCTCAGGATTATCCCAAGGGGTCGTTGCCACCATGAGACAGGCTATGAAGCCCACGTCTGCTAAGATCTACCACGGAAGTGGAAGATTTTCTTTTACTGGTGCTCTGTACAAGGAGTGTCCCCCTGGCCATTGGCATTGCCTACTTTTCTTTCCTTCCTGCAATCTGGGTTGGAAAAGGGCTTGTCGCTCGGCTCCCTTAAAGGGCAAGTCTCGGCGCTATTGGTGTTTTTTCAGAAGCGTCTAGCACGACGTCCGCAGGTACGCACGTTCCTGCAGGGGGTTTGTCATATCGTCCCCCCGTACGAGCGGCCGTTAGATCCATGGGATCTGAACAGGGTACTAGTTGCTCTCCAGAAGCCGCCTTTCGAGTCTCTGACGGATGTTTCACTCTCTCGACTATCACAGAAAGTGGCCTTTCTGGTAGCGATCACGTCTCTTCGGAGAGTGTCTGAGCTAGCAGCGCTGTCATCCAAGGCTCCCTTCCTGGTGGTCCACCAGGACAAGGTAGTGCTGCGCCCCATTCAGGAGTTTCTCCCTAAGGTAGTATCCTCGTTTCATATTAATCAGGATATCTCCTTACCTTCCTTTTGTCCTCATCCGGTTCACCGGTATGAAAAGGATTTACATTTGTTAGATCCGGTGAGAGCACTCAGAATCTACATTTCCCGCACGGCGCCCCTGCGCCGCTCTGATGCACTCTTTGTCCTTGTCGCTGGTAAGCGCAAAGGGTCACAGGCTTCCAAAGCCACCCTGGCTCGATGGATCAAAGAACCAATTCTTGAAGCCTACCGTTCTGCTGGGCTTCCGGTTCCATCAGGGCTGAAGGCCCATTCTACCAGAGCCGTGGGTGCGTCCTGGGCATTACGACACCAGGCTACGGCTCAACAGGTGTGCCAGGCAGCCACCTGGTCGAGTCTGCACACTTTCACCAAACATTATCAGGTGCATACCTATGCTTCGGCGGACGCCAGCCTAGGTAGAAGAGTCCTGCAGGCGGCAGTTGCCTCCCCGTAGGGGAGGGCTGTCTTTGCAGCTCTAACATGAGGTATTTCTTTACCCACCCAGGGACAGCTTTTGGACGTCCCAATCGTCTGGGTCTCCCAATGGAGCGCCGAAGAAGAAGGGAATTTTGTTACTTACCGTAAATTCCTTTTCTTCTAGCTCCTATTGGGAGACCCAGCACCCGCCCTGTTGTCCTTCGGGATTTTTGGTTGTTTTTCGGGTACACATGTTGTTCATGTTGAATGGTTTTCAGTTCTCCGACGTATCTTCGGAGTGAATTTGTTTAAACCAGTTATTGGCTTTCCTCCTTCTTGCTTTTGCACTAAAACTGGTGAGCCAGTGATCCCACTGGGGGTGTATAGCCAGAAGGGGAGGGGCCTTACACTTTTTAGTGTAATTGCTTTGTGTGGCCTCCGGAGGGCAGTGCTATACACCCCAATCGTCTGGGTCTCCCAATAGGAGCTAGAAGAAAAGGAATTTACGGTAAGTAACAAAATTCCCTTCTTTGCAGCATCTAACATATTCTCCTCCAGGACTGCACTGTAATTAAACTCCATCCATCTTCCCATCAACTCTGACCAGTTTCCGTGTCCCTGCTGAAGAAAAGCATCGCAACAACACAACGTTACTTCCACTATATTTGACGTGGGGATGGAGTTTTCAGGGTGATGTGCAGTGTTAGTTTTCCACTATGCATAGCGTTTTGTAGAGTATACAACTAATAGTTGTTCTGTGGACAAATTCTTACACTTGAGCTGTGGATCTGTGCAGCTCCTCCACAGTAACCATGGGCTTCTTGGCTGCTTTTCTCACTAGTGCTCTCCTTGCTTGGGTTATCAATTTAGGTGAATAGCAATGTCAGGGTAGGTTTACAGTTGTGCCATACTACTTCTAGAAAAATTGAACAGTGCTTCGTAATATGTTCAGAGCTTGGGCTATTTTTTTTAAACCTAACCCTGCTTTACTTTTCTCCACAACTTTTATCCCTCACCTGTTAAGTGTGTTCCTTGGGTTTCTGGATTCTATTTGATTCTTAATGTCCTCAAAGAAACCTCTGAAGCCATCACAGAACAGCTGTAGTTCTACTGTGAACAGATTACACACAGCTCACTCAATTTACTAATTGTGACTTTTGGAGGCAATTGGTAACACAGGATTTTATTTAGAGTTATCAGACTATAGGGGACGGAACAAAATTGCACATCACAATTTTCAGATTTGTATTTTGTAAACCTTTCGAAACACATGTATAATTTCCTTTACACTTCAAATATTTGCCAATTTGTGTTGGTATATCACATAAGATCCCAATAAAATACATTTATTTGTGGGTATAATGTGAAAAAAATTGGAAAAGTACCTTGGATAGATAATACTAACTATACATATGTTTTAAGTTCTGACATTTCTAAACTTGGATAAATTCCTAAGAATGGTAAAAGGTGTTTTCTGGTTTCGAAAAACCCCTGAGGGCTGCCGATTGTTTACTTTTCAGACAAACTGTGCTTTACTTCTCCTCCCCAAGTCCAGAGCTGAGCCTCCACCAGTGGCTTGTGTCATCAACTCGGGCAGTGCCATTGAGATCTGGGATTGGTTGCAGCGCTCTCACAGGAACAAAATTCCAAGTGTGTTGAAATTGCATAGAAAGTGCTATTCCCCAACTGATTTTTGTTGTTCTTTTATTTACCATGTTTACTATATGGTAAAACTATATGGAGAGAAGGTATGCACACCAGTGACTATGTAAGGGGAATATATGAAAAGCAGAAACTGCTGTGTGAATACTGACATGAAAAATTCAATAGTTATATGTAAGAATGAAAGTATGAAAAATGGAATCTGCATTACTGCCATGAACATATGGCAGTAATGCAGATTCCATTTTTCATACTTTCATTCTTACATATAGCTATTGGATTTTTCATGTCAGTATTCACACAGCAGTTTCTGCTTTTCATATATTCCCCTTACATAGTCATGCGAGCCCGCATCAAGGGCAGGGACAGGACTTTTGACATACACTTAAGTCAAAAATCGTGAAGGGGTTAAAAAAAAATTCAATAATAAAACTGTTTTATTTTTTTTAGCTTTTTCTGCGGACTACAACCCTGGAAGACAATTTAGGGTACCTCTATATTCAGTCATTATAGTAATGAAATACCTTAATATTTCCATGTTCTCAGGAGAGTGATAGAAGTGGGGCGGAGAAATGCAAACCGAACTGGACAGCTTTTCTATAAGCAGGTTACAAATGTTCTGCAGCTTTTCAAAATCCTGGAATTCTACACAAACCTAAAAACAAAACAAGTTGATAGCTCCACAACTTTAGTTCTAGTGACTGTATACAAGAATGGAACGATAGAAATATAGTAGATATGCCTGTTTTGGGATTTAGGCTAGCCTAAATAAGTTACGTTCATCTGCTATTTTTTGTCTTTATGAAAAGTAGAAACTGTTACTAAGATCTTTTCCGACTTTGATGACCTAAAGGTAAACAGAATCCCATAATTTACATTATCCTCTGTGGAATGGCAAAATGAGCAATTATGGAGGTCTCACAATATACATCTAAGGCCCTGTGCGCACACTGCGTTTTTACCCGCGGTTTTGCTGCAGAAATTTCTTGAGAAATGTTTGTAACCTTTCTGCAGACATTTTCCAGCAAAACCTATGGGAAAAAAAAAAAATAGCTGTGCGCACACTGCGTTTTTTTCTTAAGAAAATTCTTTCTGCAGAATTTCTTGAGAAAATTTCTTGAGAAAATGTGCATGTCACTTCTTTTCCGCAGGTACCTGCGGTATTTCACTCCATTCACTGTAATGTAATCGCGAAATACCGCAGGTAGCAAATGATGTGCGGTATACCCTCGGTATAGCCACAGTTTACCTGCGGTAATGTTCATCACTACCCTGCATTTTGCAGGGAAGTGATGTCATTATGACAGGAAGAGGAAGCGGAGCAGAGTAAACACACATATCACACTCCCTGGACGCTGCACGGAAGCACTTCCGTGTGACCTCCATCGGGTGCCCGTGCAGTCAGTGTCCTGCTCCAGCCCCGCGGCTGCCTGCACTGCAGGGTCAGTGTCTGCCCGCACTGCAGTATCAGCAGCTTCTCACACTGCAGTGCTGGCAGCCGCGGGGATGATGAGCGCTGCTGTCAGGAGGTTAGATGAGATCATTACCTGCTGTGACGATCTCCTGCTCTCCTGACGTCACCGCTGTCACTGCCTTCTATGCCCGTCTCGCGGGCGGCCCGAGACTGTTACTAGCGGTGACGTCACGGGCTCTCGCGATACTGCTGAGAACGTGGTGGGCATAGAAGTCAGTGACAGTGCCGACGGCAGGAGATCGTCACTGCAGGTAATGATCTCCTCTAACCTCCTGACAGCAGCGCTCGTCATCCCCTGCAGTGACCTGGGCTGACATGATGTTAGCTCAGGTCACTGCACTACTCTCCCAGCCAATGGGGAACATTTTGTTCTTAATTGACTAGGACAGTGACTATGGTATGGATCGTCGTGGGACCCCCTTATTGGATTACGCCGGATCTGGAATTGATTGTTCTTTTCAATAAATTGGTGAAAGAGGGAATGTTTTGGGGAGTGTTTTTTCAAATAAAACTTTTGTCAATTTTTTTTTTTTTTATTACTGACTGGGTTCGTGATGTCAGGTATCTGATAGACGCGTGACATCACTAACCCCAGGGCTTGATGCCAGGTGACATTACATATCTGGTATTAACCCCATATATTACCCAGTTTGCCACCACACCAGGGCAATGGGATGAGTTGGGGCAAAGCGCCAGGATTGGCACGTCTAATGGATGCGCCACTTCTGGGGCAGCTGTGGCCTGCTATTTTTAAGCTGGGGAGTGTCCAATAACTGTGGCCCTCCCTCGTCTGAGAATACCAGACCCCACAGCTGTCAGCTTTACCTTGGCTGGTGATCCAATTTTGGGGACACCCCACGTTTTTTGTTTTAAATTATTATTTAATGTAAAATAACAGCGTGGGGCGCCCTCTGTTTTGGATTACCAGCCAAGGTAAAGCTGCCAGCTGTGGTCTGCAGGCTGCAGCTGTCTGCTTTACCCCAGCTGGCTACAAAAGATAGGGGGGACCCCACGTCATTTTTTTTTAAATGATTTATTTTTTGGCTAAATACAAGGCTAAGCACCCTTTAGTGCCACATGAAAGTCACTAAAGGGTGCCAGCTTAGAATATGCAGGGGGGTGGGACATTATATAGGTCTTTCTCATCTATTAGCTATCTATCTATTCATCTATCCATTATGTCTATTATCTATGTATCTATTTCTCTCTCTATCTATTCATCTATCCATCTTTCCCTCTATCCATTATCTGTCTATCAATTATCTATTATCTATATTATTTATTGCAGCTACAGCATAAAAAAAACGCAGGGACCAACCTGCGGCAAAAACGCATGCGTTTTTCCCGCGGTTTTGGTGCGTTTTTTACCACAGGTCCGGTAATCTTCAACTCCCAGAAGTTTCTCAAGAAATTTTCTTGAGAAAAATCACTTTTCTAGTGGGCACATAGCCTTAGACAGCTGTCTGCGACTCCTATAGACTTAATGGTGCTACAGGATGCTTGCTTCAACCACTGTTACCTTCAAAGTCATTCTCTCTGTCATATGGGAGAAAAGGATGCTTGGGACCCTTATTTTATTCATTAGTGTGACCCAGTTATCCAGCTGATAGGTGGTTGATGTATCCGTTTAAGGTAACACTGTGAGGTCATTGCTCCTAGGGTGAATCTGAGAAGCAGCAGTAAACTTAAAGAGCTTGTCTTAAAGGTCAAGACATTTTAATCCAAATCCCAATCCATTTATTCTCCCAATCTAAATTCATTTCTAATACGGCTGTATTAAAAATTCCATACCCCTCCCTGATTACACTCTCTAACTACTATTGTTTTTTTTTTCCCCCTCACTTCCTGTCTGATAACTGAGTATCCCAGCATGCACTGCGATTCTCAAACGAAGCGTCAGCAGAGGCTGTGGTCACTGATACAGCCTCTTCCCCCTCCCTGACACAAAACGTCATCAGTGACACTGTTTCAGGGGCTGACACTGTACGTTTTGCACAGTAACAACGAGGTCTGTTTTGACAGCTCAAAGCAGTAGAGCCAGCAACACAGAGCAGCGCGCACATGCGGGGGGGGCAGCATGGTCTCTGGACTCCGTTAGGTACTCTGAGCTGTGCACTGACAGTGTATGCTGCTCTGCATTGCTGGCTCTACCGATGTGAGCCAGCAAGATAGACCTCCTTATCACTGTACAAATCGCACAATGACAACGTGCAGGTACTCATCAGGGACCAAACCAGCCCTTGAAACAAGCGTGACTGATCAATTCATTTCCAGTCACTGCAGTCTCTGCCCCATGATGACGCTTTGTTTGAGTATCCCAGCATGTACTGGGATTCTCAAACAAAGCATCATCAGACAGGAAGTAGGGAAGAAAAAAAAAATAAAAAAAATCAATAGTTGTTAGATTGTGTAGTCTGGGAAGGGTAGGGAATTTTTAATACAAGTATACTAGAAATTAGTTTAGATTGGGACAATAAATAGGGATTTAGATTGAAATTTCTTCAGCCTTTGGACCACCTTTTTAACAGGTGAGGACTGTTTTTTTTTTTTTTTTTTCCTGTTTACTGATACTATATTTTATGTTACTCTGAAAAAAGGACATTTTTGTGTACTCACCGTAAAATGTCTTTCTTGGAGCCTTTCATTGGGGGACACAGACAGTGGGTATTATGGTGTCTCCAGGGGAGGTGTGACACTAGGTTTGAAAAAAGTGTTAGCTCCTCCTCCCACAGCATATAACCCCAGCTAGGCGGGAACTAGCTCAGTTTGTTGTAAAAGCAGTAGGAGAAGGACAACCAAAACCACAAGGGCGGGAGCTGTGTCCCCCAATGAAAGGCTTCAAGAAAGACATTTTACGGTGAGTACACAAAAATGTCCTTTCCTTTCTCGCCTTTTCATTGGGAGACACAGACAGTGGGACGTCCCAAAGCAGTCCCTGGGTGGGAACTGAACTATTAACAATGTAGAACATCAGCCTAAGAGCTGACTAACAACTGCAACTGCAGTGAACACATAACAAACACTGTCAAAAAACCGAGCATTGGCCACTTATAAATGGGCCACTGCCGCCTGAAGGACTTGTCTTCCAAGAGCAGCATCTGCGGACGCTTGCATATGCACTCTCTAGAATTTTGTAAACGTGTGGACACTGGAGCAGGTAGCGGCCTTGCAAAGTTGGGCCGCCGAAGCCTGATGGCGGATAGCCCAGGAGGCACCCACTGCTCGTGTAGAGTGGGCCTGCACAGATTGAGGAGGAACAACACCTCGTGTTTTGTAAGTTTCACACATGGCAGTCCTGATCCATCGAGAAATCGTGGATTTGGAAGCCCGGTCGCCCTTTTTGTGTCCTTCTGAGAGGACGAAAAGGGCATCGGACTTGCGCAACGGCGCTGTTCTGGAGATGTAGATCCACAGAGCCTTGACAAGATCGAGAGTGTGAAGGGCTCTCTCAAAGCAGTGGACCGGGGCCGGGCAGAATGACGGCAACACAATGTCCTCGTTCAGGTGGAAAGAGGATACGACCTTCGGAAGGAAGGCGGGGGGAAGGCCGAAGGACCACCTTATCATGATGGAATATCAGGTAAGGTGAGCGACAGGACAGTGCTGCCAGTTCGGACACTCGCCTGATAGAGGTAATAGCGACTAAAAAACTAAAAAAGCAACTTTCCAAGACAGCCGTTGAAGAGCGATTTCTCTCAAGGGTTTGAAAGGAGGAAGCTGAAGTGCTCCGAGAACCAAATTCAGATCCCAGGGATCTAAGGGGTGACGATAAGGAGGGACCAAATGCGCCACCCCTTGAAGAAAGGTACGTACCTGAGGGCGAGAAGCCAGCTGCTTCTGGAAAAAAATTGACAAGGCAGAAACTTGTCCTTTAAGGGTATCGAGAGCAAGACCCGAGTCCATACCGTCTTGCAAAAAGGCAAGAACATTAGGGATTGAAAAGGTCAGGGGCGACCGATTATGACGGTCACACCAGGACAGATAGGTCTTCCAGGTCCTGTGATAAATGATGGCGGAGGAAGGCTTGCGAGCATTAAGCATGGTATGAACTACCCTGGAAGAAGATGAGACTTGGCTAGAATCAAGGATTCAAGGGCCACGCGATCAAAAATGCAGCTGTGCTGTATTCTGGTGGAATATTGGACCTTGCGACAGAAGATCCGGGCGGTCGGGAAGATGCCAGGGAGTGTCGCCGAGAAGGTGGAGGAGCTCTGGAAACCAGGCTCTTCTGGGCCAGTCTGGGGCCACGAGGATCACCGGGATTCCCTCCGCTTTGATTTTCTTGATTACTCTCTGAATGAGAGGGAACGGAAAGAAAACGTATGGCAGGCGAAACTGCGACCACGGGAGGACTAGAGCGTCTGAGCCGAGCGCTAGCGGGTCTCTCAACCGAGATACGAAAGGATGTACTTTTGGCGTTTAGCCGAGACGCCATGAGGTCCACATCTGGGAGCCCCCAACGAAGAGTGATCTGATGGAACACCTAGTTGTGGAGGGACCATTCCCCTGCCGCTAGACCTTGCCTGCTGAGAAAGTCTGCGGCCCAGTTGTCTATCCCCGGAATATGGATAGCTGAAATAATGGGAATGTGCATCTCTGCCCAAAGAAGAATCCTGGAGACTTCTTTCATCGCTGCCCTGCTGCGAGTTCCTCTCTGACGGTTGACGTAAGCCACAGCCGTGGCATTGTCTGACTGGATCTGAACCGGGAGGCCCAGAAGCAAGAGTTGAAAGGTCTGAAGGGCCAGAAATATGGCCCTGATCTCCAAAACGTTGATATGAAGGGATCGCTCGGGGTGAGACCAGCGTCCGTGAGCAATGTGGTGGAGAAACACCGCCCCCCAGCCTAACAGGCTGGCATCTGTCATGACTACGTGTCAGTGGACAGGGCGGAAGGACTTCCCCTGAGATAGGGATGAGACCTGAGTCCACCAGACGAGAGAGCTGAGGGCAGTCCGAGATAAGCGGACTGACCGGTCTAGAGAGGCTGGATTCTTGTCCCAAGAGGACAGAAGATCCAACTGCAGAGGGCGCAAATGGAATTGGGCAAACGACACGGCTTCCATGACTGCTACCATCTTGCCTAACACTCTCATCCCACTCCGGAGGGATGGGTAACGGCGGGAGCGGAGGGATTGGGCGGCCCGGATCAGGGAAGACCTCTTGTCTTCTGGAAGAAAAACCCCGGGCCTGAACCGTGTTTATCAGCATACCTAAAAAGGTGATGCGCTGATGAGGAATGAGGGATGACTTGTTGAAGTTGAGAAGCCACCCTAGCCTTGAGAGCGTGTCGGGGCAAATTTGCACGCTTTCTGAGCAAACTTGAGAAGAGCTCCCCTTGACAAGTAGGTCGTCCAAATAGGGAACGACCAGAACGCCTCTGGGGTGCAAAATGAACATGACAGCCGCCATGACCTTTGTGAAGACCCGAGACGCAGTAGCCAGTCCAAAGGGAAGGGCCCTGAATTGGAAATGATGGTATCCTACGGCAAAACGAAGGAACCGTTGATGCGATACACATATGGGAATGTGTAAATAAGCATCTTGAATGTCCATGGAAGCTAGGAATTCTCCCGGTTCCATAGCAGCTAGTACGGCTCGCAATGATTCCATTCGGAAGGTCCGAATCCGTACGGACCTGTTTAGCCTTTTGAGGTCCAGGATAGGACGGACAGAGCTATCTTTTTTTGGGGACAACAGATGTTTGAATAGAAACCTTTGCCGCGCTGATCCAGGGACACTGGAATGATAACGTTTGCTTTCTGTAAAGAGGCTATGGCCTGAAATAAGGCCTGGCTTTGCGTTGTGGACTTTGGAAGCAGAGAACGCAGAAACCTGTTGGCCAGTAGGGAATGAAAATCGATCTTGTAACCTGAAGTGACGATTTCAAAAAACCCAAGCATCGTGAGTATGGTCTAGCCAGATATCCCGCAAAAGCAGAAGCCGCCCTCCAACAGGAGTCTGCTCTGAGGGGTACCCGGCGTCATGCTGAAGGGGCCTTCGCGGGGCGAGGTCCCTTGGGTTTAGATTGCCTGGAGTGAGAACGCCAAGAGGAGTCCCTTAAGGGACCGGATCCCCGATCTGAGCGTTGCGACGACCCCTGTGATGGTTTTTGGGGGGCGGGCCGAAAGGACTGCCTGCGCCAAGAAGACTTTAAAATTTTTGGATACAGGCCGCTTTGTGGTAGAATGGTACTTTTACCACCCGTCGTCTCAGATATAAGCTTGTCCAGGGATTCTCCAAATAGACGAAGACCCTGGAAGGGGAGTGTGGACAGGGACTTCTCGGAGGCACTGTCCGCGTTCCATATCTTTAGCCACAGGACTCTGCGGGCAAAAACAGCGTTGGCTGCCATTAAAGCTGACAAACTAGCTGCATCTAACGAGCCGTGAAGCAAGTAATTAGAGGCTAGAGAGAACAAATCAAGGATCTCAAGAGCCTCTGAAGGAATATTGCAAGAGCAAAGCAACTTGCGCAAGTTCCTACTCCACACACTCATAGCTCTCGCCACCCATGTCAAGGCAAACAGGGGACGCAGAGAGGAACTGGAAGCCTGGAAAATAGATTTGACCGCAGCATCAATTGCGCGGTCAGACGAGTCCTTGAGAGACGCGGTGTCTGAGACAGACATAACCGTGTGTTTAGCCAGCCTGGATACTGGCGGATCCACAACGGGGGGTACTGACCAGAGCTTAACCAGTTCCAATGGAAAGGGATAAGCGAATGAAGAGGAGGATTTTTTATTAAACCTCCTATCAGGGTGATCCCACCGTTTTAGATATGATTTGATGAAAAATCGGATCCTGGGCAAAGGACTTAGGAGGCTTCTTGGCCCGCTTGATTGCCGACTGAGAAGTCGGGTCCGAAGGCTGATCAGAAATCGACAGAGTGATTGACAGCCAAAATTAATGTGTCTTCCATATGTCTAGACTCAGAAGGGACATCTGAATCAGAGTCAGAGTCTTGGGAATCGTGACTACTAAAGGTCACGGAGCCTGAGTCAGACTGATCATCGTCCGAGTCGGACGAGATTGTAACGGTCGCAATGGCGCCTTTTGGAGACAGCCTTTTTACGTACTGGGAACGAGACACCAGACGAAGGCGGGCTCCCCTGGGGGAGCTGAGCCGGGGGGAGGCTGGGATATCTGAGCGGCCAGGTCATCTAACCTCTTAGACATTAGAAGAGCCCAGGCAGGAATAACGTCATCAGACTGGGGCACTGCCTGGATAGTGGCCGCAGCCAAATCCACAGACTGCACGACCTCCTGGTCCGGTAGCGGAGACTGTTGTGACACGGTAGTAGGGGCATCGCAGCCCCAGCAGAGTGGATAGCTTCGGCCATTACAAAAACGAGCGTCCATAGGTGGTACAAGCATAGTACAGGTCCATAGAGGACGCCTGGAAAGCTTTATCACCCTTGCGGTTACGCATGTCAGCAACAGTTCCACAATAAGTACAGTGAGCCTCTAGCAGTATTATAAATGACTGCTATGCAGAGCCGGTATATACCGAGTAAAGTAGCACACCCTGTCAAACAGTCGGTATATTCCTACAGGCAGTTAGTATATACTGCTAAAAGCTGATATACACCGCCAGCTAGCAGACACACACCGCTAGAAAGACAGCGATATACCACTGAGCAGAGCGGTATATAGTGCTGCAGAATCGCAGAGCCAAGGAGGCGATCTCACCCGTGTCTGCTCCCCACATGTAATGGCATCCAGTGTTCTCTGGCAGCATGGAGGGGAGAGACGGCCCACTAGAGGGAGCGGCTTCCAGAGCAGTGAGAGGGGGCGTTGCTAGAATGCAGGCAGACGCCGGGAGCTAAATTTATGATGCTTTCCCGGGATCACAACCTGCATCGCCCCACCGGCGTCTTTCCAGGCGGCGGTTTGGATGCAGGGGACTGACTCGTCGCCTCCCTACCTGCTCCTGGCTCCGTCTGAAGACGCGTCGGTCCTGGGATGCATCTTCGGCTCAAGGCTGAAGCAGGTGCTCGGCTCTGCTAGCCCTCTGGAGCTACCTCTGTGAGGTGCTTCCAGGGAGCCTGGAGGGGTACGCAGACCCGACCACTTGGGCGCGAGGGAAGACTGACTGTGCACGCCAGGTTTCCTCTGCCCGTACACGGGGGGAACGGGGGTGGCAAGGCACCCTGGTATTGCCCCTATCAAAAATAGAATGAATAAGAAAAGAAAAACAAAATAAAAAGTAAAAATAAGCTGGCCTGAGGCACCTCTGGTGGAGCTCAGTCCAGACATGTCAGCCTCCCTGCTGACACTAGGAAAAAACTGAGCTAGTTCCCGCCTAGCTGGGGTTATATGCTGTGGGAGGAGGAGCTAACACTTTTTTCAAACCTAGTGTCACGCCTCCCCTGGAGACACCATAATACCCACTGTCTGTGTCCCCCAATGAAAAGGCGAGAAAGGAAACGGATTTTTGTGTATTCACCGTAAAATCGTTTTCTCTTAGCCATCATTGGGGGACACAGGACCATGGGTGTTATGCTGCTTATCCATAGGAGGACACTAAGTAGATGCAAAGATATTAGCTCCTCCCCTGCAGTATACACCCCCTGGCCCAGCCAGGCTACTTCAGTTTTAGTACACAAGCAGTAGGAGAAGAAGTAACAAAAAAATGTGAGTGAATACTCATAACAAAAAAGTACTGAGACAGAAAAAAGCTAAGGCCCAACAGGGCAAAAGGGAGGGTGCTGTGTCCCCCAATGATGGCTAAGAGAAAACGATTTTACGGTGAGTACACAAAAATCCGGTTTTCTCTGATGCCTCATTGGGGGACACAGAACCATGGAACGTCCTAAAGCAGTCCATGGGTGGGTAAACAATAAACAACACAACCCAAGGACTAGGAACCAGTCCCAGATAGTGGAGTACCTATCTCAGTAGGCGCTCCTGGCTATCGTTTGCAGAATTTTCCTACCTAGGTACGCCTCAGCCTGGGTATGGACTCGGTAATGCTTTGAAACAATATGTAGGCAAGACCAGGTCGCAGCCTTACACCTCTGTTCCACTGAAGCCTGATGCCTAATGGCCCAAGAGGCGCCAACTGCTCGCGTGGAATGAGTCCGCAGCCCACTAGGAATGGGCTTGAGTTGCAAGCGGTAGACCTCCTGAATCGCAGAACGAATCCAGCGAGCCGTCATTGCCTATGAAGCTGCCTCTCTTTTCTTAGGCCTTTCAGGAATGACGAACAGGGAGTCTATGTTCCTAAAGGGGCTGTCCTGAGTACGTAATATCTGAGAGCCCTCACAAGGTCTAGCAAATATAGAAACCTTCCCACCCTATGGACTGTGTGTGGACAAAAGGAAGGCAGAATAATGTCCTCGTTCATATGAAACGGGGAAGTAACCTTCGGAAGGAAATCCGGAAGGGGGCGTAGAACCACCTTGTCCTGATGAAAGATCAGAAAGGGTTCGCGGCAAGAGAGTGCTGCCAGTTGCGAAACTTGTCTGATGGACGTAATCGTCACTAAGAATGATACCTTCCATGAGAGAAGAGCAAGAGAAGATTCCTTAATTGGTTCAAAAGGGTACCTCTGGATACCGTCCAAAACGAGATTGAGGTCCCATGGGTCAAGCGACCGTTTATACAGGTAAACTAGATGGGAAACACCCTTGAGGAAAGTCTTGACTTGCGGATTGCAAGCTAGGCGGTATTATAGAATATTGAGAGAGATGAAACCTACCCCTTAAGAGAGCTGTGGGCCAACCCCTTTTGACCTGACTGCAAAAAAATAAAGAATTCTGGATATCGCCAGAGGTATAGGTTGGACATTAGATTCCCTACACTGGGAAAGGAAAGTTTTCCACGTACGGTGGTAAATACGGGATGAAGGCCGGCTTTTGGGCACTGTACATGGTGGAGATGACCACGGGAGAGAATCTCGCTCTTGTTAAAGTCCAGGTCTCAATGGCCAGGCCGTCAGCTTCAGGGCTCTGGAGTTCTGATGGGAAACGGGCCCTTGGGTCAGCAGGTCTGGGATGCTTACGAGGCGCCATGAGCAATTGTACTAATTCGGCATACCAGGCGCACCTGGGCTAGTCCGGTGCTATTAGTATCACCGGGACTCCTTCTGCCTTTATCTTCCGGATTACTTGCGGCAGCAGGGGCAGATGCGAAAAACATGTAAGGTAGACGGAAGCGACTTCAGGAGACTAGAGCATCCACGCCAATGGACTGTGGATCACGTGACCTGGCTAAGAACGCGGGTACTTTTGCGTTCAACCTTGAGGCCATTAGATCCACGTCTGGTGAACCCCAGCGAATGCAGATGTGTGGGAACACTTCTGGGTGGAGAAACCACTCTTCGGTGGCCAGGCCTTGGCGACTTAGAAGGTCCGCTGCCCAGTTCTCTACTCCCAGTATGTGTAACGCTGAAAACACAGACCCCCGCCGATTCGGCCCAGGCGAGGATCCTGAGGACCTCGAGATAAGCTGTCTTGCTGCTGGTACCTCCCTACCGATTGACATAGGCCACAGCTGTTGCATTGTCCAATTGGACCCGAATCAAATGACCTGCTAGCAGAAGGGGGGAATGACCTGAGCGCGAGAAAGATCGCGCTCATTTTCAGGATAATTTCTGGGAAGGGAAGACTCCTGGGGCGTCCAACGTCCCCAAGGAATGTGGAGCCAGTATGCTGCTCCCCAGACTAAGAAGCTGGCATCCGTGGTCAGGAGTAGCCAGTCCACTTGGGGGAGAAAAAACTCCCTCTCGATATGGAAGAGGACTGAATACACCAGCAAAGCGCATACCTGACTGAAGGTGTCAGGTGAAAAGTTCGTCCAAGGAAAAAGGAGCTCTTGTCCCAGGCAGCTAGAAGCGAAAGCTGCAGTGGGCGGTGGTGTAGCTAAGCGAGCAGCACTGCCTCTACAGCCGCCGCTATCCTACCTAGCACTCTCATACTGAATCGTATGGAGCGAAAGGAGTATATAGAAGGCAGTGTACCGCTTGTTGTAGAGCGGTCGCCTTGTCTTGAGGGGGAAATATCAAGCCCCGAAGGGTGTCCAGGGACATGCCCAGGGAGGTGACGGATTTTCACGGGACCGGGGATGATTTGACTGAAGTCAGAAGCCACCCTAAGCGGGATAGGGTGCCCACAGAGATATGTACGCTGGTTGAGCCCTTGATGAGGAGGTCATCCAAGCAAGGCATAACAGCCACTCTCATGGCGTGAAGGGCACTCATGGCGGCCGCCATGACCTTTGTTAAGACCCTTGGTGCTGTGGCAGAGCCGAGGGTAGGGCCACAAATGAAAAAAAAAAAGGCAGAAGTCCTGAACAGCGAAGCGGAGGAATTTTTGGTGAGCTGGAGCGATGGGTATGTGCATGTACGCATCCTTGATAGCTAGGTAGGCAAGGAATTCTCCTTCGACCATAAAGGTAATAATGGACCCTAGGAATTCCATTCTTAATCTCCTTACGTGCACATGTTTGCTCAGATGTTAGAGGTCCAGGATGGGTCGAAGTGACCCGTCCTTTTTTGGGGACCACGAGAGGTTGGAATAGAAGGCCTTGAACCTCTCGCCGTCCGGAACAGGTACCATCACCCCCGCCATTTGGAGGGAGTGGATCGCTGAGGAGAAGGCCTCGCGGTGTTTTGGAGCCTTTGGGGGGGTTTGAGTCCGGAATTCAATGTGGTAACCAGAAGACACAAGGTATCGCACCCATTTGTGGTCTGAGGCAGCAGCCCAGATGGAGGAGGACAAGACTCCTCGGTTTTTGTCTAGACTGCCAGGACGAGGTGGACTCTGGGAGGGCTGAGAAGGTCGGGCCCTGCGTTTCTAGTAAAAAACATCCTGGGCTAGAGTTGTGGGAGGGAGGTACTCCTTTCCTCCCGTGGCGTCAGACAAAAAAAAAAAAAAAAAAAAAAGAGCCTGTCCAGACGATCGGCAAACCATCGGTCTGGAAAGGAGTACTGTGAGAGGCTTCTTAGAGACAGAGTTCGCTCTCCATTATCGGAACCAGAGGGCCTTACGGATGGCTATGGTATTTGAGGCGGCAATAACTGCGCAGGTAGCAGCGTCGAGGGAGGCCTGCATGAGGTACTCTGTCGCCGCAGCAATGTGAACTGTTACATCTGTGAGGGTCTGAGGGAAACTGGTAGTCCAGGTGCCTGTGTGACCCACACGGAAGGGAAGAGGGACCCGCAGCCTCAAGGCGGAGCGATCGAGCTGCTCCACTTCTCTGTCTGTCGGGTCCTTGAAGGAGGATCCATCAAGACAGGAGGGTCCTTCAGGCAGGCGGAAGCCGGGTGAGGGTCCACCGAGGCCGGATCGGCCGAGCCCTTAGAGACAGCTAAGCCAAAGGGGTACCGGGACTCCATGAGTTTATGGATACCGAAGCGGTGTCAAAAACTTTTTTTTTTGAGGTTTCTTCACTTTTTTAAAGGAGACCGCAAGGTCAGTAGTAGTGGATGGGAGATCTTCCACATGCAGAGTTTTGGTTGATTACTGCAATAAGGGAGTCCATCGCAGCTTGATCGCTCGGGGAGGTTGAAACCAAGGAATCATCCCGGTACAAACATCATTCCCCTTCCTCCGGCTCCTCAGAGACCACGGAACATGTGGGAGAACCCCATCTGTGTACCCCAGAGGTAGAACCATGGGGGTCATGCCCTTTTTCTGATCTGCAACCGGTGAAGCAGAGGGCTGATTCTTATCAGAAGGACCCTCTATAGAGGTGTCATCAGGTTGCGTTCTGTCCAGGGGCCCCAAGGGGTGTGAGGACGATGTTGCATAGCCAGCACCAGGTTCTGGGAACGGTGCCAATTCTGGGGGACTGGGAGCCGTAGGTTCTGGGCTGGCTGTGGTGGTGGCGGAGGGTGGGGTTGGGGGGGAGGGGGAGGGGGTGTAAGCTATAGGGGCACCGGACTTACAGAAGGAAGAGGTGCTATCATCCCCTAGTAGCTCAGTGTGGCAGGATACATTAAAAGTCTTATAGTTGTTGCTGTAGTTGTGCAGAGCATAAAACGTGACTGCAGCCTCTGGCTGATGAGCCACAAACTCCGACTGTAACGAGGGAGCAATGCTCTGCAGAGCTAATGTGAGAAAACAAGTGAGGATATAACTCACCCAGACCCCTGATGGCCTCTCCTCCCTGCTCCTGTGTCCCAGTTCCTGTGGGAAGGAGGAAGCCAGCTCTGAGAGACGCCCACAGGCTCTGATCACAACAAGAGGGAGCAATGCTCTGCAGATCCTGTGTGAGGAGAGTTATGCGCGCTTTCGTGAGGGGGCGGGGCTTATAGTGTCGGATGGGGCGGGAAAGTATGACAAAATATAATAAACAAGAAAAATGGTGGGAAGGGACTCCCCTTCCCCCTCCAGCCCTGCACAACAATTGTGGACAGAAAAAACTCTAAGTGTACCGCAGCTGCGGCTGCACTGAGTCCTGGGGGCTCTCCCCTCCCCCCGCCACAGGTGAAATGCTGTGCAAGTCTGCAATCAGCCCATGTGCATCCAGTCAGTGTGACCTTTGCTCCAATTTGGAGATTCTGACGCCTGCTGTGCCCGGTCACAGAGCGTGTATCAACTCAGACCCTGCCAGAGGGAGTGAGGAAGTTTGTCATCTGCTCTGGAAAATCGGTTGAGACCCGTCGTCCAGTGAGTAACAGCCCAGTATCCAGCGTCGCAGGAGGTGTTACAGGGAGGCGACACTCCGCGTTCCCGCCTGTTGATGGTTTTGGGAAATCGGTCCCCGAAGGAAACAGTCGCCCTCTAAAAACAAAAAATTCTTGCTGCAGTAGTCTGAAGAGATGTGCCTCCTATAGACACTAAGCTAAAACTGAAGTAGCCTGGCTGGGCCAGGGGGTGTATACTGCAGGGGAGGAGCTAACATCTTTGCATATACTTAGTGTCCTCCTATGGATAAGCAGCATAACACCCATGGTCCTGTGTCCCACAATGACGCGTCAGAGAAACCCTGTTTAACATTTGACTTTTTAAAATAAAGTTGCTTGAAAGGGAAGCACAGATGGTTTGTTCGCACAGGGAGATCATGCTCTATAGTCATACCTCAGCATCCATTTGATATGCATTTGCTTTTCTTCCAATTTCCTTGGAAATCGTAATGTTTTCATCCTGGGCAAAAAAAAAAAAAAGCCAGGCTATACTAAAGCACGTTATGTCTTAAAGAGTGTTTGCTATCCCCAAAATGGAAATTAAGATATCTAAACATTTATATAGGGCTCCTATTTAAATAATACTAGACAAAAATAGCTTAACAATATTTAATATCAAATCAACTTTTATTTCATATGCAAATGAGGGGTGCGCCTTGGTGCACCGTAACTCCCTCCCATTTGTAATATAAAGATGGGACTTCACAGTAATTGAGTTGTTTCGTCTCCTGTCTGGAGGCACTGAAACTGGATGATGATCGCAGTGCAGTGCACAAAATTGCAGCAGGTGACTGATGTCGCTATGAGAGCACCGCCGCCATCATCCAGTTTCAGTGCTGCAGACAGGAGACGCAGCGTTCCCTTTGGGCGTTAGAGACAAGGTAATTAGGCCATGTGTGCTTTTTTTCCTGCGTTCTGGCTGCGTTTTAAACTGCACCGTGTCAATGACAAAATGCATGCATTGTGCTTCCCTAGCAAAGTCTATGAGAAGTCAGAAACTTCTATGCGCACGTTGGCTTTTTTTTAGGCGGCGTTTGTCAAATATTTGTCAAAATCGTTGCCTAAAAAAAAAAAAAAGCAGCATTTCACTTCTTCCTTTCGGTTGCATTTTCCACCCATTGAAATGAATGAGGTATGTTTAAAACGCAACCAAAATGTTTAGATGTGCATTTGCATTTTCGTTGCATTTTGTATGTGTTCTTGTCAACAAAAACGCATGTGTTTCGGTCTCTCTCTCTTACGATGTCGTTCTCTCTCTCTCTGACATTGTTGTTCCTCTCGCTCTGTGTCAGTGTGTCTCTCTCTGTCGGTCTCTCCCTTTCTCCCTCCTTCATACTCACCGATCACCGGCGCTGCCCGGCTGTCACACTGCTCCCGCATCTTCTCATCTCATATTCACTGCTTCCTCTGCCCACCGGCACCTATGATTGGACGAGCCCCCACGCTGAGTGACAGCTGTCTCACTGCTACCAAACACAGCTGCCGGTGGGCGGGTCTGTCGTCTAGTACAATAAATAAAAGACGTGCGCCCCCCCCCGCCCCCAATTGATACCCAGCCTAGATAAAGCCAGACAGCTGAGGGCTGGTATTCTCAGACTGGGGAGGCCTATCGTTTTTAGGCTGCCCTCTTAGCCTAAAAATATCAGCCAGCAGCTGCCCGGAATTGCTGCATCCATTAGAAGCGACAGTACCGGTACCTTACCCGGCTCTTCCCGAATTGCCCTGGTGCTGTGGCAATCTGGGTAATAATGAGTTAATGGCAGCCCATAGCTGCCACTAAGTCCTATGTTAATCATGGCAGGCATCTACGAGACACCCCCATGATTAACCTGTAAGTGAAAGTAAATAAACATACACCCAAAAAAATCCTTTATTTGGAATAAAAGAGAAAAAAAAAAAAAATAACACCCTCTTTCACTACTTTATTAACCCACCAAACACCTCCAGGTCCGACGTAATCCACACGAGGTCCCACAATGCTTTCAGCTCTGCTACATCGGAAGCAGACAGCGAGCGGCCATAGAGCACAACCGCCGGCTGTAAAAAATTGGCGTAGGGTCTCCCCATATTGTGTCATGTGTAATATACCCAATACAGAAAGCATATGGCTACAGGCTGCAGCTCCCAGCCTTGTATCAAAATAAGACGGACCCTATGCAGTTTTGATTCCCAGCCATGATAAAGCAGACAGCTGGGGGCTGCTATTCTCAAGCTGGAGAGATCTATAGTTATTGCTCCTTCCCCCAGCCTAAAAATAGCAGCCTGCAGCAGCCCAGATTTGTTGCATCGATCCCGGCACTTTACCATGCTCATTCCGATTGCCCTGGTGCGGTTGGCAGTGTAATACAAGGGGTTAATGACAGCTAACAGCTGCAACTAAGCCCTAGATTAGTAATGAGACGTGTCTGAGATCCCCCATTACTAATAGTATAAGTGAAAAGAAATAATTACAAACACCGGAAAAAAAACCTTAATTTGAAATAAAAGACAAAAAAAAACCACCCTCTTTCTCCAATATATTAATCTCAAACAGCCAGTTCTAACATAATCCACACGAGGTCCCACAATGATCCCAGATCTGCTATATACTAAAGTCACAGCATTCCGGCACAGAACATGACTGCACTCTGTGGCTTGAGGCAGAGACTAACTGACCCGCAGCTGTGACATCATTCAAGTTTATCTGCTGTCACAGCTGGACGTTTCCACGTTACTCCACCTGTGACTGCAGGTAAACTGACCTCATTGAACTCAGTGACCCCACCTCAGGTGAACAGAGTTCAATGATCTCTTCATCTCCTGTCAGAAAAACGCATTGGGAGGGGGGTGTTAAGAGGAGATGCAGCTATGGTGCTGAAATTAACACCAAATTCCTGCACCAATCCTGCATTTCCTGGAAAAAAAACCCTGTGGTTTTCTGCCAGGAGATGCAGATCTCATTGAAGTCAGTGAGTTCACCTGAGGTCAGTTTACCTGGGGTACTGTGGGAATTTTGAGCTGTGACCGCAAATAAACAGAGTTAAAAAAAGGAAAATACAGAAAAAAGACCATCAGAGGAAGGGAGTAAACGTCAGTCTCTCATTCAGGCCCCTTGGAGACTGGGACTTTAAACGGAAGATCCACTGGCATTCCTTCTGAAGGATCCTCTTATCCCAGTCGCCCCCTCGGGGACTCAGTCTTATCAATTCCACAGCACAAAAGGAGATGGACTTTGGGTCCCCTTGATGATACTCCCAGACATGTCTGGTTATGGGGGTATCCCTCCTATGTCTGATGTCACCGACATATTTTCCTATCCGTCTCCTTAGTTCCCTCATGGTTTTACCCACATAATTGAGTGGGCACTTACACGTAGCCAGATATACCATTCCCTCACTTTTAAAATTTGCTAAGTCCCTATAATAATAATGGTGACCTGTACTAACACTCAAAGAACTTGACAGGTGTTATCCAGTCACAATGTTTACAGTCACCGCATCGAAAAGTACCTAGCGGGTTCCTGTCAAGCCATGTTCCTTTCGGAATTGGTCGACTGTAGTGACAGTGTACCAAAAGGTCTCCAATCGATCCCACCTTTCTAAATGTAATAAGTGGTCGGGGAGGTATCACGTCATCTAACTCAGAGACCGCCCTGAGGATACCCCAGTGTTTACGCAGGATCTGATAGATCCTGTCAGACTGCCCATCAAAGGTTCCAATGACTCTCATAGGTCCTGACTCCACTTTCTTCTTCCTCCCGGTCTGTAGCAGAGAAACGCGATCCTTGGTCAATGCGTGATGGAAGGCCCCATTGAGAACTTGATGGGGATAACCCCTTTCCTGAAACCACTTCCTATGTTCCCTGGATTGAACTAGGAAATCTTGATCCACTGAGCAATTTCTCCGTATCCTGAGGTATTGCCCCTTAGGAATGCCTTTTTTTCTGGGGGGGTAGGATGAAAACTATCCCATCTCAATAAACTATTACTGGCGGTCGGCTTTCTGAAAGTTTTAGTCAATAGGGTCCCCTCATCAGAAGCACAGATAAGGACATCCAAAAAGGATATATGTGATCTATGAATTTCGCTGGTGAATCGTAGATTCAGATAGTATTAATATGCTCCATGAAGCGGTGGAATCCTTGCAGAGAGCCCGAAAACATCGTCGATAAACCTGCTCCAGTACTGAATTAAAAGGGCCCCACCAGGGGGTATCGACACTCAAGATGACAGTTTCCTCCCACCAGCCTAGGAACAAATTAGCATAGGAGTTGTTTGTTTCCTACAGTTAAAATTCCACACTCCTTTCCCCCTCCACCCCCCCCGCCCGCCCCTGGACTATTCAGCCATTAAGAATGTTTTTTTTTTTCATATACATCTAATTAACAAATAATGGGGTCGGATATCAGGTTTTCCTCAGTCATATTCATCTACCGATCCTGTCGAGTCCTATGGAATTGGGCATTATTGTATTATTTATTGGTATGTGTGATGTCTGGTACATTCATGGTATTAGGTGTTCAGATAATCTTGGAGAAGGTGGGCTTGTGCAGCATTAAATATAAATTTAGGAGGGAATTATGCCAGGTCACAGGGTGTTATCCTTTTATGTTGTGGTCATGTGACCCTTTGGACTGGGAGTTTGTTTACATGGTTGTGATAGTGGTTGTATTTACTTACGTCACCGCCACGTGACCTCCTGTGTTTACATAGCAGCAATGGTATCCGCGTTTGCATATTTTAGACCGCAGGATTTACCCTTATATGTTGCAATCATGTGGCCCTCTGGACTGGGAGTTTGTTCACGTGGCGGTGATAGTGATTGAATTTATTTACGTCACCGCCACGTGACCTCCTGTGTTTACATGGCAGTAATGGCAACTGCCTCTGCACATGTTTTTGTTAGGCTTTGTATTTCCCCAGCGCCGTGATACGCCACAGGCATACATACTGGTCCCAGTGCTGTGTCTTTTTGGTGACGTTGAGAAATCTCCGGTATTCAGCCAATGAGGTGTGAGAGGCGTTGTCACAGGCATGCGTAGGACAATAGGGAAATAGAGTGTGGGAGGCTCTAGTGTTCTTTGGAGCAGAGTCATGCGCAGTTTGAATTGGAGGACAGAAGCCCAGCTTAGCTTCTGTTGGAGATTGAACCCTCCTACCGTGGACATAGGTATTTAAGCCAGGGGCTCTATAGCAATGGTAACGACCATTGAGGACACAGACAATTATGGGAAGTGGACCTTTGTAGCAGTATGTATTTATTATCAATATGCACAATTTGCTAAATCCTGCTTTTGTTTTGGGGACCTCAGGATGCGTTGTTCCCCTTTTCTATACCTTTGGTCTCTTCAGTCACATTTAGTCCACAAGGGCTTTGTGTATAGAGTAGTGCACTGGTTTGTTTATTATAACATTGACATTTGTCCTTTTTAGGGCACTCGATTGGAGAGAGCTGAGGGTTTGCAGCCCGCAGTTGTCTGCTTTACTTGCGTTGTTTATCAAGAATAGATTAGTAGCCCACTTTTTTTTTTTACTTTATTGTTCACAGCTGTGAACAGGCAATTTCTGCATGCAATAAAGCTTGATCATTGGCTGAGCAGCAGCGTTTCAAAACTTTATTAACATAAGAACAGTAGCCGAACATCAAAATTGAAAACACTGACTTTTGTTTTCGTTTTAAAAAGTCCATGTTCGGGTCTGAACCCTGGACCCCTGGTGTCTGGTACGAACCCCAAACTTTACAGTACGAGTTCTCTCATCCGTATACATGACATATCTATGATGTCTCCCATGTGAATGTGTGGCGCCCCTGAGGCTTCAGTCGACACAGAGGTACTGCACCTCATCCAGAGGTGTGGTATTCCATCCTGGGTAAGGAGGAGGTTAACATCGGTTCACACAAAAGCACAACACTCTCACTAAGAAACCTCATCAGACATGGCAAGGGCGTGATTATACCCGAAGCCAGGCCGGGGGGTGGAGTCTTGGGAGTGGGAACACAATAGTACAAGTGGGAACACAGTGTGAAGTGTGGAATTAGTCTAGTCTGTAGTTGGAGAGGAGCAGTGAAGAAGCAAAGATCTGCGGCTTGGAGCTGGTCGCAGCTTGGCCCGAGCACAGACAGAAGGGGTCCTAGAAACTATGGGAGCTAACCTCTCGTGACCTTATTCCACATATACTCTACACATGGAAGGACTTGGTCGCAACACGGGGACTGGTCCCTAGGCTAGAGGAGTAGAACCTATGGGCTCCACTAGTAAAACCAGCGGCTGGGGTGACTTCAAGCACCACAGCCACACACAAATTTGCTGGAAGGTGACCCAAAAGGACCAGGGATAGAGCTTCACGCCACTCAACAGGGTCCATGGGCACTGATACAGCGTTCAGTGAGCGAGGGCGCAAAGCAGGAGGGCGAAGCAAGGGCAGAGACGACCAGGGGACACTTAAAAAAGGTGCACCGGACTCGACCTCTGAACTACCCAGGATTGGCTGGAGCCCATCACAGCAAAGCCCCGTCACTCCAAAGGCGGTCACTGGCATGCCATGTTACCCTGGAACCTGCTACAGTGAGGAAATACTTTGAGACTGCATCCCTATGTCGCTCCGTTATTCGCCTGCGCCCGCCATCATAGAGTACTACCACCACCCCCATCCGCCCTGGGGCCCAGCTCTACATGTGGAGAGCTGCACCATCTAAGCTGCGTCACCATTTGTCCCGGGGACCCCCATATCGCTGCGGCGGCACTTAACTTGCCGCACACCACAGGCGGCGTCACGAATAAACTGTTATCTTCCCTTTTTATTAAACACCGCCGGGGTCACGGAACCGGGCCACGGCATCCCAGGAGCGGAACCGCGGCCTGGTAATGAGTAACCCCATGGCCTCGGTGTGGACGTGTCAAATGGAGCCGTGGTCACCATCTATGGGGATGGGCAGTGCTCAGCCACAGCCCCATTGATCCAAGCATCACCATCGTAGCACAGGACACATGATGTGCCCCATAGTAGACAAAGGACCCCTACACATGGCGGGCGCAGGACCTCTATGGATAGTGGGAGCAGGATCCCTACGTCTAATTGGCCGAGGGGTCCTGCGCTCCCTTGCGTCCCCTGCACCGAGGGGCTCCCTTGCGTCCCCTGCAACCGAGGGGCTCCCTTGCGTCCCCTGCAACCGAGGGGCTCCCTTGCGTCCCCTGCAACCGAGGGGCTCCCTTGCGTCCCCTGCACTGACGGGCTCCTGCTCCCCCTGCACCGAGGGACTCCCCTGTGTCCCCTGCACTGACGGGCTCCTGCTCCCCCTGCACCGAGGGGCTCCCCTGTGTCCCCTGCACTGACTGGCTCCTGCTCCCCCTGCACCGAGGGACTCCCCTGTGTCCCCTGCACTGACTGGCTCCTGCTCCCCCTGCACCGAGGGACTCCCCTGTACTGACGGGCTCCTGCTCCCCCTGCACCGAGGGACTCCCCTGTGTCCCCTGCACTGACTGGCTCCTGCTCCCCCTGCACCGAGGGGCTCCCCTGTGTCCCCTGCACTGACTGGCTCCTGCTCCCCCTGCACCGAGGGACTCCCCTGTGTCCCCTGCACTGACTGGCTCCTGCTCCCCCTGCACCGAGGGGCTCCCCTGTGTCCCCTGCACTGACGGGCTCCTGCTCCCCCTGCACCGAGGGACTCCCCTGTGTCCCCTGCACTGACTGGCTCCTGCTCCCCCTGCACCGAGGGGCTCCCCTGTGTCCCCCTGCACCGAGGGGCTCCCCTGTGTCCCCCTGCACCGAGGGGCTCCCCTGTGTCCCCCTGCACCGAGGGGCTCCCCTGTGTCCCCCTGCACCGAGGGGCTCCCGCTCCCCCTGCGCCGAGGGGCTCCCCTGCGTCCCCGCTCTCTACAGCAGGCTGTATAGCATCGCCTCTTACCGTGACCCCTCTCTGGCGCAGGATCTGCTCAATGTACTCCAGCCGTTTGACGACGCTGCTCTTCGCCTCTGCAGCGGCCCCTTTGCTGCTGGACACACGGATACACACCCGGGCCCTGTCCGGAGCTGCGCTCAGCTCAGCACTACCAGTCACTTGCACTTCGCGACCTCCTTTTTGCCCAACCACAATACCCGGCTTGTTCTCTACCTCCTCTGCAGCCATAAGCGTCATATCTCCCGGCTGCAGAGACGCAAAAAGCCGTGAAATCGGTAAGGGAGCAGCCATTGCTTACTTGTAACTATGGAAACAAGGGCACTGCAACTGCATGATCCCGTCTAAGGACGTGAAGCGTAAAAGACGTCATACGTACAGTCACAGTGGCGTAAACCGATAGGAGGCGGGGGAGGCCGGTAAGTCTGTGTCACGTGATGAGTTTATGGAATGAGTTGGTGACGTCATGTCCTATCCTCATGGTGCAAAGCTGAGACGTGGAATAAAATGCTGTTGACACTGAAGTACAGGGAAAGGCTGGTTTATAAATGGCCGCTACACACTGGTCATTGCAGCTTATGTTAGTCCCCTCATAGTCCCCTCATGTCTTTAAGAAGAAGCATGGCAAATGTCAACATCCATAAAGGCTTTAGAGTGCATGCAGAAACTTTGTTCAGGTTATGGGATTGGGATATTTCACATGCACTGAAGTGTATACTGCCCCCAATGCACCGTCATGGACCCCCAGTGTATTGTCATAGCCCCCAATGTACCGTCATGGACCCCCAGTGTATTGTCAAAGCCCCCAATGCACCGTCATGGACCCCCAGTGTATTGTCATAGCCCCCAATGTACCGTCATGGACCCCCAATGTATTGTCATAGCCCCCAATGCACCGTCATGGACCCCCAGTGTATTGTCATAGCCCCTAATGTATCGTCATGGTCCCCCAATGTACTCCTGTGTGCTTGTTCTGCATGCACCCATCAGAGAGGCCGGTGTAAAATTCCACAGCATTGCATGTATCCTGAGATATCCACCGCCCTAGTCTTACTTTGCTGTCCCATAATTAGACCGTTTTAGCTGCTCACAGATGTGTTTCTGATTTTGGGGTACCACCACATACATTATACCACTAGTCACAAGATAGGGGTTCCTGTGTCCCTTATTTGAATGGAGCATCAGTGATGCCTACCCGCTGCTACATAAAACATTAATTCTATTCTATAATAATGCTCTCATCTGCAATTAGTGTAGGGCAACCTGCTGGAGAAGGGATAGTATATTAGAGGTCTGTAGGCAGGGATTTTAGCCTCCCAGACCTTGCTGCTGTTACGTAATCTATTCTATTGTCTAAAAATACAGCTTTTGGCTGCATTTAGTGTACAGCAAGCTGCTGACATAGGAATAGTGTATTAAGGGCTTGTAGGCAGGGATTCTGGCCTTACATACCGTGCTCCTGCTACGTTAAAAAAAAATCTAAAAATCTATTCTCTAACAATAACGCTCTAAGCTACATTTAGTGTAGGGCAAGCTACTGGACTACAGATAGTGTATTAGAGGCTTGTAGGTTGGGATTCTGGTCTTACACACGTTAAAAAATCTATTCCTCTAATCATACCGCTATAAGATGCATTTATTGCATGGCAAGCTGCTGGAGTAGGAAGTGTGTATTAGTGACCTGTAAGCAGGGATTCTAGCCTCACAGACTGTACTGCTGCTGCTACATAAAAAATGGATTATATTTAGAGTTGAGCGCGGTTCGTGGTTCTCCAGTTCGCGGTTCGAGTGATTTTGGGGGGTGTTCTAGATCGAATAGAACTCGAGCTTTTTGCTAAAAGTTCGTTAGCTCGAGTTACGTTCGATAACGGTTCTATCAGCCAAAAGCCAAGCTAATTACTAGCTGGCTTTTCACTGTAATAGTGTAAGTCACTCTGTGACTCACACTATTATGAAATTTCAGCGTATAGTGTGCGGGAACAGCACATTCAGATCACTGCTGCTGGGATAATGGCGATCGCCATTTTTTTTCTTCTCTTCCTTCCCTAAGCGCGCGTGTAGTGGGGCGGGCCAGAATGTCAGCCAATCCCAGACACACACACACACACACACACAGCTAAGTGGACTTTTTGCCAGAGAAGCAAGGGCATGTGTCATAGGCTGTCCATGTCACATGTTCTTGCATTATAAAAACGGACATTTTGTTCCAGCACGGCATTATCTACCTTCTGCGTCTGGGTGTCAGTCACCGCTGACGCAGCTCCTGCCGCCGATCCTGCTGTGTACGCTATACACACAGCGTCTACAGATTAGGGATAGAAGTTTCTTTCAGCCCTTGTAAGGGCTAATTACAGCTAGCTCAGAGCCATAGGTGACAGTCAGGTCCGTGGAAACAGTTTTTAACAGCTACAGATAACAGCGTCTATGTAGCTACAGTAAGCTCAGGGACTTCCTTGCTGCATTTCACCATTAGGAGGGATAGAAAGTGAGGCTTCCTTTCCTCTACACTGAACCACAACCCGGCCACTGTACCCTCCTGCCCTTTTTAGCAAAGCCATTTTAATTGCAGAGTGCTGCCAGTTAGTGGCATCCTAAAAGTGGCTGTTGGACTTCATTAGTGTCCCACTGGTGCCAAGCTATTTCCAGCACCTCTGCATTGCACCCTCAAGCTCATTTTTACTAAGCCATTATAATTGCAAACTGTGCTGCCAGTTTAAGGGCCATAGTTGCATTGTCAGGGATAGTCTGTGTTGTTTCTTCTGCTGCCAATAAAGCTAGACCACCTCTGCAATCTACACCACCTCTCAATTTTTACTACCACATTTTAAGTGGACAATCTTGTCGCAATCAAAATGAGTGGCAAAATGACAGATGCTGGTGGGAAGGGGAACAGTCGTGTTGGAAAAGGAAAAAAAGTTTCTGTCCTTGGGGAAGGTAGCAAAGCTCAATTAACATCTGCTGAAGATAGACCATCTTCCAGCAAAAGTAAGATGTCTACTACTTTCCGTGGACAATCAGATGTGCTCCCTTTTTTATGGAACAAAACAACTGGAACAAAGGTAGATGATGCCCAAAAAAAGAACATGCTTGAATGGATCTCAAGTGCTCCAACAAGTGCCCTCTCCTCCACCTCATCCAAAAAAAACAGTCCTCTGAGTTGTCATCCCAATCACATTTGCTTTCTCACAGCTCTGAAGTCTCCACCCGCCCTGCACAGTATGGTGGAACAGAGATGGCTGAATCTGCAGAGCTGTTCAGTCACACTATAGCCTGGGAATCAGAGGTCTGCTCCCAAGCTACAGTGACTACAGACCAGGAAATGGTCTGCAGTGATGCCCAGAACTTTTGTGACTCAGATTCTGGCCGTGATGACCAAGTTTCTGAGCATAATGTTGACCCTTATTCACAAACTGTAACACCTGTTGGTGGAGACAATGAGGAACATACTAATGACGATGAGACGCAGATACCAGATTGGGATGACAACTTAAATATTCGGTCATGGCAGGAAGAGGCTCGGTCTGAGAGTGAGGGGAGTGCAAACACAACAATTGATGAGGAAGTTCTAGATCCCACCTACTGTCAACCCACAGTCAGGCACTCGAGGAGGTCAACAGAGGCGGTGGAGGAGGATGCAACTGACGACGAAGTTACCTTGCGCCTTCCTGGACAGAGGAGGAGTACTGGTAGCACGTCTACAACTGCATCCTCAGCCACCACTCTGCCTCTGAGCACAAGTCGGGGTGGCTCTGCAGCTTGCATGGCCTCTAAGCCTTGCCTAGCCTGGTCCTTTTTTGACCTTGAAAAGGATCGCCCAAATCATGTGATCTGTAAAATTTGTCGGGAATCTGTTAGTAGAGGAAAAAACCTCAGCAGTTTGACAACTTCTTCCATGAATCGTCACATGAATAAATATCATATGTCCCATTGGGAAGCTCACCGTGCTGCACTGCGGCCTAGTGGAGCGGACCATCCACCGCCTGCCCCTTCCAGTGCATCCGCGCGCTATTCATCTTCTTGGGCTGTGGGGACAGCTGTCACACCTGGTTTTCCACTCACAACTTCCACCACTGTAACCGCAACAGGCAGTTTGTTTGGTAGGTCGTCAGTTGGTTTGGAAGGGGAAACAAGTGCGTGTGTACAGCTCTCTCAGACATCAATAGCACCAACGTTGGATGAAGGCAGCATCATGTCTACGCCTGCACTTTCCTCACAAACCTGCATTTTTCCAGGGACACCCTACTCACCACCGTCTACACACAGCAGCCAGATCTCTGTCCCTCAGATATGGACAAATAAAAGGCCATTTTCTGCGACCCATGACAAAGCTAAGAGGTTGACTTTATCCCTCTGTAAGCTCTTGGCTACCGAAATGCTACCTTTCCGCCTGGTGGACACAGAGGATTTCGAGACCTTATGTCTGTTGCTGTGCCCCAGTACTAGATGCCCAGTCGCCACTACTTCTCTAAGAAAGGTGTGCCTGCGCTACACCAGCATGTCGCACACAACATCACCGCTTCCTTGAGAAACTCTGTGTGTGAACGGGTGCATTTCACCACCGATACTTGGACCAGTAAGCATGGACAGGGAGGTTACATGTCACTGACTGGGCACTGGGTAACTATGGTGATAGATGGTGAAGGGTCTGCTGCACAAGTCTTGCCGTCCCGACAACTTGTGTGTCGATCCTCTGTCTGTCCAAGTTCCTCCACTGCTTCTGCCTCCTCAACCTTGTCTGGCTCCTCCACCTCCGCCCCAAGCCTGCCTGGTCAGGCCACCAGAGTTGTAACTGCGCAGAAGGAATCACACACCCCTCATTACTATGCTGGCAGCAGAGCGCAACGGCATCAGGCGGTCTTTATCTTGAAATGTCTTGGAAATAAGAGTCACACAGCGGCTGAGTTGTGGGCAGCTCTGGAGACTGAGTTTGGTAAATGGTTGTCTCAACTCAACCTGCAGCCTGGTAAGGCCGTGTGCGACAATGCTGCAAACCTGCATGCGGCCCTTCGCCTGGGCAAGGTGACACACGTGCCTTGTATGGCTCACGTGTTGAAGCTTGTTGTCCAGCAATTTTTAACACACTATCCCGGCCTAGATGGCCTTCTGAACAGGGCACGAAAACTGTCTGCTCACTTCCGCCGTTCAACCACCGCAGCTGAGTGACTTGCATCGCTCCAGAAGTCTTTCGGCCTGCCGGTTCATCGCCTGAAATGCGATGTGCCGACACACTGGAATTCGACTCTCCACATGTTACAGCGACTGTGGCAGCACTGCTGAGCCCTGGTGCAATACGTCATGAAGTATAGCCTGGGCCAACGAGATGCAGAGGTGGGGCAGATCACCCTGATGGAGTGGTCTCATATCAAGGACCTATGCACCCTTCTGCACAGTTTCGACATGGCGACGAATATGTTTAGCGCTGACAATGCCATTATCAGCATGACAATTCCAGTCATTTAGATGCTGCAGCACACGCTAAACACTATTCGGAGTCAGGGGGTGGGACAACAGGAAGGAGAGGAACTACAGGAGGATTCATATGCGCAAGGGACAACAACATCACCAAGGTCCAGATGTTCATCATCACCAAGGCGGCAGGCATGGGATCATGGGGGACAGGGATCAACAAGGGCGCATGGTAGCAGGCAGAATGTTGAGGAAGGTGCAGGAGAACATGAAGAAATGGAGGAAGAACTGTCCATGGACATGGAAGTCTCAGCGGATGAGGGAGACCTTGGTCAAATTTCAGTTGAAGGAGGTTGGGGGGAGATGTCAGAGGAAGAAAGAACGGTTAGCACCTCTATGCTACAAACACAGCGTGGACTTGGTCCGCATGGCTGCGCAAGACACATGAGCGCCTTCTTGCTGCACTACCTCCAACATGACCCTGGTATTGTCAAAATTAGAAGTGATGATGAGTACTGGCTTGCCACACTATTAGATCCCCGGTACAAGTCCAAATTTTGTGACATAATTCCAGCCATAGAAAGGGACGCACGTATGCAGGAGTATCAGCAAAAGGTGTTACTCGATCTTAGCTCGGCTTTTCCACCAAACAACCGTGGTGCACGGAGTGAATCTCCCAGTTGTAACTTCACAAACATGGGGCGGTCTCGTAATCTTCAACAGTCTACCCGTACCAGCAGCACCGTATGTGGTGCTGGTAACAGCAATTTTATTGAATCTTTTCATAATTTTTTTAGACCATCCTTTGCAAGGCCACCAGAGACAACAAGTCTGACACATAGTCAACAGCTGGAGAGGATCATACAGGAGTATCTCCAAATGAACATCGATGCCATTACTTTGCAAATGGAGCCTTGCTCATTTTGGGCTTCAAATCTTGAAAAATGGCCAGAGCTCTCCACTTACGCCTTGGAGATCTTGTCGTGTCCAGCTGCCAGCGTTGTCTCTGAACGTGTCTTAAGTGCTGCTGGGTGTGTGCTGACAGATAAGCGCACGCGTCTGTCCAGTGACAATGTGGACAGATTAACGTTCATCAAAATGAACAAGTCATGGATCCACAAGGAATTTACAACCCCAGTGTCATCCTGGGGAGAGTAAATGCTTGTGTATTTTTAATGTGCTTGATGCAAATCTACCTGTGAAGTGTACAACTGGGGCACAAGTGCTGCCACTGAAGGGGTGTCTGTGTGGCCCAATTTTTGGAAAAGAGGGAGACTCCGCTTGGAGTAACCCTTGCTTGCAGTGTTTCTCAAAATGATCCAAGATGAACAGATCTGGGATAAGCAAAGACTTTGCTACCTATCCCAGTGCCATCCTGGGGACGGTTAAGGATGGCGTATTTTTGAATGTGCTTGATGCAAATCTACCTGTGAAGTGTACAACTGGGGTACAAGTGCTGCCACTGAAAGGGTGTCTGTGTAGCCCAATTTTTGGAAAAAAAGGGAGACTCCGCTTGGAGTAACCCTTGCTTGCAGTGTTTCTAAAAATGATCCAAGATGAACAGATCTGGGATCAGCAAAGACTTTGCTACCTACCCCGGTGTCATCCTGGGGACAGTTAAGGATGGCGTATTTTTTAATGTGCTTGATGCCAAATATACCTGTGAAGTGTACAACTGGGGCACAAGTGCTGCCACTGAAGGGGTGTCTGTGTGGCCCAATTTTTGGAAAAGAGGGAGACTCCGCTTGGAGTAACCCTTGCTTGCAGTGTTTCTAAAAATGATCCAAGATGAACAGATCTGGGATCAGCAAAGACTTTGCTACCTATCCCAGTGCCATCCTGGGGACGGTTAAGGATGGCGTATTTTTGAATGTGCTTGATGCAAATCTACCTGTGAAGTGTACAACTGGGGTACAAGTGCTGCCACTGAAAGGGTGTCTGTGTAGCCCAATTTTTGGAAAAAAAGGGAGACTCCGCTTGGAGTAACCCTTGCTTGCAGTGTTTCTAAAAATGATCCAAGATGAACAGATCTGGGATCAGCAAAGACTTTGCTACCTACCCCGGTGTCATCCTGGGGACAGTTAAGGATGGCGTATTTTTTAATGTGCTTGATGCCAAATATACCTGTGAAGTGTACAACTGGGGCACAAGTGCTGCCACTGAAGGGGTGTCTGTGTGGCCCAATTTTTGGAAAAGAGGGAGACTCCGCTTGGAGTCACCTTGCGGTGTTTTACATCATTTTAGAAGGGCATGCCATGCCTATATCCGTGTCTCGTCCTCTTTTTCCTTGTAACGCTGTTTTGTTTTCGCATGAGAATTTGTTTTTGTCACTTTCCCATGTGTTTGTGTTGTGTTGTGAGTTGTTTGTCACCTTTTGGACACCTTTGAGGGTGTTTTCTAGGTGTTTTTATGTGTTTGTGATTGCCTTCCATTGTTTCCTATGGGTTCGAGTGGTTCGCCGAACCGGTTCGCCGAACCGAACTCGAACTAGACCTCCGTTCGACGAACCAAGCTCGAGCTGAACTGCGACCGGTTCGCTCATCTCTAATTATATTCTCTTAATTATACTGCTTTTAGCTGCATTTAGTGTAGGTCAAGCTGCTGGAATAGAGATAGAGGGATAGTGTATTAGAGACTTTTAGGCAGTGATCCTAACCTTAAAGCCCTGGCTGGTGCTAGCTAAAAAAAATATTGTATTCTGTATTAATACCGCTCTCAGCTGCATTTAGTGTAGGGTAAGCTGCTGGTGTAAGTATAGAGTATTAGAGGTCTGTAGGTGCCAGGACCGGACTGGGACTAAACTTCAGCCCTGGCATTTTGGGTTGCACAGGCCCACTTGTCGCATGGTGAATTTGTAATATCTTTGTGCACTTGTAGATTGTGTAACACAACCATATAACATGCAGTCACAGCTGCATCCAGTATTACAGCTCAGTCCAATTTATTGGTCTATTTGGTGCTATTTTCCCTACGGAGCTCGGTCTTGCAGATAATGAAGAGGATGCTGCTTTCCATAGTTCTGCGGCCTCTTCATATTGCTGATGGGCAGGGATACAAAACCAGATTTTTTTCTCACCAATTTTTTCAAAAATAACTTTGCTTTTTTTTTTGGAAAGGGGAATAGAAGAAAGATGTAGTTTTCACTGATGCTAATTTTGGGTGCATACCATTTAGGGAATCTGCAATGACATTTTTGGGGGGGGGGGCAGATCCCACCTTGGAAACTGAAAAATACTCAAATGAATGACAATATGCAGCTATTGCTGTGCACAGGTTCAGCCTTTTGAGCATCTTTTAACCACCTCAGGTTTGTAAAACCACCAATCAGTTAAAATAATCATTCTTCTGGTGTTTGCTACTTGGAAGATGCTCTGTACTTTACTATGCAGATCAATAGGAAGGCTCAAAAGATGCCCAGACGTCTGTTGCTGTGTTTGACCATCACATTTTCTTAGTGCAGTAAAAAATATGTGACGAAAACACTAAAAAAAAAACAAAACAAAGATGGTCAAAAAATGTCTAGGAAACTACTGTAAAACTACACAGGAGATGGGTCAGGAAAATATCACCATGGTTTTCAGCATCTTCTGCTTCAAAAACTTGGCGGTTCTGCTTGAGTTTAAAATACAGTATTTTTCGCTTTATAAGACGCACTTTTGTTCCCCCAAATTTTGGGGGAAAGTAGGGGGTGCGTCTTATAAGCCGAATATACGGGGGGGAGGGGGGTGTATATATATATATATATATATATATATATATATATATACTGCAGGGTCCAGGGGAGGTGGGTGCAGCTCTGGAGCGCAGGTGAACGCTGCAGCGGCAGCGTTTGATCTCCTGCTCCCGCTCATATAATATGCACAGCCGCTGTCCATTTCCGGTGGTGCTGAAATCGCACCGCAGAGATGGGCTGGGGAGCGGTGCATATTATATGTGTCTGCGTTCCCTGTGATGGCACATGCCCCCCCTGTGTTAGATTTGGCCCCCAGGCTGCTGCTCATTCTAAAATAAAAAAGCTTTACTTACCCCTGCAGCGTTTCTCCCCGTGTCCCTGCTTCCACTGTAATCAGGCAGGCAGAAATCTCAGGCTGCTGTGCCGATCACATGACCGCACTGAGAACCAGGAAGTAAGGAACAGAAGCACGGAGGGAGACAGGAGGGAGATAAACGCTGGAGGAGGTAAGGAAAGAGGGTTTTATTTTACTATGGGCAGCAGCAGGGGGGTGATATCTAACACAGGGGGACTTGTGCGATCTATAGGGGCCATGGGCAGCACTATGGGAGCGATATCTAACACAGGGGGACTTGTGCGATCTATATAGGGGCCATGGGCAGCACTATGGGGGCGATATCTAACACAGGGGGACTTGTGCGATCTATATAGGTGCCATGGGCAGCACTATGGGGGCGATCTCTAACACAGGGGGACTTGTGTGATCTATATAGGGGCCATGGGCAGCATTATGGGGGCGATATCTAACACAGGGGGACTTGTGCGATCTATATAGGGGCCATGGGCAGCATTATGGGGGCGATATCTAACACAGGGGGACTTGTGCAATCTATATAGGGGCCATGGGCAGCACTATGGGAGCGATATCTAACACAGGGGGACTTGTGCGATCTATAGGGGCCATGGGCAGCATGGGGGCGCTATCTAACCCAGGGGAACGTGTGCAATTCATAGGGGACCATAGGCAGCACAGGGGAACGTGTGCCATCACAAGGGGGCTATATTCAATATAAGGGGGCCATATCCAGATTAAGGGGGCTAATTTTAGGATGGGGGGCTATGACGGACATATACCCTATATGATTTGTTAGAGGGACACTGGCATTATAAGATGGACCCCATTTAACATTAAAAAAAAATAATTCTCTTTTCCTTCACCAAATTTGGGGGTGCGTCTTATAATCAGGTGCATCTTATAAAGCGAAAAATACGGTACCTTGTGTGCACATATCCTTAAAGTGGTCTTCTGGTTTTGGAAACCCATTCCCTGGATTGTTTGTTTGAAAACAAGCAAACTGCTTTATTCACTCTCCCTAGGTCTGCTATTGTCTGCAACGCTGATGTCACATCACAATGACGGCGTTGCAACTAATCAATTATAGACAGCAGGCACAACAGCAGTTTCTAATTTTTATAACAAAAAGGAAGCATCAGACATCAAGAGGATGTGAGCAGTTAGTATCATGTAAGGGGTAGTTACATGAATACATCACTAGAACCACCATCCACGCATTAATGCATCCCTGGAATAAAGTTTTAAGGATTTAATAAGGATTTGGTGAGATTATGCTCAGTTTCTGATCAAAAAATAAATATGAACATACGCTAATTTACACTGTTTTTTGGATAGGAATCTTGCCAAATTCTCCGCATAATCTCAAAACAAAGTTTTGAGGATTTTTACATTTTAACCTAGCCATGAAACTTGTTTTAGATTGTTAATGTGTACAAGATCAGATCCACTGTCATTACATAAGTGCAGCACCAGAACCAGCATCCGTACATGAATGCAGCACCAGAATCAGCGTCAGTACATGAATGCCAACCGGGGAAAAGAAAGCTCATGCATAGTGGGCGCGCAATCCACAAAGTAAAACCATAGCACTGTGATCATAAATAGAAGAAGAATAATTTTATTGAACAAACCCAATACACACATTATCATTAAAATCACTTAAAAACATGAAATATCAAAAACCCCACATCTCTCATGATGGTAATAGGAGGTACCACCCTGTGCAGCCGTTCAATGTACAATAATGAGCAAACAGGTTATGTCAGGATGTGAACCGTATGCGCTTAAAGTAGTCCCTATAAATACATATAAATCAAATGAATACCTATATCCATAGGCCTGAAGGACCGGGAGCAAAGCCTGTGAGCAATATCCAATGTTCAGCTAGATATAGCACTTTGCGGAGCCCACAATATAATAAAATGAGGACAATCTGCATGTGGCATCAGAGAAAGAATGGAGGGGTGTATAGGCCATACAGTAACCACAACGTATAGTATACCATTCAAATAAAGATGACATGACAATATATAGTATGCAATTCAAGTGGAAATAACCACAGTATATTATATGCCATAGAGGATTGGTGCCCAAAAACCCACCATAGTTCACATGCAGATGCCTAAATGTAAGGCTAATAAGCTCACGACCTGAGAGGGAACTAAGCACACGGTGGAGCCCACTTCGTCAGGGGAGAGTGACACTCTCCCCTGACGAAGCTGCTTGCCAGCGATACGCGTGGGGCTTCTCCCCACATCCCTCCTTCCTCTGGTGGGCACCGCCGTGTGCTTAGTTCCCTCTCAGGTTGTGAGCTTATTAGCCTTGCATTTAGGCATCTGCATGTGAACTATGGTGGGTTTTTGGGCACCAATCCTCTATGGCATATAATATACTGTGGTTATTTCCACTTGAATTGCATACTATATATTGTCATGTCATCTTTATTTGAATGGTATACTATACGTTGTGGTTACTGTATGCCCTATGCACCCCTCCATTCTTTCTCTGATGCCACATGCAGATTGTCCTCATTTTATTATATTGTGGGCTCCGCAAATTGCTATATCTAGCTGAACATTGGATATTGCTCACAGGCTTTGCTCCCGGTCCTTCAGGCCTATGGATATAGGTATTCATTTGATTTATATGTATTTATAGGGACTACTTTAAGCGCATACGGTTCACATCCTGACATAACCTGTTTGCTCATTATTGTACATTGAACGGCTGCACAGGGTGGTTCCTCCTATTACCATCATGAGAGATGTGGGGTTTTTGATATTTAATGTTTTTAAGTGATTTTAATGATATTGTTTGTATTGGGTTTGTTCAATAAAATTATCCTTCTATTTATGATCACAGTGCTATGGTTTTACTTTGTGGATTGCGCGCCCACTATGCATGAGCTTTCTTCTCATGATTATTTATACCAATGGCTGTGCACCCAGAATTTTCATGTTCAGTACATGAATGCAGCTCAAGAACCACCATCAGTACATAAATGCAGCGCAAAAACCATCAGCACATAAATGCAGTGCTAGAACCACCTTCAGCACATGAATGCAAAGCTAGAACCAAGGTCAGCACATGAATGCACCGCCAGAACCACCCTCAGCACATAAATGCATTGCCAGAACAACCGTTAGCACATGAATGCAAAGCCAGAACCAAGGTCAGCACATAAATCCAACACCAGACCCACCATCAGCAAATGAATGCAGAGTCAGAACTACCATCAGTACATGATTAAATAACCAAGCTTAACCCCATATATAATTGTATTGCACACACTTACAACTCCCAGGTTGTCCTGAAGAATGTAAAGAGATGCTGGGAATTGTTATCAGTCATCATCAGACTGTGGACCACACAGGAACCATAGTATAGATGAGACTCATAGGTAGTATAACAAATATTTACATGCGGGTACTTTATAGGTGATGTCCTCTCAGATCGGAGTAGTTCCTGTGCCTTGTGTCTCCATGAAGTAAAGACGCCATGATGAGATGTCATGCAGATTTCGTGTGTCCAGATTTCCCTCTTCTCCACCTTCCGCAGCACTTCCCAATATGGCGCTCTTAAAAATAAAAGTATCATTATACTGCCCCATAAATGTCTCTTAACTGCACCCCTGAAAAAATAATTGCAATGCTTCCTTCACAAAACATCCCCCCCACAAACTGCCCCTCTCCATCATATTTCCCCCATGCTGCCCCTCTCCATCATATTCCCCCTACTCTGTCCCTCTCCATCAGATTCCCCACAGCCTGCCCCTCTCCATCATATTCTCCCACGCTGCCCCTCTCCATCATATTCCCCCTCAGACTGCCCCACTTCATTATATTACCCCCAGGCTGCCTCTCTCTATCATATTCCCCCACAGGTTGCCCATCTCCATCATATTCCCCCACTATTGCCCCCAAGACTGCCCCACTGCCGATCTGTATAAAATACTCCCTCCACTTTCTCTCTCAAAGCTGTGCCCCTTTTCACCCATCTTGTGCCCTAATCCCCTCCCCACTCATCCATGTTGTTAAAACTTTTAATCTTCTGCTCCGTGGAGCATTTACCGATACCTGACGTGTCTCTACGCACTGTGTGATGATGTCAGCAATGTGCTGACATCATGACGCTGCCTCACTTCAGGGCCCAGTCATGGTGATACACTTATCAGGAAGCAGGGCCTGATAGAGGCTCGATCTACAGTCACTGTCTAATCAACAGGACCAGGGGGTGGCACAGAGCGTGCCACCCCCTGCTCCTGATGATTTTAGCTGGATAGAACAGCATAATCATGTTCAAGGCAAACTAATGCTGCCTGTGAATGGTGCAGAAGAGAGAGTGGCCCACTACAGGGTCCGGCCCTTCTGGCATTTGCCAGAATTGCCCTATGGCAAGTCCGGCCCTGGTAGGTGCTACCTATCTATTCTATTTTCTAATAATACTGTTCTTCGCTGCATTTAGTATAGGGCAAGTACAAAGTACGGATAGTGTATTAGCAGTGATTCTAGCCTTCCAGACCTGCTGTTACGTAATCTATTCTATTGTCTAAAAATACAGCTTTTAGCTGAATTTAGTGTAGGGTAAGCTGCTGAAATAGGGATAGTGTATTAGCGGCTTGTAGGCAGGGATTCTAGCCTTACACATCGTGCTCCTGCTAAGTTAAAAATATCTATTCTCTAATAATACCGCTCTAAGCTGCATTTAGTGTAGGTCAAGCTGCTGGAGTATGGATAGTGTATTAGAGGCTTGTAGACAGGGATTCTATCCTTACATGCTGTGCTGCTGTTGCTGCTACGTAAAAATCTATCCTCTAAGAATACCTCCCTTAGCTGCATTTAGTGCAGGGCAAGCTGCTGGAGTAGGGATAGTGTATTAAGGGCCTATAGGCAGGGATTCTAGCCTCACAGACTGTACTGCTACATAAAAAAAATCTATTCTATTCTCTAATAATACTGTTTTTAGCTGCATTTAGTGAAGGGCAGATCTTGCTCCTGCTAGCTAAAAAATATATTATATCAAAGAAATATGGAAGTATATAAATTAAACCCCCAAATAAATAGAGCAAACATTTCTGAATAAAATTATGAAGTTTTATTAGTAAATATTAAAATGAAACTAATAAAAATTGAGAATATTACACCATTAAATAAGAGGACAATGAGGCATAACAACAACTGTGAGCACAATGTAAAATTACCGTGATAATAAATAGGATTATGACTGTAGATTGGTAAGGAAATTCAAATATACAGACTATTTCATCAAAATATATACAACCCCTGGCAAAAATTATGGACTCACCTGGCTCTGAGGATATTTATTCAGTTGTTTACTTTTGTTTAAAAAAAAAAAGCAGATCACAGACATGGCACAAAACTAAAGTAATTTCAAATGGCAACTTTCTGGCTTTAGGAAACACTAAAAAAAAAAAATCATCTATATATATATAATTGCCTTATTCTGTCTGTCTGTCTTGCTCCAAAATGACGTCATTACAGTGACAACCGTCGCCAGAGCGCATGTGCTAAAGAGCCTGCGACCAACGGCTCAGCTAAGGCTCCCTGCACACGTAACCAGGGTACACATCGGGTTACAAAGCAAAGCGCTTTGCTTAGTTACCTGATATTTACCCTGGCTATGTGTGCAGGGAGCCTAACTGAACAGGCCGAACTACAGGCCGACAGGACGATGCCTGACACTTCCCCGCTCGTCTCCGCTCCCTCCTGCACTCCACATGTATACACTGAATGCACCCCCCCACACACACACATTCACCTGTCCCCAGTCATGCAGTCCCCGGCACTGATGTCCTCAGCACCATGGGCCCACTCGGCTCCACCCACCCCGCACTCCACCCCCCGCACACATTAGGCTGCTTTCACACTTGCGTTGTGAGGCATCTGTTACAGTGCGTTGTGTAACGCATGTGACGGATGCGTTGCAAATAGTGAGCTAATAAAGTAACAGATTCCTGTAAAATGAATGTTTTGTGGGTTTTTTTGTTTGTTTTTTTTTTAATGTTTCGCCGGGAAAAGGAGATTTGCGGTCGGGAGGAGAGAGAGAGAGAGAGGTAACCGCAAATCCCCTGAGTGACCGCAGTGAGCCATGCGATCGGCTGTGCCGTCACTCAGGTGACCCGCGGCCACAGCTGCAGTCCTCCACCCGAGAGCTGTGTCTGCGGGTCACCTGAATGAGGGCACAACTGATCGTGCGGCTCACTTCAGTTGCTGCGTGGAGCTGACACAGAGCGGTCGTGTTCTACTGCCGCTCCTGTCAGCTTCATGTAGCAGAGCTGAAAGCGTCGTGGGACCTCTGTGGACCTGGAGGGGTATTTGGGGGTTTAATAAAGTGGTGAAAGAGGGGTGTTTTTGTCTTTTATTCCAAATAAAGGATTTTTTCGGGTGTATGTGTTTATTTTCTTTAACTTACAGGTTAATCATGGAAAGTATCTCAGGGAGACACCTGCCATGATTAACTTAGGCCTTAGTGGCAGCTATGGGTTGCTGCCATTAACTCCTTATTACCTCGATTGCCACTGCACCAGGGCAATTCGGGATGAGCCGGGTAGAATCTAATGGATGCGGCAATTCCGGGTGACTGCTGGCTGATATTGTTAGGCTGGGGGGCTCCCCATAACGTGGTGCTCTCCTTCCTGAGAATCAGTCTTCAGCCGTGTGGCTTTATCTTGGCTGGTATCAAAATTGGGGGGGACCGCACATCGTTTTTTTTTTTTAATTATGTAGTTATTTATTTTACTGCACGATATAGACCTGCCCACCGGTGGCTGTGATTGGTTGCAGTGAGACAGCTGTTACTCAGTGTAGGGGCGGGTCTGACTTAAACCAATCATAGGCGCCGTTGGGCGGGGGAAGCAGGAAATACGAGATGGGATAATGAGCGACCGGCATTTTCAAAAGAGGAAAAGCCGCCTGAGCTTTGTGACAGCCGTGCAGCGCCACGCCCATGAACTGTGAGTATGAGAGGGGGGGGACAACGGAATCTGTCAATGTGCGCTATTTTAACGACCCAAAAAACGCTACATGTATCGTTCTCTCCGCCCGACGCTGCGTTAAAATAACGACTCCCGAGTCGTCCTATGGAGAGTAGCGCAGTGCGTTAATGGACTGCGCTATTCTTCATAGTGGCGGATTGCGCTGAACGCAAGTGTGAAAGCGCCCTTACCCCGCAGGATGGGGGCACATGTCAGGATGGTGGCTGCACCACGATGGGGGCACATACCAGCATTGAACCACATCACAACATCAGCATATTTTTACTTAACTTTACTCTGTTCATGGCCTTCTTTCATTACAAGCCATGGACATCATTAAATATTAGACTCATGTATTAAAACTTCCTTCTGTTGTTTGTAATTTTAAAACCAATAAACAATTATAAGAATACTAAATTAAATACTAAATTAAACCTAACCCATCCAGTACTTATTATTCAATCTGCTAACCAACATACACATTCTAGACTACCCGATACATTAGATCGGGCCATCTTCTAGTGAAAACATAATGTGCTAGCCAGTAACGGTTACTTTTCAAAACCAAACAGGGGGAAAATTATGAGTGATCACACCTTGGAGAGCTGTTGCACCAAGTAGACTGACATGAATCATGGCTCCAACACCAGAGATGTCAATTGAAACAAAGGAGAGATTATCAAACTCTCAAAAGAGGGTAAATCATCACACAATGCTGCAAAAGATGTTGGTTTTTCACAGTCAGCTGTGACTAAAATCTGTAACAAATACAATCAACATGGGAAGGTTGTTAAAGGCAAACATGCTGGTAGACCAAGGAAGACATCAATGGGTCAACAGGAAACTTAAAGCAATATGTCTCCAAAACAGGAAATGCACAACAAAACAAATGATGAACGAATGGGAGGAAACTGGAGTCAATGTCTGTCACCGAACTGTAAGAAACCGCCTAAAGGCAATGGAATTTACATACAGAAGAGCTAAACAAAAGCCATCATTAACATCCAAACAAAAACAAAGTTACAATGGGCTAAGGAAAAACAATCGTGGACTGTGGATGACTGGATGAAAGTCATATTCAGTGATGAATCGCAAATATGCATTGGGCAAGGTGATGATGCTGGAACTTTTGTTTGGTGTCATTCCAATGAGATTTATAAAGATGACTGCCTGAAGAGAACATGTAAATTTCCACAGTCATTGATGATATGGGGCTGCATATCAGGTAAAGGCACTAGGGAGATGGCTGTCATTACATCTTCAATAAATGCCCAAGTTTACATTGAAATTTTGGACACTTTTCTTATCCCATCAATTGAAAGGATGTTTGGGGATGATGAAATAATTTATCAAGATGATAATGCATCCTGCCATAGAGCCAAAAATGTGAAAATGTTCCTTGAAAGAAGACACATAAGGTCAATGGCATGGCCTGCAAGTAGTCCGGATTTCAATCCAATTGAAAATCTTTGGTGGAAGTTGAAGAAAATGGTCCATGGCTCCAACCTGCAAAGCTGATCTGGCAACAGCAATCAGAGAAAGTTGGAGCCAGATTGATGAAGAGTACTGTTTGTCACTCATTAAGTCCATGCCTCAGAGACTGCAACATTTTATGAAAGCCAGAGGTGGTGCAACAAAATACTAGTGATGTTTTGGAGTGTTTTTTTTTTTGTTTTTTTTTTTTTTCATGATTCCATAATTTTTTCCTCATAATTGAGTGATTCCATAATTTTCCCCCCTGTTTGGTCTTGAAAAGTAACCGTTACTAGCTAGCACATTATGTTTTCATGATTTTTTTTATTTTTCTTAAAACCAGAAAGTTGCCATTTGAAATGACTGTAGTTTTGTGCCATGTTTGTGATCTGCTTTTTTTTTTTTAAACAAAAGTAAACAACTGAATGAGCATCCTCAGAGCCAGGTGAATCCATAATTTTTGCCAGGGGTTGTATATGGTAAAGTGCAATGTGCAATAAATAATGTAAGTCTATACCATATTAAATATATATTGGAAAATCTATGATGTAAAGTAAATAGATAAAAAAGTCCTTATATAATGTAATAAATATAATGCATAAATAATTTACAGAATTTCCACCTGATGGTATTCAAATGTCTGATGTGCAATATAAAAGAACCAATATATCTTTACAGCAAAGGCCCTGTGCGCACGCAGCATTTTTACCTGTGGTTTTTTTGTGTTTTTGTTGCAGAAATGTCTTGTGAAAATGGTTGTAACCTTTCTGCAGACATTCCCCAGCAAAACCTATGGAAAAAAAAATAGCTGTGCGCACACTGCGTTTTTTTCTCAAGAACATTCTTTCTGCAGAATTTCTTGAGAAAAAGAATTTGCATGTCACTTCTTTTCTGCAGGTACCTGCGTTTTTTGCCATAGATAATGGTAAAAAACGCAGGGACCAACCTGCGGAAAAAACGCATCATTTTGCTAATCACTCTAATTTCTGTTAATTAACAGACAGGTCGTTATTGCTAATCTCTCTAAAAATATATTGTATTCTGTATTAATACCACTCTTAGTACAGTTTATTAGAGACCTGTACACAGGGATTCCTGCCTTACAGATCGTGCTGCTGCTACCTTCCTATTCTATTCTCTAATAATTTCTGTTCTTTGCTGCATTTAGTATAAGGTAAGCTTCTAGAGTAGGGATAGTGTGAGAGTCTTGTAGGCAAGGTTTCTAGCCGTACAGGCCGTGCTGCTACAACGTAAAAAAAACCCTATTCCCAAATAATACTGCTATTAGCTGCATTTAGTGTAGGGCAAGCTGCTGGAGTAGGGATAATGTATTAGAGAGTTGTAGGCAGGGACTTTTGCCTTACAGACCTTGCTTGCTGCTGTATAATAAATTAAATCTATTTTTTTCTGTAATAATACCGCTCTTAGTTGCGTGCATAATTTAAAATGCTCAAAGCATGCATTAAGGGGACAGGAAGTGGACATCCCACTTATGGTGATGCATGCAGAGGCCTTGGCAATGGGCCAGGGCAGACTGAGCCTGCTGAGGGAGCCCACCAAACACCATCTAGACATAGTTTCCTGTCCCACTTTGCAGGGGGGCACGGAACACCACTGTTGAAGCCAGAACAGTGTGAGCAGGTTGTGGGTTGGATAGCAGATAATGCTTCCAGTCTGTTTCCCAGCACCACCCTGTCTTCCACATGGTATAGTCTCACTAGCCGAGAGTCTGGAGCACATAATCAATATTACTTGCAGTATCCTATCCTGGCAAAGCTTTGTGAGCAGCAGAGGGAAGAAGTTGGATACCAGCTACAACATGCCCATCGGTATTCCAGTCAGTCTCTGCACATGAGAACAGACTAGTGGGCATGAATGTCACACATCTGTGTGGTTCTCCAAAACTTTGAGGAATCAACTAAGATGGTGAGCAGTGATGACACCATAATCAGCGTAACTATCCCACTTCTGTGTGTACTGAAATGCTCGCTGCTCATAATTAAAAAGGAAGCTTTGCATGCAGAACAGATGGAGACCATTACTGTCGTCTCCCTGGTTTTGGAGACTAGTGACAGCCTCTCATCTCTATCGGGTTATCCACATTTAAATGTGGTTTCGTTTCCTTCAGTACTTAAATGGTTAATGTCAGTTTTAGCTGGAAGCTTCTCCAGCAGGCTCTAGCTGAGTGTGTCAGCTGCAGTAGATTTGTAGTCATGCCCTTCAGTTTAAAATAGAGGTGTTACCGAGCAATTCCTGCTGAAGATACAAAGTCATTTGTTCTCTGGCCGCATTTGTGAAAGGACCTGTGAAGGATTGTGGCTGTGTAGCACCCACGGGTCAAGGAGTTAACTTTACTCTTCGCCGGGCTCGGTGATGTCAGGTCTGGGGATGTCACGGGTGGCCCTGCCTGGTTTAGTGGCCCCAAGGTGTACAATAAAGAAATTTTGGGGTGATGATAGTGGAGGATTTGTCTCGTGACGCCACCTGAGGTACGCGGCCAGGGAATAGCCGCTGCTGCTGACGCTGTCCTCCGGGGTGGATGTTTCTGCTCCCCACAGGTGGAGCAGGCCTCGGGGAGGATGATGAGATTTATGGTAATAGCGAACGCTGAAGCGCGGGGCGACGGCAAGGACAGGCGGACATAGTCTCTGCGGGTACAAGGTTTCTTGATTCACAGTCCTGGTTTACCCAGGAGATGCTGGTCACTGCCGTGATGGGCCCCAGCCGATCCCAAGCAATTCGAGGTCACTGCCGGTGTTCTCACTGTGAGTCCTTTCTGGTTGGGGTCCCTCCAATCCCGGTGTAGGGGGAATATGGAACTGGTTGCGGGTGTTTCCTGCTCTCTCCGCAGACCCTGGAATTCCTTATAGCTGTAGAAAACCCGGGCCGAGCAGCTTACTTCAAGCCACGGGTCTTGCAGTGCTCCCAGAAGTGTGAAGGTAGAGAAAATGAAGAGATGCTCCTTCCCTTTTCCCCAAGTGGTGCCCACCCCTAGGTGTTTGTGCTAGTGACTGGGAAAGTCCCATGCTTCGTGATGGCCACCCCCTATCTACCCAAGGCCATCCGCCCAGTGGGAAAGCACATAACTGTGTTTGGTGTGTGAATGGGAGAAACACCAGCGATTAACCTCTCCTTATCCAGGATGAGTACTACATCTTAAGGGAGATGCAGTACCCTGTGGCGACTGAAGCCTCAGGGGCGCCACACCTGCGTTTGGACTTTATTCTTTGTTGTTTTCCCCTGTTCGTATTTCCTTTCCCTATGTATATTAGTGCAGTGGTGGAGCTAGTGTCTGCCATCAGCCAACACACTAGTCTGGGCTACTACAGCGTTTTTCTTAGGGTCTCATGTTCCTGTTCAGCAACAGTTGAGACTGTATAGGACCTGGTTATGAGCATAGGGTCAGCAGCAGGTGAGTGCAGGAGGTATCCATCTACCCCACCCACTAGAGCTAGGGTCCACCGTTGTAATTGTGTCCCCTGTGTTCCCCCCTATCTTTTGTACTGTTGTTTGTATTTTTGTCGTGCATCCAGAGTTCGGTTGGTCTAAATGCACCACGTGTCAAAGAATGCAGAGATGGAGGCGGAAAGTACACCGGGCAATACCTGCCAGCTTCATCTCATCTTCTCAGTGTGGATTGTGTGATAAGATGAGGAGACAGAAGCTGAGGAAGATACTACCCACAACAGCTTCATCCCGTCTGTTCAGCTTGGATGGCTTGAAGAGGAGAAGAAGCAGGAGGCGTAAAGGGAGGAGAAGATGAATAGTCATCTCTCTGGGGGGGGCAGGGAAGGCTTGCCTGTTGGGAGTCTGGCACATATGGCAGATCTTTTTGTTCTGTTGCCTTTCCCATGATCCTCACAATATACAAATTTTGGCCAACTTCAATTATTGGTTCTGCACCCTTTTCGAACCATTATGGCTTAATACATAATTTTTAGAGGCCTACCTCAAATAATCTCTTACAAATATACAGTGATGAACAAATGGATAACAATGTTTTGAATTTTTTACTTTTAGGCTCCATATCTCACCATCCACTACATCTTTGAGCATGAGGCTACCTTCATTTTATACTCAATTTTCTTGGCTGTTTGATGCATGAATTTTATTTGCAAATATTTAGCATGTGATTAGTTTTGCAGGTTCTCGTCATGTCACTGCATTGTTAAGGGTGCTTTACACGCTGCGACATCGCTAGCGATTGCTAGCGATGTCGAGCGCGATAGCACCCGCCCCCGTTGTTTGTGCGATATGTGGTGATCGCTGCCGTAGCGAACATTATCGCTACGGCAGCATCACATGCACATACTTTGTCAGCGACGTCGCTGTGACCGCCGATCAATCCCTCCTTCAAGGGGGAGGTGCGTTCGGCGTCATAGCAACGTCACTGTGCCGTCGCTAAGCGGCCGGCCAATAGAAGCGGAGGGGCGGAGATGAGCGGGTCGTAACATCCCGCCCACCTCCTGCCTTCCGCATTGCCAGAGGAGGCAGGTAAGGAGATGTTCGTCGCTCCTGCGGTGTCACATATAGCGATGTGTGCTGCCGCAGAAACGACGAACAACCTCACTACGTACAGGACAACGATTTTTGTTTTTTGGACGACCTCTCCAAAACCAACGATTTTTGTCTCTTTTTTGCGATTGTTTAAGGTCACTCGTACATGTTACACGCTGCGATGTCGCTAACGGCGCCGTATGTGCGTCACAAACACCGTGACCCCGACGATAAATTGTTATATGTATATATTGTGATATCGCAGCGTGTTAAGCACCCTTTAGTGTTTTGCTCCTGGTGTTTGAAATTTCTTTTCTTCTTGTATATGTAACGTTGCGCCTTGCAACGTGGGGGTTCCACTCACTTGCAGCAGTGTGAGGTAGCTTCAGCAACACACGTACACAGTCTCTTCATAGAAATTCCAGCAGTTTATTTAAAAACACTCAGCATAAACTGCCCTCAAACATAAACAAAAAGTCCATAATGGAAGTTTTAGCAACTTCCCCACTCTCTGGCTCCTGCCAGCGTACAACTCTAGCCAAGGATCCTTCCAGCACGTGGGCCCTCTGCAGACCCCTGTCTGTCTCTACTCCTGGAGAGATTCGGCCCTACAGCCCTGGCCTGGCTTGGCTGCACTCACCTCAGAATCAATATCAGAGCCTTGTGTTCAGCCTCCACACAGGCTGATACACCCAGAGATCCCGGCTCTGCTCTCACTTGTTTCCAGTACACACACACTGGAAGTCTGGAGCCAGTCTCTATCTAGACTGCCCTAGACCCACTCTCAGAGCTCCCTGCTCACACTTGTTTCCAGTCGACACACTGGACATCTGGAGCTATTCTCTATCTAGACTGCCCTAGACACACACTCCACCTAGGTTCAGAGACAGGATTTCTTTAACCCCTGGAGCCACACCCACAGGTGGTAAGGAGTGTGTAATCAGCATCACACACCCTTCCATGGCTCTGCATGTAATGCAATCCTGTGGAACCACAGGTCCCAGCCAACTTCACATTGCAGAGCACCCATGCTTCTGCAAAACATACCGGCCCTTTGTTATACAGCCGGTTGATACGTCACATACCCCCCCCTCTGTTCAAACCCGTAGGGGAGAACACTTGCCAACGACCTGGGGCCGCGAGACAGGGCATCCCCGCCGCCATGCCCCACCAGTCGAGAGGGCCGTCCAAGGTGCCCAAGAGCATAAGTCCCTGAGACATCGCCCGACACTGTCATCAAACCATGTCGTGTCAACCTAGGGTTAAAGGACGTCCCCTTTCCGGACCGTTTTCTCCCTGACCCCCTCCCAGGGTTACCATAGTAGAGAGACACGTCCTCAGTCAAACCTACAGTCTTGTCCGAACCTAGGCTTACTCGTGTACCCCCAGGGCTACTGTCGGGAACTCTAAGCTCATAGCGGCCACCATCTACAGTACATCGCAGGGTACTTCTCTGTCGGCGATTCCTTTTATCGCGTGTCTTAACTACTGGACCGACACTCCATCTTCCTCTTCTTTCCTCTGAACAACGGGGAGAAGACGGCTGCTGTCCCCCACACAGTTGGCGAAGCTGCTCCTCAATTTTCAGGTTTTCTTGCCTCAACCGCTCCATGTCACGTACATGGTGTACCCGATATCCAAGAAGGCTTCGAATGTTTCCAAGACTCTCTACAGTCCCAACACAGACGAATGGAACCATACCAGCTTCCCTGGGTATCTTGCTCTTGTTAGCAGCAGGGATTCTTAATCTCACTAATCCCGACTTATTCACCATGTCTTGCATGACTCGTTCAGTTTTTCCAATGACTCTCCCCACCAGAGCCCAGGGTACTTGGACGATATCTTCCGTCAGCCTCTGCGCTTTCCTTTTATACTTTAGCTGTCTCGTGGCTTCCTCATTTTGCAGTTGGACCTGCCACTTCATACGAACACATCTGAAGTGCATGTCCTTTAGAATAGCCACCCGCTGCCCAATAATTTCACTGGTGGACAATATCACTAACTGTCCAGCCTCTGGGGTATAGTAGACCTCACACGCTTCCACAGCTCTCTTAAAGTCGTCATGCATGCACTCGATGGCACACGCTTCTCTTAAGTCCTCAGGTATATCCACCATGCACTTGACTACAGAAGTCTCATTCATCCCTGCCGCTTCCACATGCTTGTCCAGTTTCGTTTCCAGAGTCAGCTCTCTTTGGGCCTCCCCTGCTTCAACAAGTTTGGTCAGGATCGACACTCGCTGCTCCATCTGTTCCAAGGCTACCTGGGACCTGGACTGGTACTCTGCCAAGTGACTTCGGAGCTCAGCCACTTCTTTCTCCAACTCCCTTACTCGACTCTCAGTAGCCTGGCTAAGAAGTGTTTCGTGTTTCAGATAGCCGTTGCTCATCCTCTTGAATGAGTCTTCACCTGCGGACCTCTCTGGTCTACGACACACTATTTCCGAGGCCTTTTTCACCTCTACACCTCCGGCCTTTCCATGGGGTGCAACTTTGTCATAGTCACCCCTCTCTTGGGTCTCAGCTGCTTCACCTTCAGCCGCCTCACAGATAGGTGGCTCGTCAGCTTGCTCAGAAGCGGGAGAGAATTCAGCTTTCAAGTCTCGGGTCGGCTCCTTCTCCATGGCTTCCTCGCACGGACCACTGTTGTCCCGATTTATCGGTTTCTCTGGCAGCACGTCACCGCTTGCCAGTGTACCCGCCTCAGCTTCAGAACCTTTGGGTTTCTTACTCTTCTTACCCACGACCTTCTCTATATCCTCCATCTTGGTGTTACCAAGCAGGTCAGGCAGGCTCTCAGTCCTGGATGAGACCGCTGGTCCAGACTTCACCTCCTCAGAGGCTCTCTTCACTTCAGCGTCAGCTGTTTCTTGGGTTTTCACTGCATTACCTTCAACTTCCTCTGGGGTCTCTGCCGTGTCACCCTCAGCCTGGGTGTCACACCCTTCAACATGGCGCTCTGTTCCTTTTAGAGATTTGGGGCTGAATTCGCTGTCATCCTCCCCAGCACCAAGTAGTTCATCAGTCTGCTCACCGTGACTGTTGTGGATTATTCCTCCTCCCTCACTCTGTAGGATTCCATTTCCTATACCACTCTCATTTGACAGACAATCAGCTTCACACTTGGAAATCATAGAGACCACCACCCTTACGGCCTTGGTGGTCTCCTTCCCTGCAATTGCAGCCTGCTGATTTCTGACGTCACAATGTGTCAGGTCAGTTTCTGATTTCTCTTTCTCTTGTAGGATATCACCGTCTGACTGTACCGTAGCAGTTGTTACTGGCACCATGTCTTCATTAACCAGGCATGTCACTTTCTCTGCATCCTCAGACGGCATACACTGTGCCCCCTCTCGGCGCTTATTACGTCTTCGGCGTCGAGAGGATGTTTTACCCTTCTCGCTCATCTGTACCTCACTGTACTCGTTTGTCCTCTTTCTAGAATCCGTGTCTTTACTGGAGTCATCATCACTCCCCCTGGTGTCCTGGACTAACATGTCCCCGCTTAACCAGGTGTCAGTCTCCTTCCCTGAAACTACTTGGGTTTTAGTGGTCAGACTGTCACTTTCCTTTGGAGACGTCACATCACTAACTTGGGTCCGTCCATCATTTTCTTTGGTCACCCCTAACTTAGGACAGTCAATTGTAGGAGGTGCTATCTCCTCCTTACCACACATAACTGCACAACAAGGACCCCTTTTATCCTCATACGGTAAACAGGCTGTCTTAGGCGGGGGCCGACTCATTCCGGTGTAATCGGTCCCGGCCTCTGTCTTCCATAAGTCCTTAAACAACTCAAAGTCCTGTCCTATGATAACGGGATAGATCAAATCCCGACCCACACCCACGTCTGGGCGCCCCATACAGTCGGGCGTCTGAATCATCACTCTGGCCAGAGGATATTCTTTAGTGTTCCCATGCACACAGCTTCCTTCTATTGTCCTACCATCCATAAAATGAAGATTGGGCATGGGTCTCACTAAGGTCAGCTGGCTCCCCGGGTCTAACAGACCAGACACAGGTAGCCCATTCAAGTCCACGGAGCACTTCTGTGGCCTCACATCGGATGGATAGCCTATACTGCAGGTAGGACATAGGTAAGGCGAATCCCATTGCCCCTTGCTATAGTCCACCTGTTCGGCTTGTGATGCTCCACCCCCTTTTGGGCCACCACCCCTTTTTGGGACTCCGCCCCCTTTTGGGGTTTCCATGCAATGTCCTTAGCCCCCAGTTCACACCGTTCGCCCTTAACTCCCTGGGCACCTAGTGTCCATACTGGGCCCCGAAGGGAAAGCTCAAACTGGTCCATGGGTGCGACATCGCTACACACTGACAGCTCCTGCTGTCCCCGGACCAGGAACTGGTACAGCTCATCCACAACGTCCGCAGGGACCATTCCCTCTTTTTGGCATTCAGCCCCCCACTGCTGTCACTGGACCTCCTGGCACATGCTGTTGGTGCTGCTGGCTCTGCAGCAGCTGGTTCAGGAGCCCCTCCATGCTGCAACGAGAAGAGGAACAGGAGGGGCGCTCCAATGGGTAATACCCGATGGTCAAAGACAGGGGGGGGTTAGAGAACCACTAACCTTTCCGGGTTGTACCGCCCGTACAACCAGGATCTCCAGCCTGTGGTGTATCACTGCTCACCAAGCAGGGCTTCGCAATTCCGGCTGGCCTGGAACCTCCAGTCACTGGTCTCTCGCCACTGCAGCACAGAACCCTGCAGACCCACTGATTCACCGCCAGGTGCTTGAGAGCGCGGTCACTGTTCGTGGACCCGACGATCCACCGCCAGCTGCCTGAGTGCGCAGACAAAAATTTTCGTGGATCCGCCGATCCATCGCAAACCACTTGTATCCAGAGGAATACGTCCTAGACCATTACTCTCAGCAACCAGGCTGCGTTGCCCCTAGCAACCAGACCGCATGCCCGCTACCTCCACCATATGTAACGTTGCGCCCTGCAACGTGGGGGTTCCACTCGCTTGCAGCGGTGTGAGGTAGCTTCAGCAACACACGTACACAGTCTCTTCATAGAAATTCCAGCAGTTTATTTAAAAACACTCAGCATAAACTGCCCTCAAACATAAACAATAAGTCCATAATGGAAGTTTTAGCAACTTCCCCACTCTCTGGCTCCTGCCAGCGTACAACTCTAGCCAAGGATCCTTCCAGCACCCAGGGCCCTCTGCAGACCCCTGTCTGTCTCTCCTCCTGGAGAGATTCGGCCCTACAGCCCTGACCTGGCTTGGCTGCACTCACCTCAGACTCAATATCAGAGCCTTGTGTTCAGCCTCCACACAGGCTGATACACCCAGAGCTCCCAGCTCTGCTCTCACTTGTTTCCAGTACACACACACTGGAAGTCTGGAGCCAGTCTCTATCTAGACTGCCCTAGACCCACTCTCAGAGCTCCCTGCTCACACTTGTTTCCAGTCCACACACTGGACGTCTGGATCTAGTCTCTATCTAGACTGCCCTAGACACACACTCCACCTAGGTTCAGAGACAGGATTGCATTAACCCCTGGAGCCACACCCACAGGTGGTAAGGAGTGTGTAATCAGCATCACACACCCTTCCATGGCTCTGCATGTAATGCAATCCTGTGGAACCACAGGTCCCAGCCAACTTCACATTGCAGAGCACCCATGCTTCTGCAAAGCATACCGGCCCTTTGTTATACAGCCGGTTTATACGTCACATATACTACAAATTAAAACCTGTTCTCACATTCGTCAATAGTTTAGTGTGTTATTAGGTTGAATACCAAGCGAAAGTTCACTGGTTCAAATCGAGGAGCAGCCATGAAGAAGATTTCCCAAGAAAAGAAAATCCACATCATCCAGCTCATCAATAGTGGTCTGCCAGCCAAGAAAATTGCCAAACTGCAATCCTTTCCCAGTTTGAAAGTCTGAAACCAAAGGCCATTTTACACACAGTGACATCGCTAGCGATCGCACCCGCCCCCGTTGGTTGTGCTTCACGGGCAAATGGCTTCCCATGGCGCACAATATCGTTAGTCCCTGTCACACATACTTACCTGCCTAGCGACGTCGCTGTGGCCGGCGAACCGCCTTCTTTCTAAGGGGGCGGTTCGTGCGGCGTCACAGCGACGTCACACGGTAGCTGTCCAATAGAAGCGGAGTGGCAGAGAGCAGCCGAAAGAAAGACACGCCCACCTCGTTGCTGGAGGACGCAGGTACGGTGTTGTTCCTGGGGTGTCACACATAGCGATGTGTGGTGCCTCAGGAACGACGAACAACCTGCGTCCAGCAACTGCAACGATATTTGGGATTAGAACGACGTGTCAATGATCAACGATTAGGTGAGTAAAGCGGGCTTTACACGCTACAATTTATCTAACGATGTGTCGGCGGGGTCACGACGTAAGTGACGCACATCCAGCATAGTTAGTTACATTGTAGCGTGTGAAACCTCCGTGCGATTGCGATTGAACGTTAAAACGTTGATTGCATGCGCGTTGTTCAATTACTAAAAATTGAACGTCTGGTTGTTCAATGTTCCCGAGGCAGCACACATCACAGTGTGTGACACCCCGGGAACGATGAACTGCAGCTTACCTGCGTCCCACGGCTCCTTGCGGCAATGCGGAAGGAAGGAGGTGGGTGGGATGCTTACGTCCCGCTCATCTCCGCCCCTCCGCTTCTATTGGCCGGCTGCCGCGTGACGCCGAACGTCCCTCCCACTCCAGGAAGTGGATGTTTGTCGTATGGAAGGTAAGTACGTGTGACGGGAAATAATCGTTTGTGCGACACGGTCAACAACTTGAACGTGCTGCACATACGATGGGGGCGGGTCACATCGCATACGATATCGTATGCGAAATTATAAGGTGTAAAGAAGCCTTAATTTTGATCGTTAGTGGTCGTTCGTACGTTTCACACGCAACGTCGTCGCTAACGAGGCCGGATGTGCATCACAAATTCTGAGCCCCCAACGATATCTCGTTAGCGATGTCCTTGCGTGTAAAGCCCCCTTTAAGTCCACCGAGTTCAACCAGTGACCTAACCTAACATGTTGATCCAGAAGAAGACACAAAAACCCCCTGGGGTAGACAGTAAGCGCCACATTAGGTGAAAAAATTCCTTTCTGACTCTACTTACGACAATCAAACTAGTTCCCTGGATCAACGCCCAAGCACAGAATCTAGGGCACATAACCAGTAATATATTTTTCAAGAAAGGCATTCAAAGCTCTACAGTATTAAATTTTAGTAGTGAATCAACCATTACAACATTATGTGGCAGGGAGTTCCATAGTCTCACTGCTCTTACAGTAAGGAATCTACGTCTGTGATTATGATTAAACTTCCTTTCCTCTAACCATAGTGGATGCCTCTTTGTCCATGTTGTAGGCCTAGGTGTAAAAAGATCATTAGAGAGCTCTGTACTGTCCCCTCATATATTTGTACAATGTAATAAGATTGCCCCTATTCCTTAATTTTTCCAAACTGAACCCCGAGTTTGATAACATGTCTTAGTATTGCATTCACCCATTCCTTTAACAACCTTGTTTGCTCTTCTCTGCACTCGCTCTAGTTCAGCTATGTCTTTCTTATACACCGGAGACAAAAATTGTACAGCGTTCTAAGTGTGGTCGCACTACTGACTAGGTTAAAACTATGTTCTTCTCATGAGCATCTATTTCTCTTTTAATGCATCCCATTATATTATTAGCCTTGGCAACAGCTACCCGTCACTGGTCAGGAAAGTTGACTTTGCCATCCACCCATACATGCAAGTCTTTTTCAGTGACAGTTTTACTCAGTATTTTATAATTGAGTACATAGTTATACATGTTATTTCATCTGCCCAAGTGCATGACCTTACATTTATCCACATTAAAATTCAATTGTTATTTCTCAGCCCAAGACTCCAGCCTACACAAATCCCTCTATAATATTAAATTATCCTCCTTTGTATTAATTACCTTGCATAGTTTATCATCTGCAAATATTGAAATTCTACCCTCAATGTACCCTACAAGGCCATTAATAAATATGTTAAAAAGAAGAAGGCCCAATACTGATCCCTGTGGTACCCGACTGTTAACTGTGACCCAGTCTAAGGCGGGCTTTGCACGTTGCGACATCGCAACCCGATGCTGCGATGTCGCACGCGAAAGTCCCCGCCCCCGTCTCAGGTATGATATTGTGTGATAGCTGACGTAGCGAACATGGTCGCTACGCCAGCTTCACATGCACTCACCTGCCCTGCGACCGTCGCTCTGGCCGGCGACCCGCCTCCTTCCTAAGGGGGCAGGTCGTGCGGCGTAATAGCGACCTCACATGGCAGGCGGCCAATAGGAGCGGAGGGGCGGAGATGAGCAGGATGTAAACATCCTGCCCAGCTCCTTCCTTCCGCATATCCTACGGAAGCCGCAGTGACGCCGGTAGGAGATGTTCCTCGCTCCTGAGACTTCACACACAGCGATGTGTGCTGCCGCAGGAACGAGGAACAACATCGGACCGTCGAGTCAGCGTAATTATGGATTACGCCGACGCTGCACCGATGATACGATTACGACGATTTTGCGCTCGGAAATCGTATCATCGAGCCTTTACACACTACGATGTCGCATGCGATGCCGGATGTGCGTCACTTTCAATTTGACCCCACCGACATCGCACCTGCGATGTCGTAGTGTGCAAAGCCGCCCTAAGTGTGTTCCATTAATAACCACCCTTTGTTTCCTATCACTGAGCCAGTGCTTATCCCAGTTACACATATTTTCATGTATTTTGATTAATCTCATTTTTTGTATCAACCTTTTGTGTGGCACAGTATCAAACACCTTTGAAAAATCCATGTAGATAACATCCACTACATTTCCCTGGTCCATTCTGGAACTTACATCCTCATAGAAGCTGATCAAATTAGTTTGATAGGACCGATCCCTCATAAACCCATGTTTATACTGGTTTATGAGGGTATTCTTCTTGAGATACTCTAAGATGGCATCTCTTAGGAATCCTCAAGGATTTTACCCTCAAGGATGTTACCCACAATAGAGGTTAAACTTACCTTCCTATAATTACCAGGCTCAGATGTTGTCCCTATTTGAATATTGGCACCACATTTGCTTATGCCAGTCATGCAGTACAGTTCCTGTTATTATGAAATCTGTGAAGATTAAAAATAAAAGGCATTTATCTACTTTAGTGATTTTGAAGCGGAGCCATACTTCCTGCTGGGTTAATAGGTGACATTTAATGGGGAATTATGGTATCCGTGATCATGTTATGTATCATGAAATTTTCTTGTATGAATACTGTAGAAAAAAGGAGTTTAGCAGATTGGCCTTTCCTTCATCCTTTTCCACCATTTAACCCACTATCATTTTTTATTTTCTTACTGTTTATGTAGTTGAAGAATAATCTTGTATTATTTTTACTTTCTTTAGCATTGAGTCTCTCTTTCTCAGTCTTTGTTGCCTTGAATTGACACAAAATGTAGTCAGAGGCCCTCCTGTCTGTCTCTTGCTGTATGTACAGTTCCTCCATGGAATTCTAGACAGTCCTTCAAATGAGTGCATAGGCTGTACCAGTGTAGGAGTCTGAATCTTTTTAGAATTGACACAAATGTATTCAGTGGCCCTCCTCGATCTCTTGCTGCATGTTCAATCATTCCTTGGAATTCTAGATAGTCCTTGCAATGAATGCATACGCTGTACTATGGTAGGAGTCTGAATATTTTTAGATTTAACTCAAAATATAGTCAGAGGCCCTCCTGTCCATCTCTTGCTGCGTGTACAATCCCTCCTTGGAAGTCATTGCAATGAATGCATAATCTGTACCAGGGTAGGAGTCTAAGGTGGGATTTGCACACTATGACATCGCAGGTGCGATATTGGTGGGGCCAAATCGAAAGTGACGCACATCCGGCATCGCAGTCGATATCGTAGTGTGTAAATCCTTTTTGATACGAATAACGAGCGCAAAAATGTCGTTATCGTATCATCGGTGTAGGGTCCGACATTTCCATAATTTGGCAGCAGCGACAGGTACGATGTTGTTCCTCGTTCCTGCGGCTGCACACATCGCTGTGTGAGAAGCCGCAGGAGCGAGGAACATCTCCTGCCTGCGTCACCGCGTCTCACGCCAGCTCTGCCGAAGGAAGGAGGGGGGCGGGATGTTTACGTCTCGCTCATCTCCGCCCCTCCGCTTCTATTGGCCACTTGCCGTGTGACGTCGCTATGATGCCGCATGACCCGCCCCCTTAATAAGGAGGCGGGTTGCCGGCCAGAGCGACGTCGCAGGGCAGGTAAGTGCGTGTGAAGCTGCCATAGCGATAATGTTCGCTACGGCAGCAATCACAAGATATCGCTGCTGCGACGGGGGCGGAGACTATCGCAGCATCGGCTTGCGATGTTGCAGCGTGCAAAGTACCCCTAAATGTTTTTAGAATTGACAAAAAATGTAGTGAGAAGCTCTCCTGTCTGTCTCTTGCTGTGTGTACAATACCTCCTTGGACTTCTAGAAAGTCCTTGCAATGAGTGCATAGGCTGTACCAGGGTAGGAGTCTGAATATTTTTTGAATTGACACAAAATGTAGTTAGATGCCCTCCTGGTTGTCTCTTGTTGCATCTACAATCCCTGCTTTGAATTCTAGATAGTCCTTGCAATGAGTCCTTAGGCTGTACCTGGGTAGGTCTGAATCTTTTAGTATTGATCCAAAATGTATTCAGAGACCTTCCTCTCAGTCTCTTGCTGCATGTTTTAAAATCCATCCTTGGAATTCTACCTAGGCCTCACACTGATTGCATAGTCTTTGCCAATTTTGGAGTCATACAGTCCTTGACAGAAGTTCATATGAAAAGGTAATATTTTATAAAGTTGTTTTAAATGTCTGAAAAGGGGGCCAGCAACAAGGTGCACCTTCATAGAATGCAGCCCAGGAGCTGCAGAATGTGTTTTTTTTTGTTTAATAGGGAAAAATCTGGTGACAGGTTCCCTTTAATACAGTCCTTGACAGAAGTTCTGTCGCTTATCCATGTTATGTAAATAAAAGCTTATAACCTGACTTTAAATTCATCCATTGGTTTCAAAAATTACTGTTTTGAAAGCTGATGCCCTCCCAAATTTGGTTTAGGTTATGAAAATAAAGTTGCTGCAAAGCTGAAATATTGATTATTTAATGAACACAGAAAGGTCAGATTTTGGCAAGTCAAAAGTTTTGTCGCCTTGTCATATAATGCACCCAATCCTAGTTTACATCCTCACCTGTGCTCACTAAATGATCGGTTAATTAGTGGGTATGTTTATAAAGAAACCCAGCACCCCAGACCTTCAGTTGAACTGCAACTTGACCTCTGATAACATGCCAAAAATCCAACCTGTGACCAAAGCCTTGATTATCAAGAGGCTGAAGAACAGATCCACTGCAGAGGTGACTGGCACCTTTAATGTGTCTCAGCGTCAAGTACAAAGAATTAGAAAAAGATTTGAAGAGACTGGAGATGTTTTTGACAAGCCCAGGTCTGGCAGACCTCGCAAGACAACTGCTCAGGAGGAACGTTTGTAAGTTAGAAAATCCAAAGCCAGCCCCTCTTCCACTGCAGCAGAGCTCCAACAGGCCTGGTCACCTCGAGTCCCTGTGTCAACTAGAACAGTTTGTAGGATCCTGTCTTGAAATGGCCTTCGTGGTCGAATCAGTGCCCAAAAGCCAACAATAAACAAAAGGCAATTAAAAAACTGTGTGGCATTTGTCAAGTCCCACAGCCTGCTAAAGAGAAGGAGGCTGGAAAAGATGCAGAAGGTAGATTTCTCTGATCAATCTACAGTTGAATCACAGCACTGCCGTCGCAAATACTGCAGGAGACCTAGTGGAGCCCGTATGGTTCCAGAAAACAGTAAAGTTTAGTGGTGGAAAGATCATGGTCTGGGGTTGCATTCAGTATGGGGGGGTGCGAAACATTTGCAAGGTGGAAGGCAATATCAATAGCCTAAAATATTAAGAAGTATTAGCTACCTCTTACATTCCCAATTATAAAAGGGGTCAAATTCTGCAGCAGGATGGTGCTCCATCTCATCCATCCATCTCTACAACAAAGTTCCTCCTGGCAAAGAAGATCAAGGTGCTCAAGGACTGGCCAGCCCAGTTACCAGACATGAACATCATTGAGCATGTTTGGGGTAGGATGAAAGAGGAAGATTGGAAGACAAAACCAAATAATCTAGATGAACTCTGGGAGGCATGTAAGACTGCATTCTTTGCTATTCCTGATGACTTCATCAATAAATTGTATGAATCATTGTTGAATCGCATGGATGCAGTCCTTCAAGCTCATGGAAGTCACACAAAATATTAAATATGGCTTTAAACCACAACTTCATTCACCAATGTTATGCAAGATATCTTTGTATTAGAAGTTAATTATTTGTTTGAATTTCACATTACTTTCTGTGGGCGACAAAACTTTTGTCTTGCCAAAATCTGACCTTTCTATGTTCATTAAATGATCAATATTTCAGCTTTGCAGCAACTTTATTTTCATAACCTAAACCAAATTTGGGAGGGCATCAGCTTTCAAAACAGTAATTTTTGAAACCAATGGATGAATTTAAAGTCAGGTTATAAGCTTTTATTTACATAACATGGATAAGCGAGAGAACTTCTGTCAAGGACTGTAGTCTTTATAATATTGTACCAGAACTGAATCCGTGTCTCTCCTCTACATCTCTTGCTGGTTATAATGCAGTTGTTCCTTCAACTTTATGACAGCATTTGTGTAGTACCTGGTCCCGCCAGAGTCCGATGGGGGCGCTCTTCCTCACATCTGCCCAGCCCCAGCATGGCCCCCACCTGCGCCCCCGGGCCCAGCCTCCGGCAGCGACGTTCTTCCTCTTACCGGTCTCATGACTCTGCTCCTGCTCACTCCCGGTCGGACATTATGCTCCTGGGGCTGCTTCAGCCTCTTCCTGTCTGTAGAGCACACACAGTTTTGCAGTGTCTGATTCTAGGCTGCGCGCGAGGCCACGCCCCCTTTCTTAAAGTGGTAGCGCCCAATTACCTGGAAATGACCTCAGAGGTCACCTGTTGCCATATGGTATTTAAGTTCACCTCCCCTGGTAGCAGGCGCCCGAGCAACGCCTCTATTAGTGCATTGCCAGTGTCCAGACCCGTTTGTGCTATTATTTGATATCCGTGCATTTGATACCTGGTTCTAATCCTTTGTCTCACCGTAGTGCCATCTATTCCATTCCGGCTGTGGACGTCACCGCTTATACCTACCGTGGACGTCACCGTGCCATACCTGCCATGGACACTATCTATACATACCCGCAGTGGACGTCACCGGCCATACCCGCAGTGGACGTCACCGGCCATACCCGCAGTGAACGTCTCCGGCGCACCTGCTGTGATCATCTCCGGTGCCACACCCGTGTCCTGCCTGCTGCGGACATTGTACCCGAGCTACGCCTGGCCGTACAGAGACTCCTACCACCGGTTCCTGGCTGCCGTGCATTTAGGCCTTCTGGGGAGGCGCCGCACAGTCCCTGTATAGGGGTTCGCTGCTGGTCGCCTTCTCAGGGGAGTCCGGTGCACGGTCCAGTGGGTCCACCTCCGGACGCTCACCGCTCCTCGGTGAGCGTAACAATTTGCACTTAGTACATGTGCTTTACCACTCTAGAAGTACCAGTCCTTAAAAATGGTTAAAAAATGTCTGAGGCCCTCCTCTACTTGTCTTTCAGTGGGTATTGCAGTTCCACCTTATAATTTTTCGCAGCCCTTGCACTTAGTGCATTGCCTTTATTAATATAGCAGTACCACTACCTAACAATTTTAACAGAATGTGTATGAGGCCCACCTTTATGTATAATGCAGGGTGTATCAGCATCCCACCTCCTAATTTTTGCCAGCTCTTGCATTAACCACATACGTTTTGTGAGTTTCAGAGTCCTTCTATTAAACAGGATGTGTCTTACCAGGTCACACGCCACATGCCCAGGTAAGGTAGTAAAATGTAACAATTACATTTACTGGTGAATACCGGTGGGTGTAGTTTTATTTACTCCTATACTATGTCATCTACTGTAGTGATAGGCGACAGGGAAATATGCTGAGAGATTGTGCAGCGGGTTTTTTGGCAGCATTTTTAATGTTTGATGCATTTTAAAAGCTGAATTTTCTGTCCTAGCAAAAGCGATGAAATTTGATAAAGTTAATGCACACAATTATTTATTTTTCCTGAATGAACTGTAAAACTGCTGCCTTTTTGGAAAAAACTAAGTGTGAATTTAGCCAAAGGGGTGGAGGAGGCCGTTATTTTCTTTATTAATTTCTCTTTTAAACATGTCATTATACAGTAAAGGATGTTTCCTAACAATATGTCCTTTAACATCCATTTTATCTTCAGATTTGTATGTTTTATTGTCAGTCATTAAAAATGGCGTAATACTCTGACAACATTGTTCCCAGCAGAGACTTGTGAGTCAGACATTTGTCCAGGCATCTTCCCAATGCTGTTCCCTTTCCATTTCAGCAGTTTTTCCATCCATTTCAGTGATTTTGCTCATCACTAGTCATTCGTGAGTCACTGTGTAGGGGATCAGTATAGTCATGAAGACGTCATCTGTGAGTCACTGACTAGGGGCTTAGTATAGTTATGTAGACTTCATCTGTGGGTTACTGATTAGGGGCTCTGTACAGTGGAACCTTGGTTTACGAGAATAATCCGTTCTGGGAGTGTGCTTGTAAACCAAGTTACTTGTCTAGCAAAGCAAAATTTCCCATAGGAAATAATGCAAGCTCAGACAATTTATTCCACAACTTGTTCAATGTCCCATCCTGGTTCCCTATTGTGCCATTCCACACATGCACAAACACGCACAAACACACATATTATGCTCACCTTACCTTCTGTTCCCTCGCCGGACTCCTGGTTCTTGTAGTCCGCCGGTACAGGATGTGTATCGGGTAACCATTGTGACCAATGCCGGAGCTTCCTCTGCCAGCGCGCTGACGTCAAAAGCATGAGCCATTTGCCTCTGATTGGTCAACGCGCTGCCTTTGAGAAGCGGCTAACAGCGGAAGTTCCGCCATCGTCGCAATGTGTTTGTGTGTGTTTGTGCAGAATGCAAGAGTGGGTCAGAGCGCGGTGAAAGTACAGAACCGGAAGTGTGTGTGGTGAGTATTTGCTCGTACAGCAAAGCTTGCTCGTAAACTGAGTTACAAATTTACAGCAAGGTTTGCTCATATAGCAAAATACTCGCACACCAAGTTACTCATAAACCGAGGTTCCACTGTATAGTCATGAAGACGTCATCTGTGAGTCTCTGACTAGGGGCTCAGTATAGTTATCAAGATGTCATCTGTAAAGGCCACTTTACACACAGAGATAAAGCTTTGACATATCTGTGGTTGCAGTGAAATTGTGGACAATTAGTGCCAGGTTTCTGGGTGTGTACAAATGGAACAATATGTCCATGATTTCACTGCAACCACAGATCTGCCAAAGATTTATCTCTGTGTGTAAAGTGGCCTTAAGTCACTGAGTAGCTGCTCAATAAAATGAAGAAGTCATCTGTGAGACACTGAGAAAGGGCTCAGTATAGCCATAAAGATGTCATCTGTGTGTCACTTAGTAGGGTACTCAATATAGTCAAGAAGATGTCATCTGTGAGTTACTGAAAAGGAACTCAGTATAGTTATGAAGACGTTATCTGTAAGTTATGGAGTAGGGGCTCAGTATAGGCATGAAGACATCACCTGTGAATCACTGAATAGGGGCACCGTAAAGTTATGAAGATGTCATCTGTGAGTCACTGAGTAGGGCCTCACTATGGACAAAAGAATTGGTGCGCTGTCAGGTAGTCCAGCATATTCATAAGCTCTGTATAACTGCTAGATCTACAGCAGAGAAAACATTGATTTTATAAAAATGATAGCAAACAACTCCAGTAAAGGCCGCTTTACACGCTACGACATCGCTCAAGCGATCTCGTTGGGGTCACGGAATTTGTGACGCACATCCGGCCTCTTTAGCGATGTCGTTGTGTGTGACACCTATGAGCGATTTTGAATCGTCGCAAAAACATTCAAAATTGCTCATCGGTGACATGCCCCCCTATTCCCAATTATCGTTGCTGCTGCAGTAACGATGTTGTTTGTCGTTCCTGCGGTTGCACACATCGCTATGTGTGATGCCGCTGGAACGACAAACATCTCATTACCTGCTCCACCGGAAAAAGAGGAAGGAAGGAGGTGGGCGGCATGTTCCGGCCGCTCATCTCCGCCCCTCCTTTCTATTGGGCAGCGGTTCAGTGACGCTGCTGTGACGTCGCTGTGAAGCTGAACGAACCGCCCCCCTTAGAAAGGAGGCGGTTCACCGGTTACAGCGACGTCGCAGAGCAGGTATGTTCGTGTGACGCTGCCGTAGCGAAAATGTTCGCTACGGCAGCGATCACCACATATCGTGCCACCGACGGGGGCGGGTGCTATCGCACGCGACATCGCTAGCCGATGCTAGCGATGTCGCAGCGTATAGAGCGGCCTTGAGTGACACATCAGTGGAATCAGGGTCTCTGTTTCTACATTATGCTGCTCTCAGATGGGGGAGCAAAAACCTGGTGACAGATTCACTTTAATTCTACAAATCATTTCAGATATCACAGCAAAAACACTAACCATAGTTATTTAGATAGTATACTCCATGGATTCTATGAGACAATTTGGGATTAAAGTTCTCATATTAGGTAACGCTGTTTGACCCCTCTATGTCCCAATAATAATAATAAAATAAATCTTTATTTTTTATATAGCGCTAACATATTCCGCAGCGCTTTACATACATCAGGAACACTGTCCCCATTGGGGCTCACAATCTAAATTCGCTATCTGTATGTCTTTGGAACCACTCAATCCACCAATCCAAACCACCCCACCCAAACCACTCAATCACGATTTAGAGTCATATGCGGCATTGAAATTATTTTCTTGAAAGCGCATACTTTTATTTAGATGTTCTCAATAACAATTTTTCTTGTCACCACTCTGCAGATGGAAATTACTTCGGACAAGTCCAGCGTGGTGTCAGTTCCACAGAGCAGTCTGGCCTCAATCACGCTCTCTTGGGTGTGATTGACATTCTCCATAGATCCATTTTTAAAAGTGATGTGTGTATGGATCAATGAAACCCCATAGGTCTGTGTGCTGTAAGACGAAAAACTAACAGAACATGGACGTGTCACATGGATGTGCGAATGTCGCCTAATTCTGTAACCAAAAAAACTGTTTGAAAATTGTATTAGTGTATTGTATTAGAGTTCATGCTTTTATTTTTATCATACATATGATTTTTTTCTAAATATATATTGTTTGAGTTCTTCACCTGAAGATGGCAGTGTTACATATAGTATGAGCTAGAAAATGGGATCAATACTTCAAGCTTTCAGGGGACAGCAAAAAGACAGATGAAAGGTGTGGTAAAATGGTTGAAATTCTTACTCAATCTGAGATCTTAAATGGTCTTAAAATGATCTATAATGCTTGAAATTCTCTGAGGGCACAGTAGAGAAACAAGGAAGAGCTAACCAGTTTATAGTTGTATCGCATTTTTCATTCTGAACCTCCCATACACTGCAGCATCTTTGTAACGTGAGGGGCAAGCAGTTACTTTTGTGCCATATTTTTGTAAGAAGTGAATAGTTGTTGTAAAGGACGTACAATTTACTTTCAATATGGCTATTTTTTTCCTACAAAAATGTTATGGGATTCAGAGTTTTTTTTACTGAATTTGTTTAATATCTTTCAACTTTTAGTACTAAATGTTCCGTAAAAAAAAAATGTTCTAGAACTTTAGAATAAAAAATCTATAAAGGTAAAGTCATACTGAAGATTTACTTCAAAGACTCTTCATGAATAAAAAGATATGGCCAAAAGTAGAGCATAAAATCAATAGATTCAAAAAAAGTTGTGAAGAGAATTACAAAAAGTACACATAGAAGTACTCAATAGGGAGAAAATGAATAAACTTTAAAGCAGTCCCACTGAGAATTTCTTTTCAGTGTATATGCATTGTTAGGCTACATGCACACATTGAGTATTTGATCAGTATTTTACATCAGTATTTGTACACCAAAACTAGGAGTGGAATAATCAGTGGAAAAGTACCGGATTTTTCGTTTTATAAGACGCACCGGATTATAAGATTCAATCCAAATTTAGAGATAAAAAAACGGGGATCTGCCTTTTATACTGTGGTGGTGTATTACTGGAGGAAGGCGGCAGCGGTGGTACAGTGGGGTCACAGTAGGCAGGGGCGGTGCTGGAGCAGGTCGATGCTGCAAGCGCTGCAGTGGGGGCAGTGCTGGCTACGGGCGCCAGGTCTGGCTGTGTGGAGCAGGGAGTTGCAGCAAGTGTCACAGATGCTCTGTCGGCAGTGCGGGCTTCAAAGACAAGGTGCCCAGAGTCGGTGCATGTGTAGATTGAGCTCTCTGCTCAATGACAAGCCGAGATCTCATCTGCGATCGCGCCACCACCTGGTGCCATTTTCTCTAAGTCCGCTGCTGAGAGATCAATGGACCAGAGGCGGCACGTGCGCCGATGAGATCTTGAGCTGAGATCTCCATCTGCACACTCGCCGACTCCGGGCACCATTATTTGAAGCCCGCACCACCGACAGAGCATCTCACCCGCTGTACCGCCCTGCACCACACAGCCCCCACCGCAGCCATCACAGTCCCCACCGCAGCCAGCACAGCACCCCTTCTCCACACCCCGGTAAGCTACATTCACATTATAAGACACACCCCAAATGTTTGGGAGGAAAAGTGCATCTTATAATCCAAAAAATACGGTATAGAAACACGAGCACCTTTTATGCATTTTTCACCCACTCCTTGTTTTGACTTACAACTACTTATGTAAAATACTGAGCAGATACTGAACATGTGCATTTGGCATTAAAAAGGAGTCTTTAAAGCCCAAACTGACAGTATAAAGTAAGCACAAAGCTATGTTGAGGGCAACTAAGTTAAATAGGTTGCTTAGTGCACTGTTCTATTTACTGGCTTTGCACTTCCACTTGCCTCACATATTATTGACAGTACTCCTGTGCATGGAGCTCAGGCAAGCCAGCGCTGTCAGTCACCAGTGAGGGAGGCAGGATTGCATGTAAAATCACTGGGTGGAGCTCAGGCTATGTTGTTTAGCCACGCCAAGGGTGCACCGAGTACATCCTAATTAGCATACTGTATTTGATTAAAAATCTATTTCTGGTAGCGATTATATTACAAAGGTGCATTTTTTATGGGGGCTATATACCCTACAAGGCTGTGTGCTTAATATACAGTGCCTACAAGTAGTATTCAACCCCCTGCAGATTTAGCAGGTTTACACATTCGGAATTAACTTTGCATTGTGACATTTGGACTGTAGATCAGCCTGGAAGTGTGAAATGCACTGCAGCAAAAAAGAATGTTATTTCTTTTTTTATTTTATTTTTTAAATTGTGAAAAGTTTATTCAGAGGGTCATTTATTATTCAACCCCTCAAACCATAAGAATTCTGTTTGGTTCCCCTAAAGTATTAAGAAGTATTTCAGGCACAAAGAACAATGAGCTTCACATGTTTGGATTAATTATCTCTTTTTCCAGCCTTTTCTGACTAATTAAGACCCTCCCCAAACTTGTGAACAGCACTCATACTTGGTCAACATGGGAAAGACAAAGGAGCATTCCAAGGCCATCAGAGACAAGATCGTGGAGGGTCACAAGGCTGGCAAGGGGTACAAAACCCTTTCCAAGGAGTTGGGCCTACCTGTCTCCACTGTTGGGAGCATCATCCGGAAGTGGAAGGCTTATGGAACTACTGTTAGCCTTCCACGGCCTGGACAGCCTTTGAAAGTTTCCACCCGTGCCGAGGCCATGCTTGTCCGAAGAGTCAAGGCTAACCCAAGGACAACAAGGAAGGAGCTCCGGGAAGATCTCATGGCAGTGGGGACATTGCTTTCAGTCAATACCATAAGTAACGTACTCCACCGCAATGGTCTCCGTTCCAGACGAACCCGTAAGGTACCTTTACTTTCAAAGCGTCATGTCAAGGCTCGTCTACAGTTTGCCCATGATCACTTGGAGGACTCTGAGACAGACTGGTTCAAGGTTCTCTAGTCTGATGAGACCAAGATCGAGATCTTTGGTGCCAACCACACACGTGACGTTTGGAGACTGGATGGCACTGCATACGACCCCAAGAATACCATCCCTACAGTCAAGCATGGTGGTGGCAGCATCATGCTGTGGGGCTGTTTCTCAGCCAAGGGGCCTGGCCATCTGGTCCGCATCCATGGGAAGATGGATAGCACGGCCTATCTGGAGATTTTGGCCAAGAACCTCCGCTCCTCCATCAAGGATCTTAAGATGGGTCGTCATTTCATCTTCCAACAAGACAACGACCCAAAGCACACAGCCAAGAAAATCAAGGCCTGGTTCAAGAGGGAAAAAATCAAGGTGTTGCAGTGGCCTAGTCAGTCTCCTAACCTTAACCCAATTGAAAACTTGTGGAAGGAGGTCAAGATTAAAGTCCACATGAGACACCCAAAGAACCTAGATAACTTGGAGAAGATCTGCATGGAGGAGTGGGCCAAGATAACTCCACAGACCTGTGCCGGCCTGATCAGGTCTTATAAAAGACGATTATTACCTGTAATTGCAAACAAGGGTTATTCCACAAAATATTAAACCTAGGGGTTTAATAATACAGTCATATGAAAAGGTTTGGGCACCCCTATTAATGTTAACCTTTTTTCTTTATAACAATTTGGGTTTTTGCAACAGCTATTTCAGTTTCATATATCTAATAACTGATGGACTGAGTAATATTTCTGGATTGAAATGAGGTTTATTGTACTAACAGAAAATGTACAATCCGCATTTAAACAAAATTTGACCGGTGCAAAAGTATGGGCACCCTTACCAATTTCTTGATTTGAACACTCCTAACTACTTTTTACTGACTTACTAAAGCACTAAATTGGTTTTGTAACCTCATTGAGCTTTGAACTTCATAGGCAGGTGTATCCAATCATGAGAAAAGGTATTTAAGGTGGACACTTGCAAGTTATTCTCCTATTTGAATCTCCTATGAAGAGTGGCATCATGGGCTCCTCAAAACAACTCTCAAATGATCTGAAAACAAAGATTATTCAACATAGTTGTTCAGGGGAAGGATACAAAAAGTTGTCTCAGAGATTTAAACTGTCAGTTTCCACTGTGAGGAACATATAAGGAAATGGAAGAACACAGGTACAGTTCTTGTTAAGCCCATAAGTGTCAGGCCAAGAAAAATATCAGAAAGGCAGAGAAGAAGAATGGTGAGAACAGTCAAGGACAATCCACAGACCACCACCAAAGACCTGCAGCGTCATCTTGCTGCAGATGGTGTCAATGTGCATCGGTCAAAAATACAGCGCACGTTGCACAAGGAGAAGCTGTATGGGAGAGTGATGCGAAAGAAGCCGTTTCTGGAAGCACGCCACAAACAGTCGCCTGAGGTATGCAAAAGCACATTTGGACAAGCCAGTTAAATTTTGGAAGGAGGTCCTGTGGACTGATGAAACAAAGATTGAGTTGTTTGGTCATACAAAAAGGTGTTATGCATGGAGGCAAAAAAACATGGCATTCCAAGAAAAGCTCTTACTACCCACAGAAAAATTTGGTGGAGGTTCCATCCTGCTTTGGGGCTGTGTGGCCAATGCCGGCACTGGGAATCTTGTTAAAGTTGAGGGTCGCATGGATTCAACTCAGTATCAGCAGATTCTTGACAATAATGTGCAAGAATCAGTGACGTTGAAGTTACGCAGGGGATGGATATTTCAGCAAGATAATGATCCAAAACACCGCTCCAAATCTACTCAGGCATTCATGCAGAGAAACAATTACAATGTTCTGGAATTTCCATCCCAGTCCCCAGACCTGAATATCATTGAACATCTGTGGGATGATTTGAAGCGTGCTGTCCATGCTCGACGACCATCAAACTTAACTGAACTGGAATTGTTTTGTAATCAGGAATGGTCAAATATACCTTCATCCAGGATCCAGGAACTCATTAAACGCTACAGGAAGCGACTAGAGGCTGTTATTTTTGCAAAAGGAGGATCTACAAAATATTAATGTCACTTTTATGTTGAGGCGCCCATACTTTTGCACCGGTCAAATTTTGTTTAAATGCGGATTCCACATTTTCTGTTAGTACAATAAACCTCATTTCAATCCAGAAATATTACTCAGTCCATCAGTTATTAGATATATGAAACTGAAATAGCTGTTGCAAAAACCCAAATTGTTATAAAGAAAAAAGGTTAACATTAATAGGGGTGCCCAAACTTTTTCATATGACTGTAATTGACCCACACCTTTATGTTGAAAATTTATTAAAATTTAACTGAGCAACATAACTTGTTGGTTTGTAAGATTTATGCATCTGTTAATAAATCCTGCTCTTGTTTGAAGTTTGCAGGCTCTAACTTATTTGCATCTTATCAAACCTGCTAAATCTGCAGGGGGTTGAAGACTACTTGTAGGCACTGTATGCTGTCAGTTTAACACTACTCATGCTACTGCACTTGTCCGACATTGAATATATGGTTTTGACTTTGAATTGCATCATTGCTATAATTGCCAAACGCATAACCTCATCGGCCCCTGCAAGATCATAATATCTTACACATGGGAAGACGCAGACAGTGGTGGGCTCTTATGTGAGAATTGAATACATCTTTGCTCGCATAGCTCATTTTATAGCACACATTTTTTTCTCTCTAAAAATTCACCAGTAATTGTAAGCTCTGAAGTTTATTTGATTACGCCCAATTATGTGCAATCTAATTGATCATAGCTAACTGCATTTAAGATGACAGGTGAGCCCCAACATATTAGTGTTATTATGTACAGGTTACACCAATAGAATGTCTGCCCTGTCTTTCAGGTGAATCCCTAGAAAGGCACCCCGTTTTCTAACTGCAGCCCAGTTTTCATTCACTTTAATAGGAGCTTAGCCACAGTACCTGAAAACAGCGACTACACACTACAATGTTCTCTCCCGCTGTCCCTGGGACTTTCCATCAGATAAATGTATGGATGATGGGTGTTGGGCTCATATTAATTTGAATTAATTTGTGAAGCCTATATCTGCACACTGTGTGCATTAGGCAAGTCAATATTTTGACCAGATCATGATTTTATGCATATTTTCCAACTACAACCTGTAAAAATATGAATGCTTATTGATAAAGCAGGTCAGGTGATGTGTATTTGTGTAATGAGGGTGAGTGTAATCTAAGGGTAACAACACCCGTTTACAAGGTGTGCTAAATAATTAGGCAGCTTGTTTTCTTTAAGAAAAAGGGGTAAAAAAAAAAGAGATTTAACTGAAAAGTCCCAAATTGTTACAATTCTTACAGAGAGTTGCAGCACTCTTCAGATTGTTAAGATATTGGGGCATAATCACAGAACCATCGAACGTTTTGTTGAAAATAGTCTACATGGTCACAAAAAACATGTTGAGTTAAAGACACACCTTAGCTGCAAAAGATTTGTGAAGAATCAAATGTGAAACGACCAGGAACCTATTATTCTCCATTACTGTTATATTCCAGAACTGCAATGTCTCTCGAGTATCCAGAGGTACTAGGTCTTCGATGCTCAAGCACATGCCTAAGGTAAGGAAAGCTGAAACCAGATCACTACTGAACAAAACACACGAGAAATATCTGCATACCAATTTTTCAAAGGTTGTATGGACTGATGAGATGAAAGTGACATTTGACAAACCAGATAGATGTGCCCATCGCTGGATCAATAACGTTTATAGACCTCCACTTCGACTCAGATGTCAGCAAGGTGGAGGTGGGGAACTGCTATACACTGGTATTATTAGGAGTAAACTAGTTGGACCTTTTCAGGTTGAAGATGGACTAAAAATCAATTCCCAAATCTAGTGCCAAATTAGAAAACACTTTCTTCAAATTGCTGGCCAAGGTGCTCGCCAATAGGATGTCCCGAGTCATCTCATCTATAGTGCAGAGTGATCAGACAGGATTCATTCCATGCAGAGCCACATCTATGAATCTCAGGAAATTATATTTGGGAATTCAACATAGTTCTGAGGTACCGGGGGAAAGGGCAATTTTGTCATTAGACGCCGCTAAGGCGTTCGATAGCCTTGAATGGGAATATATGTGGGCTGTACTTCGGAAAATGGGCTTTGGACATAGATTCATAAATTGGGTAAAACTGCTATATGACTCACCGGTGGCAAAGGTTAGGGTTAATGGCAGGGTCTCCGAGTCTTTTCCTCTTGGAAGAGGTACTAGACAGGGGTGCCCGCTTTCACCCTTGCTATTCGCGACTGCAGTGGAGCCGTTGGCAGTGGCTATACGGAAATCCAGGGAGGTAGAGGGATTTCGGTGTGGAGCCGTGGAACAAAAGATATCATTATACGCAGACGATCTACTCTTATATTTAGACAGGGTACGTTCCTCGATTTTGCCGGCAATGAATATCATTCGGGAATTTGGACAGAGGTCTGGTCTACTAATCAACTGGTCCAAGTCGGCTTTAATGCCGTTGGACCCCCTTCCGGGGGACTTTTCGGACTGACAGATTCCAGTTCCTGTGGTCCGGGAGTTTAAATATCTGGGAGTAATTGTCAGCCCAATCCCGAAGGATTTCCAGGCCCTAGATCTGGAACCCCTGTTACAACGACTAAGAGCAAAAGTGCATACCTGGTGCCGTTTGCCGCTATCAAATGTCGGCAGATCCAATTTAATTAAAATGGTAATGATGCCACAATTACTATACCTTATACATAATTCTCCAGTGTGGATATGTAGGGAATTTTTTGTAAAAATTAATACAATATTCCGGGAACTTATTTGGAAGAAAAAGCAAGCTAGGATTCGACTGGAAGTGCTACAGCGGGGAAAGGAGGAGGGAGGACTGGCGGTACCAAACCCATATATATACTTTATAGCCTCCTAGATGCAACATCTGAGGGGTTGGGGCAAAGAAGGAGGGTATGATACCAGTGGTGATATAGTGAGAGAGGGATCAGTATGGAAGTACCCAGGTTGCCGGTTGGATGTGGGACAAAGACAGATAAATGGGGCACGATATCCCACACTGGCTATGATATTCCGGGTGTGGGACAGGGGTAAGTCTCTTTTGGGGATAAGCGGACCTACAGAGCTCTGGCCACTGTGGCAGAACCCCAACTTGCCAGAAATTAAAAAATTAGTAGGGTTCAGAAGATGGGAGGATAAAGGGATCCATTTAGTGTCACAAGTACTACAAAATAATACTCTTAAAAGCTTTGAACAACTGAGAACGGAGTTTCACCTTCCGCATGTCTTCTTTTATCAGTATTTGCAGCTGAGACACGCACTGGAAAGACAGGGGAGGACAAACCCGGTCACAGTGACACATAATCAAACATTACATAGGCTGCTTACATCTGAGTCCTCTAAGGGTCTTATTTCGGAACTATATAAAAAATTACTACCTGCCCATCTGGAAACACATCCATTGCTTGTTAAAAGCAAATGGGAACGAGACCTCGGTCCCCTGACGGAAGGCCAGTGGTCTGATATATTGGAACAAGTTCCTAAACTGGCGGTATCGGAGTGCCAAAAGCTGTCTCAAATATATCTCATCCACAGGGTATATAAAACTCCCAGTCTACTATTTAAGATGGGACTCAGACCAAACACACAGTGTGTTAGGTGTGGACAGGATGATGCCCATTTGATGCATGTTATGTGGGAGTGTGGACACATTGGTGATTTCTGGAACCAAACCCTGGGACTTATAGGTCAAATATATCATATCACAATACCACCGTCGCCCCGCCTGTGCCTGTTGAGTCTATGGGAAGGAGAAGTGGATCCGGATTCTCCAACAGCCCTGGGAATAGCACGTATCTTGTACCAAGCAAGAAAGCTACTTGCATATCACTGGTTAGACCCTCTACCACCAACATTACCAGAGCTCAAAAACAAATTAAATAACGTCATAAGATTGGAAAGGGGAGTTTATTTAAAAAGAAAAACATTGAAAAAGTTTTACAACATTTGGCGGCCATGGATGGAGTTGCCGGGCCTACCCTCTAGTGCACTGGTTTGGGATGCAATGCTGGACCGGTTACTGTTGTGCCTGCAGTGATGGCATGTGTGAGGAAGGGAATTAAAACTAGTTTTTTCTGTGGCGAAATGGACTTTGAATGAAGAGGTGAGAGAGGACTGGAATGGTTTCATGGATGACTGCACGGAGAGGGAGGGGCGGGAGAGTATAGCAATATGATGTGGAGCGACACGGCTGATGGAGGAGGTGTTCCTGTTAGTCTGAGGCATTATTGCATAATTTAAGTTTTGTTTATTTGTAGAGCCACGAGGTTTGTAGGCTCAAGTTATATAATATAATTATGATTTGAGAACTCTATTATTATATTTACATATATGCAGAGAAAGAACCTGATTTATAAATCATATGTGTTTATCTGTTTATTGTTATCAGTTATATGAAAAGTGAAATACTCTCTGTATTGATCCCTAATGATTTAATAAAAAAAGATCTGATTTAAAAAAGAAAACACTTTCTTCAAGCAGTGGTACAAGAAAACTTCTGCATCTTTGAACAAAACCATAATTTTATGCAGGACAATGCTCCTTCACATGGATCAAAGTACTCCACTCCTTGGCTATGTATTAATGGACTTAAAGATGAAAGAATGACAAGGCCTCTTCTTCACCTGACCTCAACCTTATTGAAAACTTATGGGCCCTTCTTAAACGAGAGATTTTCAGTGAACTTTACGTCAAAATCCCTTGACTAACTTGGACCTGCAGGGCTTTTTTTTAATAAATTGTTGAACCAGGGAAAGAGTCATGGAGTGCTTTTAATTACATTTTTGTGTTTTTTTTTCTCTTTATACTTACTGGGTTATTAATGGGAGTGTCTGATAGACACCTCTCCATTACTAACACCAGGGGTTGATGCCAGCTGACTTTACACAGTTGACATCACCCCCAACTACCATTACCCCAACTGTCACCGCATCAGGGAATCGGGAAGAGGCGAAGCGCCAAAATTGGCATATTTAACCCCTTCACGACCGGCCGATTTTTCGCTTTTCGTTTTAACTTTTTTATTTTTCAGTCAATATGGTCATGTGAGGGCTCATTTTTTGCGGAACGAGCTGTACTTTTAAATGAAACCAACAGTTTTACCACATAGTGTACTAGAAAATGACAAAAAAATTCCAAATACTGAAAAATTGCAAAAAAGTGCGATAGCACTATGGTTTTTGAGATATTTTATTCACTGTGTTCACTATATGGTAAAACTGATGTGTGGGTGTGATGCCTCAGGTCAGTGCGAGTTCGTAGACACCAAACATGTATAGGTTTACTTTTATATAAGGGGTTAAAAAAAAATCGGAAGTTTGTCCGAAAAAAGTGGCGCACGTTTTATGCCATATTCCGTGACCCGTAGCGTTCTTATTTTTCGGGATCTATGGCTCAATGATGGCTTATTTTTTGTGTCTCGAGCTGACGTTTTTAACGGTACCATTTTTGCGCAGATGCTACGTTTTGATCGCCTCTTATCGCATTTTGCGCAAAAGTTGTGGCGACAAAAAAACATCGTTTTGGCGTTTGGAATTTTTTTGCCGCTACGCTGTTTACTGATCAGATTCATTGATTTTATATTTTGATAGATCGGGCGTTTCTGAACGCGGCGATACCAAATGTGTGTATATTTTTTTATTTTTTTAACCCTTTAATTTTCAATGGGGTGAATGGGGGGTGATTTGAACTTTTAGGTTTTTTTGTTTTTTTTTATTTTTTTTATTTTACTAGTTCCCCTAGGGGGCTATTGCGATCAGCATTCCGATCGCTCTGCAGTATCTGCTGATCACAGCTACAAGGCTGTAAACAGCAGATACGCTGTCTTTCTCTTTTGCTGTGCCCCTGGCACAGCGAAAGTGAAACCAAGTCAGGTGTAGTACAGGAGTCATCACATGACCCTGTGCTACCCTGACAACTATCGGGAGTCACGTGATCGTGTCACGTGACTTCCGGTATCGGGCGGTAAGGAAAACATTACCGCAATCGCGCTTATAATGGCGCTGTCATGTATTGACAGCGCCATATAAGGGGTTAATCGGCACGAGCAGATAACGATTCTGCTCGTGCCTAGCAGGCACACATCTCAGCTGTTAAAATCAGCTGAGATGTGTGCCGATCGCGGCATGCTGCCGCCGGAGGACCGCGGGCAGTAACATTATGTAATTTAGGACGTAATTTTACTGCCCGCGGTCGTTAAGGGGTTAATGTGATGCGCCACTTTTGGTGCCGCTGCGGACTGCTATATTTAGGCTGGAAATGGTCTAATAACCATGCACGTTCCAGCCTGATAATATCAGCCTGCAGCTGTCTGCTTTACCTTTGTTTGCAAAAATAGGGGGACCCCATGTCGTTTTGTTTTTATTAATTACCGGTTTATGTTTCGTTTAAACAAGGCTAAACAAAAAAACAAAAAGTTTCTAATATGTAGTGGGTTTGACAAATTATTTATTTTCAGGATATCTATCTATTCTATCTATGTATCTATAGGTTTATATTTTATTGTTTGATTATTTCTGACACCTACCAAGAATTTACATAGAGTAGTCAAGGAAGTAAAAGATGATATTTGAAAATCATGGATGGATGGCATATGTATGTAAGATGCATGTCATTCAGATGCTATGCAAGAAAAACATTGCACACTCGCAAAGCACTTGCATGGCAAAAGGTTAGTGTACCGCCTCTGCAGCAGTCGGACTGCTTGGATACGGGGTTGCTGTGGCTGGAGTGTCCCTCCTAGGGTAGGGGAGGCCCCAGGACTCTGGATGGTGGAGGTGTAGGGGAGCATGGTGCAGGCCAGACAGGCAGACTCAGGGGAGAGCAGCATACTCACTCAGGCCGTGTGGATGTTGGTGCGACCATTAACCCCTTCACGACCGCGGGCCGTAAAATTACGTCCTATTTTAACGTGACTTAACGACCAGGGACGTAATTTTACGGCCTAAACTTCATTTGATTGCCGTGGCCATAGCAACGGCTTTCAAATGATGTCCCCTGCTGTTTCTTACAGCAGGGGACCTTTGCTTGACCCCAGGGGGGGCGGCATCGCCACCCCCTATCGACGATCGATGTGATTGGCTGTTCAAATCTGAACCGCCAACCACATCGATCGCACTAATTTCGGCAAAAATAATGCCCGAATTAGTGCGATCCTGTGAGATCCAGCTATGAGATGCCGCAGCTGCTGCAGCATATCATAGGTGGACCTCAAACATGCCGCCCCCAGCCCCTGCAGCACTGATTGGAGCGATCGTGCTATGACGCGCAATCGCTCCAATCAGTGTGCAGTGGGGCGGTCTGATCTGGAGGTGGCCGCCCTCCCCAGGCCTGTGTTGGTTTGGGAAGCCCTCCCCCAGCATGTTTGTGGCGTGCACTGGCTGGTACTTGTAGTACCACACAACGCTGCTGCCGCCGCCCGATCGCCGCTCCTGCCCCACTTGAGTATTGCGCGCCTGATAGCCCCTGCGCGCTCCTGTGATGGCCCTGCCCCCTGCCGATGTGTCCCCCCGATCTGCTCCCCGCCACGATCTGCCCCTCTGCTGCGATCTGCCCCCCTGCCACAATGTGCCCCCCTGCTGCAATCTGCTTCCTGCTGCGATCTGTCCTCTGCCATGATGTGCCCCACTGCTGCGATCTGCCTCCTGCCGCAATCTGCCCCCTGCTGCCATCTGCCTCCCTGCTGCGATATGCCCCCTGCCGCTGCGAGCCCTCCCCCAACACGTCTGCAGCGTGCAGTGGCTGGTACTTGTGGTACCACGCCACCGCCGCCGCTGCTGCCGCCGCCGCTGCTGCTGCTGCACGTGAGTACTGTGCTCACTTTGCAGCCCGTGCGCGCTCCCGTGGTGCCCCTGCGCGCTGCCGTGATAGCTCCTGCCGTGCCCCCCCCGCGATCTGCTCCCCCCAACCCCCCCCCCCCCCTCTGACTGCCTCCCCCATTATCTCTGTTCTGCTTCTGCAGCTCCCTCTCTGGTCTCCCCCTCTGCTCTACCCCCTCCCCCTCTGCTCCCCCCCCTCTGCTCTCAGCCCCCCCTCTGCTCTCAGCCCCCCCTCTGCTCTCACCCCCCCCTCTGCTCTCCCCCCCCCTGTCCCCCTCTGCTCTCCCCCGACGTCCTCTTACCTGTCTTCACCGGCCTGATCACATCTGCGTCCATCGCTGGGTCCTTCCTGGGCATTCTGCTGATCTGCCTGCTGCTCCTGTAAAGCTGTCCATCTCTCTGCCATCTGTTCCTCTGCAGCTCTTCTGGTCAGTGATCCTCCTGCTAGTCCTGTGGGTACTGTGAGTATAACTTTTTTTTTTTTTTTTCCGTATCCCCTGTCCATTTTTACACCTCATCCGTCCGTGCGTCCCGCCAAGCGCTGATCAGGGATGCAGATAACGGATCGGCATCCCTGCTCAATTTTTGGCGTGACTTTTTTTTCCGTATCCCCGACGCTTTTTGTATCGCATCCGTCCGTGCGTCCCGCCAAGCGCTGATCAGGAATGCAGATAACGGATCGGCATCCCTGCTCAATTTTCGGCGTGACTTTTTTTTCCGTATCCCCGACGCTTTTTGTATCGCATCCGTCCGTGCGTCCCGCCAAGCGCTGATCAGGGATGCAGATAACGGATCGGCATCCATGGTCAATTTTTGGCGTGACTTTTTTCCGTATCCCCGACGCTTTTTGTATCGCATCCGTCCGTGCGTCCCGCCAAGCGCTGATCAAGGATGCACATAACGGATCGGCATCCATGGTCAATTTTTGGCGTGACTTTTTTCCGTATTCACGACGCTTTTTGTATCGCATCCGTCCGTGCGTCCCGCCGAGCGCTGATTAGGGATGCAGATAACGGATCGGCATCCCTGCTCAATTTTTGGCGTGACTTTTTTCCGTATTTGCGACGCTTTTTGTATCACATCCGTCCGTGCATCCCGCCAAGCGCTGATCAGGGATGCACATAACGTATCTGCATCCATGGTCAATTTTTGGCGTGACTTTTTTTTTTTTACGTATCCCCGACGCTTTTTTTATCGCATCCGACCGTGCGTCCTGCAGCGACCGATCAGTGCACTGCGTCTGTGCGTTTGAAAAGTCAAATGGCGCTCCTTCTCTTCTGAGCCCCGCCATGCGCTCAAACAATTACTTTCCACCACATATGAGGTATCTGCGTACTCAGGAGAAATTGCACAATACGTTTTATGGTGCATTTTTTCCTGTTACCCTTGTGAAAAAAAAAAGCTACCTAGTTGAAGCAACCGTTTTGTGGTAAAAAAAAAAAATTTTCTTTTCACGGCTCAACGCTATAAACTTCTGTGAAGCCCCCAGGTGTTCAAAGTGCTCACCAAACATCTCGAAAAATTATTTGAGGGCTCTAGTTTCCAAAATGGTGTCACTTGTGGGGGAGCTCCACTGTTTAGGCACCATAGGGGGTCTCCAAACGTGACATGGCGTCCGCTAATGATTCCAACCAATTTTGCTGTCAAATGGCGCTCCTTCTCTTCTGAACCCCGCCATGCGCCCAAACAATTACTTTCCACCACATATGAGGTATCTGCGTACTCAGGAGAAAATGCACAATACATTTTATGGTGCATTTTTTCCTGTTACCCTTGTGAAAAAAAAAGCTACCTAGTTGAAGCAACCGTTTTGTGGTAAAAAAAAATAATTTTCTTTTCACGGCTCAACGCTATAAACTTCTGTGAAGCCCCCAGGTGTTCAAAGTGCTCACCAAACATCTAGAAAAATTATTTGAGGGCTCTAGTTTCCAAAATGGTGTCACTTGTGGGGGAGCTCCACTGTTTAGGCACCATAGGGGGTCTCCAAACGTGACATGGCGTCCGCTAATGATTCCAACCAATTTTGCTGTCAAATGGCGCTCCTTCTCTTCTGAACCCCGCCATGCGCCCAAACAATTACTTTCCACCACATATGAGGTATCTGCGTACTCAGGAGAAAATGCACAATACATTTTATGGTGCATTTTTTCCTGTTACCCTTGTGAAAAAAAAAGCTACCTAGTTGAAGCAACCGTTTTGTGGTAAAAAAAAAAAAATTTCTTTTCACGGCTCAACGCTATAAACTTCTGTGAAACCCCCAGGTGTTCAAAGTGCTCACCAAACATCTAGAAAAATTATTTGAGGGCTCTAGTTTCCAAAATGGTGTCACTTGTGGGGGAGCTCCACTGTTTAGGCACCATAGGGGGTCTCCAAACGTGACATGGCGTCCGCTAATGATTCCAACCAATTTTGCTGTCAAATGGCGCTCCTTCTCTTCTGAACCCCGCCATGCGCCCAAACAATTACTTTCCACCACATATGAGGTATCTGCGTACTCAGGAGAAAATGCACAATACATTTTATGGTGCATTTTTTCCTGATAGCCTTGTGAAAAAAAAAGCTACCTAGTTGAAGCAACCGTTTTGTGGTAAAAAAAAAAAATTTCTTTTCACGGCTCAACGCTATAAACTTCTGTGAAGCCCCCAGGTGTTCAAAGTGCTCACCAAACATCTAGAAAAATTATTTGAGGGCTCTAGTTTCCAAAATGGGGTGACTTGTGGGGGAGCTCCATTGTTTAGGCACCTCAGGGGGTCTTCATACCCCACATGGCGTCCGCTAATGAGTGCAGCTAATTTTGCACTCAAAAATTCAAATGGCGCTCCTTGCCTTCCGAGCACTGCCGTGTGTCCAAAGATTTGATTTCCACCACATATGAGGTATCTGCGTATTCAGGAGAAAATGCACAATACATTTTATGGTGCATTTTTTCCTGTTACCCTTGTGAAAAAAAAAGCTACCTAGTTGAAGCAACCGTTTTGTTGTAAAAAAATTTTTTTTTCTTTTCACGGCTCAACGCTATAAACTTCTGTGAAGCCCCCAGGTGTTCAAAGTGCTCACCAAACATCTAGAAAAATTATTTGAGGGCTCTAGTTTCCAAAATGGGGTCACTTGTGGGGGAGCTCCATTGTTTAGGCACCTCAGGGGGTCTTTAAACCCGACATGGCGTCCGCTAACAGGTGCAGCTAATTTTGCACTCAAAAATTCAAATGGCGCTCCTTGCCTTCCGAGCACTGCTGTGTGTCCAAACATTTGATTTCCACCACATATGAGGTATCTGCGTACTCAGGAGAAAATGCACAATACATTTTATGGTGCATTTTTTCCTGTTACCCTTGTGAAAAAAAAAGCTACCTAGTTGAAGCAACCGTTTTGTTGTAAAAAAAATTTTTTTTCTTTTCACGGCTCAACGCTATAAACTTCTGTGAAGCCCCCAGGTGTTCAAAGTGCTCACCAAACATCTAGAACAATTATTTGAGGGCTCTAGTTTCCAAAATGGGGTCACTTGTGGGGGAGCTCCATTGTTTAGGCACCTCAGGGGGTCTTCAAACCCGACATGGCGTCCGCTAATGAGTGCAGCTAATTTTGCGTTCAAAAATTCAAATGGCGCTCCTTCCCTTCCGAGCTCTGCCGTGCGCCCAAACAATTGATTTTTACCACATATGGGGTATCAGCGTACTCAGGAGAACATGCACAATAAATTGTATTGTGTACTTTCTCTTTTCTCCCTTGTAAAAATGAAAATTTTATGGCTAAAGTAACATTTTTGTGTTAAAAAGTAAAATTTTCATTTTTTCCTTCCACATTGCTTTGGTTCCTGTGAAGCACCTAAAGGGTTAATAAACTTATTGGATGTGGTTTTGAGCAGTGTGAGGGGTGTAGTTTTTAGAATGGGGTCACTTTTGGGTATTTTCTGTCACCTAGGCCTCTCAAAGTCACCTCAAATGTAATGTGGTCCCTAAAAAAAATTTATTTTGTAAATTTTGTTGGAAAAATGAGAAATTGCTGATGACCTTTGACCCCTTCTAACTTCCTAACGGAAAAAAAATTTGTTTCGAAAATTGCGCTGATGTAAAGTACACAAGTGGGAAATGTTATTTAGTAACTATTTTGTGTGACATATCTCTCAGATTTATGGGCATAAATTTTCAAAGTTTGAAAATTGCGAAATTTTCAAAATTTTCGCCAAATTTCCTAAATTTTCACAAATAAACGCAAAAAATATCAGCCTAAATTTACAACTGACATGAAGTACAATATGTCACGAAAAAACAATCTCAGAATCGCCAGGATCCGTTGAAGCGTTCCAGAGTTATAACCTGTCAAAGTGACACTGGTCAGAATTGCAAAAAATGGCCCGGTCATTAGGGTGTTTTAGTGGCCGGGGGTGAAGGGGTTAAGCACACTCTGACAGACACAGAAGTAAACCAAGTCTCTGGGTGCCGCTGCCACTCAGGGGAGCTCGTCTGGGAATCCTTCCCCATGGGTATTGCTGATGGTTCTGGACCTGCCTCCATGCACTGTGTTTAGATGTTTCTGAGTGACCCCTTGGCCTGAAGCTGTTGGGGTCCCACTCCTTATGATTAAATAGAGGAGCTGTGCTCTCGATGGCTGACACTTGGGATATCAGTGAGCCGCATAAGCTGGAAAGCCCTATCCCCCTCGTTGTGTTGGTGCCTTCGATCTCTGAGCTCTTGGGGACAGTTCATAAAGAGACTATCCTCCACAGGTTAATTATCAGGTTGCGTTAAGCTACTCCCTGATCTAGGGTCCAGTACCCCACCGTGCTCGTTACCGATTCAGTTACTAGGTACTCTGGTGCCGACCATTCTCCAAAACTAAGTCTGGGCACCCTTCTCTAATACCCTGCGATCGGGTCTCCGACACCTCCGGTCCCAGACCACCGTTTGCGATCTAGCCAAAGTCTCCCAGGGAGCTCCAACTCCCTTCAGCTCCTCACTCTCTGAGGGCTACTACTCAACTGACTATGTCCCTCCCACCTGTCTGCCTGACCCCTAGGTGGGTGGCCCTTTTCCAGCTATACCACCCACTGGTGTGCCTGACTGGGTGTGGTGTGAGGTGTGGCTAGGATTTGGATGCTTATGGAAGCAATACCAACAGTTATGATCCGAGAACCATGGGCGGGTAGAGCTCTGCACCAGAAGAGAAAGGAGTGCAGTTCCCTGTGACACCCTGATAGATTCATGGGCGTCACATTAGCCATACAGATTCCACTTGTCCAACTTTTCAGAAGCGGAATGGGGCCAAATATTTTACGCCAGTGTGGGTCTACCTTAACAGACAAAAATAAACAATACAGATGGGAGAATTTAGGTTTTTAATTTAGTTGCATAATAATTCTGCACACATAGATATTCTCCTAAGAATGACAAAACCTCATTTTTACTTTCTAAAATACTCAGCTTTCAGGTTGTAACCTTTTGGTGTGACTGATATCACTGTAGTTGTGCAATAATACACTTAATAATAAAAAAACCATATTGCCCAACAATTGTGCATACAGTATACTTTTGGTTCATTTGGTGAGGAGCTGCTGGTCAATATTGTTTTTTGTAGCATACATTTTGGGATAGTGACTGCCTCTTCATTTTGCCAAGTACTCTCATCGATCTGTCAGTCCTTTATATTTGTAGGCCTTGGGCAGGGGAAGTATGCTTGATAGTGAAGGTTCCCATCTACAACTGGATTATCTTGTTGCTTGCAGATGGGTACACACAAATTTGTTAGCTTGTAGACTAAGTACCGTACCTCTTTTTTATAAGTATAGTCTACATAGCAGTAACGCACTTAGTGTGTTTTTTGATTTTTTTGTTTGTATACTATTGCAGTCACAGCAACTTCCTTTTGTTAGAATGTTCTTGTCAGTTTATTTTATGCATCAATTTGATATTACATAGTTACATTGTTATATAGTTACATAGGTTTAAAAAAGGACCTAGTTGAACCTTTCTCCACCAATTATATATTTTTGTCATTAAATCAATTATAACCAAAAAAAGCTGTTATATTGTCTACCTTTACCACCTGTTGTTGTAGGGCATTCCACAGTCTGACTGCTCTAACTGTAAAGAACCCTTTCCTATTTATTTCAAATCTGTTTTATTATTAAGTTTATAAATCAAGCATACATCTTGAACATTTATAAAGATTATAATACATAAACAGTGATTTCTCAGTTTCGGAATGACAAAAATAACATCACATTGTAGATTTCATTGGAACTCTATAAGCTATCCTTATGCTAACACTCCATGGCAAACCATACACTAGAAATCAGAGTTCCAGCTAAACATGTCTTCCTGATAATTGACAAGACCACTCTCAGCATAAAACAATCCCCTTTTAAGTTATTGAATAAACATTTAAGAAAAAGTAGAAACCTAGAAAAAAAAAAAAAAAAAGAACAGATATAAGCTTAGAAAAGAAGGAATCAAATAGAGTGAAGAAAGTAGGGTAAAGAGGGGGTGGGGGAAAAAAGTGTGTGGGGAGAGGGGAAGACAAGGTATGTCACCATTTCTCATCCCAAATAACCTGCCAGACTCACCGTGAACTCAGGAGACTCCATGAACGTAATCCACGGTCCCCACACTGTGATAAATTTTTCCGTGAGCCCATTAAGTTCAGCTGTGAGTTCCTCCATTCTCTGGAGGTTTGCCATCTCCTCTACCCAGTCAGCTAACGTGGGGCATCTAGTCTGTTTCCAGTATCTGGGAATAATTATACGGGCTGCCGCTAAACAAAATCGCAGCAGGTCCCTCTTTTGTGACTTGAATGAACCTGGGAGGATAGAGAGGAGGGCCACCTGGGGAGATCTCTCCACCTCACCCCCACTCATCTTTTTATACAGAGAAAAAACTGAGTCCCAGAATGGTTGCAATTTAGCACAGCTCCACCATATATGTAACATAGACCCTTTTTCTGTACCACATCTCCAGCACATGTCGGACACTGAGGGAAAGATAGCATGCAATTTGGTCGGGTATTGGTACCACCTTGTGAGAATTTTATAGTTTTTCTCTTGGGCGGCACAAGCCAGAGAAAGTTTGTGGGTCCACAGAAACGCCCTGCTCCATCTGTCCTCCGAAATGTCCTCTCCCAGTTCCTCTCCCCATCTATAGACAAATTTGGGTTTGTCCGACATGTCTCTCTGGTTCAGCATTTTATAAATAAGAGAGATGACATGCCCAGGTGACGAACCCTGCAAGAACAATTTCTCAAATGGAGTAGGGGGGGTCCTCAACTTCCTCTCCCTGTCCTGGTTGGATAGAAACGATTTCAGCTGCATATATTCTATCCAGGAAACCTCTCTCCCTGTGGCCCGTAGAGATGCATAAGGGGGCAGGGTATTTCCCTGGAGCACATGAAAAAAACGAGTTTCCTCCACCCGAGTATATCCCAGAAATTTATTGGAATGAAGCCCCGGAGGGAACTCCTGGTTGCCAAAGAGGGGGGTAAGTGGACCCCTCCCCTGTGAGAGAGAACCCCTCTTAACCTCACCGTCTCACGTCCCCATCACTGTCCAAATAAACTCCATTCCCTTCTCTATCTGTGACCTACTCTCCTTTCCCATCCATGAGAGGAAGTGCAAAGGGACTCCCAATCCGTCCTGTTCGATCGCGACCCATTGTTTCGAGTTCCTATGGAAGTGCCAATCACCCTTTCCTATTTAGCTGCCAGAATCACCTTTCTTCCACCTGCAGTGAGTGCCCCCTTGTCCTTATTATTGTCTTCAGAAGGATTATGTCATTAGCCAGTCCTTTGTATTGACCACACATGTATTTATACATAAAAATGATATCTCCTCAAGGACATCTTTTTTTCCTAAACTAAACAAATCCAACTTTTTCAACCTCTCATCATACGGGAGGCCTTCAATTCCTTGTAACAATCTAGTTGCCCGCCTTTGAACTGTCTCTAACTTCTAAATATCCTTTTTAAAATGTAGAGCCAAAACTGGATCCCATATTCTAGATGTGGCCTTACAAGTGATTTATAGAGGGGTAACCAGGGCTGTGGAGTCGGTAAGCCAAACCTTCGACTCCGACTCCGACTCCTCAAATTCTCTTGCACCGACTCTGACTCCGGCTCCGACTCCGACTCCGGCTCCGACTCCGACTCCTACATATATTGCTTATAGTTAGGTGAAAAATTTATTGTAGTACATGAATATGTGTATGTGAACATCAGACATTTAATAATTTTTATGATACAATAATCAAGATATTTGGATAGAACATAAAATATATTTATTGGAATACAACTTTAGAACACAAAAAACTGTAATAAATTGTAAATATGTAATACACTATGTAATATACAGTAGATTACATATATATCTTGTGTGTGTATATACACTGTATGTATATATATATATATATATATATATATATATATATATATATATATATATATTACATATTTACAATTTATTAGTTTTTTGTGTTCTAAAGTTGTATTCCAATAAATATTTTATGTTCTATCCAAATATCTTGATTATTGTATCATAAAAACAATTAAATGTCTGATGTTCACATTGTACTACAATAAATTTTTCACTTAAATATAAGCATTATACTAAATGTTATTATTTAGTTAAATATTCAGCACATTCTGCATTGCACTCCTGTCCCCAATTTATTATATATTTTAGGAGTCGGAGTCGGTGCATTTTATACCGACTCTGACTCCACCAAAATGAGCTCCGACTCCGACTCCACGACTCTGACTCCGACTCCACAGCCCTGGGGGTAACAATACGTTGGGATCACGGGATTTAATCCCTCTTTTTATACATCGTAAATTATGCTGCCTGACATTGTTTACTGCTACTCAGCTTACATTTAACCAGAATACTCAAATCTTTCTCCTGTTCTATAGTCCCGAGTTTACTCCTATTTAATGTATGTGCAGCAATAGGATTACTTTGTCCTAGGTGCATTACTCTACATTTATCAACATTTAATCTAATTTGCCAAGTGTTTGCCCATTCACACATCTTATCCATATCGTTTTGTAATACTGTACTGTCAATTTTTACTATCCTACATAGTTTGGTGTTGTCAGCAAAGACTGACACTTTTCTCTGACTCCTAACCACAAGGTCATTAATAAAGAGATTAAAAAGAATCAGTCCTAGCACAGATCCCTGCAGTACTCCACTGCTAACTATAGCCCATTTACAGAATGTACCATTTATGACGTCTCTTTGTTTCCTATATTTTAGCCAATTCCTTACCCATCTGCATATAGTTTTCACTATAAGGCTGTTATGTGGTACAGTATCAAATGCCTTTGCAAAGTCCAAATAAATCACATCAGCTGCATTACTAATATCCAAATTTGGAGACTTGCCTCCTCATAGAAACCCAACATGTTGGTTAGACACGACTGTTTGTAAGTTATTATATTATTCTATGCAATATATTTTTGCATGTCAACTCTTAAAATGCCCACACAAACTTTGCACACTTTTGATGTCAGACTTACCGGATGGTAGTTGCATGGATCCACCCTCTTACCTTTCTTAATTATCAGTACCACATCAGCAATCCTCCAATCTTTAGGCACCAACCCTGTTGCAAGAGAGTAAGAAGATGAGCCTGAAAAATTACTGAGCTCAATTCCCTCAATACCTGTAGATCAATGCATCTGGCCCGAGGGATTTGTCAATGTTTAATTTACTCAAATACAGGCATACTTCTTTTTGTGTTAAATTAGTTATATCAGAGAAGGGGGGGGGGAGTGTGCGGGCTTTGACTTGTTGAATGATCCGTGGAACAGTCAGTTCTTTGGTGAACACGGATGAAAAGTGCATGTTTAATATCTCAACCTTTACTTTGTCCTGTTTTAATCTTTTATGGGGCTGATACCAATCTTTGTTTTCCTTTTGGCATTGGTGTATTTATAGCATTTTTAAGGATTTATTTTAATGTTGTTGGTGATTTATGTTTCAGTAGCTACATTTTTTGCTAGCTTTATTTATTTTTTACATTTCCTATTGAGATCTTTATACTCCTGAAATGCTATTTTTGTATTCTCCGCCTTCAAAATTTTGAATGCCATTTGTTTTTGTTTTATTATACTTTGTTACGACTAAAAACAATTCCCATAAAGAATATATTTTATTAGAATACCTTAAAATGTTGTCCAAATGACACAAAAAGAAGGAAACAAACAGAAAGATGCACTACAACTCACAATATTATTTGAAGCAATATATACTCACAAGGTTGGTTGCATCAGGGATAATGATGTCCTAGGGCTTATGGATAACCTCAAATGACACAAAAGAAGGAAACAAACAGAAAGATGCACTACAACTCACAATATTATTTGAAGCAATATACACTCACAAGGTTGGTTGCATCAGGGATAATGATGTCCTAGGGCTTATGGATAACCTCAAATGACCCTACCCCCATATTTCCCTACTTGACAACAGAGTGCGCCCTATAATATAGTGCCTCCGTTCAATGGTGGCTGTCCCTCCCTCACAATCAAATTTCCTGGCATCAGCACCTAATTATAGGAAGCTTCGAAAGGGAACGAGGGAGGGGAGGAAACACACCAAAATTCTAGAACAAGTGCAAAGAGGAGGATTAAAAGGATTAAAGTCCAAATAGACAGAATGGATTCAAAAAATATCCAAAAGTCAATACTTAGATTTCCAAAAGAAAATCCTTCATGATTCCTTATATTCGCAAAAAGCGATGTGAAGGATGGTCACAAAATCCCTTGGAGCCAATTCTGCTATTTCTTGCTATTTCTTGCTATTATGTCCATGGAGAGACCTCTTTGAAAAATGCAGTTGTCCTGGACTCATGAAAGATCTTTCTTTGGCAAGTTAAGAATCGACTTCTGGAGCATTTCTGAATCCATTCTGTCTATTTAAACTTTGATCCTCCTCTTTGCGATTGTTCTAGAATTTTGGTCTGTTCCCCTCTCCCTCCCTTCCCTTTTGCCGCTTCCTACAATTAGGTGCCAATACCAGGGAATTTGATCGTGAGGGAGGGACAGCCACCATTGAATGGGGGCGGCATATTATAGAGCGCACTCCGTTGTCAGGTAGATTAATATTTGGGTGGGCTCATTTGAGGTTATCTGTAGGCCCTGGGACATCATTATAGTATTAGTGTATATTGCTTCAAATCATATTGTGAATTGTAGTGCATCTTACTGTTTTTGTCCTTTTCTTTGTCCTTTGGACAATATTTGGACAATATTTTAATATATTCTAATAAAATATACATTTTTATGGGAATTGTTTTTGGTCGTAACAAATAGTTATTCCCTACATGATCATTTAATATTGCTTGTGTATCATACTGTGTACTGTCTTATGTATCCAAAGTTTCTTTTTATTCCTGGACATTTTTTTACCAAAGGTTATACATTTTCCACAAGATTGTAGCAGTATATCCATAAACTTGCCCTATTTATGTTCAGTATCCCCAGTTAACGTGACATGGTCCCTATCTACCCGGTTAAGCTCTTCCTTAATTTGTTGCCATCAGCTTTCCCAAAATTCCAGGTTTTAGCATTTTCCCTTTCAAATGTTCTATTGAATATTACTTTGAAGCTTGCCCAAGTGCTCCCGGACCTGTAGATCTGAAATTGTATTCGGTCTATTTGACAGGACCAGATCTAGCAAATTATCTCCCCTCGTCGGTTCATCTACCATCTGAGAGAGGTTATTGTCTTGAATTATAGATAAGAACTTACAGCTTTTAGCACAACCAGAAGACTCTATGTCCTATTAAATGTCTGGATAGTAGAAATCCCCCATAATAAGGACCTGATTATTATTTGCTGCCCTTTTATTTTGTTGCAGAATTTCATCCTTTACCTGCTCAGCTATGTTAGGAAGATTATAGCAAACTCCAAGCAGCTTTCCATTAGTGCCATCCCCATGTACATTTACCCATACTGACTCTACATTGTTAAAAACAAAGCGAGTAAGGCCATGTTACAAAATTATACACCGCGGATACACCAATTGGTGCCCCTCGGGAAGGTACAAACTTTAAATAGCATAATGAGGACAATGAGAAAAAGAAGAATATGTACCAATAATTGTTCAAGACTAATTAAATTACATCATTTATTGATATTGTACAAAAAGCATAAAAACAGTAGGATGTATGAGTCACAGAGAGAATGCAATAAATTACTATGAGGTAAAAGCAAGGATAACAGTATACCATGCAAAAAAGGTGACAATTCCTTTCTGGACAAGATAATTCACAAGATAATGTATTAGACAAAAATCAATATCAATTGGGCTTACTATGAATTAATAAAATATATGCAATTAATATAGATTCATAGAAAAAAGACCAATAGTAAAACCATGGTTTTAGATCATAATCAAAGATGGAATGGCCTAAGGCGCAACTGTATGGTGGTCCAGGTGGGACACATCAAGCTTAAAGTGCATAGTGCACAGGGAGGATCTCAATGATGTAAAAAATAGTGTAATAAAAGGGAAAAACTGCAAAAACAGTCTCCTCTAAATGCATGTCCCTTGGTGAAATAGCAGAGTGCAAAATCACTAATGGTAATGTGATCTATATAAAGGCATGTGCAGAAAGAAACACATAGAGGCTCATAAGAAATTAGAGCCAAACCATTAGGGAACCTGCACAATTAAACAAGGGAAGGTACATTTAAATGGTAAAATAGCATGAGGTGCCCCTATGTAAGGTGCAGAGTACGCCTAGTTACCTATAGAATAAGGTGAAGAATATACATGGGTGGTAGGGGGAGGAAAACCCCAAGGACTATGTGACATGTATGTTCTTATAAGGCGAGCACAGATGTGCCTGATTATTATTTGATTGTGGCTGGAGCTGCACATGTACCAGTAGCCAAGGCCGAATGGCGGGAGGGAAGCAGGAGCGCCGTCGTAAGTTGCTCATGCGCAGGATATCGGGACGCGTCACCATGGCTCCCGAGCATGTGCACACGGCCAGACGCCGTCACCTCCCACCGCTCAGCTGTCAGCAGGCCGGAACACGTGCGTGCGCCACTTACGATGGCACTTCCGTTTCCCTCCCGCCGCTCAGCCTCGGCTACTGGCGCATTCACCTTATTCTATAAGTAACTAGGCATACTCTGCACCTTATACAGGAATGCTATTTTGCCATTTAAATGTACCTTTCCTTCCTTGTTTATTTGTGCAGGTTCCCCAATGGTTTGGCTCTAATTAATTTCATATGAGCCTCCATGTGTTTCTTTCTGCACATGCCTTTATATAGATCACATTAACCATTAGTGATTTTGCACTCTGCTATTTCACCAAGGCCTGTGCATTTGGAGGAGACTGTTTTTGCAGATTTTCCCCCTTATTACACCATTTTTGACATTAATGAGGTCCTCCCTGTGCACTATGCACTTTAGACTTGATGTGTCCCACCTTGACCACCGTACAGTTGCGCCTTAGGCCATTCCAACTTTGTTTATGACCTAAAACCATGGTTTTACTATTGGTCTTTTTTCTATGAATCTATATTAAATGCATATATTTTATTAATTCATAGTAAGCCCAATTGATATTGATTTTGTCTAATACATTATCTTGTGAATTATCTTGTCCGGAAGGGGGTTGTCACCTTTTTTGCATGGTATACTGTTATCCCTGTTTTTACCTCATTGTAATTTATTGCATTTTCTCTGTGACTCATACATCCTACTGTTTTTATGCCTTTTGTACACTATCAATAAATGATGTAATTTAATTATTGTCTTGAACAATTATTGGTACATATTCTTCTTTTTCTCCTTGTTCTTATGACTCTACATTGTTGCAGCTCCTGCCAATGTCATCATTGAGCAAGGTCTCAAGTTAGATTTAACAAATATACACACCCCTCCACCTTTTTTGTCTTTCCTGTCTTTTTTGAGTGTAGTATAACCCTCTATGTTTGACACGCAGTCATGAATTTCATCCAGCCAGGTTTCCGTAATGCCAACAGCATGGTAATCCGTGGCTGACATAAGAGTTTCCAATTCATTCATTTTGTTTGCAAGACATCTGACATTTGCCAGCAGACATTTAATACTATTATCACATTTATTACTCCTACTCACCTACCAATTTTCCAGCCATTTCTACAACCTCCTTGACTGATATTGTCTTAAGGCCGCTTTATACGCAATGACATCGCTAACGCGATGTCGTTGGGGTCACGGAGTTCGTGACACACATCCGCTCTCGTTAGTGACGTCGTTGCGTGTGACACGTACGAGCGACCGCTAACGAGCAATAATACTCGCCTTATCGTTGCTCGTTGACACGCTGTCCAGTTCCCAAATATTGTTGCTTTTTCAGGACGCAGGTTGTTCGTCGTTCCTGCTGCAGCACACATCGCTATGTGTGACACCGCAGGAACGAGGAACCTCACCGTACCTGCAGCCGCCGGCAATGAGGAAGGAAGAAGGTGGGTGGGATGTTATGTCCTGCTCATCTCCGCCCCCTCCGCTTCTATTGGGCGGCCGCTTAGTGACGTCACTGTGACGCGGAACGAACCGCCCCCTTAGAAAGGAGGCGGTTCGCCAGTCATAGCGATGTCGCTAGGCAGGTAAGTAGTGTGACGGGTCCGAACGATGTTGTGCGCCACGGGCAGCGATTTGCCCATGACGCAGAACTGATGGGGGCGCGTATGCATGCTAGCGATATTCGTAACGATATTGCAGCGTGTAAAGCGGCCTTTAATTTCTGTGCCTACTCTGTTTATCCCTTTTTTTGCACAACTACCCTCCCTTGCCCGAGATCCTAGTTTAAAAGTTCGTTCATCCATCTGATGGACCGATGGAGGACTTGAAGTTAGGTCAGTAATATATCAGTCCTGTACAACCACACTAAAAGGGGTATATTCAGGATTCATATTTTTTTTTATTAAACTACACTGTCTTGGCCCCTGTAATAAAAAAAATGAAATGAGCGTTTTGTACCCATGGCTCCCCTTGTTCACAGGCTGCATTGATGATGTCACAACCTCAAGTACTTTACAACCTAAATGAATGCATTCATTGTCCTTCTTAAGAGTATATTCTCATTACCTCAGTGCTACAACCTGTCAACAAAGACCAGTGGCTGCAACAGAGAGACAGTGCATAGGGTAAAGCCCATTTTATATATTTTTACAGTCTGCAAGCCAGAAGAATAAAAATAAATTCTGAAAAATCCCTTTTGAGGATAAAAATTTACATATACATTTAAATGGAGTCTGTCAGAAGGCTCAACTTTCCTCAGCTGTATATGGACATGCAGCTCATAGAAAATGTAATAAAATGATACCTTGATATTGGTTATCTGATTGCTTACTCCAGATAAATCCACATTTTTCTTAATATGCAAATGAGTTGTTAAGATCTCTAGGCAGAGCATAGATCTCCTTGATAATCTGCCCCCAGAGCTTATGTTAAATGAAAGGGGATGTTACCAGTGTGAGACATGTAATGTCTGACAGTCTGCTGTTCTAATCTCCTTGAAGGGTTGAGTATAATTATAACTAACATAGTACAGCAGGGCTGAACTTGGTTGTATTACAAACACATCCTCAGTTGTAGCTCTCCTGTTGTACTGCTGCCAGCTCAGCTGTACTGCCCTCCACCCAAACTGACTACCTGTTTGATGGAAGCTGAAAAGTGCCGTTAGCTCCACTGCAGAATAGTGCCTGATTACAAATATAAGAGGAGAGCTACAACTGCAAAGGCGTATGTAATCAGACAAAGTTCAGCTCTACTGTGTAAAATCTGGAGAGTAGACATTCAAGGCATTACATGTTTCACATTGGTAATATTCCCTTTCATTTAAAATAAGCTATGAAGGCAGATTCTGGGGGCAATCTATGCCTGGGCCATAGATTTTAACAGCTCCTTTACATATTAAAGCGGGCTTTACATGCTACGATATCGTTAATGAATTATCGTCGGGGTCACGGTGTTTGTGACGCACATCCGGCGTTATTAACGATATCGCAGTGTGTGACACTTATGAGCAACCTTAAACGATCACAAAAGCGGTCAAAATCGTTTGCCGCGGAGAGGTCGTCCTGAAACAAAAAATCATTTTCTGCTTATTAGCGATGTTGTTCGTCGCTCCTGCGGCACCACACATCGCTGTGTGTGACACCGCAGGAGCGACGAACATCTCCTTACTTGCGTCCACCTGCAATGCGAAAGGAAGGAAGTGGGCGGGATGTTACGTGCCGATCATCTCCGCCCCTCCGCTTCTATTGGACGGCTGCTTTGTGATGCCGCACGAACCGCCCCCTTAGAAAGGAGGTGGTTCGCCGGCCAGAGCGATGTCGCTAGGCAGGTAAGTGCATGTGACGGGGTTAAGTGAGGTTGTGCGGCACGGGCAGCGATTTGCCCGTGTCGCACAACCGACGGGGGCGGGTACTATCGCTTGCGATCTTGCTAGAGAGATCGCAGCGTGTAAAGCCCACTTAAGAAAATCAAGGATTTTCTGCAATAAGACATCAAATTGCATATACCTTGGTCTCATTTTATTCAGCTTTCTGTGACCTGCACGTCCATAAAGATGACTTAAGAGGCTTCATCCTTCTGACAGATTCCCTTTAAAGGGAACCTAACACCAGGTTTTTCCTCTATAAACTGCAGCCACCACCATTAAGCTCTAGCACCAGTAAGCATTGTAGAATGCTGTATCTAAGTGCCCAAGCTGATCTGTATAACATAAAAAAGACCTTATATTATACTCACCTGTGAGGCAGTCCTGTCCAATGGGCATCACTGATCTTGATCTGGCGCCTCTTCTCTTCTTAAGTTCACTCCACATCATCCACTTAGTGCCCTCCACTGCACGGGGAAAGGTCAAAGAACGCCCACGCATGCGTACTACAGTAATTTGATATGACCTCTGTGCTGCAGAGAGAAGAGCGCGTGCACAGGAGTGTAATGCTGGATACTATGTGGATGACGTAGATGAAAAAGAGAAGGCGGACGGCAATCATAAGAAGTGAGGAGATGCTGGGTCTAGATCAGCGACGCCCATTGCACCAGGCCACGCTGCAAGTGAGTACCGTATTTTTCGGACTATAAGGCGCACCGGATTATAAGGCGCATTAGCAATGAGTGCCTGCTAAGGCGCCTAGGTTCATATATAAGGCGCACTGGATTATAAGCCGCAGCGCATTAAGTTCATGACAGCTGCGAAGAGGCCGGGCTGCAATCCGGAGTTCAGTTGAGAGCACCGGAGATCACCCCGGCCTGTCTGCAGCTGTCATGAACTGAACCGCAATCGCCGAGGAATCAATCACTCGGCACTCGCAGTCCAGTCTAGGCTGCACGCCGGAGCACAGGTGAGAGCTCCGGAGTGCAATGGCAGGTAACTGAATCCAGGTCTGGCATCACTGGAGATTCCTCCGGTAGCCAGTTTGACGCTGCTCTTATGTACAGCATTCTAACATGCTGTATATAAGAGCGCAGGCTGTGCTGTATAAAATAAAAAACACTTTACTCACCTAAACCGGTCGCTCCGGTGCTGGTTGGCCAGATGGGCGGCGCTGTTCTCTGAGACCGGCGCCTCCTCTTTCGGCCATCTTGCTCCTCTGTCTTCTAAAGCCTGTGTGCATGATGCGTCCATGTCATACACACTCGCCGGCACTGAGGTCCTGCGCAGGCGCACTTTGATCTGCCCTGCTCAGGGCAGATCAAAGTACGGTATTGTAGTGTGCCTGCGCAGGACCTCAGTGCCGGCAAGTGTGTATGACGTGGACGTGTCATGCACACAGGCTTCAGAAGACAGAGGAGCAAGATGGCCGAAAGAGGAGCAAGATGGCCGAAAGAGCAGGCGCCGGTCCCGGAGAACAGCGCCGCCCATCTGGTCAACCAGCACCGGAGCGATCGGTTTAGGTGAGTAAGCATGTCTCTTATTCATATATAAGGCGCACCGGACTATAAGGCACACTTTCGATTTCTGAGAAAATCATAGGCTTTTATGTGCGCCTTATAGTCCGAAAAATACGGTATAATAAAAGGTGTTTTTTTTACGTTATTCACATCAGCTTGGGCACTTATATACAGCATTCTAGAATAATGTATATAAGGGTTTACTGGTGGTGGCTGCAGTTTATAAGGGAAAATCCAAGTGACGGGTTCCCTGTGAGGCTTTACATAGTCACATTTAACCAATGCTACTCAAGCCTCAAGCCAGGTATGAAGTAGATGTTGTAAATCAACATGAAATAGACAAAAACTAAAAATTAGCCTTTTGACACTTTTGTTCCAGTTTCATGGAGCTCTATGTCTTGTCTTTTCAAATGTACTTGCCTGAATAGCCGCCGTTTTAGACTTTACTTTCTGTTCTTTAATTTGCCACAGCTGAAGCCTGGTTTCGTTTTATAAACAATGATACCTCAGTTGAACTGGCATGAGCTACTTGGCATACAGCATAGGAATGACTGCTGCCAACCACTGGCCAACCACTGTTGTTGGCAGTTGTATTTCCTATACTGCCTGCCAGATGGCTTGTCCCAATGCTGACTAATTATCATTTTGGCTATACCAACACGTTTCGGTTTTTACCTTGCAGAAGAAAATATCCAGAACAACATTATTCCGGCACATAAAAATGATCTAAGGCTAAATTTTTAACTTGTTCCATAGTAGTTTATTCCCAAAATGGCAATATTTTTGTTTACAAAGCACAATTTTTGCATCACTACTGTTAATATAAAGTACAAGCCCGAGATATAGCGTCTTTCTTGTACCATTATGACTTTTTTCACATATTTCTGCCTCTCCTTTCTGATTTTTCTATTCTTATTTGCTAAAATTACATTTCCCATCAGGAAGAGATCAACCAGTAAGGTATCTGGATCTAAGGACGCATTTATCCTGGGTAATGACTGCATTTAAATGACCACCAACTGATCATTTAATGTAGGGCTGAACTGCCTATGATAAGGACATTGTCCAAATAGATGATAATGTGGACCTCTTTCTCCCAAAGATGAGTCGTGACTTCCATAATTTTGTGAAATCCCTTGGTGCTATTGCCAACCCGAATGGAAAGGCTTTGTACTGAAAATGATTGATCCTTCCATTCATGAGCAGGGCTACTCTAAGGAACTTTTGAAACTGCACATGTATGATTACATGGTAGTAAGCATCCTTTAAGTCTAGAACTGCCATGTGACAATTCAGAACAAAGCTTTTACTGCTGATCTCGTAGAATCCATCTTGAAAGTCTATATATCTGTAAATATCTATTCAGGCTTTTTAGATTTATTATTGTACGGAAAGTGTCGGCAGGTTTCTTTAGCAAAAAAGGAAGGGGGGGGAAGTAAAACCCTTCCTCTTTTCCTGTACGGGAACTTCCAAGAGAATCAACTTTTGTATCATAATCCGTTATTCTGCCTCCAAAGCTAACTGTTCCCCTGACAAGGCTCTTGAAGGTATAAGGACAAAACTGTTTGGGGGGTCTTTTGGAACGGTAGCCTCAGACCTGATCTTATGAGGCCAATAATCCATCCATTTGAGGAGATCCTTTCCCAAGCAGGAAGGAAAAAGGACAGTCTTCCTCCTACCTGGAGTCATTGTGTTGACTTCCTATTATCTTGAGAAGGGCCTCTGAACATGAAACCTTTTCCTGCTTTCTTTTGGTTGTTCTAACTGCTCTGGTCTCTAGGGGACGTTTCCAGCTATATCTCTTTTTCCGAAGGGATCTTTTAAATGTGGGAAAGGGTGGGCTCGGAAACCCCTTTTTTCTGTCACCTGCCTTCTCCAAAATGTCATCCAGAACCGGACCAAACAAAAATTCCTCTTGACATGGAATTGAGCAGAGCTTTGATTTTGCTTGCATGTCTCCTGGCAAGCTTTTTATTTAACAAGGCTCCTCTGGTGGTGTTGGATAAGGCCGCTGATCTAGCCGCTAGTCTTTTTGAGTCAGCAGACACATCAGACAGAGAGGCTGCTGCTTCACGCATTAGAGGAATTGAGGACAGGACGTTCTCTCTAGGTACGTTTTCTTTAAGCTGGTCCTTTAACTGATCCAACCAGACTGCAACGGATCTAGCTGTGTAGGTTGCTGCTGTTGCTTGTCTCAAGGCCCCCGCCAAGAATTCCCAGGAATTTTTGAGAAAATGGTTGGCCTTCCTGTCTAGAGGATGTTTAAGAGATCCCATGTCTTCAAAGGCAACAAAAACTTTTTAGACGCCTTTGCTACCACCATGTCTAATTTTGGGGCCTTATCTCAGGAAGAACAAGCAGCTTCTTCAAATGGATATCAGGATTAGAGCCCCTCTTATTGTTTTTTTCCATTCTCTAGAAATCAGGGCTTGCACTTTATGGATAATGGGGAAGGCATGAAGCTTATTTTGCTTCAGGCCCCCAAACATAACATCTTGTATCGAACGCTGAGCTCTTACTTTTGAAATTCCCATGGTGGACATGACTGCTTTTCCAAGCCTATTTGTATTTTCTATATGAAAACACTGTCATCCTCCTGTGTCACTATCCGATGTCAAGAAAGAAAAGGAATCTGAGGATGCACACTACCCTTCTGACTTGTCTGTCTCCTCAGAAACAGGGGAACATATCCTGAATCGTTTAAGACTATCCTTTTCTCGGTGTGACTGGGACTTCAGGGAGCTCCTAAACGCTGCCCTAAATATGGATCTTAGGTCCAAGGCAAACTCGGGGCATTTCTTCACACAGAATCTGCTCTATACATCCTTGGCATAGTCTCTTTGGCCAGCTATTGGCGAGCTCCTGCCTACAGAGCACACACTCAATGTGTTTGGGTTTCTCCTGAATGTACAATGAATCTACAACAATAAGAAGAAACACAAAGACATCTTTACAAAGTAAACTTGCATGAAGATCACTTAGATCACTCAGATGTAAAGAGAGGGTACCGGATCAGGAGGAGGAACAATGTCGCCCGACAATTCTCCCCTGGAGGCTTCTCTTCTGTCAGGTCTGCTGGAACTATGGCTTTGTTGGCTGGATCTGGTGTTACTCCTCCCGAGGGCATTTCCCCCCAGACCCAGTTTCACTGCTGTCCCGATGGTGCTGATGCTGCTTCAGAGTCTTCTGCCGCTTCTGCTGAGATACGTTAAATTTAGTGTAGAGAATAGCATGATTCAAATTTTTAAGAAATAACTCATTGTACAAGAAGGTATTGTTCATGAAAATAAGTAAAAAGACTACGGACAGATCACTGTCGCAAGACTTGAACTAAAGACAAAAAGATGCGATCAAACGTCCAGTATGAAAAAAGTGATATTAGCCCTTGTGCCCACAGGACTTTTTTTGCGTATTCTCTAGCATTTTTCCTTGCTTTTTTTTAATCAATAAAAGCAAAGAAAAATCATCCCAGCAAAGTCTATGGGTATCGTGATTTGCTGTGCCCACATTGCATCTTTTTTCCTTGCTTTTTTTTTAAAAAAGAAGCAACATGTCAATTGTTTTAGCCTTTTTTCCTGCTTTTTCCCCCATTTGACTACAGTGGAGTCAGTGAAAAATGTAGGAAAATACACGTTTAATGACCACATTGCTTTTTTTTGTGCTTTTTTATGTGCTTTTTGACGTCACTGAGGTTACCTGTAATAGAGATGAGCGATTATGATTGGCAAAGATCGGAATAATCATACGATCTTTGGCCAGATTGATCACTTACCGCAAAAGATCTTGTCAATGATTCGTAAATGATCGGATGGCAAAAATCATCCTCTCCCTGTCCATCACAGCCATGTCAAGTATTGGCATGGCTGTGATTGGCCACTGTTAAAAAAAAAAAAAAGAAGCAAAAGGGTTAAATCAGTACTTACTTGCCAAGTCCCTGCAGCTGCAGTGTTAATTCCGGGTCCAAAATTGATCTCTAATGAATGTTCACTGCTTTCCCCACCAACCAGCGTATCTGATTGGCTGCAGTCAGGCCCCGCCCCCAGACAGCGTCTGTTGCTTGGTTGGAATCACAGGCGCTTTCTCTGGGTCTATATTGTGGTATAAAATAAACAAATGAATAAAACAATTGGCGTAGGGTCCCCCCTATATTGATATCAGCACAGATAAAGCCAGCTACAGCTGTGTGTGGTGGTTCTTGAAGCCCTGACTCCAGCAGCAGTCCACTCCTTGTAAATCTCAATATAGCATCATGTGTTATTAAAACATAACCTTTAATTGGGATTATCTAAAATAAAATAACCAATCAAACAATCAGTGATCCAACACCTTTCGCGACAAAAAAGAATATCTTTTCCTGAATAATAGGACACTTCAAACCCAGCCTAACATTGATATTTCCTCCACAGACACTGAGGCATCTGATGCCGAATTAGGAGGAGGGGGATTCGGTTATAGCAGGAGAAATAAGAACAGAGGTAGAGGTCGTGGATAAAGGGGAAGAAGTAGATCACAATTCACAGAGAACCCACATTATTTAGAAAACATTTATCTCCTGAGAAGCCGTATGGGAACCACGAGGAGTCAGGAGTAAGTGTAGGCCCACAGGTTATTAATCTATCACCTCGGGTCCTGAGTAAGATTGAGACGACAGTTCTTGAGAAAGGACTGTCTTTTGTTCTCACGACTGATTTTGACCTTTTTTCCTGTGTTAAGAATTTGAACCTATTTGAGCAGAAGCTTAAATGGAAGAAGTTTTTTAACAATAAAGATAATAATGTGGTGCCCCTGAGTATATCAGGGTGCCACAGGGAACTGCAACCCTTACCAAGGGTGCAGGATCTACCCCCCTGGTTCCAGGTTCTTAAGAAACCGGTGTCACTAACATCTGCACAAATCCCAATCACATCTCACATCATGACCTGTCAGACACACCAGTGGGTTGGATAAGCGGAATAAGGCCACCCACCTAGGGTTCAGGCAGACTGGTGGGAGGGAAGTTCCAGTCAGTTCAGGAGAGCCCTCAAGGAGTGAGGAGCTGGGAGAAGTAGCTCCCGGGGAGCTAGACCAAGGTTGGGACGCAGACGGTGGTCCGGGACAAGAGGAGTCGGGACCGATGGCAGTGACATTGGAAGGGTGTGCGGACATAGTCTAGGAGGACTATCGGCATCAAAAACCCAAAGGAACTGACCGGTACCGAGCACAACGGGGTACAGGACCCTAGGTCAGGAGCAGGTTCATCCGTCCTGATAATTAACGTGGGAGGGAGAGTCTCTTTATGAACTTCCCTTGGAGTTCAGAGATTGAAGGCGACAGCACACCACGTGGGATAGGGCTTTCCAGTAACGCGGCCCACTAAAGTCCTAAGTGCCAGCCATCAAGAGCACAGCTACACTACAAATATAGTGAGCGGGGTCCCAACAGCTTCATGCCGAGGGGTCACACAGAGAACTAACTCGTGCACGGAGGTGGCTCCAGATTACCCAGTGACACCGGTGGGAGCGGACACCTGGATGGGCTCCCCTGTAGAGACTGTGATGCACAGAGTTTTTGGTTTATCTTCAGTGTGAGTGTCTGCTTTTATAATCCTCATCCTGCACCACGACTACCCACAGTGAGTAACCTGGTTCCCCTGCACCCTGCGCTCCCAAACATCCAACCAAAAACCCCAGAGGCAGGGGCCTTCCCTACCTGCGGAGGGACTGACTCCTTAATGCTCCACACCATCCACCCCGGTATTCCTTCCAGCAGCGGCGGTACTCCCATTACCGCAACCCGAAGGTGGCGTCACGAACTTCTCCCCTGTAAATAATCCCCCTTTCAAGGATCAGAGTGAGTGCCGAGCCCAGGTTAGGACCCCTCGAGCCACGATGATCCCGGATCCGAGCACCCCGGTCTGCATGGGGGCGGCACAACAAGATCAGTGAAGAACTAGGTATTCCCCCAGATATGTTACCTGATGTTAGGTTGCTGGAGGGTTTATCTGAAGTGAGTCCAAACCAGTCTGGACAAGGTCCTTCCTTTGCATTTAAAAAGAAAAGTACAAAAATGCCCCCCTGTGCAAAATGATATGTCATCAATTGACATTTTTGTTAATTTGGTATCTAAGGACTTAAAAGATATGCGTGAGTCTCAATCATTCACGCAATATAATTGCATGAGAGAGGAGACAGGCGTTGACAGCCGGCGGCGCCGGGTATCAGCCACGATTGGCTCGGTCGCGCTGACAATGTGGGGGTGGAGCAGCTGGAGCGTGCGGGCGCCATGTATAAATACACATGGCTGCCTCACAGCGTTCCACCTCCCCCTGATGAAATAATCCTACTACAGAGATTGTGAAACGTATACGTCGGGGCTCTCACGGGGGGGGGGGGGGTCCGCTCTGCTGTTATCAGGCCGGCTTTGTGCAATCTATGGGTATGTTTACTCTATCGGCTGGGTTTTAATTCAATGTTTATGTCTCATACCTATATCTAACTGTTTATGTGCATCCATTTAGCACCTCTTGGTGGCTAAACCTGTCCATTTTAACTATTAGCCTTGACTTTTGTTTAACCATTCACTCATTGCAGAGCTTGCTTTCTACCAGCACCTGTAGCTTCCTACTAGTGATGTTTGGGTCTCATTGTATATACTGAATGTATCCCTGCTACCTTAGAGTACATACTTGTACCTTAGTACTTATTTATGCTGGTTTTTATCATCTGTCCATATGTAACAATTGTCAAAAAATTTTATATCATGCCCAATTTGTGCTGGATGCCTTTTTGTATGTATTAACATTGACCCAGCCTGTGACTCATTATTTTTCTATATGTATTCAACATATATTGGTGTTTATGTACAATTATTTTACCTGCCGGCCTGCTTGCCGCTGATCTTTTTTGTGCCAGTTACCATATATTAAACACATTTGCACCGTACTCCTTGTCCTCCAGTTTTTATCTGATGTCTTGAGTGTGCTACGACAGGTGCCATGCTTTGGTGTTTCTGTTTTTTTCTGCATTTTTGGTCTTCATGTATTCTATTCCCCCAGATATGTTACCTGATGTTAGGTTGCTGGAGGGTTTATCTGAAGTGAGTCCAAACCAGTCTGGACAAGGTCCTTCCTTTGCATTTAAAAAGAAAAGTACAAAAATGCCCCCTGTGCAAAATGATATGTCATCAATTGACATTTTTGTTAATTTGGTATCTAAGGACTTAAAAGATATGCGTGAGTCTCAATCATTCACGCAATATAATTGCATGAGAGAGGAGATTATGGCCATCTGGACACTGGAACAGGACCGCAACATTGTCATAAAACCCTCTGACAAGGGTGGCAATGTGGTGGTCCTGGATTCAGCACAATATCGCACGATGTGTCATGAGTCTCATGACCTCTTAAATGACAAGGAAGGTTATACCATTCTGAGAGACAATCCAACTGGCCCTCTGTTGGCCGATTTAAAAAAACTGTTGGACCAAGGTCTTGCAAATAAGGTGATCAATAAAAAGGAACATGAATTTCTATTGCTGCAGCATCCGATTATGGCAACATTCTATAGCCTACCCAAGGTCCATAAAGGAATTAATCTACTCAACGGTAGGCATATTGTTTCCAGCATTTATCAAATTTATCAAAATCTAGGCATGTACGTGGATGTGATTTTGAGACCATTTGTTGAGTCGATCCCTTATATGAAGGAGATCTTTAGTATCCCTTTGACAAGGGATACTAAAGATCTCCTTTTGAAAATCGATGGTATCTCGATAGGGGAAGATAGTATCCTAGCAAGCATTGATGTTGAGGTGCTGTACTCATCAATCCCACATAAATTGGGACTTAAGGCGGTTGAACATTACCTTTCTATGAGAGGTTGCCAATACCATTCCCATAATGAGTTCATACTGCGGACTTTGGATTTTTGTCTGAGGAGTAACATCTTCATCTTTGACGGGAAGTTTTATCACCAGCTCAGGGGCACAGTTATGGGGAGCCCATGTGCTCCCTCGTATGCTGATTTGCTCTTGTGCTGGTGGGAGGAGACCATTGTCTTCTCTGAAGAAGGTGACAACATACAGATGGTGAACCAGATCGACCTGTGGACACGCTATATTGATGATATTTTCATCATATGTCGTGGCACCCGGGTTGATCTGGAGGTCTTTGTCAAGAGGCTAAACGACAACAAGATAGGTTTACGTTTCACCTTTGAGGCAGATTCCACCACTCTGCCCTTTCTTGGCATCCTCATTTCTACAACTGAGAAGGGCACCCACGTACAGAAAGCCTACTTCCACCAACTCCCTCCTGAGATCGGACAGTAACCATCCGGCTCCCCTCAGGAGGGGGATTCCTAAGGGTCAATACTTTAGGATACGCCGTAACTGTTCAGATGACCTTTCTTTTGATGCACAAGCGAGTGATTTAAGAAAGAGGTTCTTGGACCGTGGCTACCCGAATAACATTTTGAGTAAAGCCTTCAATGAGGCAAAATCCAGAAAGAGATCAGATCTTCTTAGGATACCGTCACACTTTAGCGATGCAGCAGCGATCCCACCAGCGATCTGACCTGGTCAGGATCGATGCTGCGTCCCTACATGGTCGCTGGTGAGCTGTCAGACAGGCAGATCTCACCAGCGACCAGTGACCAGCCCAGAGCCAGCAGCGACATGCAAGCGACGCTGCGCTTGCACGTAGCCGGCATCTGGAAGTTGCGGACACTGGTAACTAAGGTAAACATCGGGTATGGTTACCCGATGTTTACCTTAGTTACCAGCGCACACCACTTAGGTTAGCGTGTGCAGGGAGCAGGAGCCGGCACTGGCAGCGTGAGAGCTGCGGAGGCTGGTAACAAAGGTAAATATCGGGTAACCACCTTGGTTACCCGATGTTTACCTTGGTTACAGCTTACCGCAGGCTGTCAGACGCCGGCTCCTGCTCCCTGCACATTCAGGATTGTTGCTCTCTCGCTGTCACACACAGCGATGTGTGCTTATCAGTGGGAGAGCAACAATAAAAAAACGAACCAGGGCTGTGTGTAACGAGCAGCGATCTCACAGCAGGGGCCAGATCGCTGCTCAGTGTCACACACAGCAAGATCGCTAATGAGGTCACTGCTGCGTCACAAAAAACGTGACTCAGCAGCGATCTCAGTAGCGATCTCGCTGTGTGTGAAGTACCCCTTAGACCCGTTAAAAAACAAATGAATGTTCCCTTAACGAGATTTATCACTACCTTCTCTAATGGAGCTAACATGGTTAGGGACATTTTAAGAAGAAACTGGTCGATTCTGTTAATGGACAAGGACCTCGGCACAACAGTGGGCCCCTATCCCCAGATCACCTACCGCAGGGAAAGATCTTTGAGGGATAGTTTGGTCCACAGCCATTTTGTAGCACCCATACAATAAACATGGCTTAGATCTGATGTAAAGGGGTGCTATAGATGTGGGGATTGTGTCTCATGTTTCTCCATTTCACCCAGAAAGACGTTTAAATCTAATGTCACTCAAGAAGCCTTTGTTATTCACGACTTTATAAATTGCCGTACAAAAGGCATTATTTATAAGGCAACATGTGTGTGCGGATTAGAATACGTCGGAAAAACAAGGAGAGAGTTTCGTAGACGTGTAGGTGATCACATAGGGGACATTGAACAGGACAGGGGTACATCACTGGCGTTCCATGTCAGTGTTTCTCATGGTGTAAGGAAAGATGCTATTGTATTTGTCGGCATTGATAAGATCGAGAAACCACTAAGGGGGGGAGACTGGGATTGGTTGATTTTGCAAAAAGAAGCTAGATGGATCTTCCGATTAAATACAGTCTCTCCCTCTGGTTTGAACGAACAATTAAATTATGGCTGTTTCATCTAGGGTTAGGTCTTTTAAGGGCCTCCAGTTTTTAATTTGACACCTATTTTGTAGATTTATATATGGGTGATGTCATCATCCTAATACCTTTTGGGAAACTTTTACTGTTATGTTGTGTAAGAGGCGTCACATTGATTACTTATACACATAGTAACAGTTCTTTGATTCTATATACAGTAAGCTTTATTACTAATTTACATAATCTGATCGGTCTGTCATAAATAATCGATTTATTGTCATTTTATCAATTTTATTAGAGAGCCATGTAACTTGATCACATAACTGCAACTGCAGGAAGTGAATATGCGCTTCATTTAGCCGCTATTGTATAGAAGTTTGTGTTTCATGCTTACTTCCTGATCCAAGTATCAATCCCCACCGATAGATATGACCAAGCGATGACGCTGACCGCAGGGCTGTACAGGGTGCGAGGTGGTTTACTCCCACCGCGGGTCATGTCATTCACTCACGTGAACTCTGAGTTCCCTCCCACCGCGTGTCATATGATTATGTGATGCCCCTGGACTATTCAGGTCGTCACAGGGTACTGCACGCTCTTTCTCTTCAGTGCGGTATTCAAATCCCTCATGGTTCTGGGTCCCCATCTTGCAGTGTTGCCTCCAACAGCAAATCAAATTCTAGATACACCCTGCACCACACCCACCAGGCATACCAGTGGGCAGCTTAAGCGGAATATGGTCGCCCACCTAGGGGTCAGGAAGGGGAGGTGAGGAGTGTAGAGAAGAGAGTAGAGTAGTGGAGAAGTGGAGGAGGAATCTGGGAGTGGTGGCTCCCAGGAGAAGCTGACTAGGTTGCAGACGGTGGTCTGGACCTAGAGGCAAAGCCGCCATCAGGGCATTACTAGTGTGACTCCTGTATCGGGCCCGGTGAAAAGAGGGGGGCCTGGCTGACAGCCCGGGCTCCTCCCCTTTCATTCCTCTGCTCACCGGGCCCCATGGGCAGAGGGCGGGGATGTTGCACTGGCAGACATATCGCGGTGCAGCACCTGCAGTCGCACAGGGGCCCCAAGCGGGAGCGGGCCCCTAGAGCCTGAAAACTTGTTAACCCCTTAGCGACCTATGACGTACTGGGTGCGTCATGACTCCCTGGTACTTAAGGACCCATGACATACCCAGTACGTCATGGCGAGATCGTGGCCCCGGAGCCCCAGTGGATGCGATCACTGCAAATATCTTATATTCGGGGAGGAGGGGCCCTCTGCCTGACCTCAGGAGGGGTGGTGTCTCTTCCCTAGACCTAAGGATGCTGTGATTGGCTGACGAATGCCGCTCAGCCAATCACAGCCACTGTAATGTTTTAACCATTGAAAATGGCTGAAACATTGAAATCCAGCCACCATCAGTGCAGCTGTAGCACCGATCATTGGCTGGAGCTGAGTGACCTCAGTTTCCCCTGCCCCCAGCTCTGATTGGAGAAACCGGCCTTGTGACCGATCTCTCCAATCACTGTAGATCTGGGGCCGGAGACCACTCCCCTCAGCTTCACTCCGTCCGTGGAAGCTAATGGGAAGTTATAGACACTGTCTCTTTTCAGCCACTGGCTGCAGAAGTCACTGCCCCCCATCCACCGCCACTGAACCCATCTGCTGCCTCCCCTCCCCCCATCAGCCGCTGACCCCCTCCCTCACCTGCTGCCCACTCTCCCACCTCTCCCCTTCCTCCACCTGCTGTGAGCCCCCCACCTGCTGTGATCACCCCCCCAGCTGCTGTGATCCCCCCCAGCTGCTGTGATCCCCCCAGCTGCTGTGATCCCTCCCAGCTGCTGTGATCCACCTGCTGCTGTGATCCCCCCAGCTGCTGTGATCCCCCCAGCTGCTGTGATCCCCCAGCTGCTGTTATCCCCCCCACCTGCTGTGATCCCCCCCACCTGATGTGATTGCCCCCCCACCTGCTGTGATCACCCCCCCACCTGATGTGATCACCCCCCACCTGCTGTGATCACCCCCCACCTGCTGTGATCAACCCCCCCAACTGCTGTGATCACCCCCCACCTGCTGTGATCACCCCCCACCTGCTGTGATCACCCCCCCACCTGCTGTGATCACCCCCCACCTGTTGTGATCATTCCCCACCTGCTGTAACCCCCCGCCTGCTGTAACCCCCCTACTTGCTGTGCCCCCCCGCCTGCTGTGACCCCCCCACCTGTTGTGATCCCCCCACTATCTATCTATCTATATATCTATCCATTCTTCTCTCTATCTCTCTATTGCTCTATCTATCTATGATTCTGTCTATTTATCTCCTATCTGTAGCACGCATGGCGCAGGAGTTCAATGTTACTCATCGCCGGGCCAGTGATGTCGGGTCAGGGATGTCACAGGTGGCCCTGCCCGGCTTTGTGGCCCCAAGGCGTACAATAAAAGGGGATTTGGATGATGGTGGGGAATGATGAGGATGATAGTCTTGTGATGCCACCTGTGGTACGTTGCCAGGGATTAGCTGCCGCTGCTGTCGCTGTCCTTTGGGGCGGATGGTGTTGCAGCGAGGATGGTTCTGCTCCCAACAGGTGGAGCGGGGCCCCGGGAAGGATGATTAGAAGAGTAGTGGCCGTTGGCGCTGAAGTGCGTGGCGACGGCCATCATAAGGCTGAATCAGTTGCTGTGGTTCCAGCCGTGATGGGCCCCAGCCAATCCCAGATCTGTTGGAGGTTAGAACCGGTACAGTGGTTGATGGTTCCTTCCTTGTTGTGCCTTTAAAGATGGATCCCCGTGGCCTGAAGCTGCTTGGGGACTCCGGTTTTTGTAGTGTTAGCTCCTGTCCCTTGTGTAGGTGACGCGGGGCTACTGTGGGGCTTGACTGTAATCACGACTCCAGACCCTATGTGGCACTGTGCTCCGGGATCTCGTGGTGGTCAGAGGGACATGCAATCCCCCTGTCCTGCAGATTCTGGTGATACAACGTGAAGTCTGTTCCAATCTAATGTTCTGCACCCTGAACCGCACCGGTCCCGCTCCTGTTCTCTGTTGCTGGAGAACACACTAACTGTTGTGTAAGCTTCTAACTTCCCCTGGTGGCTGCTCCTCCCCCGGTTCCCTGTCACTAGTGGGTGGATGCCCCCCATGTTTGGTGACTACCTTAAGACCCGACCCTAGCCCGGTCCCCAATGGGGAGGGCAACCTGGTTGTGTGTATGAGTTTGTGTTGTGGAACTGGTACCGACCTCCTCTGGATCCAAGATGAGTACTGCACCTTAAGTGAGGTGCAGTACCCTGTGGTGACTGAAGCCACAGGGGTGCCACATATCTATCTATCTATCTATCTAGCCATCTATCTATGATTCTATCTATCTGCTGAAAGAGCCTTAAAGTGAATCTCTCAGCAGGTTTTTGCTCCCCCATCTTAGAGCAGCATAATGTAGAGTCAGATACCCTGATTCCAGCGATGTGTCACTTACTGGGCTGTTTGCTTTCATTATGATAAAATCAATGTTTTCTCTGCTGCAGATCTAGCAATTATACAGAGCTCATGAATATGCTGGACTACCTGCAGCATGACAAGTTGCCCTGTAATGATAATCTCCTCCTGATTAACCAGTGATGTTATCAAAACTACACTAAGCAGCCCAATAAGTGACAATCGCTGGAATCAGGATCTCTTCCCCTATGTTATGCTGCGCTCAGATTAGGTGTTAAAAACCTGGTGACAGATTCCCTTTAAAGGGGTTGTTAGGTCTAAATCCACAAGTCAGCATTATTACAATTTGGTTTCAATTAGTTTAAAAACTGTATGTGACACATTCCCTTAAAGAAAAAAAAAATAGATATAGCAAAAATAAATATATACCAAAGAAGTTAGATTTAAAAAAAAAAAAAAAAAAAGTTATAGTAGAGCAGGGCCCTGCCAAAAGAGTCTACCTTGTCGTGGTGACAGGCTTAAAAAAATCTTTTGGCCAAAACAAAATCTGATGGCTGTGTGTGTGATACGGTGTTCAATGTAAAGGGTTAATGTGTGATTGGTGAGGTTGTAGTGCAGAAGTGAAGTTTTTCCAAGAGTGGCGGTGGGACTGTGGAAGATTTGCAGGCTGGAGGCGGAGCTGGGGCGGAGGCGGAGCTGGGGCAGAGGCGGAGCTGGGGTGGAGCCTCAAGGGGGCCCCGAATTTTTGCCAGTATGGGGCCCTGAAATTCCTAGTGGCAGCCCTGCCTAGAGGAGTCGGACCCCCGGTCGCAGGGGATTGAGGCTAGGTGCCTGGACCCGTCAAAGAGGACAGTCAGCAGCCTAGTCCTATCACTGGTCCGGGTCCGAAGGCATGGTGGGGAACACGGACCCTAGGTCAGGGAGAAGCTTCAGGCAACCCGGCAATTAACCTGCGGAGAACGGAGCCTTTATGGACTGTTCCCACTAGCTCCAGAATCGGGGCACTAGCGCAATATGGGGATTGGGCTTTCCAAACAAGCGGCCCACTGAAATCCCAAGTATGAGCCCTGAGAGCAGGCTCCCACACTTAGCCACAGTGGGGAGCAGGGCCCGGCAAGTTCCAGACTACTGGGCCACTACGGTGAATTTAAACTTTGTGCCAGGAGGCAGGTCACGGATCACCAGGCAGCACTGCAGGGGACGGGACCCGGACGAGCTCCCCTTTGAACGGCAGTGGCACACAGAGACCTGCTTTACCCGGTTGTCAGCATCTGCTTATTGGCTGAGTGAGTAACTGAATGATTTTCCGCTGTTACAGCACCGAGTATCACCATCCAGAGTCCCGGGGCCTACCCCCTACCCCCTACCCGTGGAGGGCAACGACACCTTGCTGCCGCACTCCATCACACCGGGTACTCCCAACGGCAGCGGCGGTACTCCCATTTACCTCACACCATGGGTAGCATCACGAACTATAACTCCACTGTAAATATTCCCCCTTTACTTTAATATGTGGCCCCTAAGCCGCCGAGTCCGGAGACCCTCGAGCCACGAACGGATACTACCACCGGATCCGAGTGGGTCGATCTGCTGCTGGGGCGGCACAATTACTCACATGGCCGGACTAAGAGGAAGCTCTGTGTTCCAACTGATGGCCATTACAGGGTGGCGTGCATGCCATCCTTACTTTCTGGTACTGGTAAGGATGCTGAAACCCACGTGTACCGGACACTTGGAAGATCTGGCAGGTTTTTCGTGTGTGTGCACTCGTTTTGATATGTAGTGTGCAGTGATTGAATTGAACCTTGTTTGATGGGGCAACCCATTCCAGGTTTTCCCTGGGACAACTAATGAATATGGTGATGGTTGGGGGAGGGGGTAATAGGTTGGGAAGAGGGCTTTTGTCCTATTTATACCCCTATCATGGTGAGTTTATTCATGTATACCAGGCGTAATAGGAGTGAGCTCTGTATTGAGCCACTGTTTTTAGCAGAGGTGCTACTTTTTCTCCCCTGATGAGCGATTGAGGCGAAATGCGTAGGGTGGTGCCTCGATTTAACATAAGGGTCAGTCACAACAGGCCCAGTTGTGAACGGCCCTTGTAAGGCCTAAGACACACGGCATGAAATTCAGTGCAAGTGGAGTGCGATAAAACATCGTTTTCCACTCAGACCAATATTAGCCTATGTGTCAGCACACATGAGCGATTATTTTCTCAGCCCTAATCTGACCGAGAAAACAATCGCAGCATGCTACGATTGTAATGCGATCAATGTTTCTGTCGCACCCATTCAAGTCTATGGGGGCGAGAGAAAATTGCACTGCACTTGCGGTACACCGGTTTACCGCAACTGCAATGCAAGAATGGCAATAGCCAGCTATGGAGGAGAGAGGGAGATAAATCCCTCCCTCCCCTCTGCAGCACCGGCTCACTCCTCCTGAGTGCCGGCCTGCCCCCCGCAGGTGAGGTCCGCTCGCACGATTAGACCTCAGTCGCAGGGACACTCATATGACACTCGTCTCAGCAGTACTGCTAGCATGAGCCGAGTCTCCTGTGAGGGGAACGCAGTAATCCCCGTGTGGCCCAAGCCTAAAGGGCGGGAGTCTGTGGGGAATATAAGGGTCAGCTTAGTCTCATACAGGGTCAGTGACGAGACCTCCACCACCGCCTAAGCTATGCCGGTATTTGAACCAAAGACTGCAGGAGAGGCCATATCCACTATCTGAGATATGGAGATTGGGGTAAGATCGTTCCACTCATGAGTGGCTGTTTTGGTGCACATTTGGTCATATATATGACATGTACTGTTTAATAGGCATTGTTATCATCAAAGGTAATTTTTAGATGGGTTACCATGTTCATTCTGAAATTTATCTCACAGACAAGGTACAAATATAACAAGTAACTGATACTTTACAGGGATTATGTGCTGTGATTGTGGTATTCTTATATACCGGTGACAATTATCCCATGTCAGTATGTTATATAGTAAGATACAGCCACCGATGTTTTAAGTACCTATACAGCTAATGAATCCTTGACACTTTATGTAATAAGATACACACATACAGTATATGTATTAGGAAGAATTTGGTACCTATCAGTTTACTGGTTTTTCCTTTTCCCAAGTGAAGTCTTAGATCTATTAAAAAAGTACCGTATATGCCGGCGTATAAGACGACTGGGCGTATAAGACGACCCCCAACTTCTGCCCTAAAAATATAGAATTTGGGATATACTCACTGTATAAGACTACCCCGCTCCCAAATGAAAAAAAGTCTGCTTTGATTGCAACATGTTAATTTTAATTCCGCGAGAGCCGTACAATATGTTTTTAAAGGGCCATTGACAGATCAATCGCTCCAATGTTCACTTAGTACAGCAAGGAATGCTCCTCCCTGCTGTATAAAGCCACAACTGGACTGAAACAATGGTACTACACTCTGCTACAAACAGACACACACAACTCTGCTACAAACAGACAAACACACACAACTCTGCTACAAACAGACAAACACAACTCTGCTACATGCAGACAAACACACACAACTCTGCTACATACAGACAAACACATACAACTCTGCTACATACAGACAAACACATACAACTCTGCTACATACAGACAAACACGTACAACTCTGCTACATACAGACAAACACGTACAACTCTGCTACATACAGACAAACACGTACAACTCTGCTACATACAGACAAACACATACAACTCTGCTACATACAGACAAACACATACAACTCTGCTACATACAGACAAACACATACAACTCTGCTACATACAGACAAACACGTACAACTCTGCTACATACAGACAAACACGTACAACTCTGCTACATACAGACAAACACATACAACTCTGCTACATACAGACAAACACATACAACTCTGCTACATACAGACAAATACACACAACTCTGCTACATACAGACAAACACACACAACTCTGCTACATACAGACAAACACATACAACTCTGCTACATACAGACAAACACATACAACTCTGCTACATACAGACAAACACGTACAACTCTGCTACATACAGACAAACACGTACAACTCTGCTACATACAGACAAACACGTACAACTCTGCTACATACAGACAAACACGTACAACTCTGCTACATACAGACAAACACACACAACTCTGCTACATACAGACAAACACATACAACTCTGCTACATACAGACAAACACATACAACTCTGCTACATACAGACAAACACATACAACTCTGCTACATACAGACAAACACGTACAACTCTGCTACATACAGACAAACACATACAACTCTGCTACATACAGACAAACACATACAACTCTGCTACATACAGACAAACACGTACAACTCTGCTACATACAGACAAACACGTACAACTCTGCTACATACAGACAAACACATACAACTCTGCTACATACAGACAAATACACACAACTCTGCTGCTCTGTGGGGCCTGCACCCGCGGCTCGGCGGGTACAGCACCCGCGGCATCGGCGGGGGGGGGGGGATTGGCAGGGCATACATCTGTACATCTGGGGGGTTAGAAGCAGCTCACTGGGGCCCATAATGGGCACAAGTCCCCCTGTGTTAGATATCTCCCCCATAGTGCTGCCCATGGCCCCTATAGATCGCACAAGTCCCCCTGTGTTAGATATCGCCCCCATAGTGCTGCCCATGGCCCCTATAGATCGCACAAGTCCCCCTGTGTCAGATATCTCCCCCATAGTGCTGCCCATGGCCCCTATAGATCGCACAAGTCCCCCTGTGTCAGATATGGCCCCTAGGCTGCTGCCCATAGTAAAATAAAACCCTCTTTCCTTATCTCCCCCAGCGCTGAGCTCCCTCCTGTCTGCTCCGTGCTTTTGTTCTTCCACTTCCTGGTTGTCAGTGCGGTCATGTGATCGGCACAGCAGGCTGAGCTCTCTGCCTGATCACAGTGGAAGCAGGGACACAGGGAGAAACGCTGCAGGGGTAAGTAAAGCTTTTTTATTTTAGAATGAGCAGCAGCCTGGGGGCCAAATCTAACACAGGGGGGGCATGTGCCATCACAGGGGGGGTGCAGGCTCATATAATATGCACCGCTGCCCCAGCCCCTCACTGCGTGCGATTTCAGCACCATTGGAGATGGACAGCGGCTGTGCATATTATATGAGCGGGTGCAGGAGATCAAAGGATGCAGGCCGCAGCGTTCCCCTGTGCTCCAGAGCTGCTTCCACCAACTCCCCTGGACGCTGCAGTGTACATACACACCCCCCCCCGTATATCCGGCGTATAAGACGACCCCCCACTGTAGCCATTATTTTAAGGGGGTAAAAAGTCGTCTTATACGCCAGTATATACGGTACATGTGGCTGGGTGTATATATCTAATCTCACCTATCTCCTGCTTGTTTTGGGTATTGAGTGGACAAACAATTCCCTCATGTTTGTAGAAACTGGTTATGTCTTGATGGTATTTAATTATACTTGACGGCCAGATAAGTTTAAGTTTTAATTGGTGTTGGATCACTGATTGTTTGATTTTTATTTTATTTTAGATAATCCCAATTAAAGGTTATGTTTTAATAACACATGATGCTATATTGAATTTGAGTTACATGTCGTAATCTTGTTTCTGTATACCTATTGGTTACCAGCAATTGCTATATTTATTTATTCCTTGTGAATCTCCCCCAAAGTTTTGAATGGCCTTTTCTTAACAATCCTATGAAGACTGCAGTTATCCCAGTTGCTTGTGCACCTTTTTCTACCACACATTTTCCTTCCAGTCAACCTTCCATTCATATGCTTGGATGCAGCACTCAGTGAGCAGCCAGTTTCTTTAGCAATGACCTTTTGTGGGTTACCCTCCTTGTGGAGTGTGTCAATGTCTGCCTTCTGGACATCTGTAAAGTCAGCGGTCTTCCCCATGATTGTGTAGCCTACTGAACCAGACTAAGAGATCATTGTAAATGCTTAGGTAGCCTTTGCAGGTGTTTTGTGGTAATTATTCTAATTTTCTGAGATAATGACTTTTGGGTTTTCATTGGCTGTAAGCCATAATCATCAACAAGCACTTGAAATAGCTCACTCTGTTAGCAATGACTCTATATAATATACAGTATGTGTTTCATTTTTTGTATTGAATTACTGAAATAAATTAAGGTTTGACGATATTCTAGTTTATTGAGATGCACTTGTAGCTCATGGAGAAAGATATAATACTTGCGATAGATCATTACCAGTTTCAAGATATTTTTAAGGCTTTTCATGATTTTTCTACCCATGATGAATTTGATTTATATGTGGACTGCAAAAGCGGTCTACTTTTTTTCATGTGTTCATTATCAACTCTAAAGCTAGTTGTCTTTCTTATTTTCTTTATTTTTCTTAACATTATATTCTCCATGTTATAATAAGGTTTCTACACAGGGATCTTTACATATTTATTTTTACCTGTGTAGTTTCATCAGCATTCAAACAGCTGTGTATTGTATAGTATATCACAAAAGTGAATAAACCCCTTTCTTTCATGGCACCTTATGGCAATGAATTCTCTGAGGATCTGATAAAAAGAATTTCTGCTGTATATAAAGATGGCCTAGGCTATAAGACGATTGCCAATACCTTGAAACTGAGCTGCAGCATGGTGGCCAAGACCATACATTGGTTTATCAAGACAGGTTCCACTCAGAACAGGCCTTGCCATGGTCGACCAAAGGAGTTGAGTACACATGCTCAGTGTCATATCTAAATAGATATATCATATATCAAAATAGATATATGAGTATTACCAGCATTGCTCCAGAGGTAAAAAAGGTGGGGGTCAGCCTTTCAGTGCTCAGACCGTATGCCGCTTAAGGTATCAAGGTAGTTGGCATGGCTATCATCTCAGCAGGAAGCCTTTTCTAAAGATGATGCACGAGAAAACTCACAAACAGTTTACTGAAGACAAACAGACTAAGGGGTACTTTGCACGCTGCGACATCGCAGGTGCGATGTCGGTGGGGTCAAATTGAAAGTGACGCACATCCGGCATCGCATGCGACATCGTAGTGTGTAAAGCCTAGATGATACGATTAATGAGCGCAAAAGCGTCGTAATCGTATCATCGGTGCAGCGTCGGCGTAATCCATAATTACACTGACGCGACGTTCCGATGTTGTTCCTCGCTCCTGCGGCAGCACACATCGCTGTGTGTGAAGTCGCAGGAGCGAGGAACATCTCCTACCGGCGTCACCGCGGCTTCCGTAGGATATGCGGAAGGAAGGAGGTGGGCGGGATGTTTACATCCCGCTCATCTCTGCCCCTCCGCTCCTATTGGCCGCCTGCCGTGTGACGTCGCAGTGACGCCGCACGACCCGCCCCCTTAATAAGGCGGCGGGTCGCCGGCCAGAGCGACGTCGCAGGGCGGGTGAGTCCATGTGAAGCTGCCGTAGCGATACTGTTCGCTACGGCAGCTATTACAAGGATATCGCAGCTGCGACGGGGGCGGGGACTATCGCGCTCAGCATCGCAGCATCGGCTTGCGATGTCGCAGCGTGCAAAGAACCCCTAAGACTAAGGACATAGATTACCAAAAACCATGTCCTGTTGTCTAATGAGACCAGGATAAACTTATTTGGTTTGTATGGTGTCAAGTGTATGTGGATGCAACCTGGTGAGGAGTACAAAGACAAGTGTGTCTTGCCTACAGTCAAGCATGGTGTTGGGAGTGTCATGATTTGGGGCTGCATGAGTGCTGCTGGATGTGGGAGGCTATAGTTCATTGAGGGAACCATGAATGCCAACATGTACTGTAACATAGTGAAGCAGAGCATGATTCCATCCTTTCATATTCTAACATGACAATTACCACAAACACACCTCCAAGACATCCATTGCCTTGCTAAAGAAATTGAGGGTAAAGGTGGTGGACTTGCCAAGCAAGTCTTTAGACCTAAACCTTATTGAGCATCTGTGGGGAATCCTCAAACAGTAGGTGAAGTAGTGAAAGGTCTCCAATATTCACCAGCTCTGTGATGTTGTCATAGACGAGTGAAAGAGGATTCTATTGGCTTCTTTGAAGCTCTAGTGAACTCCATGCCCAAGAGACTTAAAGCATTGCTTGAAAATCATGTTGGTCACACAAAATATTGAAACTTTCGGTATAATTTTACTATTTTCACTTAGGGATATATTCACTTTTGTTGCCAGTGGTTTAGACAATGGCTGTGTGTTAATTTATTTAGAGGGCACACCAAATTTACACTGTTATACAAGCTGTACACTGACTACTTTACATTGTATCAAAGTGTCATACGTTCAGTGTTGTCTCATGAAAAGATGTAATAAAAGATTTACAAAAATGTGAACGGTGTATTGACTTCAGTGATATCCTGTAAATGTGTCCTGTGTGTGGTATAGTAAACAATATTGAGAACAAAACAGAACACAAATACATGTGCCTGGAATGATAGTAAACATTTTTCAAAATCATCATAATGTATCACAAATATACTAAAATAATACCTTCTGGAACACTTGGTCAACTTTCAGTTACTCTTGTATATTTCTGACAACTCTCTTGTTGAATCTTTACAATATTTGCTCCTTACTTTGCAATAGCCATACTTACTAACAGTTACTATTGTCCTTAACTTATATTGTTTCAAATCCATTTATCTATTTCCAGATGGGGCTCTTCAGAGCCCCATTCTTGCGCTTGTTATCATTCCCAACAGTTAGACCCCAGTGATCATGGATAACTTATCATCTTGGTACAAAACCATAAAGGATATTGCCCTCTGCTAATTGTCTTCCTACCCATATGATATATCATTTGCTCGATCATCTTCCTCACCTCTTCATGTTTCTCTTCTCAGCGTTTTCGTCTTTCCTTTTTATACAGCCCATATTAGACAAGCTATCAGCAGATTTAACTGTTATAATCATCTCTACGACAATATGTCGGCACCCTATGCTAGTACAAAACTGTCTGTCCACCTCCTGTAACATAGGGCTGGACTGGGATTCAAATACCGCCTTGGTATTGGAAAGCACACATGCTCATGCTCATGTGGCACCCCTGAGGCCTCAGTCGCCTCAGGATACGGCATCAGTCTTAAGGTGCAGTACTGATCCAGGTAAAAAGAAGTTAACCACTGGTGTTCAGAGCTTACACACATCCTGAGCTCATGACTTGCATAAACACTCAGTTACAAAGGAAGCCATACAGTCTGGGGAATTCCCAGTTGCTGGGGCAACCACCAATTAATCATCCCAAAGGTGGGGGCTGCCTGAGGAAGTGAGAAATCACAAACAGTTTCTAGTCAGATCAGTCTGGGACAGAGAAGCAACAAAAGGTCCCTGGGGGGTGTGTGACCCAGCTCCCCTCAGGGAGACCACCCGGGATGCGTGCTTCAGAGCTATCCCAGGAAAGGAGAAAGTGCCAGAACATCATGGGACTTATTTTACCATGGCTGCTATAGAGAGTGCTTAAGAGCTTCTGTAGCAATGACCGGGCAGACTGGAAGAGACCGGGAGGACAGAGAGAAGCAGGAGACGACTGGGTGGAGCTGGTGAGACAGAGGAGAACATGGTAGCTGAGGTTGAGCCTAACTTTTCCTACAGTGCCAGCGCAGTCGGGATGCAGAGCCCTTGGTGGGGGAAACCTTCATGGACTCTAACAAATCTGCAGCAGATGAGGATTCCAAGTCCCATCGCCCACTACCCATTTTCCTGGAGCACAGTGACATATATAGGATCCAGGGTCAGGGCCACAGCTGGACCCCACATCGGACCCACATCACCTGCATACGGGATGGGACACTTAACACCAACAGCGGGGTCCCCAAATTGCTTCAGGCCATGGGGAATCATGTGTCAGCGCAGAAGAGGAATGTCTAACATGCTACACAACACTGATGGTGACCTCTGATTCATCCGGGATCGGCTGGGACCCAGCACGGCGGTGACCAGTACCCTGAGGGCAGCATCATAAGAACTGTGAGTAAAAGACCTGGACCTGCAACCGTTGCCTCAGTCCCTTATTATCAGCGCCGGTGCCACGTGCTTTGGCGCCAACGGCCTTTCTCCCCCATCTCCACCATTTCCCCCTGGGGCTGGCTTCACCTGTGGGGAGCTGGATGTTCTGAGCTGCGTCAACATCAGCCCCAGGGGAGAGCCACATCTCGCAGCTGCGGCTGAATCCCTGGCCGCGCACCTCATGTGGCGCTGTAAAGCAAACCCCCATCCTCCATTACCAGGACACCCTGCACCCTTCTTTAATGACACCGATGGGGCCACGGAGACGGGTCAGGCCAGTCACAGCAACCCTAAAATACCACTGGCCCGGTGATGGGTGAGCCCTGAGGCCTCGGGGTGCTGCACTTACCCCCTGTCCTCCTAAGATGGGCGTATCTATAACAAATATTACACTACTTGGAGGAAAACCAGATTTACTACTAGACCTATATAAGATTAAATAATACCACTACGCTATGTCTACATAATACCAACACATAGTGACTGAATAATGCCATCATACTGATCATTAAAGAGGCTGCACACCACTGAGTACGTTTCGGAAGCAGTAGTGCAGCATGCTGAATCCTGTGTGTCATATAAACACTTTTAAGATTTGACCCTGCTTGCCTTATCCAGTAATTGTAACATGATCTCAAGTCCAGCTCTATACTCTTTCTGTCTGAATCCAAAAAGTTTCAAAGTTGATGGCTTTGTGTTTCCGAACTATTCTACCTGTGTGCTACTGGGCAACCTAAACAAAATATTTCCATTTCCATGTGTGGTACCACCATAGATCTATCAGATCTTTCCTTCTCTCCCCGTATCCTGTCACTCATATGCTCTTGTCATTTGCACCTCAAAACATCTCTAGAATCTGCCCTTTTCTTACAATCAATATGGCAAAAGCACTTACCTTCACTTTGATCTATTCTTGTCTTCATTCTTGTCATTTTCTTGACTAGACTTTGACCTCTCCAATCTGACCAGTATGCAGCAGCCAACTTCATATTTTTCTCCAGCCTCAACACCAATGTCTCCACCCTGTACCAACAAAAGAATAGCAAAGAGGGGCAGGAGTCTCAGAGACATGCTGGTACATAGCCATTATGTTGTTAAGAGAACCCCCCTCTTTGGCTGTGGCCCTCAACGAGTTGTTTGTTACCCATGCGGAAGCTGCCGGGGATGCCAAAATATTATCAGAGCTACTACCTTCTGCTCCGCAGATGGAAGGAGAGAATTCTCCATCTGAGAATATATCTCCTGCAGCACATCTGGCGTAATTTATTACACCACGTGTGGCTGTGGTAAGATATATATTGGTCTGACTTCCCGGGAGCTTCGTATCCGCACGAGGGAGCATGTGCGGGACATCTTAGCAGCTAAGGAGACCACCAACCCTGAATCCCTAAAAACTATACCCTGTCACTTCAGAGAGGTCCACAATTGTGACCCAATATCTCTGCGAGTTCGGGGTATTGATAGGGTACACCTAGGGATCCGGGGGGGTGATCTCAAAAAATGCCTGGCACAGGTGGAGTGCCGCTGGATCTTTACCCTTGGTACTCAGGCACCATATGGGCTTAATGAACGGCTCTCTTTTGCCCCGTTCCTCTAATTATCCAGCATTTCTTTTGATTAAATTGGACCTTAGCGTGCAGACTGACCCCTTTTTTAGAATCCCTCTTGGGATATGACTTTTATGATATATGTGTCTGTGCTGTGGGCAATCCACTAGGCGCATTCACATGTATTGAGCTTTTCTTCCATATAATATTGTGTATGTTCGTGCTGTACTTGTGGCAGCCCTATTATGACTCGATTTTAACCGTGTGTTTTTATATTTGTTTAGCTAAAATGGATCCATTGCTACTCTTTCGCCACTTCACTCCCATTCCAGGCTTTTTTTGAGGAATGAACTGGAATTTCATGGCAACCATGCCTTGTAAATGAGTTTTACACGTCTGGACCTATGAAGGAATCATGCAGCAATCGCATATTTATGTATATGTACCGCTATGTGACTATTTATGTTTACCTTTTGATTGCTATGTGCTTTTTGCAGACGTCTGCTCTTTCTGCTTCTCTCCTTCTAACACCCTGTTTTTTATTAATCTTTACCTTTCCACGATCCCCTTTACAACCCTGCAAAGACGGTATATACCTTTTGTTTATGTAGTCCATAGGCGATCGCAGTATGATTATGTTCTGATTGAACTTTATCTAACTTACCGGCTGAGAAGGGCTATTTTCCTTTGAATGGGAGGTACGTGTGACGCGTCATCAGGGTAGTACCCGCCTTCCTGGGCGCGTCTGTGATGGCGTCCCTAGCAGCGGAGAACCGGAAGTATTGGTGACGTCATTGGAAGCTTTCTTCCATCCAGCCTCCGCTGCCGACGCTGAACCACAGCGCGACCCGTAGCGGTGAAAACACTATGACGCGCCGATGAATGAGCGGGTTAGTAGCAATCAGGGTCCCTTTATAACACTTGTACTGTGCACCTATCTTATCTGTCCCCCGACGAAGCACATCACGCGAAACACGTGTTGGGGCGCCGGTCCCCACGTGTCTACCCGGGTTGAACTTGGTGATCTGCCAGCTTGGTAAGCCATCTTGCCTTTGTTACACCATGCATTGAGATTTTTCTTGCCTCTTTGCTGGCAATTTTTGCACCTGCATCTGGGCAATCAGCTGCCTATCTGGGCACTTTGTCAGATCACTTTGAGATCTGGTATCCTTTCCTGGGTCACGTGGGGTTTCTTCCCCTTCATCACTCCTTATATCCTGTTTTTTCATTGTGATTATTATCTATGTTATACCCTATGTATATATTTAAAATAAAATGTTTATACATTTTCAATCACGTCTGGTTCTTGGGTATCTTTTTTACTTGGTAAATTTAAAGACTCTTTAATTAAAGATTTCAACAAAAGAATACAGCAGCACATTGTATGAGATGTATGCAAATATTGAATATATGAAATTTAAACTCTATTTCTGTTATACAGAATATACAGTGGCTATAAGAAGTCTACACAAGTGTTGCTCCAAGAAGAATCATTTTATAATTTTTTCCACCTTTAAATGTCACCATTAATGTTTTTTTAATTTATGACAGAACTCAGTGTTTTTGGGTAGTAATGCCCGTATGGCACATCTAGAATTGGTAATCTTTGTACCCTATTCCACTATTTGACAGTAGCTTTTCAAATCAGTCACATTGCTTGGGCATCTCCTGTGTACAGCCCTCTTCAGTTCAACGCACAGATTTTCAATTAAGTTCAGGTTTGGCTAGGTTGTTTGAAAACATTGATTTTCTTCTGGTGAAGCTATTTTTTTATTGACTTGGAGACTTGCTTCAGATTGCTGATGTGATCCTAGAGATGTAATTCCTCTTCATTAGCAAACGCCTAAAAGTTTTGTTACAAAATTGAATGATATCTAGAACTCTTCATAAATCCCCCTAAAAATAGACCAAAAGTATAATGCTGCCTCCACCATGCTTCGCTATGAGTATCGTGTTCATTTGGTGATGTGTCGTGTTGACTTTGTGCCAAACATACCTTTTTGAATTATGAACAAAAAGTTCAACCTTTAATTCATCAGATTATAACATGTTTTCACACATGCTTTTGACAGCTCTAATGTAGGTTTTTGTAAAACATAGCTGGGCTTAGCTGTTTTTCTATGTAAGAAAAGACCTACATCTTGACACCTTATCTTACAGATTAGACATATAGAGGCTATGGGAGATTGTTGCCACATGTAGTAAACCAGCCGGCCAATAGAAGCGGAGGGGCGGAGCTGAGCGGGACGTAAACATCCCGCCCACCTCCTTCCTTCCGCATTGTGGGCCGGGAGCCGCAGGACGCTGGTAAGATCTGTTCATCGTTCCCGGGGTGTCACACACTGCAATGTGTGCTACCCCGGGTACGATGAACAATCTGACGTGCAATTCTAGAGACAGGTACGATGTGTATGCGATGAACGTTTTAACGTTCAATCGCAATCGCACGTACCTGTCACACACTGCAATGTACCTTATGATGCCGCATGTGCGTCACTTACGACGTGACCCCGCCGACACATTGTAAGATACATTGCAGCGTGTAAAGCGGGCTTAACACTCACACAGGGAAGGACAAACCTGGGGAGATGTAAAATCAGAAATCCAAAAGGTCCAAAAACAGGCTAGTACTTGTTCTAGACCTGACCCTGATTTATTCCTGTCTGACAGCGGTGGTTGTCACCCTAAGAACACATAATGACAATTCCACTCGTCAACAGCTGACCCTGAGCATCCTTTACTGCACCCTAAGCTATAAATCAGGTATAACACAAAAACAACAATAAACATAAATGATTTGCACACAGGCTAGAAACACAGTCATACAGGAATGATGCAATACAAAAACTAAAAAGAATAACAGAATATGTAAAAACCCTAACAAACCTACATGAAAAAAACTAGAGGATAACTGGGAAGGGATTCACACAAGCAAACTGAGGGGAATAGCAATAGCAATGTCTCAGTAAGAAAACCTTAACCAAAGAGCTGGGACTCCAGAAAAATATCCTTCCAGAAATATAACCAGCACTGAGGCATGCCAGTAGTAATTATAAATAGACCCTCCCAAAATATGATTGGGCAAGCTAAACAAGAAAGTGCACACACCTGAATAGAAGTTAAACAGCAAGGTAAATCATAAGAAAGAAAGAAAGAAGAGATCCTTCAGCAGGTAGGACAACACAAAACAGGCTGAGGTCCAGCCAAGAGGGAAACTGACCAACAGCCAGCGGTCACTGTTTTGAACCCTGGAGTGGAGGCACAACGTAATGTTGCTGTAGGCCACTTAGGAGCTATCCCAGAACAATTTTAGTCTTTTCATTAATTTTTGAATAACATTCGATTCTGGGTAATGTTACATCCACTTCTGAGGGCCAAATTTAAACCATTCTTAATGACTGTCATCACAGTGCTCCATAGTATATCTAATTATTTTGATATTTTTTTTGTACCCCTTTCCTAACTGATAGCTTTTAGAAATGAATCCCTTATTATCTTTTTCTGTAAAATGCAACTAAGAAAATGTCAAGAAAATAGCTAAACTTTATATGGGGTTAATCAGAATAGTTGTAAATGATAGATAGTATAAATAGGCCAACTAAGAAATGTGATAAGACAGAGAAAATGAGCAAGTGAAAACACCTGATAACCACTAACCAAAAGGATAAAAGCAAAAGTAAAATACCATCAGCATATGGACAAGGACTGACCAGGCTGTAGTTCAGCATGGAAGTAAACTGACCACGCTGCACAAGATCACTGGTTTGATACCTGAGGCATGACAGTACCCCCCTCGATGAGGGCTCACTGGACACTCAAAGACCCCCTTCCTCTGACATCACTGATGGAACTCGCTCCCCAGGTTATCCGCATGAAAATCCTCAGCATTAACCCAGGAGTTATCTTCCGGACCATAACCCTTACATTTAATGAGATACTGCTACCAGTATCTGACACCTCATACTCACAATCCTCCTCCAAATGCACGTCAATTATATCTCGAAGATCAGGTGTTCCCTCAAACCTATTAAGAAGAGTAGAATGGAAGGAGGTATTGATCTTCCAAGCCACAGAAAGTTGAAGTATGATCGTTACAAGATTCAAGATTATAATAATCTTGTAAGGGGCTACAAGTTTGGGAACAGATTTCTTACATACCACTTTGAGATATACATTTTTGGAGGAAACCCACAAAAACTCCCCCATCTTAAAATCAGGAACCCTCCTACATCTGTGGTTAGCACTTTTATCGACCCAGTCAATAGTTTAGACTTCCCTCCAGACTTTAATCTATCAGGAAGAAAATGTCTTCTCCTCTGGCATGGAGGACTGCAAACCTGAAAAATTCCCCAAAACTGGATGAAATCCCCCCCCAGCAAAAAAAAAAAGCGAGGTCCCATTAGCCGTAGAGGTACAGTTATTAAGAAGCAGAAATTTTACTCAGTTCTTCTGATTAGATGAAAAAACCCCATCTCAAATACTGTTCTACCTCTTGGTTCATCCTCTCTGTCTGCTCATTAGCCTGGGAATGATAATGAGGAAAATTATAATTTAATACCCAATCTGGAGAGAAAACCACACCAAAAGCCAGCCAGAAACAGAACCTCTATATCGAAAATAATTTTCTTTGGGACAACATGCAATTTAACTATATTTGAGATGAACAAGATAGCTAACTCTTAGCCGTGGGCAACTTTTGAAGTGGAACCAAATGTATCATCTTGCTGAAACAGTCCACCACAACCTTCACAACAGTATTGCTGCCAGAATTAGGAAAATCCGCGATGAAGTCCATGGACAAGTGAGTCAAAGCTTTGAAGGGACCCCATTAGGCAAGAAATAACCTGCTGGTACCCGACGAGAGGCTTTTAACCCTGGAACAAACTCTGCACTTATGGACATATGTATAAGCATTTTGCCACCAAAGCGACTTGCAAAGAGATCTTCAAGTGGCAGAAGAACCCACATGCCTAGCCAAAACATAATCATGCTCTTCATTTAGGAAATCTGTGCGTAGAGAGTAAAGGACATAAAGCTTGCTCAGGGGCAAAGCCTCCAGCGCAGTATCCCAAGCATCCTTAATGCACTATCTTATATCTATCACCAGACCACTCACCACCACTCTTTTACTAAAAATCTTAGCAGGATTTTCATCACTCAATTCTGGAACAAATCTATGGAACAAAACATCAGCCTTAACATTTTAAATTTCAGCGAGATAAGTCACAGTAAAACCAAACCGTACAAAAAAAAAGTCCACCTGGCCTGTCTAGTGCTTAAGCATTTAGCGTCACCATACAGTAGGTTGTTATGATCAGTAAAGACTATTACCTTACTCTATAACCAATGTCTCCATTCCTCAAATGCCTCTCCCGTTTCCAAGACTTTTTTCATGCTACCTTAGCTTCCTGGACTGCACAACCCCAGTCAATCAGTTAATTGCTATTGTTCACAGTTTTATTTGTGCCCTAAAAACTTATTTTTAGGCAGGCCTTTCACATCATCTCTCTCCTTTTTTTCCGTTCTATAGTCCTACTTTTTTTCTTGAAATCTGGTCCCTTCTTACATCTGTTTTCCACACACTGTGTGCAACCAGTAGCACTTTGTATTTATACATATAAAGATAATGGCTGGCGATCGGTTCATGCAGCTTTACATGAATGCCTTTAATTATGACAATAGCTGGACCATACACAACAAGCACTTTTTACCTTTTATGTAACTTCTATTTCCTTATAGATTAAAAGGGTTTAATGAGTTATGTGCGGTTTTGTAAGGCCTAATATTTTCTGTACATGTCCCCTCTGAATTGTAAAGTGCTGCTGAATATGTTGACGCTATATAAATATACATTATTATTATACATTAAACTTGAGAAAAAATGCCATTGAAAAGCAGGGTAGTATGTAGTGGATATAAAACTAAGGTCTGTAGGTAATATTGATTTAATCATCACGTTGGTATTTTCTTTGATTCATTTGTTTGTTAGATTTGATCTTTATTCTATTAAACATTTAGTAGTTGTAACCACCATCTTAGGTGAGCTATACATCTTAGACGAGCTATACATCTTAGGTGAATTATAATTCTTAGGCGAGCTATACATCTTTGGTGAGCTATACATCTTAGGTGAGTTATACATCTTGGCTGAATGATTGTACACTTTTCCCAACTACAATTTTCAGTGCAGTGGAAGTAGAGTTCTCAGCATATGCCAAAAAGGACACTCTTCACATACTGCAGGTAATTAGGATCCTATGAATGTGTTTGACATACAGTATATCTTCAGAAATGTTTCCTTACTACACAAAGAAGGTACTGTGTGAACATTGACTTGTGCGAATGTGTGCATTAGGTCTCTCTTGGCTTCAGTTTCCTATGCAAAGATAAATTTGTTCTGTTCAACCATGTTTGCTATCATGGAACTATTAATTCAGTCATACAATCTTGCACAAGGCCTTCAAATCTCTTCTTAATGTTTCTTGCTAGCTCTCTCTAGCGATCAAATCTTGAGAACCCTTTCCTTTCTGTTTACTATGTAGACAAGCCTGAATTCATGGCTGTAGTTCAGAGTTTAACTCAATGTCCTGAACCATAATATCCCTGCTAGTTAATGAAAGGCTAGTTAATGAAAGATCTAACACATTTTAATTTTCTTAGATGGGGGTACTGGACCCAAATATGAACAAAAAAAGATATAAGCTCCTGTTCAGTATACCTTTTATTACAGAATTCTAGCTCAAAATGTTTTAAAAAGTTTGGCTTAACATTTTGTTGTAACACAAGGCTGCACTAAAATTTTGTGATTTTTGGTGGTTTCATTTTTGCCAATCTCCAACAAATATGGTGGAGCTGAGTCATGACCATGGCGTTGCAACCCCTGCTCGTCAAATTAATGACCAGCGATATATTGATATGAAGTTGTCACTGTTTTCTGTTCTCAGTTTTAGTTATCTCAGACTATATTGAACTGGATTGTCTGTGCACTTAATTTGAATATTTGCCGGATAGATGAGTGCTAACGTGTGTAGACAACAATTCTGTTTTAGATACAGCTGAAGCTATAGAGATCTTATGATATCTTGTCATTCTGTTCATGATTATTAATCCTCCAATGTTGTGTCTGTATAATGCTATGTATAATCAATACTGAATTATGTCTGATTATGTTAACTGGTAATAAAACGAAGTTAAAAAAAAACACCAGGCATGGTCACTTCCCTATTCGGGACCGGAATTAATTCCGGATATCTGGCAAGACGCAGATCCTCATATAAGTCTATGGGGACCCAAATAGTGTGCTTTAAAATGGTGGTAGAAAGGGCTAGGAGGATTACATAAGTCTCCCACGTGGCTGTAACACTATTTGCAGGGTGACTCATAACCTCATACATATTCACTGCTTCCTCAGCCCACTGTAGTCCCCTCTGGTTGCAGGCAGACCACGCCCCCACCCTGTGGGACAGTGTGTGTGACTGCTTGGAATCACACACGCTGTGTGCATCTCTATAGTGGTGTAAAAATAAAAAAAAATTGGCGTAGGGTCCCCCCATATTGTGATACCCAGCACAGATAAAGCATACGGCTACAGGCTGAGCCCCCAGCCATGTGCTTATCTTGGCTGTTTATCAAAATAAGAGGGACCCTGTGCAGTTTTTTTTATTATTTAAATAAATGATTTAAAAAAACAGTGTACAGGCCCCCCAATTTTGATACACAGCCATGATAACGCCAACAGCTGGAGGCTGGTATTCTCAGGCTTGGGAGACCCATTGTTATTTGGCCCCTCTAGCCTACAAATAGCAGTCTGCAGCCACCCAGAATTGTTGCATCTATTAGATGTGACAATCCTGGCACTTTACACAGCTCATTCTGATTGCCCTAGTGCAGTGGCAATTGGGGTAATATAAGGGGTTATTGACAGCTTACAGCTGCCACTAAGCCCTAGAATAGTAAAGAGGAGGGTCTTTGAGCCCTCCCCATTGCTAATACTGTAAGTGAAAAGACATAAACACAAACAGCACAAAAATCCTTTATTTGAAATAAAATACAACAAAACCCACCCTCTTTCTACAATTTATTAACCCCCAAAAGACTCCAGCAGATCTATTGTAATCCTCATGAGGTTTCATGACAATCCCAGCTGTGCCTCACATTGAAATCACAGCGCGAAAGCATATTAGAAAACTTGACCGCACGCTGTGGCTTCAGGTAGGGACTGACTGAGCCGCAGCTATGAGAGGTGACATCAGTTTATCTGCGTTCACAGATGGAGATTGCCATGGTACTCCACCTGTGACTGCAGGTAAACTGACCTCAGGTGATCTCAGGTAACTCAATTCACCTGAGATGAGGTCACTGAGTTCACAGACCTGCATTTCCTGGCAAAAAATTGTGTTGTAGATGCTGATTTGGTGCTAAAATTTATATTGCTGCACCATATATGCATCTTCTCTAAAAACAAAAAAAAACCCACATCAAAACACAATGCGGTAGTAATGCGTTTCTTTCCCCAGAAGATGCAGATTTGGTGCAGGAATATGGTGTATAAGTTTCAGCACCATATCTGCATCTCTGGGCAAAAAAAATGCACAAAAACAGTATTAATACTGTTTCTGTGATGTTTTCAGCCAGGAGATGGAAATTTGGTGTGAAATCTGGTGTAGACATTTCAGCAAAAAATTTGCATTTCTTGGCAGAAAACTGCACCAAAACATCATCAAAACCGTTTTTGTGTGTGTTTTTTTTGCAAGAGATGCACATTTGGTGCTTATAAGGTGTCCTTATGTGCGTCCTTTCAATTTTGGACCTTTTGTAGTTTTATATGGCCAATAAAATTTTGATATTTTAATATTTCCGATTCTCTTGGTGCCAGGTCCATCCTTCACCTCTTCTCATTTATATACCAGCCTCGTCGGTCTGGAGGACTGCGAGCACCTTTAAGTTCTGGAGCACAGTTGCCGATGGTAAGCTGAAGTCTTTTTTCTCTTTTCTCTTCATGGTAAAATAGCTACTAGGAAACCACTGCTAAGGACAGGCAACAAGCAAAAGAGACTTGTTTGCGCTAAAAAACACAAGGAATGGACATTAGACCAGTGGAAATCTGTGCTTTGGTCTGATGAGTCCAAATTTGAGATCTTTGGATCCAACCACCGTGTCACTGTGCGACGCAGAAAAGGTGAATGGATGGACTCTACATGCCTGTTTCCCGCCGTGAAGCATGGAGGAGGAGGTGTGATGGGGTGGGGGTGCTTTGCTGGTGACACTGTTGGGAACTTATTAAAAATTGAAGGAATACTGAACCAGCATGGCTACCACAGCATCTTGCAGCGGCATGCTATTCCATCCGGTTTGCGTTTAGTTGGACCATCATTTATTTTTCAACAGGACAATGACCCCAAACACACCTCCAGGCTGTGTAAGGGCTATTTGACTAACAAGGAGAGTGATAGGGTGCTACGCCAGATGACCTGGCCTCCACAGTCACCAGACCTGAACCCAATCGAGATGATTTGGGGTGAGCTGGACTGCAAAGTGAAGGCAAGAGGGCCAACAAGTGCTAAGAATCTCTGGGAACTCCTTCAAGACTGTTGGAAGACCATTTTCGGTGACTACTAGAGATGAGCGAACCGGCCGTGGTTCGGCTCAAGTTCGGTTCGCTGAACGGAGGTCTCGATCGAGTTCGGTTCGGCGAACCGGTTCGGCGAACCGGTTCGGCGAACCACTCGAACCGCATAGGAAACAATGCCAGGCAATCACAAACACATAAAAACACCTAGAAAACACCCTCAAAGGTGTCCAAAAGGTGACAAACAACTCACAACACAACACAAACACATGGGAAAGTGACAAGGACATATACTCATGCGAAAACAAAAGAGCTGGACAAGGAAAAAGAGGAGGAGACACAGATATAGGCATGGCACGCCCTTCTAAAATCATGTAAAACACCGCAAGGTGACTCCAAGCGGAGTCTCCCTTTTTTTCCAAAAATTGGGCCACACAGACACCCCTTCAGTGGCAGCACTTGTGCCCCAGTTGTACACTTCACAGGTAGATTTGCATCAAGCACATTCAAAAATACGCCATCCTTAACCGTCCCCAGGATGACACCGGGGTAGGTAGCAAAGTCTTTGCTGATCCCAGATCTGTTCATCTTGGCTCCTTTTAAAAAACACAGCAAGGGTTACTCCAAGCAGAGTCTCTCTTTTTTCCAAAAATTGGGCCACACAGACACCCCATCAGTGGCAGCACTTGTGCCCTAGTTGTACACTTCACAGGTAGATTTGCATCAAGCACATTCAAAGATACGCCATCCTTAACCGTCCCCAGGATGACACCGAGGTAGGTAGCTAAGTCTTTCCTGATCCCAGATCTGTTCATCTTGGATCATTTTTAGAAACACTGTAAGCAAGGGTTACTCCAAGCGGAGTCTCCCTTTTTTCCAAAAATTGGGCCACACAGACACCCACCCCTTCAGTGGCAGCACTTGTGCCCCAGTTGTACACTTCACAGGTACATTTGCATCAAGCACATTAAAAAATACGCCATCCTTAACCATCCCCAGGATGACACCGGGGTAGGTAGCTAAGTCTTTCCTGATCCCAACTCTGTTCATCTTGGCTCCTTTTAAAAAACACAGCAAGTGCTAGCTTCGGCAGCACATATGCTCAGTGGCAGAGCTTACACACAAGATGATTAGCAGCATGTATACGGTATGATTGATTGGCCCCTGCACAGCGCAGGCCAAAGGATGATGACTTGGAAAAAAACAAAACAAAAAAAAAAAACACAGCAAGCAAGGGTTACTCCAAGCGGAGTCTCCCTTTTTTCCAAATATTGGGCCACACACACACCCACCCATTCAGTGGCAGCATTTGTGCCCCAGTTGTACACTTCACAGCTAGATTTGCATCAAGCACATTCAAAAATACGCCATCCTTAACTGTCCCCAGGATGACCCCGGGGTAGGTAGCAAAGTCTTTGCTGAACCATGACATGTTCATCTTGGCTCCTTTTAAAAAACACAGCAAGCAAGATTTACTCCAAGCGGAGTCTCCCTTTTTTCCAAAAATTGGGCCACACACACACCCACCCCTTCAGTGGAAGCAGTTGTGCCCCAGTTGTACACTTCACAGCTAGATTTGCATCAAGCACATTCAAAAATACGCCATCCTTAACTGTCCCCAGGATGACCCCGGGGTAGGTAGCAAAGTCTTTGCTGAACCATGACTTGTTCATCTTGGCTCCTTTTAAAAAACACAGAAAGCAAGGGTTACTCCAAGCGGAGTCTCCCTTTTTTCCAAAAATTGGGCCACACACACCCCCACCCCTTCAGTGGCAGCACTTTTGCCCCAGTTGTACACTTCACAGGTACATTTGCATCAAGCACATTCAAAAATACGCCATCCTTAACCATTACCAGGATGACACCGGGGTAGGTAGCTAAGTCTTTGCTGATCCAAGATCTGTTCATCTTGGCTTCTTTTTAAAAACACTGCAAGCAAGGGTTACTCCAAGTGGAGTCTCCCTTTTTTTTGCAAAAATTGGGGCACACAGACACCCCACCCCTTCAGTGGCAGCACTTGTGCCCCAGTTGTACTCTTCACAGGTAGATTTGCATCAAGCACATTCAAAAATACGCCATCCTTAACCGTCCCCAGGATGACACCGGGGTAGGTAGCTAAGTCTTTGCTGAACCATGACATGTTCATCTTGGCTCCTTTTAAAAAACACAGCAAGCAATATTTACTCCAAGCGGAGTCTCCCTTTTTTCCAAAAATTGGGCCACACACACACCCACCCCTTCAGTGGCAGCATTTGTGCCCCAGTTGTACACTTCACAGCTAGATTTGCATCAAGAACATTCAAAAATACGCCATCCTTAACCGTCCCCAGGATGACCTCGGGGTAGGTAGCAAAGTCTTTGCTGAACCATGACTTGTTTATCTTGGCTACATTTAAAAAACTCAGCAAGCAAGGGTTACTCCAAGTGGAGTCTCCCTTTTTTCCAAAAATTGGGCCACACAGACACCCACCCCTTCAGTGGCAGCACTTGTGCCCCAGTTGTACACTTCACAGCTAGATTTGCATCAAGCACATTCAAAAATACGCCATCCTTAACCGTCCCCAGGATGACCCCGGGGTAGGTAGCAAAGTCTTTGCTGAACCATGACATGTTCATCTTGGCTCCTTTTAAAAAACACAGCAAGCAAGATTTACTCCAAGCGGAGTCTCCCTTTTTTCCAAAAATTGGGCCACACACACACCCACCCCTTCAGTGGCAGCATTTGTGCCCCAGTTGTACACTTCACAGCTAGATTTGTATCAAGCACATTCAAAAATACGCCATCCTTAACTGTCCCCAGGATGACCCCGGGGTAGGTAGCAAAGTCTTTGCTGAACCATGACTTGTTCATCTTGGCTCCTTTTAAAAAACACAGAAAGCAAGGGTTACTCCAAGCGGAGTCTCCCTTTTTTCCAAAAATTGGGCCACACACACCCCCACCCCTTCAGTGGCAGCACTTTTGCCCCAGTTGTACACTTCACAGGTACATTTGCATCAAGCACATTCAAAAATACGCCATCCTTAACCATTACCAGGATGACACCGGGGTAGGTAGCTAAGTCTTTGCTGATCCAAGATCTGTTCATCTTGGCTTCTTTTTAAAAACACTGCAAGCAAGGGTTACTCCAAGTGGAGTCTCCCTTTTTTTTGCAAAAATTGGGGCACACAGACACCCCACCCCTTCAGTGGCAGCACTTGTGCCCCAGTTGTACTCTTCACAGGTAGATTTGCATCAAGCACATTCAAAAATACGCCATCCTTAACCGTCCCCAGGATGACACCGGGGTAGGTAGCTAAGTCTTTGCTGAACCATGACATGTTCATCTTGGCTCCTTTTAAAAAACACAGCAAGCAATATTTACTCCAAGCGGAGTCTCCCTTTTTTCCAAAAATTGGGCCACACACACCCACCCCTTCAGTGGCAGCATTTGTGCCCCAGTTGTACACTTCACAGCTAGATTTGCATCAAGAACATTCAAAAATACGCCATCCTTAACCGTCCCCAGGATGACCTCGGGGTAGGTAGCAAAGTCTTTGCTGAACCATGACTTGTTTATCTTGGCTACATTTAAAAAACTCAGCAAGCAAGGGTTACTCCAAGCGGAGTCTCCCTTTTTTCCAAAAATTGGGCCACACAGACACCCACCCCTTCAGTGGCAGCACTTGTGCCCCAGTTGTACACTTCACAGCTAGATTTGCATCAAGCACATTCAAAAATACGCCATCCTTAACCGTCCCCAGGATGACCCCGGGGTAGGTAGCAAAGTCTTTGCTGAACCATGACATGTTCATCTTGGCTCCTTTTAAAAAACACAGCAAGCAAGATTTACTCCAAGCGGAGTCTCCCTTTTTTCCAAAAATTGGGCCACACACACACCCACCCCTTCAGTGGCAGCATTTTTGCCCCAGTTGTACACTTCACAGCTAGATTTGCATCAAGCACATTCAAAAATACGCCATAATTAACCGTCCCCAGGATGACCTTGGGGTAGGTAGCAAAGTCTTTGCTGAACCATGACTTGTTCATCTTGGCTCCTTTTAAAAAACTCAGCAAGCAAGGGTTACTCCAAGCGGACTCTCCCTTTTTTCCAAAAATTGGGCCACACACACCCACCCCTTCAGTGGCAGCACTTGTGCCCCAGTTGTACACTTCACAGCTAGATTTGCATCAAGCACATTCAAAAATACGCCATCCTTAGCTGTCCCCAGGATGACCCCGGGGTAGGTAGCAAAGTCTTTGCTGAACCATGACTTGTTCATCTTGGCTCCTTTTAAAAAACACAGCAAGCAAGGGTTACTCCAATCGGAGTCTCCCTTTTTTCCAAAAATTGGGCCACACACATACCCACCCCTTCAGTGGCAGCACTTGTGCCCCAGTTGTACACTTCACAGCTAGATTTGCATCAAGCACATTCAAAAATACGCCATCCTTAACCATCCCCAGGATGACACCGGGGTAGGTAGCTAAGTCTTTGCTGATCCAAGATCTGTTCATCTTGGCTTATTTTTAAAAACACTGCAAGCAAGGGTTACTCCAAGTGGAGTCTCCCTTTTTTTTGCAAAAATTGGGGCACACAGACACCCCACCCCTTCAGTGGCAGCACTTGTGCCCCAGTTGTACACTTCACAGGTAGATTTGCATCAAGCACATTCAAAAATACGCCATCCTTAACCGTCCCCAGGATGACACCGGGGTAGGTAGCTAAGTCTTTGCTGAACCATGACATGTTCATCTTGGCTCCTTTTAAAAAACACAGCAAGCAATATTTACTCCAAGCAGAGTCTCCCTTTTTTCCAAAAATTGGGCCCCACACACACCCACCCCTTCAGTGGCAGCATTTGTGCCCCAGTTGTACACTTCACTGCTAGATTTGCATCAAGCACATTAAAAAATACGCCATCCTTAACCGTCCCCAGGATGACCTCGGGGTAGGTAGCAAAGTCTTTGCTGAACCATGACATGTTCATCTTGGCTCCTTTTAAAAAAACTCAGCAAGCAAGGGTTACTCCAAGCGGAGTCTCCCTTTTTTCCAAAAATTGGGCCACACAGACACCCACCCCTTCAGTGGCAGCACTTGTGCCCCAGTTGTACACTTCACAGCTAGATTTGCATCAAGCACATTCAAAAATACGCCATCCTTAACTGTCTCCAGGATGACCCCGGGGTAGGTAGCAAAGTCTTTGCTGAACCATGACTTGTTCATCTTGGCTCCTTTTAACCCCTTCAGCCCCGGGGCACTTTCCGTTTTTGCGTTTTTGTTTTTTGCTCCCCTTCTTCCGAGAGCCGTAACTTTTTTATTTTTCCGTCAATCTTGCCATATGAGGGCTTATTTTTTGCGGGACAAGTTGTGCTATTAAATGAAACCATAAGCTTTACCATATGGTGTACTGGAAAGCAGCAAAAAAATTCCAAGTGTGGAAAAATTGCAAAAAAAGTGTGATGGCACAATAGTTTTTGGGATGTTTTATTCACGGTGTTCACTATATGGTAAAACTGATGTGTAGGTATGATGCCTAAGGTTGGTGCGAGTTTGTAGACACTAAACATGTATAGATTCACTTGTATCTAAGGGGTTAAAAAAAATTCACAAGTTTGTCCAATAAAAGTGGCGCACGTTTTGCGCCATTTTCCGAAACAAGTAGCGTTCTTAGTTTTTGGGATCTATGGCTCAGTGACGGCTTATTTTTTTGCGTCTCATGCTGATGTTTCTAATGGTAGCATTTTTGCGCAGATGCTACGTTTTGATCGCCTGTTATTGCATTTTGCGTAAAACTTGCGGCGACCAAAAAACGTAATTTTGGCGTTTGGAATTTTTTTGCCACTACGCCGTTTACCAATCAGATTAATTGATTTTATATTTTGATAGATCGGGCATTTCTGAACGCGGCGATACCAAATATGTGTATATTTATTTATTTTTTAACCCTTTAATTTTCAATGGGGGGAAAGGGAGGTGATTTGAACTTTTAGGTTTTTTGTTTTTTTTTTAATTTTTTAAAACTTTTCTTTTACTTTTTTTATTTTATTTTACTAGTCCCCCTAGGGGGCTATAGCGATCAGCAATCCGATTGCTGATCGCTATCTGCTGATCACAGCTATACCGCTGTAAACAGCAGAAATAGTCACTTTCTTTTTTCCTCTGCTCCGTGCCGAGGAAGAATGAAAGTGAAACATCATAGCAGCAGGCGTCATCACATGACCCTGTGCTACGATGGCAACCACCGAACGTCACGTGATCACTCACGTGACGTCCGGAGGGGCGGCGGTAAGTAAAAAACATGGCCGCGCGCATATAGATCTCGCTGCCAGACTTTGGCAGCGAGATCTAAGGGGTTAATGTTCCGGGTGGAATGCGATTCCACTCGGAACATGTAGGCACACATGTCAGCTGTTGAAAACAGCTGATATGTGTGCCGATCCACGCCGCCTGCCCGCGGCAGGGGGCGGGGCTTACCGGGACACGATCCATGACGGAAAGATCCGTCCATGGTCGTGAAGGGGTTAAAAAACACAGCAAGCAAGGGTTACTCCAATCGGAGTCTCCCTTTTTTCCAAAAATTGGGCCACACACACACCCACCCCTTCAGTGGCAGCACTTGTGGCCCAGTTGTACACTTCACAGCTAGATTTGCATCAAGCACATTCAAAAATACGCCATCCTTACCCGTCCCCAGGATGACCCCGGGGTAGGTAGCAAAGTCTTTGCTGAACCATGACTTGTTCATCTTAGCTCCTTTTAAAAAACACAGCAAGCAAGGGTTACTCCAAGCGGAGTCTCCCTTTTTTCCAAAAATTGGGCCACACACACCCCCACCCCTTCAGTGGCAGCACTTGTGCCCTAGTTGTACACTTTACTGCTAGATTTGCATCAAGCACATTCAAAATCCACAAGCATTTACTCTCCCCATGATGACACCGGGGTAGTAAATTCCTTGTGGATCCATGACTTGTTCATTTTGATGAACGTTAGTCTGTCCACATTGTCACTGGACACACGCGTGCGCTTATTTGTCAGCACACACCCAGCAGCACTGAAGACACGTTCAGAGACAACGCTGGCAGCTGGACACGACAAAATCTCCAAGGCGTAAGTGGAGAGCTCTGGCCATTTTTCAAGATTTGAAGCCCAAAATGAGCAAGGCTCCATTTGCAAAGTAATGGCATCGATGTTCATTTGGAGATACTCCTGTATGATCCTCTTCAGCCGTTGACTATGTGTCAGACTTGTTGTCTCTGGTGGCCTTGCAAAGGATGGTCTAAAAAAATTATGAAAAGATTCAATAAAATTGCTGTTCCCAGCACCAGGTACGGTGCTACTGGTACGGGTTGACTGTTGAAGATGATGAGACCGTCCCATGTTTGTCAAGTTACAACTGGGAGATTCACTCCCTGCACCTGCACGGTTGTTTGGTGGAAAAGCCGAACAAAGATCGAGTAACAGCTTCTGCTGATACTCCTGCATACGTGCGTCCCTTTCTATGGCTGGAATTATGTCACAAAATTTGGACTTGTACCGGGGATCTAATAGTGTGGCAAGCCAGTAGTCATCATCACTTCTAATTTTGACAATCCGAGGGTCATGTTGGAGGTAGTGCAGCAAGAAGGCACTCATGTGTCTTGCGCAGCCATGCGGACCAAGTCCACGCTGTGTTTGTGGCATAGAGGTGCTAACCGTTCTTTCTTCCTCTGACATCTCCCCCCAACCTCTTTCAACTGAAATTTGACCAAGGTCTCCCTCATCCGCTGAGTCTTCCATGTCCATGGACAGTTTGTCCTCCATTTCTTCATGTTCTCCTGCACCTTCCTCAACATTTCGCCTGCTACCATTCGCCCTTGTTGATTTCTGTCCCCCATGGTCCCATGCCTGCCACGTTGGTGATGATGAACGTCTGGACCTTGGTGATGTTGTTGTCTCTTGCGCATTTGAATCCTCCTTTAGTTCCTCCCCTTCCTGTTGTCCCACCCCCCGAATAGTGTTTAGCGTGTGCTCCAGCATGTAAATGACTGGAATTGTCATGCTGATAATGGCATTGTCAGCGCTAAACATATTCGTCGCCATGTCGAAACTGTGCAGAAGGGTGCATAGGTCCTTGATCTGAGACCACTCCATTAGGGTGATCTGCCCCACCTCTGCATTTCGTTGGCCTAGGCTATACGTCATGACGTATTGCACCAGGGCTCGACGGTGCTGCCACAGTCGCTGTAACATGTGGAGAGTCGAATTCCAGCGTGTCGGCACATCGCATTTGAGGCGATGAACCGGCAGGCCGAAAGACTTCTGGAGCGATGCAAGTCGCTCAGCAGCGGTGGTTGAACGGCGGAAATGAGCTGACAGTTTTCATGCCCTGTTCAGAAGGCCATCTAGGCCGGGATAGTGTGTTAAAAATTGCTGGACAACAAGGTTCAACACGTGAGCCATACAAGGCACGTGTGTCACCTTGCCCAGGCGAAGGGCCGCACCCAGGTTTGCAGCATTGTCGCACACGACCTTACCAGGCTGCAGGTTGAGTGGAGACAACCATTTATTAAACTCAGTCTCCAGAGCTGCCCACAACTCAGCCACTGTGTGACTCTTATTTCCAAGACATTTCAAGCTAAAGACTGCCTGATGCCGTTGCGCTCTGCTGCCAGCATAGTAATGAGGGGTGCGTGATTCCTTCTGCGCAGTTAGAACGCTGGTGGCCTGACCAGGCAGGCTTGGGGCGGAGGTGGAGGACCCAGACGAGGTGGAGGAGGCAGAAGCAGTGGCGGAACTTGGACAGACAGAGGATTGACACACAAGTCGTGGGGACGGCAAGACTTGTGCAGCAGACCCTTCACCATCTATCACCATAGTTACCCAGTGCCCAGTCAGCGACATGTAACGTCCCTGTCCATGCTTACTGGTCCAAGTATCGGTGGTGAAATGCACCCGTTGACACACAGAGTTTCTCAAGGAAGCGGTGATGTTGTGTGCGACATGCTGGTGTAGCGCAGGCACACCTTTCTTAGAGAAGTAGTGGCGACTGGGCATCTGGTACTGGGGCACAGCGACAGACATAAGGTCTCTAAAATCCTGTGTGTCCACCAGGCGGAAAGGAAGCATTTCGGGTTCCAAGAGCTTACAGAGGGATAAAGTCAACCTCTTAGCTTTGTCATGGGTCGCAGGCCATTGCCTTTTATTTGTCCACATCTGAGGGACAGAGATCTGGCTGCTGTGTGTAGACGGTGTTGAGTAGGGTGTCCCTGGAAAAATACAGGTTTGTGAGGAAAGTGCAGGCGTAGACATGATGCTGCCTTCATCCAATGTTGGTGCTATCGATGTCTGAGAGAGCTGTACACACGCACTTGTTTCCCCTTCCAAACCAACTGACGACCTACCAAGCAAACTGCCAGTTGCGGTTACAGTGATGGAAGTTGTGCATGGAAAACCAGGTGTGACAGCTGTCCCCACAGTCCTAGAAGATGAAGAGCGCGCGGATGCACTGGAAGGGGCAGGCGGTTGATGGTTCGCTCCACTAGGCCGCATTGCAGCACGGTGAGCTTCCCACTGGGACATATCATATTTATTCATGTGACGATTCATGGAAGAAGTTGTCAAACTGCTGAGGTTTTGCCCTCTACTAACAGAATCACGACAAATTTTACAGATCACATAATTTGGGCGATCTTTTGCTATGTCAGAAAAGGACCAGGCTAGGCAAGGCTTAGAGGGCATGCGTCCTACTGATCCAACCCGACTAGTGCTCAGAGGCAGAGTTGTGGCTGAGGATGCAGTTGTAGACGTGCTACCAGTGCTCCGACTCTGTCCAGGAAGGCGCAAGGTAACTTCGTTGTCAGTTGCATCCTCCTCCACCGCCTCTGTTGACCTCCTCAAGTGCCTGACTGTGGGTTGACAGTAGGTGGGATCTAGAACTTCCTCATCAATTGTTGTGTTTGCACTCCCCTCACCCTCAGACCGAGCTTCTTCTTGCCCTGACCGAATATTTAAGTTGTCATCCCAATCTGGTATCTGCGTCTCATCGTCATCAGTATGTTCCTCATTGTCTATAACAACAGGTGTTACAGTTTGTGAAAAAGGGTCAACATTATGCTCAGAAACTTGGTCCTCACGGCCTGAATCAGAGTCACAAAGGTTCTGGGCATCACTGCAGACCATTTCCTGGTCTGTACTCACTGTAGCTTGGGAGCAGACCTCTGATTCCCAGGCTATAGTGTGACTGAACACCTCTGCAGACTCAGCCATCTCAGTTCCACTATACTGTGCAGGGCGGATGGAGACTTCAGAGCTGGGAGAAAGCAAGTGTGATTGGGATGACAACTCAGAGGACTGGTGCTTTTTGGATGCGGTAGTTGAGGTGGCGGAGAGGGCACTTGTTGGACCACTTGAGATCCATTCAAGCATTTTCCTTTTTTGGCCATCATCTACCTTTTGTTCCAGTTGTTCGTGTCCGTAAAAAAGGGAGCACATCGGATTGTCCACGGTAAGTACTAGACATCTTACTTTTGCTGGAAGATGGTCTATCTTCAGCAGATGTTAATGGAGCTTTGCCACCTTCCCCACGGACAAACCCTTTTTTTCCTTTTCCAACACGCCTCTTCCCCTTTCCACCAGCATCTGTCATTTTGCCACTCATTTTGATTGCGACAAGATTGTGCACTTAAAATGTGGTAGTAAAAATTGAGAGGTGGTGTAGATTGCAGCGGTGGTCTACCTTTATTGACAGCAGAAAAAACAACAATAACTATCCCGGACAATGAAACAATGGCCCTTAAAATGGCAGCATAGTTTGCTAGTATAATAGCTTAGTAAAAATGAGTTTGAGTGTGCAATGCAGAGGTGCTGCAAATAGATTTCCACTAGTGGGACACTAATGGAAGTCCAACTACCACTTTTAGGATGCCACTAAGTTTACTCAGTGTTTGCTAGTATAATGGCTTAGTAACAATGAGTTTGACTGTGCAATGCAGAGGTTCTGCAAATAGATTTGCACTAGTGGGACACTAATGGAAGTCCAACTGCCACTTTTAGAATGCCACTAAGTTTACTCAGTGTTTGCTAGTATAATGGCTTAGTAACAATGAGTTTGAGTGTGCAATTCAGTGGTGCTGCAAATAGATTTGCACCAGTGGGACACTAATGGAAGTCCAACTGCCACTTTTAGGATGCCACTAAGTTTACTCAGTGTTTGCTAGTATAATGGCTTAGTAACAATGAGTTTGAGTGTGCAATGCAGAGGTTCTGCAAATAGATTTGCACTAGTGGGACACTAATGGAAGTCCAACTGCCACTTTTAGGATGCCACTAAGTTTACTCAGTGTTTGCTAGTATAATGGCTTAGTAACAATGAGTTTGAGTGTGCAATGCAGAGGTTCTGCAAATAGATTTGCACTAGTGGGACAATAATGGAAGTCCAACAGCCAGTTTTAGGATGCCACTAAGTTTCCTCAGTGTTTGCTAGTATAATGGCTTAGTAACAATAAGCTTGAGTGTGCAAAGGGCAGGAGGGTACAGTGGCAGGGTTGTGGGTCTGGGTAGAGGAAAGGAAGCCTGACTTTATATCCCTCCTAATGGGGAAATGCAGTGAGGAAGTCCCTGACTTTAGCTACACAGACGCTGTTATCTTGTGTAGCTTTTAAAATCTGTTTCCACGGACCTGACTGTCACCTATGGCTCTGAGCCTGCTGTAATTAGCCCTTACAAGAGCTGAAAGAAACTTCTATCCCTATTCTGTATAGCGCTGTGTATAGAGCATACACTGCAGTATCGGAGACAAGAGCTACGCCTGCGGTGACTGACACCCAGACGCAGAAGGCAGATAATGGCGTCCAGACGGGCAGATGCCCGTATTTATAATGCAGGGACATGTGACATGGACATCCTATCACACATGCCATTGCTTCTCTGGCTAAAAGTCCACTTAGCTGTGTGTGTGTCTGGGATTGGCTGACATGCTGACATGCTGGCCCGCCCCACTACACGCGCGCGCTTAGGGAAGGAAGACAAGGAAAAAAAAAAAATGGCGATCACCATTATCCCAGCAGCAGTGATCTGAATGCGCTGTTCCCGCACACTATATGCTGAAATTTCATAATAGTGTGAGTCACCGAGTGACTTACACTATTACAGCGGAAAGCCAGCTAGTAATTAGCTTGGCTTTTTGCTGCTAGAACCTATCTAGACGATCTATCTATCTAAACGATCTAGAACAGCCTCCAAAATCACTCGAACCGCGAACTGGAGAACCACGAACCGCGAACCGCGCTCAACTCTAGTGACTACCTCTTGAAGCTCATCAAGAGAATGCCAAGAGTGTGCAAAGCAGTAATCAAAGCAAAAGGTGGCTACTTTGAAGAATCTACAATATAAGACATATTTTCAGTTGTTTCACACTTTTTTAAGTATTTCATTCCACATGTGTTAATTCATAGTTTTGATGCCTTCAATGTGAATCTACAATTTTCAGAGTCATGAAAATAAAGAAAACTCTTTGAATGAGAAGGTGTGTCCAAATGTTTGGTCTGTACTATATACGCAACAATTTTTGTTATATGACTTAGTACATGTCTTATCATATAAAATAGTAATCAAGTTATATAGTATTATTATGCAATATCTGGTGTTATGGACTGTCCCTTGGTCCTTGGGACCTCTTGCTTATTTGCTTATTTTATATTTTGTTATTTTAAATATTTAAATAAAAAATATTTTTTATATACATTGGGTTGTTTCTGCACCTTGTTCTCCCCTAGTAGATACAGTCATGTGAAAAAGTTTGGGCACCCCTATTAATGTTAACCTTTTTTCTTTATAACAAGTTGGGATTTTGCAACAGCTATTTCTGTTTCATATATCTAATAACTGATGGACTGAGTAATATTTCTGAATTGAAATGAGGTTTATTGTACTAACAGAAAATGTGCAATCCGCATTTAAACAAAATTTGACCGGTGCAAAAGTATGGGCACCCTTATCAATTTCTTGATTTGAACACTCCTAACTACTTTTTACTGACTTACTAAAGCACTAAATTGGTTTTGTAACCTCATTGAGCTTTGAACTTCATAGGCAGGTGTATCCAATCATGAGAAAAGGTATTTAAGGTGGCCACTTGCAAGTTGTTCTCCTATTTGAATCTCCTATGAAGAGTGGCATCATGGGCTCCTCAAAACAACTCTCAAATGATCTGAAAACAAAGATTATTCAACATAGTTGTTCAGGGGAAGGATACAAAAAGTTGTCTCAGAGATTTAAACTGTCAGTTTCCACTGTGAGGAACATAGTAAGGAAATGGAAGAACACAGGTACAGTTCTTGTTAAGCCCAGAAGTGGCAAGCTAAGAAAAATATCAGAAAGACAGAGAATAAGAATGGTGAGAACAGTCAAGGACAATCCACAGACCACCTCCAAAGACCTGCAGCATCATCTTTCTGCAGATGGTGTCAATGTGCATCGGTCAACAATACAGCGCACTTTGCACAAGGAGAAGCTGTATGGGAGAGTGAGGCGAAAGAAGCCGTTTCTGCAAGCACACCACAAACAGAGTCGCCTGAGGTATGCAAAGGCACATTTGGACAAGCCAGTTACATTTTGGAAGAAGGTCCTGTGGACTAATGAAACAAAGATTGAGTTGTTTGGTCATACAACAAGGCGTTATGCATGGAGGCAAAAAAACACGGCATTCCAAGAAAAGCACTTGCTACCCACAGTAAATTTTGGTGGAGGTTCCATCATGCTTTGGGGCTGTGTGGCTAATGCCGGCACCAGGAATCTTGTTAAAATTGAGGGTTGCATGGATTCAACTCAGTATCAGCAGATTCTTGACAATAATGTGCAAGAATCAGTGACGAAGTTGAAGTTACGCATGGGGTGGATATTTCAGCAAGACAATGATCCAAAACACCGCTCCAAATCTACTCAGGCATTCATGCAGAGGAACAATTACAATGTTCTGGAATGGCCATCCCAGTCCCCAGACCTGAATATCATTGAAAATCTGTGGGACTATTTGAAGCGTGCTGTCCATGCTCGGCGACCATCAAACTTAACTGAACTGGAATTGTTTTGTAAACAGGAATGGTCAAATATACCTTCATCCAGGATCCAGGAACTCATTAAAAGCTACAGGAAGCGAGTAGAGGCTGTTATTTTTGCAAAAGGAGGATCTACAAAATATTAATGTCACTTTTATGTTGAGGTGCCCATACTTTTGCACCGGTCAAATTTTGTTTAAATGCGGATTGCACATTTTCTGTTAGTACAATAAACCTCATTTCAATCCAGAAATATTACTCAGTCCATCAGTTATTAGATATATGAAACTGAAATAGCTGTTGCAAAATCCCAAATTGTTATAAAGAAAAAAGGTTAACATTAATAGGGGTGGCCAAACTTTTTCATATGACTGTATAGTAGTTATACCTTTGATATTAAATAACATAAATAGGATCAAGGTCAGCTAGGTAGGTAAAGTCCTGGATTGTTCATCTGTTAACCTGGAGGTGCACGCACTGACTGGGTAGAAGCTCACCATTTTTCAAATAGAAGTAAGGGAAGTTGGTGTCCAGTGAAAAGCCACAAATGCAGTAATATTAAAAAGAAAGCTTTTATTCCACAGCTATAAAACATCCAGTACAGTACTGTAAAATCAATCCTGGCAGTGCTTATTGAGCAGTCGCAGGGCTAAACAATGCATTTCGGCTTCTCATGCCTTCATCATGGTCACCATGATGAAGGCGTGAGAAGAAGAAACGCATAGTCTAGCCCTTCAACTGCTCATTAAACACTGCCAGTAGTCCTCTAATGATAATGTACTGCTAATTAAACTGTGATTTTATCAAAACTACAGTAAGCAGCTCAGTAATTGACACACCGCTGGAATCAGGATCTCTGAACCTACATTATGCTGCTCTCAGATTAGATGGCAAAAACCCAGTGACAGATTCCCTTTAAGTCCGCTTTATAATCTTAACTCTGTCTCTTTTGGTCCATTCAAAAATAGACTTGCTCTTGGGCGTCATTATTTTTCACCATTACCTAATTGAACTTAAAGGGAACCTGTCAGGTGCAAAATGCACCCAGAACCATGAGGAGTTCTGGGTGCATGTTGCTATTCCCTGCCTAACTGTTTCTGTATACGCTAGCATAGGTAAAGAGATATTTAGAAAAAATATTTCTAAAAATCTTTTATCATATGCTAATGAGGCCAGGGACTAGTTGCAAGAGAGTTACTTTCCCTGATTAGTCCACCCTCTTAGCATATTAGTGTGACGCCCTGGCAAAACCAGGTAGTCAAACATCAGGCCCCCGCATACACCTTCCCTCACAGGGTTACATACAGCCGACCTGAAACCCTAGTCACCCCCCTCAGGGCAAGACAGGCACACGAGTGGGCGGGACCAGGCGGTTAGGGAACGCCCATCTAGGGGTCTAGACAGCCCAGGGCAGGAAAACAGGCAGATCGAGTCAGATCAAGTCTAGAGTCAAGTCTAGCAGATCAACTGGAAGTCGAGAGTTCAAGTTGAGAGGAGTGGAGGCAGGGGCTAGGTGTAGCTCCAGCAGAGGAAAAGCTCAAGTTGACGGTGCCAGGGTTGGAGCCCTGGTACCTTGGCTAGGTGGCAGACGGTGGTCTCCGTCGGCAGGCGACGGGAGGATGGCAGCCGGAGATCCGAGGTTGACCGGGACAGGGTTGGAGCCCGCCAGTACCGACACCAAGACCCGACCCGGAAACCGTGCACAGAGGGGGTACTCAGACCCTGAAGCCAGGACCGGAACCAACGGCTTAGCTAATCAACCGATTGAGGGCAGGATTATAGGTCCTGTCCCAACCAAAGTCCCAAAAGCAGACAACCACCCACAGAGAGGAATAGGGCAACCGCCAGGGCCCATAGATCTCACGGGGCAGCGTCAGCGGGCACGGCTCCTCAGGCACACAACAAGCCGGGAGCGGACTTCCGTGTTCCATACCGGGAAGTCCAACACAAGCAAACACAGTGCAGAGGGAAAAGACGGTGACCACCAGCCCGGGTGGGGGACCAGAGTACAACCGGCCGCAGCGGCCGGCCACCAGCACCTTGGTTTACCAAAAGACTCCTGTGTTTCATTTAACTGTGAGTAACCAAACATCCCCTGGTACGTCCGGGCGCTTAAGCCCCTGCCATCACCATACCCTGCACAGATACACTGTGTCCCGGGGCAACCATCCCTACCCACGGAGGAGTTAACATACAGCTGCCACTACATCTCCTCCGGGTGTCCCACAACAGCAGCGGTGCTGTCCCACTTCACCACACACCGTGGGTGGTGTCACGAACTGAATACGGCCAAGGCCGTACAACTACGTCCCCCTTTTCATTTGGCGTGTCCGCGTGACCCCCGGGTTCGGAGGATCCCTCGAGCCACACAGCGGGTCCGGATCCGAGCAGCCCGGCTGCTACAGGCGTGGTGGTGGCACATTAGCATGCCCACAAGGGCGTGCCAACATGCTATTAAATGCAGCATCACCAGCGGTGACACGCGTACCTGTATCCACTGTCACCGCTGATCAGAACTCCCTGGCACTTATGGTCATGCGCACTAGACCTCGCTGAAGCCGGGATGCGTACATCCGGCTTCATACTGCGCATGACCGGAAGGGCCGGCATTCAGAAAAGCGGCTACAGCAGATACAGGTACACGTGTCACCGCTGGTGATGCTACATCATGCTACATTTGGGTGTGCTACCATCCTAAGAGGGCGGAATGAGTGCAGGAACTAACGCTCTTGTGACTAGTCCCTCGGCTCATTAGCATATCATAAAGGATCTTTAGAAATACTTTTTCTAAAGATCCATCTATCTATGCTAGTGTATACAGGGATGGTTAGGCAGGGATTAGAAATATGCACCCAGAACTGCTCTTGGTCCTGGGTGTATATTGCACCTGACAAGTTCACTTTAATCTTCTGTTGACGATGAAGTGACGACGCATTTTCTTAGAAGTTTTTTTGTGTAAGAGAAAAAGAAGAAAATTTAAGACAAACACATACAGAATATATAATTTTTACCTGAACATAAATAATATGTGTTATAGAATAAAAGAAAAAAGTTTGATTTTTAAAAGAGGTAGGCAGTGGGTCCTCCATATGGTAACTTGATGTTATCATGTATTACATAGCTGCTCATTCACTTAAAAATATTTTATGTAATCCAGCATTTTACTGTTAGGAAACAAGCAGCCTCCTAACAATTTCCCCAGCAAGTATAGCTGTTTGCTATTAGAAGTTGCATTTGCTTCGCTAACAATCTGATTTTGATGATATTCTCAAATCTGTAATAATGCTATGTTTGACATGCAGCAGGTTTGTCTTTGACGGACAGCTTATATTTTGCTAATTCTAAACACACCAATATGGTAATTTGAATTTTAGAATTTGATTTACCTCTAAAAGTTGAAAGTCTCTTTAATGTCTTCATGATTTTGCAACTCAAAAGATTTGATTTAATTTTTTCCCCCATTTCCTTTCCAGACAGCACAAAGTCCCTCAGAGGTTTAGATATTCTGTTAGAAGGATATGTTGTATTCTTTAAAACAGTCTGTACTTTTATTTCTTCAAGAATCTCTAACAAGTAAAGTCTCTGCTGTGTTGCCATCGATGTCAGTCATAAACACTAGTACATTTTTAGCTATTATTTGTGACCTTGTCTCAAGAGACTGTATCTAAGGCTGATAAATGTATTATCACTGTAAACAGGAATGTGAAGTTGACTAATGAGAAATCCAACTAACATGACAGTCAACGTGTTATATAAAGAACAATTTTTGGACTGAATTATAATTCTTAAACAACTAGCAGCTTTTGACAAAAATATAAATACAAAATAAACAATAAAAAGCAAATACTTCCTTTAAACAGGCATGATATACAGTATATCACAAAAGTGAGTGCACCCCTTGTATTATACCTTTTCATGGGACAATGCTAAAGATATTACACTTTGATTCAATGTAGTCAGTGTGCAACTTGTATAAATGTAAATTTGCTGTGCCCTTTAAGTAATTTATCACGCAGCCATTAATATCTAAACTGTTGTCAACAAAAGTGAGTATATCGGAATTCCGGATCCGGTCCTGGCTGAGGTGGAGGCTTGAGGGAGAAGCTCCCGCCACCCCCTGGAAAAAACAGTCTGAAAGAAGCCCCCCGCCTCCGGGAACAAGACGAAAGTCACACAGCAGGAAAGCGGAGGTCAGCAGCGATGGATCGTTACCTGCTGAGAAGCGCTGGCTGCAGTGAAGGACCCGGGAGGAGCGGCGACGCTGCGGCTGGGAAAGAAGTGGATGCAATGAACATGGCGCCGGCGAGCCTGTCAGGGGCGTAGCCAGAGGTTCAGGGGAGAGATGAGATGGATCCATGCCGGAGAGGCAGAGTCTTGGAGGACACGGCTGAGGAGGCAGAGGAATCTGGAGCGGGAGAGAGGTGGATGCAGGGGTCAGAGGAGGGCAGCTCACAGTGGTAGGATGAGGGAGATATGGAGGGAGAGCTGAGAGAGGAGGAGGCTGGCGATATGGAGGGGGGCAGTGGAGGATCAGGAGGGCCGGAGGAAAATGCATGCCAGCAAAGGAGGGAGAGAGGAGGCAAATGGGGACAACCTCACTACAGGAGGAGTTCATCCTCTGCCATTCCTGGTAAAGGAAGCAAAAAGCAGCAAGACCCACTACCACCTCAGCCCTATAAGGTGGCAGAGGGAGGCAGAGGCTCCACACAAACAAGAAGGTCTAAGAAAACAGCACCACCTGCTGGCCAAAATAAGCAAGTACAAGAGATCCATGTGGATTATAAAAAATTGGCAATAGAAGTGACATCTCATCTGTCTAAGGAAATAAAAATAGCCATAGAGGAAGCCATACAATCTTCACTAGCCGCCATGCAGAAGCAATTGACTGATCACTCAAATAGACTGACAGAAACAGAGCAGAGAATCTCTAATTCTGAGGAGGCAATCTCGACCATGCAAGAACAAATAGCAACTTTAATAAAATCTAATGAATACCTGAAAGACAAGGCAGAGGATCTAGAAAACAGGTCGAGACGAAACAATCTTCGTATTGTGGGGCTGCCAGAATCGGTATCACTGGGACAGCTAGACAGCATTTGTGAGGTGGAACTACCACAGGCGTTGGGTATAAAAGCGAAATTTAGAGTGGAAAGGGCCCACAGAGTGGGACCATTGAGGCAACAAGAGATGAACAAAGGAGAAGGACAAAGCCCAAGCAGTAAATCCCCGCCAAGAGCCAGACAAGTGATAGTCAAATTCCTCGACTACAAGCACAAAGAAGAAATATTGAAGGCCTTTAGAGAATGTAAACGGCCCCTACAATGCCAAGGAAACAGACTGCTGATCTTTGGGGACTATTCGGTTGATGTATCCAAGCGGAGGAAGGACTTCAGCAAACTGTGCACATTTCTGTACAACAAAAGAGTAAAATGCCAACTACTTTACCCAGCCATACTAAAGGTTAGGAACTCCAATGGAGCATTCTCTTATTATAAAGACCACAAGGAAGCGGAAAACATCCTTATGTCAGAACACGACAGAAGCCGGGCAGAGGCTCAGGAGAGGAGATCTAATGAAGGAGGAAATTACAGAAAAGGCTCCCCTACAGGTTCAGGAAGAGAGGTTGGACAACACAGCAGGCAAACACAACCTGAGACCAACGGAGAGGGGAATCGGAGTCCAGCTCAGCAACCCAGCCCCAGACCGGGCTTCAGGGAGCAGCACTCTTGAGAGCCACCAAGACACGTGATGACTCTTGAACTGACTTTTACTGGTTTTTCTCTGTTCCCCTTGACCAAAGAGGGAGAGCAGGCCGAGAGGGAGGGGCCGGTGTGAGGGGGACGGAGAGGGAACCAATCATTTTTCCTACCTTCGGTGGCGGGGGAGAGGAGAGGATGAGAGGTTCTTCTTCTGCTTCCTCTCTTTCTTCTCCTTCCTCTTCTCCTTCTTTTTCTTTTCCTTCTTCTTCTTCTTTCTTCTTCTCCTTCTGCTTTTCTTTCTCCTTCTGCTTCTTCTCCTCCCCCTCCTTCTCCTCCTCTCCTTTTTCCTCTCCTCTCTCTTCCTCTTCTTCTCTCTCTTCTTCTTCTCCTCTCTCTTTTTCTTCTCTTCTCTCTTCTTCTTCTCCTTTCTCTTCTTCTTCTCCCCTCTCTTTCTTCTCCTCTCTTCTTCTTCTTCTTCTTCTTCTCTTCTCTCCTCTTCTTCTCCTCTCTCTTTTTCTTCTTCTTCTCTTTCTCCTTCTTTTTCTCCCCTCTTCTTCTTCTCTCTCTCCCTCCTTCCTTTTCTCCTCTCTCTTCTTCTTCTGTCTTCTTTTCTTCTCCTTCTCCTCTCTTTTTCTTCTGCTCTCTCCCCTCTTCTGCTCTCTTCTTCTTCTCTCTTTTCTTCCTCTCCTCTCTCTTTTTCCTCTTCTCTCTCTTCTTCTTCTCTCTTTTCTCTGCTCTGCTTCTCTCTCTCTGGATTGTCTTTCAGATCTAAATACAGTGGATCCGAACAGGTTGAAAGGAAGGTCCCACAAAACCAGGACTAAGCCAGCGGATGAACTCTCGCTAAGGTTCTACTATATACGACATATTGTTTTAATCCTTGCATAATACTTAAGGTTGTTGTGTGTTACTCGGGGGAAAAAACATAGAATTTGTTTATCAGGAGGGTGATTAGGGAGACTCATATTTTGGCCAGGAAGAAGGGAAGTCACTAACATGGCAAAAAGAGCCGAAAGTCCCTTTAAAGGGAAAACCTGTTTGGTCGTTATAGGATTTATATTTTTCATATGTTGTATATGGGTTTATTTACGAGTTGGGGAAAAGAAATGTCATTCTGGAGGAACCACTTGTGAGGGCATTGTTGACAGTCGTGTCTCTCTTACAGTCGAGGTCTTGAAGGGCAGTATCAACAAGAGCAAACCATTTAGACAAACATGGTGCAACTAACAACGTGGAATGTTAAGGGCCTAAGATCACCTAACAAGCGAGCAATGATACTAAGACACTTGAAAAGACTAAAAACTGATATTGCTCTATTACAAGAAACCCACTTAGGGAGGGAAGATTTTTTCCGCATGAAAAAATACTGGGTGGGTTCAGTATATGGGGCGGCGGCACAGGGAAGGAAGGCGGGCACAATGATTTTGATAAACAAACAGCTTAGCCATGAAGTGGTGGCTCAGGAAGAGGATGATCAAGGAAGATGGCAGCATTTAACAATTACCAGTCCAGTGGGAACACTCAGTATATATAATGTGTATGGTCCAAACTCGAAACAGAATCAGTTCCATGACACCATAAAAACCATAATTCTCTCAGATAAGGAACCTAACATTATAGTGGCGGGGGACTTCAATGCAGTGCCAGACTCAGCGGAGGACAGAAGCAAGGGAGAGGGTGAGTTGGGACACGGGGACAAGGGCTCAGCCCACAGAGAGGTTTCTTTGGAGGATGTAGGACTAAAAGACATTTGGAGACTAACTCACCCACATGACAGAGAGTATACGCACTTCTCTCATCCACATAACAGTTGGTCTTGTATAGATCAGATTTGGTTGTCTTTGGAACTGGCAAATGGTGTGCAAAACTGCATGATTGAGAGTATGGTGATCTCAGACCACAGTCCGGTGAGAGTAGGCCTTAGAGAGAAATTCAAGAGAAGATCAGACATTATATGGAGATTCCCGTCGTTTCTCCTAAGACAGGACAATTTTCACAAGATAATAAAGGAATGGTGGGAAGAGTTCTCAGAAAATAATAAGGAGCATAGGGCGACGCCAGTATTATTCTGGGAAACGGCGAAAGCGGTCTTGAGAGGGCGTTTGGTGGGGTATGCGGCCATGGTCAAACGAAAGACGTACGTGAAATACAATTTTCACAGCGAGGCAGTGCGACTAGCGTATACTAATTATCTGACAGACAGGTCTATCACGGCAAAAGATAGGTGGATGGCGGCCAAGAGAGACTTTGACGAGTGGGCAAAAAAAAAGGAACAATTATTTTGGTCACATAAAGAGGCTGATCTTCATAGATTTGGGAATATGGCGGGGAGGATGCTGGCAAATTTAGCAAGGGGCAACAGAAAGATGACGGTAATCTCTAAAATGAAAACAAAGGGTGGAGGGGTGACATCGGATCCCAAGGAAATTAATAAGGTGCTGGGAGAATATTACAGAAAGTTGTACGGGCCAGGACATAACGACATGACTGATGAGGCGGAGTGGCTAAGACAAGCCCAACTACCTAGCTTAACGGAAAAGGAACTGGAAGCCTTAAACGCAGATATCACAGAGGAGGAGGTTTCAAAAACAATTGGGGAACTTAGTACTAATAAGGCTCCAGGGCCCGATGGTTTCAACAGCGAATTTTATAAAGCCCTCAAGGATCTGATCTCACCGGACCTAGCTTCAGTCTTTAATGCAATTCTGGGGGGAACAGAAATCCCTAAAAATGCCAATATAGCATACATTAAATTAATACCTAAGGGAACCAAGGACCTGGACGACCCTTCGAGTTATCGGCCCATCTCGCTCATCAACCAGGACTTAAAAATAATGTCTAAAATCATGGCGGATAGATTGGCCACGGTCTTACCTAGGTTAATTTCAGAACATCAGGTAGGGTTTATAAAAGGGAGAAATGCGGTGACCAACATTAGGAAGACAATTCTAGTGGTTGACGCAGTTAGATTGGGGCGCACGAAGGGGGGGGCAAGTCCTGCATTAGTCACACTCGACGCCGAGAAAGCGTTCGACAATGTTAACTGGAGATGGTTAGACAAGGTGATGGAGGCCGCGGGGATCTTGGGTAAGATGAGACTCTATATTAACAGCCTATATGCCAACTCAGGAGCAAGGATCCACACCCCGGGTTTTTTGTCCGACGTGTTCCCTCTGATGAAAGGGACGAGACAAGGATGCCCGCTATCCCCACTATTATTTAACCTGGCAATTGAACCCCTATCAAGAGTGCTGCAGGGTCATAATAGTTTCAAAGGGATCAACATAAGGGGAACAGAAATGAAGATAGCGCTCTTTGCTGATGACGTGATTCTATTTATGGGGGACCCTGGTGCGGACCTGCCCTGGACACTTAGCATGATAGAAAAATTTGGCGCCTTTTCAGGTTTTAAATTAAATAAAAAGAAATGTGAGCTGCTATTCCTGAGCGGGGATCAAGGGCCAGCTGGGGGTATCTTAAGTGAAGGGCATGTGAATGGAATTCCGGTAGCACAATCATCAGTCAAATACCTGGGAGTGCATGTAGGAAGGACGGTGCAATCAATTTATAAAATGAACTATGGTCCACTGATCAGAAAAATCATAAATCAATTGAAGGGCTGGAAGGGACTACCTCTGCCATTATTGGCAAGATGTCACCTCATAAAAATGATGAGCTTCCCTAGGCTGCTGTAACCCTTCCAAACGATTCCATTATTGTTAACACTAAGGGATGTCAACAGACTCAACTCAGCGTATGCAGATTTTATTTGGAGGGGAAGGAAACCCAGAATAAAGCTGCGTACGCTGATGAAGTCTGTGGAGGAGGGAGGGATACATTTTCCGGACGTCAGAGGGTATAACGTTGTGTGCATCATGAGACACGTGATTGATTGGCTGAGAGGAACGAGTAGACACTCGGATTATGGTATGGAACTCAAGTACGTAGAGCCATGGGATCTGACGTCTATTCTTCACTCCCCATTGTCCAAGGTTGAAGGTCACATAAGAAACTCCGTTATATTCCGAGACACCATGTTGGCCTGGAGATTGGTAAGACGGAAATTGGGACTTTCATGGAAGGTATCAAAATACCTAAATCCTTGGGCATCACCAAACTTCCCCCAGGGGAGAGAGAATAAACTATTCCTCAAATGGAAAGAGAAGGGCATTAGGAGAATGATAGATGTAATGAATGTGGCAGAGAGAAGGTGGATGACAGGTCGGGAAGTGCTTGATAAATACAACCTCAATGGCTTCCACATTATTCAGTACGAACAATTGAAACATGGAATAATTAGAGGACTGGGTGAGATTGGAAGGGAACTGAACAAGAGTATGATTGACGAGCTTATGGAAGGCAATGTAACAAATTTGAATGTCTCTCGAATATACCGAACATTTAGAGGTGTGCTAATATCCCGGGAAGATAGTCGTACACTTTTAGCATGGAAAAAACAACTGAAAGGGCAAGAAGTGGTGGAGGTTATACTGAAAGGATGGGTTCAGATGCAGAAACAAGTCACCAATGAGAGCTGGAGAGACACCCAATTTAGGATATCACACAGGGCAGTTTTGGGTTTCAACATACCGGGCAGGGAGGCACGGTGCCCTAAGTGCCACAAAGAAAAAACATACATGTTACATGGCCTGTGGGAATGCAGGACGATAAAGAGGTTCTGGAATCAAGTCGGAGCACTAGCCCAGACAAGATAGAGAATTTCCTGCAAATCAGAGTTAATGGTGTGGATTTTTCACTTATTTGAGGGTGGAGTTAGAGGGGGACTGAATCCTCAGGACAAAAAGACATTTGCAATCATACATGACATAGCCATGATAGCTAAAAGGTGCATCCTAAGGCACTGGATACAGGAGGAGGCTCCATCCACAGGGGAAGTCATCGGGGAACTACATAATCTTTTGAGGATGGAGAAACTAGAAGCAGAAAGGGACAAAGACAATAAGACTACCAAGTTTTTTAGTAGGTGGAAAACTTTTATTGAAGTTTATTTCAAACAGGAAGAAATAAACCATTTAGTGGCACCTTTTAGGCATACGGAGTGGTACCTTCTGAGTGAAATCCAGGGCAGCTTGGGAAAGTTGAGGAATACTTAGCGGGGACTAAGGTGAAGGACAAAGGTAAGATGGTATGACATGATCAAGGCACGGCATCAACATTAGAAATATTAAAGAATGGCACAGGGGCTTAAGGGTTTGTTTCATGTATGTTATGTTCGGATTCTATAATTTTGACTTATTTTATGTCAATGTAACCTGATAATACTTCTTATGATACGATATTGTGTAGAATTTGTAAAATCAATAAAAACTGTTTGGAAAAAAAAAAAAAAAAAGTTAGTATATCCCTAAGTAAAAATGGCCAAAGTGTGCCCAATTAGCCTTTTTACCTCCCCGTTGTAATGTGACTCATTAGTATTACAAGGTTTCAGGTGTAAATAAGGAGCAGGTGTGTTAATTTTGGTGTTATCGCTCACACTCGCTCATACTGGTCACTCAAAGTTCAACATGGCACCTCATAGCAAAGAATTCTCTGAGGATCTGAAAAAAAAAAAGAACTGTTGCTTTTCATAAAGATGGCCTAGGCTATAAGAAGATTACCAATACTCTGAAACTGAGCTGCACCATGGTGGCCAAGACCATACAACTGCTTAACAAGACAGGTTCCACTCAAAACATACCTCGACATGGTTAACCAAACGAGTTGAGTACATGTTATCAGCGTTATATACATTGCTTGTCTTTTCAAAATAGATGTATGACTGCTGCCAGGGGTCGAGTTCAGCCTCCGTGCCCAGACCATACGCCACACACTGCATCAAATTGGTCTGTATGGCTGTCGTCCCAGATGGCAGCCTCTTCTAAAAATAATGCACAAGAAAGCTCGCAAACAGTTTTCTGAAGATAAGCAGACTAATGACATGAATTACTGAAACCATGTCCTGTGGTCTGATGAGACCAAGTAAAACTTATTTGGTTCACATGGTGTCAAGTGTGTGTGTGAATTCTTAGACGGAAAACATAAAAACAAACAAAAAAAAAAAAGTGAGCCAGAGTATGAGTTGGTATACATGCAGCTTGTAAGCTCATGTTCACATTTGCCATAGGACAAAGAAAAACCAAAGACCAAAATAATATGAACGTATACCCTGCTGTAACCCTGTGTGAGTAAAAGCATAGTACATACAAATAAACATAGGGTACTTAGTAAACACTGTTTTTGATAAAAAAAAAGCATAAAGCTATGCCACAGCGACAAGGTGTACCCATTGGGACAATACCTACACTCTCTAATAAAACTTTACAGTGGCTCAAAATAGGCCTCAATGTGAATAAGGGCTGAGAGTGACATGATCCCAACAGGACACACAGCCATGGGAAGCATAGAATGAAATGCCCAGCTCACTGAAAGGGAGATCCACATCCTATTTGTACTAAATACAATGAACTACATAAAAACAAAAAAGTGAGCCGTAGTATGATATGGCATACATGGAGCATTTAAGCTCATGATCACACTGGCCATAGGACAAAGAAAAAACTAAGATGGACGTATACCCTGCTGTAACTGAATAAAAGCAAAGTACATATGAACATAGGGTACTTAGTAAACACTGTTTTTTATAAAAAAAAGCATAAAGCCATCCCACCAACGACAAGGTGTACCCAGTCGCTGTGGGATGATATCAAAAGTGCACAGTGCAAACAGTTAATAAATAAAACTGCAGGTTAAAGATATTAGTATCTTAGGGGTATATTAGAATTACTTATCACTCTCCTCAGATGTGGACCATGTCACCGGATTTTGAATTACAAGTCTCTATCCAGCCTTCTGATGGCTATCACACTCCATATCACACATATCACACTCCATCTGTTACACAGCTATCATGCTGGGAATTATTCGCATCTACAACTATTAAGTTGGAAATTAGCCCTATCTGTGTGCATCATTGAGCATGGACTTTTTTTCTAAGAATTTTTTTTAAAAAATCCTATTTCATTATTTTGGATTTGGAACTGCTAAGGTCTAGTTTGAACAGCTTCCAAAAACCTTGGCTCCTTTATCGGCCTCCTGAGGAACCATTGAAAAGGGGGATATGCGTTGAGGCTCGAGAGAGGCTTGTAATAAATATCCGGTGACATGGTCCACATCTGAGGAGAGTGATAAGTAATTGAGGTGTGCCGTGCCTACATCAGCAGCCGGGCTGCTTGGATCCGGATCCGCAGTGGCTCGAGGGGTCTCTGGACCCGGGGGTCATGCGGACACTCACATAAAAAGGGGATGTAATATATATATGGGGGATTGTTGTAGATAGTTCATGACGCCACCCACGGTGTGTGGTAAGGTGGGGTACCACCGCTGCTGTTGGGAAGCACCCGGGGGCGATGGAGCGGCAGCTAGGTGTTGTAACCCCTCCGTGGGTAGGGGTGGATGCCCCGAGGCTCAGTGTTCAGAACACGGGAGGTGATGGCTGTCGGTGGCGGGGTGCCGGGCCGGACCGGAAGGGTGTTGGTGTACTTACGATTAAATGATTGCACACAAGTCCGCTGGTAAACAAGGTGTCAGTGGCCGGCTGCCGCTTCCGGGTGTATCCAGTTCCCACACCCGGGTGGTGTCCCTTCCTCCGGCACTCTGTACTTTTCTTCTCCTTTGGACAACTTCGTGTGTAACGGGGAAGTCCTCTCCCAGTTCTGCTTTAGTAGGGAGATGTGCCCGTGAAAACTGACCCGTGGGATCTCAATGGGTTGTTGCAGATACCCTATCCCCCGCGGTGGGCTGCCGTTTCGCTCCTGCCAGGCTAACACACTGAAACAACATCTGGAACCTTGTCCCCGGCCTGGTTAATTAGAGAAGGGGCTTGCAACAGTCTTCTAACTAGGGTCCAGGTATGCCGCCTGTGCACGGTTTCCGGACCGGACCTCCGCTGTCAGTACCGGCGGGACCAACCCTGCCCCAGTCCACTTTGGATTTCCCGCGACCGGACTCCCGTCGCCTTTGGACATGGTCCACTGCTTGCCACCTATCCAGTAGACCAGGGCCACTACCCTGGCTACCCTTCACTAGGCTCCTGCTCGACTTCCACTGAACTCTCACTCTCTCACTGACACTTCAACTCCTTCTCTTCAACTGACTGGTTTCCTCCCCCGGATCCTCAAGATCCCTAGGTGGGCACTCCCAATCCACCTGGTCCCACCCACTGGTGTGTCCTTCCAACCCTGAGGGGGGTGGCTAGGGTTTTGTGGCAGATGTTACCTGGTGTGGGATGGTGTTGTGTGTGGTGTACTGTTTCTCTGTGACCACCTGGCGGCGCCAGGGCGTCACATTCCCCCTTGGTTGAATACAGCCTGTCCGCGGGCTGTTCGACCACTGACCGTTTTATTTTTCTAAAATAAACGGGAAAGAAGGTAAAACATTTTAAGAACATTTCTTCCCTTACGGGAGGCACATCGCTTTAATGTTGCAAACATGGTAACATGTAACAAGTTCCTTACCCGGCAGTCCATCTCAAGGGCCCCATAGTCCGGGGTCCCTTGGCCTGGAGGCTAGCCACCGGTTTTATTAGTGGCTGGGCCTCGGCCTACTCCACTGCAGGCCCTTCCTCCAATCGGCCTCTCCAGAGGCTGTGCAGTGGGTAAAGAGTAACAAGAAAGTGGTTAGGGGTTATTTACAGGACCCAAACAAGTTTTTCAGGTGACCTCACCAGTCCTGAAGTCTTGGTCCTTTGTTGTAAACCGGAACAGGGTAACTCTAACGCAATCAGGTAAGGTACACGGGTGATTAGCATTTACCTATATACATGCATGGCTATATACGCAACATACGGACACCGCTCACTAAACGCTGGTCTGACCTAAGTTAGGACGTGTGGACCTCTTTAGCCCTAAATGTTCACCTAGGTTCAGCGGGATAGGGTGACTTACGGGTCCCTCACTCCTAAGGTCTGGCACAGCTGGTAGGGACCTACGGGGCCGTGGTGTTGGTGTTGGTGCATCCCTGGGTGCAGGTGTTGGTGTGGTGCTGATAGACCCTTCTGGCCCTGTATCTTCCACGGGTTGTGGGAACATTATGACAGGAACAATCACCGCTCCATTCTGCATAGGCCAACCAACTGGGAAGTCACCCATGATGGTGTGGATCACCTCTTTTCCTTTCTCTGTGCCCGGAGTGGGAGCAGGACCCTCCTCCACTATCTTCAGGGGCTCTGGACACCTCTTCAGGTGGTCCCTGGAGACGGTGGCCGTGGTCTTCCCCTGGTCACGGCTGACAAGGTAGGTCTTCTGATTTCCCCAGTCAGTGGGTTGAACAACATAGGGGGTTCTCTCCCACTGGTCATCCAGTTTGTGCAATTTTCTGTTCCTCTTCAGCACCACATCCCCGGGTGCAAAGGGAGCAGCTTGTGCCTGTCTATTAAAGCGCTGCTGTTGCTTTCCTCTGCTCTGGCTCAGGTTCTTCTCCACATACTCTTGGATCTGCCTGTACTGCATCTGACGTTTGGCATCCCAGTCCGCGGTTGGCGGAATGGTCTCAGGTACCTCAATATCCATCTCCACATCCAGCGGCAATCTTCCAGGCCTCGCCCTCATCAGGTACACTGGTGTGCATTTAGTATAGCTGCTAGGGATATTGTTATACATGTCCACTAGATCGGGCAGTCTTTCAGGCCACAGGCTCCGCTCTTCCAAGGGTAAGGTCTTGAGCAGATTGAGGACCAAATGGTTCATCTTCTCACACATCCCGTTGGTTTGGGAATGATATGGTGTGGTACGGATCTTCTTGCACCCATTCAAGTTGCAGAATTCGGCTTCAAAGACAGGGCCTTGATTTGTAAGCACATTCTCCGGGTAGCAATGTGACCGGCAGAAATATGCCTGAAAGACCCTTACCGCTGTGCGAGCTGTCAGATCCTTGACGGGTACCACTAAAATGAACCTTGAGTAGTGATCCACTATCGTGAGAGTGTAGGTATATCCACTCCGGCTTGGCGTGAGCTTAACATGATCCAGAGTGACTAGTTCCAGCGGCTAGTGGGTAACAATTGGCTGCAACGGGGCTTTCTGGCTGGTACCATCCTTTCTTCTTAGCACACAGGGACCACAATCCCTACACCATGCTTCAATGGATCCTCTCATTCCAACCCAGTAAAAGCGCTCTCTCAGCAGCATTACCAGCTTCTTCCAGCCGAAGTGTCCAGCTCCATCATGATAAGCCTCTAGGACCACTGGCAAGTATGTCTGTGGCACCACAATCTGGCTGACCCTCTCATGCGTCTTGGGGTTAATGAGCCCTCTATACAATTTGCCTTGTTGCAGATGCAGCCGGCTCCTTTCCCTCCAAAGCCTCTGGGCTTCTGCTGGGGCAGTGGGCTCCAACCTGGCCTCAGCTTGAGAAATCAGCTCCTTGACCAGCCTGACCGCGGGATCGTTATCCTGGGCTTCTTGCCACCCATGGTGGGGTAATAGGTTGAAGGCTGTCTTTTACTGACCACTGCATGGTCTGGTGTTTTCCAGACTGTCAGGTTGATGGAATGCAGGCAGTTCAATCTCTTCCAACTCATCTTCATCCATCCCGTCATCAGGCAAGTGTGGCATCCTGGACAATGCATCTGCATTGGTATTCTTTTGGCCAGCCCTGTACTTTATGGTGAAATCATAATTCGCCAGCCGAGCAACCCAGCATTGTTCTAGGGCCCCAAGTTTTGCAGTATCAAGGTGGGTCAGGGGATTGTTGTCCGTGTATGCAGTGAATTTTGCCAAAGCCAGGTAATGCTTGAATCTCTCTGTCACTGCCCAGACGAGTGCCAGGAACTCCAACTTGAAGGAACTATAAATCTCAGGATTCCTTTCCGTTGGCTGGAGCTTCCTGCTTGCATAAGTTATTACCTTCTCCTTGCCATTCTGCATCTGGGACAGGGCAGCACCCAAGTCCACGTTGCTGGCGTCCGTGTATAAGATGAACGGGAGACCGTAGTTGGGATAGGCCAGGATCTCTTCTTCAGTCAGGACCGACTTCATCTGCTGGATGGATTCTTCCTGTTCCTCATCCCAGGTGAACGGGGGACCAGAAGTCTTGCCATGCTTGGTTTGTCCCACCAGGAGATCTTGCATGGGAGCTGCCATCTTGGTGTAGCCTTTGATGAAGTGGCTGTAATAGCTCATCAGGCCCAGGAACTGCCTCACCTCTCTGAAGGTGGTAGGTCTTGGCCAGCTCTGGATGGCTGTGATCTTCTCCGGGTCTGGTGCTATACCTTCTGCACTAACCACATGCCCGAGATATTGAACTTTGGGTTTCAGCAAATGGCATTTGGATGGTTTCAGCTTCATCCCGTATCTGGAGAGGGCCTCGAACACTTCGGCAAGATGTTCCAGGTGTGCTTCATACGTCTTGGAGTAGATGATGACATTGTCCAAGTATAGCAGGACTGTTTCAAAGTTGCGATGTCCCAAACAGCACTCCATCAGCCTCTGGAAGGTTCCTGGCGCATTACACAACCCAAAGGGCATGCTGTTGAACTCGCAGAGACCCATCGGAGTAGTGAAAACGTTCTTCTCCCGGTCCTCCTCCACAACGGACACCTGCCAGTAACCACTAGTAAGGTCAAGAGTAGAAAAGTAATTTGCCGTCCTCAATACAGCCAATGATTCTTCAATACGGGGAAGAGGGTATGTGTCCTTATGAGTTATCTGGTTAATCTTCCGGTAATCCACACACATCCTCATTCTGCCATCCTTCTTCTTCACCAGGACCAATGGGGCTGCCCAGGGGCTACAGCTATCACGGATGACCCCGGCCTCCTTCATGTTCCTCAACATGTCTTTGGCACACTGGTAATGTGTGGGTGGAATTGGCCTATACCTTTCTTTGATGGGTAGATGTGAACCTGTGGGAATGTGGTGTTGGACCCCCTTGATCCTCCCAAAGTCTAACGGGTGTTTACTAAAGACTTGCTCATACTCTTGTACTACCCTGTAAATCCCTTTCCTGTGGTGTGCAGGGGTGGAGTCAGTGCCTACATGTAGCTCTTGACACCACTCCTCTAGCTGCTCTGGTGAACCATCACTGGCTGACTGGGATGCAGTGATGGTGGATGCTACCGCCCGAATGGCATGAGTGTCTACTGTGAACAGCTTAGCAATGGTGGCATATTGGGGTAGCTTAACCTCTTCCTCTCTGCAATTCATCACTCTCACGGGCACTCTCCCTTTCCGGACATCAATTATTCCTCTGACTGTCATTACCATGGGCCAGTGTTCTGACGGCAGAGGCTCCACTACTGCCGGGTAATCCTGTCCACGGGTACCTAATGCTGCCCTGCACCAAATCATCATCTCACTTCGCGGAGGCACTACTAGAGGCGCTACATCCATCACTCGTACACCACCAATCTCTCCACCAGACAAGTTCACCTGTTGCCGCTGCAGGAGGGCCCGGATTTCACGTTGCAGAGCCCTCTGCCGGCCCACTCCTGCAGTTGAAGACAGCTGTTGTAGTAAATGCAATATTTCTCCCATGCAATTCTGAATAACATTAGTCCCTAGGACCATTTTTGGGTTACGGTCGCTAGGGTCGTTTTGCACCACAATGAGACCTTGATGCTCTAGCTCCACTCGCCCCACCTTCAGAGTCACCTCTTTGAATCCCACTTGGGTCATGGGGAGTCCATTGGCCGCAATGATGGTAAGGCCAGAATCTGGTGGGGTGAGGTCACTATCTGACCAGTAGCGCTTATACAGTACATAGGATATGGTTGTTACCTGTGAGCCAGTGTCCAGGAGTGCGAACGTCGGGATACTATCCACAGTGAGGGAAAGGATGGGGCGACCTCCGACATACCGCTCACGCCAATCAGCTGGGCCTTGTGGGTCTATTCCTGAGGACTGGCCCTTGGCCTCAGGGGTTGCTCGTTTAATGGACACCGGCGAGAATAGTGGCCAGTCTTGTTGCATTTGTAACAAACAGGTTGTCCATACCGGTTGTTGTTCCTTCTCAACATCCAGGGGATGTCTTCCGGGCTGTCAGCAAGCTGGATCTTTTCTGTGGGCTTGGTCTTTGGCTGGAGCTGTAAGGTCGCGAGGATCCTGGTGACGTCGTTACTTAGGTGCTGAACTTGGGATCACAGGTCGTCAGGAGCTCCGGAGGGTGTTGCGGGTGTCGGCAGGGCCAACTATGGAGGCTTCACCGACACGTGAGAAGTATCAGCCGGCCAGGGCGATGGTGCGAGGTCACCAGCTTCCGATGTTTGCAGAGCTTTAATGGCCCGGTCCTTTAGGACCGCAAAGTTCAAGTCCAGGTGCTCCAGGGCCCACAGCCGTAACAACTCACGGTCCTCGGCTGACACCAGCCCCTGCAGGAACTGCTCTACCAGCATCTTATTGCTCTCTGGCTCACTAATGGAGTCTATCTGCCTCAGGGTGCGCAAGGCTGTCTGGAGCCTCAAGGCATAGTCCCGGATGGAAAACTGCATCCGTAATTCCGCTTCCGTGTGGGTTTCAAAAGCTACTTGCAGCTTGTCAAAAATGGCGGCTACCGAGGTCCTGTCTTTGTCGGCCCAAGTTTCTACTTCTTGTTCGGCAACACCGGTCAGCTGTCCTAACACCACTAATGCGCGCTGCTTGCCTTCATGGCATACATATCGAGAACGGTACATATCTTCTTTTTGAATACCTGCAGGGCATCGGGTCGTCCATCATACTGAGGTAGCCAGGCAGCGCTGTGCACGTAAGGTAAGGTTATCAGTATAACTTGTGTGACTGCCAGGACCACTGGACCTACCGCTCCTGCGTCCGGAGCGGGAGCTGCCGCTTCTCCGTCATCCAGCCCCGCCGCGGGCGCCGCCACTCCAGCGGGGGCCGCTGCTCCACCATCACTATCGGGTGCCGACATCCCTCCAGTTATTCCCCCTTGGTTTTTCGACAGCAGTCTTGCGGGACCCACTGTCCTTTGTGCTTCCTGTCTGGGGAGTCACCAACTTCCGCCTGCATTCCTAGGGGGCGGGGCTCCAACTTCGCGTTCATTTTCGGGGGAGAAGACCCCGGGCTTGTTGTTTTTTGCACCCAAAAATGGTGGCAAAATGGCGGCTGTCGAGCACCGTTTACAGTCCAAGACAAGGCACACTTCCACCAGGTAGGTAGAGGAGTTACAATCCTGTTCGTGACACCAAGTTTTGAGGTATGCCACCCCCACATCAGCAGCTGGGCTGCTCGGATCCGTATCCGCAGTAGCTCGAGGGGTCTCCGCACCCGGGGGTCGTGTGGACACTCAAATGAAAAGGGGATGTAATATGTACAGGGGATTGTTGTAGATAGTTCGTGATGCCACCCACGGTGTGTGGTAAGGTGGGGCAGAACCTGGGGGCGATGGAGCGGCAGCTAGGTGTTTTAACCCCTCCTTGAGTAGGGGTGGATGCCCTGGGGCTCAGTGTACAGAACACGGGAGGTGATGGCTGCAGGTGGCAGGGTGCCAGGCCGGGCCAGACAAGAGGGTATTGGTGTACTCACGATTAAATGATTGCACACAAGTCCACTGGTAAACCAAGGTGTCAATGGCCGGCTGCCGCTTCCGGGTGTATCCAGTTCCCACACTCGGCTGGTGTACCATTGTCTCTTCCTCCAGCACTATTACTTATCTTCTCCTTTGGACAACCTCGTGTGTAACGGGGAAGTCCTCTCCAGATTCTGCTTTGGTAGGGAGATGTGCCCGCGAAAACTAACCCGTGGGATCTCGATGGGTTGTTGTGGATACCCTATCCCCCGCAGTGGGCTGCCGTTTCGCTCTATCTGGGCTAACACACTGGAATAACGTCTGGAACCTTGTCCCTGGCCTGGTTAATTAGAGAAGGGGCTTGCAACCGTCTTCTAACTAGGGTCCAGGTACCCCGCCTGTGCACGGTTTCTGGACCGGATCTCCGCTGTCGGTATCGGCGGGCTCCAACCCTGCCCCGTTCCACTTTGGATTTCCCGCTACCGGACTCCCGTCGCCTTTGGATATGGTCCACTGCTTGCCACCTATCCAGTAGACCTTGGCCACTACCCTGGCTACCCTTCACTAGGCTCCTGCTCGACTTCCACTGAACTCTCACTCTCTCACTGACAGTTCAACTCCTTCTTTTCAACTGACTGGTTCCCTCCCCCGGATCCTCAAGATCCCTACATGGACACTCCCAATCTGCCTGGTCCCGCCCACTGGTGTGTCCTTCCAACCCTGAGGGGGGTGGCTAGGGTTTTGTGGCAGATGGTACGTGGTGTGGGATGGTGTTATGTGGGGTGTACTGTTTCTCTGTGGCCACCTGGCGGCGCCAGGGCGTCACACTAATATACCCCTAAGATACTGATATCTTTACCCTGCAGTTTTGTTTATTAAGTGTTTGCACTGTGCACTTTTGATATCATTATAGCACTTTCATAGGCACTGCAGTTTTTCTACCCATCAGAAAGATGCGGGCTCCGCGTAAGGCAGTGCCTTTGCCGATGACGTAAATATATATTATCGGTTGTGAAGGGGTTATCTTTATCTTGGCAGTGCCAGCTCGTCTGCATTTTCTACTTATATGTATTGAACTGTTTGATGCATTTTTTTTTCCAGGATATGTAGTATTGGTGCAGGAATTTGGTGTGTAAATTTCAGCACCATATCTGCATCTCTTGGCAGAAAAACATGGTTTTCTGCCAGGAGATGCAGGTCTCATTGAACTCAGTTCACCTGAGGGGAGGTCACTGAGTTCAATGAGGTCATCTGAGGTCAGTTTACCTGTGGTCCCAAGTGGGGTACTATGGGAACCTCCAGCTGTGATCACAGATAAAGTGAGTAACATCACCACTCACAGCCTTCTCCAGGGAAGATACCCATTAAAATCTGCTTAGAAGAAAGGCACGTTGGATAATGGATACAAAGGCATTGGGTCCATCAGGTTTTAATGATAAGAATGACCTGGTGATCTTTCTATGATCCAATAATTTTGTTAATTATATTTAATGACGATCTTTGCAGATGCTAATGTTTTCTTTGCATATGTTAGCTTTGATGCTATTTTTCTATAGTCTGTGGCCTTTATGAGGGTATCTTATTTAAACTAAACCCATATGAAAAATGTTTAAAAACCTTTTGGAGATATGTTAATTTGTTGATCCGGATAAATTCTTTTCCTTTTTTGCTGTCCTGCATTGTCATGTTCCCTTAAGGGTTAATACCGGTTCTAGTGAAGGTGTAGAACACTCTGTATTGTTTGTACAGAGTTGTTATTAATTAGCACGCTGTCAGACTAGTACAGGCCCTACATAAAGGTTGGTATGACAGCCTTTTTTGTGGATCTGTCGAAGTACCCGGTGTGGTGCTAAACAGTGCTGTCGTCCTCTGTGTCCACTTCAACACTCCCCCCAGCTGTCATGTATTTCGACTGAATAAAAAAGCTGCATTGCCATGGTGAGTGCCTCTTTTATGAACAATCACCACTCAAAGCTGTGGCTCATTTAGTCTCTACCTGAAGCCATTGTGTGCAGTCCTGTTCTTTGCACATACACTGTGACTTCAGTATTTAGCAGAACTAGAATCATAATGGGACCTCGTGTAGATCACGTTAGAACTGGGAGTTTGGGGTTTATAAATTGGAGAAATAGGGTGTTTTTATTTGTATTTTATTTTAAATAAAAGATTTTTTCATTGTTTGTGTTTATTTATTTTCACTTATAGTGTTAGTAATGAGGGTAGTCTCAAACACGCCTTCCATTACTAATCTAGGGCTTACTGGCAGCTCCAAGCTGTCATTAACCCTTTATACATTAACCTGATTGCTACCACACCAGGGCAATCAGCATGAGCCAGGTACAGTGCCAGGAATGTCGCATCTAATGGATGCGAAAATTCTGGGCGGCTGCAGGCTGTCATTTTTAGGGTGGGGGGGCCCAATAACCATGGTTCTGCCCAGCCTAAGAATACCAGCCCCAAAAGTTAGTTTTATCATGGCTTGGTATCAAAATTAAGGGGCACTGCACGCTGTTTTTTAATATCATTAGTTTAAATAATATAAAAAAAAGCCACAAAGGGTCCCTCTTATATTGATACACAGCCAAGATAAGCACATGTGCAGCCTGTAGCCATATGTTTTATCTGTGCTGAGTATCACAATATACGGGGACGCTTTAGCAATTGTTTTATTTATTTTTACATCACTATAGAGAGTCAGACAAGCGTGTGTGATTCCAAGCAATCACAGGCGCTCTCACACACGGTGGGGAAGCGGTCTGACTGCAGCCAATCACACGCCGGGACTGTTGGTGGGTGGGTAAAGCAGTGAATATGTATGAGAGTTAATTATTGGACTCGGAAGCAGTGTTACAGTCATGTGTCAGACTTGGTAAGCATAATGCTCCTGCTTTATTCTCTACTTTCTTTCTTTTTCCTTTTTTTTTAAAATTATCTGGGTGGCCGAATCTCAACAGTTACACGGCATTAGCTGAGAACTAGGTATCCTGTAAGGACCCTGAACCTTACAGCTCGGATTCGCCCATCACTATTTAAGTGGTATAAATAAAGATGAAAGTCTCTTCCACAGATCATCTACCACTCCCTTTTAGACAATTCCAGGGTAACCGCTGGTTTATACTTCCTGGCCCCTCTTGATCCACTAGAAATATCATCTAGCCAATCTGTGGGTGAGATTAGTCACCGCTGCAGCTAGTGATTGGCTGAGCTGACACTTTTTTTTCATTTTCTGTCTCTAGAAAGAAATCTGGAAGTAGAGATCATTGGGGAAGCATCTGAAAATGTTGGACAAGCGATCATTGGAAGTAAGTATTGTTTGTTTGCTACCTTTCTTGACACTCACAGTTTTGAAAACAAAAATTGATTGGTAGCGACAATTTAACCAGCTCATCAGGAAAAAGGCATTTTTTAATCCTAGACACGGACTATGTCACTGACTTCATCAATACTTCAATTATATATGTATATATATACATGCACATGGCTATTCAATTGACCCAGTTGAGGGGAGGAGATCTAAGATTTCTCTTGGGGCATCCTATAAACAGACCTAAAATCCCTAATTGCTTTTTTGTCAGTAAGCCACATAGAACTAGTAATTACATCATCAATATTTAAAACGCAGTGAAGTATCTTCTGTCTAACAAAAACTGCTTACAATCAAATACCAGAACACTCATTCTTCTTCAAGGTAGCCCAATTACTTTGCCACTTATGGCAGCCTCATGACAGCTGTTAAATATAAATCAAATATTGATAAAATTGAGAAAAGCGTATTAGAGAAATGGGAAGTCTAATAAATGTTAAAAATGTATTGTTTCAGGTGCTGTTAACCACCTAATAGCCAGTTCAATACATCAGTGCCTGATATTGTAGCAGCAAACAGCAGCCAACTTCAATGTCCTCACTTACAGTGCCATCTGGTATATCCAGGCAAAGCATTCAACAAAAATAAAACAAACTGAACAACACTCCCTCAATGTCTCCCTTCCTCGCCAACCTTCTATGTCCCAGTGTCGGCCAACATATGCACCCATAATAATGATCTAGTATTTGTGGATAGCCACAATAATGATTTTATGGCACTGGATCTTTATTTAGGGCTAAAGATGTGTGTACTTGAACTAAAAATTTAAATATATACCTTTAAGGAACTGCATTAACCTATTCAAGCAAATGATAAGCAAAAGGACAAAGGTTTTCTTTAGGCTAAATCCATTCTATTTTATGTTCATATCTTGTATAGATGCTAATGTAGATCTCATTTTCACATGTTAAATAAATGTCAAGAACTGGCATGGTAAGTGAAGAGTAGCCATCTTAGAATATCCTACTGCATCAAAGAAATAGAATATATAACAATAAAGAAATAAAATGTGCTGTTGATACTAATATTTGAAATTGTTTCCAAAACACATTTTACATTTTGTTTTCTCATTTTACCTTGCCGAAAGCCAAATCCATTGTATTTGCAAAAACCACAAGAATATTAACTTTTAGCTTACCTTGGCCATTAGTGGGAAGATATACTTTGATACACTGAACAAAAATATAAATGCAACACTTTTGTTTTTGCTATCATTTTCATGAGCTGAACTCAAACATCTGAGACTTTATCTATTTACACAAATGGGCTTTTTCTTTCAAATATTATTCACAAATGTGATCTTTGCTAGTGAGCAATCCTTTGCTGAGATAATCCATTCACCTCTCAGGTGTGGCATATCAAGATGCTGATGTGATAGCATGAATATTGCACAGGTGTGTCTAAAGGCAGGGTTATACGCTACGATTTTATCTGACGATATGTCGTCGGGGTCACGGATTCCATGACGCACATCTGGCATCGTTAGCGACGTCGTTGCGTGTGACACATACGTGCGACTCCAAACGATCGCAAATAGGTTGCAAATCGTTGATCGTTGACACTTCGTTCAGTTTCAAAATATTGTTCATCGTTTGGATCGCAGCAGACATATTGGTACGTTTTACACCCTGCCAACGACGAACAACATCAAAACGACCGCCTTGGTCAAAAAATATATCGCTTAACGATTTTGCGTCATTTGTGAGATCGTTACGTGTGGCCACTAATAAACAACCTATGTGCGATCTCGGCAAATCGTAACTACTAATGAGATCGTCAGATAAATCGTAGCTTGTAAAGCGGCCTTTAGGCTGGCCACAATAAAAGGCTGCTCTAAAATGTGCAGTTTTATAGTTTTGGGGGTTCTGGATGTGGTCAGAAAATCAGTCAGTGTCTGGTGTGACCGCCATTTGCCTCACACTGTGCAACACATCACCTTCCATTAGAGTTGACCAGGTTGTTGATTTTGGCCTACAGAATGTTGGTGCCCTCCTCTTCAATGGTTGTTGGATATTGGCATGAACTTGAAAACACTGTCATAAACAACGATCCGCAGCATCCCAAACATGCTCAATGGGTCACTTCTCCGGTGACTATGCTGGCCATGTAAGAATTGGAATGTTTTCAGCTTCCAGGAATTGTGTACAGACCCTTCCAACTTGGAGCCGTGCATTATCATGCTGCAACATCAGATGATGGTCGTGGATGAATGGCACAACATTGGGCCTCAGGATCGCCTCACATTATCCCTGTGCATTCAGAAAGGCATCTGTGACGCCCTGGCCTATCAGGTTGTCACAGGGTATTGTGCAATCTTCCCTTCTGCACAGTATCCACCCTCCTTGGTTACGGATCCTGGTCCTTTGGTGTTGCTAACAGCTTAGCCAATCAAAATCCTAGGAACACTGCCCACTTTAACCTACCAGACACACCATTGGGGGCCTGAAGGGAATAGGGCCGCCACAGGGGGGTTGGTGAGGGAAAAGTGAGGAAAGTGACAGTTGAGCAGAGTTGAGCTGAGACAGTGGAGCTGAGCAGAGGAGGAGAAGTGACTCTCCGAGAGGGAGAGGTCACGGAGGAGAGCCCCTGTGTACTAGGTGGCAGACGTTGGTCTGGGCCTGGTAGGAGCTGGAACCCTGCTCGCAGGGGACAGTATCAAGGGGCACGGACTGCTGAGGAGGGCGGCCGGCGGCCTTGAGCTATCACCGGGCAGGGGCCAGGGCACGATGGGATACGTAGACCCTAGGCCAGAAAGTAGCTTCATGCGTTCCGATAATTTACCCGACGGGGGTGAAGACTTAAAGTGTCATCCCCAACCCGCTCCAAAATCGGGGTACTAGCGCACCGATGGGATAGGACTTTCCCACTACAATCCAAAGAAATCCTACGCATGAACCCTGAGAGCAAGCTCACTCTGTTAGCCATACGGGTGAGCGGGACCCGGAGAGTTTTATACCCACGGGTCCAACAGAGACGAAGGTGCCAAGGACAGGGCCACAGGCTAACAGCAACACCAAGGGCACAGATCCAGGTGTGCTCCCTACAGGCTACAGTGGTGCTCAGAATTCTGGTTTACAAGCTGTCGGTGTAGTTATTCCGGGACTGAGTGAGTACATTGAAAACCCCAGTTCTTATCCCCACCGGCACCCACATACCATCCTATCATCAACGGGCCCCGGGACACAAACCCCCTTCCCACGGAGGGGTTAAACATCAGGCTGCCACACCATCGTCACCGGGCTCCCCAACGGCAGCGGTGGTCCCTTACATTACCACGCACCGTGGGTGGCATCACGAACTTTCCAAAAACCCTCCTTGTACATATTCCCCCTTTTTAATCGAGTGGCCGCTCGACCCCCAGGTCTGGAGACCCCTTGAGCCAGAGCGGATCTGGATCCGAGCAGCGGCCCGGCTGCAGGCACGGGGGCGGTACACCTCAATAAAATGCACCTGTGTTCATTGTCCATAACATACATTTGCCCCTACCATAACTCCATTGCCACCATGGGCCACTCGATTCACAAAGTTCATATCAGCAATCTGCTCACCCACACAATGCTATACGCGCAGTCTTCCATCTGCCTTGCACATTTAAAACCAGGATTCATTCTTGAAGAGAACACCTCTCCAATGTGCCAGACGTCATCGGATGTAAACATTTGCCCAATCAAGTCAGTTACAAGGACAAACTGCAGTCAGGTGGAGACCCCGATGATGATGACGAGCAGCAGATGAGTTTCCCTGAGACAGTTTCTGACAGTTTGTGGAGAAGTTATTTGACTATGCAAACCATTTGTTGCAGCACTGTTCTGGAGGGCTGGTCTCAGAGAATCTTGGAGGTTAAGTTGCTGGATGTAAAGTTCCTGGGCTGGTGTGGCTACACATGGTCTGCGGTTGTGAGGCCAGTTGGATGTACTGCCAAATTCTCTGCAACGCTTTTGGAGATGGCTTATGTTAGTGAAATGAAAATTAAATTTGCTGTCCACAGCTCTGGAGGACATACCTGCAGTCAGCATGCCAACTGCACGCACCCTCAAAACTTGTGATGTGTAGCATTGTGCTGTGTGACAAAACTGCACATTTTATTGTGGCCTTTTATTGTGGCCAGCCTAACGCACACCTGTGTAATAATGATGCTGTTTAATCAGCATCTTGATGTGCTACACCTGTAAGGTGGATGGATCATCACCGCAAAGGAGGAGTGATCCCAAACACAGATTTAGACACATTTCTAATCATTATTTGAGAGAAAAAGGCCTTTTATGTGCAAAGAAAAAGTCTTAGAATTTTAAAGTTCAGCTCATGAGAAATGGGAGCAAAAACAAAAGTGTTGCGTTTATATTTTTGTTCAGTGTAATAGTGTGCATTTCTATTACCAGGGTTTCCGCTTCGTTAAACTCCCATAATATTGACTTGTTGAGGTGAGCAGTTGATTTACACCATTATGATCTGTCTTCCTTATTGATTTTTGCTGTCCATCTGAAGTTATTTGTAATATAGTGAGACCTATTGAATTGCAGTGTCAGCTATTCTCCAATTGATCTGAAGTTGGTATTTTGCAGTTATTGAAGAAAGTAACAATTCAGCGTATCCTGTGGTGGAGTTGAACAATGCTCTGCATGCCTGTCTAAGAAAAAGAGCAGTGAAGAAGAGGATAGCTCTCAAGCACTCATATTGGTTCTCATCATCTTTATTAATGATATCAGCCCAGGGGGGACAAACACATTATTTACTGTAGATTGGATACAAGAAAAACAGTCCAGAATTAGTGGCTATAGCTGAATGTGTGCCTTCTAAGCTGTCATGTCAACATGAGCACACCAGTCTGGGAATGTACTACCTGAAGGTGTTGCAAAATTGTTTTGTGTACTTTTAATGATCCACACTACTTGTAAGACTATATGGTCCCCAGTGGCTCTTAACCTGTCCCTTTCTCTGAAATGACAAAGTGTTTCAGAGTCAAACATACCTGGTTGAGGACATATAGCCAGTGTCTAAAACGTACTGTCCGTGGATCGGACAGCCTGTGTCAGCTGTCAGGTTTTCTTTAAACCGTTCATGTACAATTTTTGCATTATGCCAGACAGCACAATATGGCTATGGGAATACTGGTGCTGTGTATAAGAGGTGGGCAGGGCCCCATGATGTGAACATGCTATGTTTTATGTATTTACTGTTGTATATTATAAATGCATGTGTGTATATGTAAGTGTTTTAGAAAGCAATACCTTTAGGATGTAGCAGTGATTGTGTTGTTTAACAAGTAACCATAGGTTGTTTTAGCAGTCGAGATATCTGGCGGTAGAGCAAGTCTAGATGAGGTGTTAGATAAGATTTGGTTAAAGTAGTTGAAGGAGGAGTGAGAGATGGCAGGGTGAATGGTTGGAAGGGGAGCTCCAGGGGGAGTCAGTGAAGAAGTGGGTTCAAAGTGGGAGGACTTGGTCTTGGTGCTAGGGTCAGTTAGGGAACCTAAGGTATCCTCTGAAGGTCTGGAGGCTATTGCTCACCCTGGTGGGCTTAGAGACTCGCCAGGTTAGAGAGCTGTTGGGGCTCAGAAGTGGACAAAGTTGAGCGGTATTAGGTTGAAGGAGGAGCAGAATTTGGAGTATTGAGGACTCGGTCCATGATGGTGGGATACAGTATCCCACATTATCCCACATTGAGATGGAGGAAGGCTGTAATGTAATAACGATGTGAAGAATAAAAGTAAACAAAACTGGTTGGCTAAGTATCCCACATTGAGATGGAGGAAGGCCATGTCTTTAATAACAGTGTGAAGAATAAAAGTAAATAAAAATGGTTGGCTAAGTGATATCTAGTGTCGCGTGTCTTACTATGTTGAGGACCGGCAGCAGGGGTGACTGATACCAGCGTGAAGAAGCAAGTAAGTGTCATGCACTCCGTCCAAAGTCAGTCCCGCACAGAGTCTTCTTGGTAAGGGATGCTGGGTCTGCGAGGTCTGGGGCCAGCAACCTCCTTCACTGTGAATGCTTTCCAACAACTGATCTGCAATAATGTTTATATAGATGATACATGCCGTAGTAACATCTACATCAGGGTACTCAAACTTGGCTGAGTATATGGCTACACATAGAAAAAAAATAACTTGAGGGGCCTCATTCTTTTCAGGACAAAGTGATATTTTTATTCATAGTATGTTTTTTTTCTTACATCTTTGGATCACTGTTTTTCAACATTTTTGGCTTGTTTATTATAACAAACGTGCACACTTTTTTTGTTTAACCCTTTCACGACCGGCCGATTTTTCGCTTTCCGTTTTTTTTTTTCGCCATTCTTTTTCTGAGAGACGTAACTTTTTTATTTTTCAGTCAATATGGTCATGTGAGGGCTCATTTTTTGCGGAACGAGCTGTACTTTTAAATGAAACCATCAGTTTTACCATATTGTGTACTAGAAAATGGCAAAAAAATTCCAAATGCTGAAAAATTGCAAAAAAAGTGCGATAGCACTATGGTTTTTGAGATATTTTATTCACTGTGTTCACTATATGGTAAAACTGATGTGTGGGTGTGATGCCTCAGGTCAGTGCGAGTTCGTAGACACCAAACATGTATAGGTTTACTTTTATATAAGGGGTTAAAAAAAAATCGGAAGTTTGTCCGAAAAAAGTGGCGCACGTTTTACGCCATATTCCGTGACCCGTAGCGTTCTCATTTTTCGGGATCTTAGGCTCAATGACGGCTTATTTTTTGCGTCTCGAGCTGACGTTTTTAACGGTACCATTTTTGCGCAGATGCTACGTTTTGATCGCCTCTTATTGCATTTTGCGCAAAAGTTGTGGCGACAAAAAAACGTCGTTTTGGCGTTTGGAATTTTTTTGCCGCTACGCCGTTTACTGATCAGATTAATTGATTTTATATTTTGATAGATCGGGCGTTTCTGAACGCGGCGATACCAAATGTGTGTATATTTTTTATTTTTTTAACCCTTTAATTTTCAATGGGGCGAATGGGGGGTGATTTGAACTTTTAGGTTTTTTTGTTTTTTTTTAATTTTTTAAAACTTATTTTTTTACTTTTTTTTTTTATTTTACTAGTCCCCCTAGGGGGCTATTGCGATCAGCATTCCGATCGCTCTGCAGTATCTGCTGATCACAGCTGGAAGGCTGTAAACAGCAGATACGCTGTCTTTCTCTTTTGCTGTGCCCCGGGCACAGCGAAAGTGAAACCAATTCATGTGTAGTACAGGAGTCATCACATGACCCTGTACTACCATGACAACTATCGGGAGTCACGTGATCGCGTCACGTGACTTCCGGTTTCGGCGGTAAGTAAAAACTTTACCGCGATTGCGCTTATAATGGCGCTGTCATGTATTGACAGCGCCATATAAGGGGTTAATCGGCACGAGCAGATAACGATTCTGCTCGTGCCTAGCAGGCACACATCTCAGCTGTGAAAATCAGCTGAGATGTGTGCCGATCGCGGCATGCTGCCGCCGGAGGACCGCGGGCAGTAAGATTATGTCATTTAGGACGTAATTTTACGGCCCGCGGTCGTTAAGGGGTTAAATATAAAAAATGTAAAAAAAATTCATGCTTTATTTTGATTTTTTTGTTTTACATTTCATCCTCTTTTTGTAAGTGTGTCATCCAGGGCTATGGGGTACTCAGTCCCGTGCCGTATATTTACGGGGATGCTTTGTCACAGTTGTGTAACGGCTGATGTACGGTTCTGTGACCCTGGGGACGCTTTTTAATGGAGAATATCTACAAGGGAGATGAAAGAGTTTATATTGTGACGCCACTTGCGGGTTGCGGTTATGGGGATGGAACCACTGCTGCACAGTCTGTTACCACTGGGGCTGATGGTGGTGACAGCCTGGATGGTAGGCCCTCCACAAGTAGAGCCGGGCCCCAGGGAGTGATGGTGGGATCTGGCGCAGAAAGAAGGGAGACCACACAATGGGGATGCAGTGCAATTTCTGTTTTACTTACGGTGATGTTGAGTTCAAGCACTGAGGACGGCTGGTTTAGACCCCTGGTCTCTTTTGTCCCAGTGCCGGTGTGGTGACCTGGTAGTCTCATTCCCCGACACCTCTCACTGGTTGGTGGGACCCCGTAGCTTGGAGCATTTGTGGGTCCCTTACTGTCTGTCAGCAGTCTCTCATTCGTACGGTGGGCAGTGCGAACCCTGTAGGGTCGGTGTTCTGTTCCGGCTCCTGCCTCAATTTTTACTACTGGTGCCCCCGGATTCTTGGGTCAGTGAGGTTCGTGAAGGTTGCCTCACTGTGCAAGTATTTGTCAAGTTGCCTGAAGCTGTCGCCTGACCTAGGGCCCTGTGATCCGTCGGTGCTCTGGTTCCAGGAGTACCTGGCTGTACCCTCTCTGGCAACCACTCTCCTATGCCACCTAGGTCATTGTTACACGACCCCATCTGGAGACACGTCCGTCCCCTTCAATTGTCACTATCTGACTTCACTGTCTTACTGAGTGTCTGTCCCCTCCCACCAGATTGCCTTCTAGTGGACTGGACTGGCTCTGCCTCTGGGTGGCCATCCATTGGGTCCCGGACTAGTCAGTCATCCCTAATGGTGAGTGGGAACTGGAGATGTTATGTGTTTTGGTGGTACTGGCACTGGTCTTCCAGGTTCCTGGGGATAGGCCCTGCATCTTGGTCAGGATGCAGTACCTAGTAGTGCCCTGAGAGGTTCGGGGGGTGCTACATCAGTAATATAGTTTTACAGTTGCCACCATAGTAATTGTAGCAATGTCCCCTCCTTTGTTCCCATCCTGTAGTAACGTGCCCCATTATTGTCCCAATCCTGTAGTAATGTCCCAATCCTTGTCCACTTGTAGTAATGTGCCCATCCTCCATCCTGTAGTAATGTGCCCATGTAGCACCCCTGAGACCATCAGGGTGCTACAAGGTTCTGCATCCCCACAAGGATGCAGGGTCTACCCCCTTAGGGATCCAGAACTCCTGTGCTGGTAACACCAAAAACCCAGGTAATCCCAGTTTTCAACGACATTACCCCATACAATGGTACCCAGCTAGGGTGGGACCAATGAATAGCCACCTAGAGGTGGAGCCAATCCAGTCCACTAGTTGACCAGGTGGGAGGGGCAGACTGTGGACAGAGAGAACACAGGAAGTCAGTAAAGAGAACTACAGCAACTGTAGGAGTGTGAAGGTGGAAGCAAAGTGACATCCTTACTCCTGACTGGGTTAACGGTGACCTGTTACCCAGGAGAAGTGGTTGCCGGTGGAGTACTCCCGGAACTACACACCGACGGGGTACAGGACCCTAGGACAGGAAAGAGCTTCAAGCCGACCTGTTAACACCTGCACAGCAAGAGGACCATCAAGGACCTTGCTGACCGTAAAGAATCCGAAGACTCAGTAGCAAAGGGAGAACCGGGGACAGGACCAAAGACTCCAACCCCACAGGGTTCACGCTACCGTCAGGCGGACAGAAGTGGGCAAACCACAGAACGAGGACCCCCAGTTGTTCTATACCGCGGGGACCCACTTACTAGAGACAGGTGCAGGGGAAGAAGGTACCAGAGAACCAGACTGGCACTGGGACGAAGGGGACCTGGAGGCGAAACCAGCCGCCCTCGAGCAACCAGACATCTACCAGCAGTGAGTAAACCAGTTGCATTGAACATCTGTGTGAACTTCCTTCTTCCGATGCCCACTGCACCATACACCCTCTGGGGCAAAACCCTACTTGCGGAGGGTCTACCATTCTAGCTGCCAATATCATCAGCCCCAGTAGAGACATTCTGCAGCGGCGGCTCCCTATACTTAGCCGCAACACCGCAAGTCGCGTCACAAGTGAACATTATTTTATTCTCCCCAGTAAATATCCCCATTACAAAAAGGGCCCAGGGCACGGTGCCGGGTAACGGCCACCACCGTGACATTCCCAGTAGAAACTCTGCCCGTAACCGAGTACCCCATATCCCTGGGTGCTACACCCATCCTTGTCCCCATTCTGTAGGAATGTGCCCATCATGTAGTAATGTGACCATCTTTGTGCTTATAATGTAGTAATGTGCCCATCCTGTAATATTATGCCCCATCCTTGTCCCCTTTTACTAATGTGTCCATGCAAGTACTCTTCTTGTAGTAATGTCCCTTTTACTAGTCCTCTTCTTGTAGCAATGCCCCATCCTGGTCTCCTATTGTGCTATTCTTGATATTCATATATGAAAGAGGAAAGAAGGAAGCGCTGTGAAGGACCTTACTAAATTGGACCCTAGCAAAAATGCCAAGGGCGCTCACCTGGGGGGGTTGCACACCCTTGTACAACAGCGATGGATTGTGAAACAAAGTAGGACAATAATCCAGCCAAACACTGACAATTCCTCTGTCTGTGTTTCTGTAGGTGTGTCCTTCAGAAGGTCATGTGACCGGTCACAGGATCGCATCACCACAGGTCCTAGCAGCTCACAAAGGATCACGTAGTGGCCAGTGAAGTAGTTGATTTAACCCAGGCTGCTCCTGCCGTTGATCCCCAAAGGGGAATAGATGAATGGAAGGCGGAAAAGAACAAACCGTCCGGCGGAGTGCCAAAAAGGAGATTTTCTTCTGTCTTTTAAAAGACTTTATTGAGCATAAACCACATTCACCTGATGAAGATAGCTTGCCTATTGAAATGCTGCATTGTGGTTTATGCTCAATAAAGGATTTTAAAAGACAGAAGAAAATCTCCTTTTTGGCGCTCCGCTGGACCATTTGTTATTTTCTGCCTTCCATTCTTGATATACACAAACAAAACAACAAACATTCTTCACACCTGTCTTCTGTTCCCTTGTTGTCCTCTTCTTTGCTTCTTGCTGCCCGTAAACATGTGGACCCGTAACGATCACGGCTGGTGGAGGGGTCGCAGTTGTTCATGCTTCATCTGAAATTCAGATGACTGTTTTGCTGGCGCTGCACTGAATCCAACTCTTTCTGCACTATTACAATGGTAGCTGACGGCCAATCAGAGGCAAATATATCTGTCAGCTGCTTGCCTCTGATTGGCCAGTGGCTTCCATTAGAATAGTGCAGAGAGTTGGATTCTGTGTAGCGCTGGCAACACACTGACGGCTGCAGCCCCTGTACCAGCTGCGATTGTTACTGTGTCCACATACCTGCGGGTCTTAAGAAGCAGCCTGAGGGGCTGCATGTGGCCCGCAGGTCTTAGACCCCTGATCTACATGAATACAGATACAATGGTTTCCAGCACAACATTTTTCTGAACATCACTCTGCCTCCTCCAATAACTGATACCTTTCTATCATAGTAAAAGTTAACATCTTCCGCCAGTAGCGGATACAGATGGAAGAACAATATATGGGCCTATATTAGTGCCTGTGACAGGACCTGCTTGCTAATTTAAAGATAAAAATAGGCCCTCTTACCTCTTGGGCCCCTTTGCGACTGCACGTGTTGCACCAACGATATGTCCGCCCCGGTATTCCACAATAAGTGTTGCTAGTGTTATTTTCTGTGGGTACAGACTAGACAGAGTAGGCTTCATTCTTTTTTTAAGACGTAGTCTTATCACTATTTAGCACTTGTCAAAGTCACTGATCCTTACTCATGCCCATTTTTACTGATTCCAACACATTCCAACACATCAACGTCAAGAAATAGCTGATCTCTTACTGCCTCATATATCCCATACTTTGACAGGAGCCACTGTAATGAGACAGTGTTATACACTTTACCTGTCAGTGGTTTTATTATTATGGTTAATCCTTGTTACTCTACTGTCTCCTTTCTCTCTGAAAGTGAATGCTTGGGGCTACTTTACTATTACAAATCTATGAATTAATATATGCCAAGTCTCATTTATTTGAACTGCTGTTCAACAGTAAATACAAAGGACACAATATATATATATAATATTCAGTTTAAATATTTTTCAACAGAAATATTTAACCAAGTGTCATGTGTATTAGGAATGGCAGCCGGTTACAATTTTAATATTTTTAATCACAAGATTCAAGCTGTTCATTTTAGTATTTATTAGTGAGACAGCAGGAACATATATCCACAGAGAATACCAAGAATGGCTTCCAGCACTCTCGAGTATTATCATGATGAAGACTTTGATGCCAAAGACTTTATTGAGACTCTTTTCGTGCAGGAGAATTAGGATAAGGGCTTGCTCACACTTCCACATAAAGCAGACGAGTGCAATGAGAGAAAAAAATTGCATTGAACTCGGACCAATGTTATTCATCGAGTCAATGCTGATCTGCAATTTTGTCCTCAGCTGTATTTGGCATGACAAAAAAATCTCAGCATGCTGTGACTGGCCGCGTATATTGAACAAGACTCCTCAAGGTAAATCTATGGGTGGGGGAGGAAAAAACCCCCAAACGGATACAAAATCCATTCTGCAGCATAGGACACTGGAAAAGATCCTGTAAATGATGGTTAATTAATAGTTGCTGAGAAAAAAATGTATTGCATATGGACGGCATTTGCATGGCTTATACTGTAGATACTAGGCGAGAAAATAATCGCACACTTGCATACCAATCACATTTCACATGGTATACCAAGCGGATTTCACTACTCCCACTTCTCTGGACAGAAAATTATATGCAAGTGTGAGCGAACCCTACCGTAATACAGGAAAGCTTGGGCTATTCGGTGGAATTACTACAAGGATTATTTTCTTCAAGTATACATCCTGTTAACTATATCTTTAAAAACCTGTATAATTTATTCTGATGTCTTTTAATGATAATGTGTTAAAAAAAATCTCTTTACAAATCCTTTTTTTAATCTCATTAGCCTATAAATTGTTTTTACCTATTAAAGGGAACCTGTCAGCTGATACTTGCTGCTCAATTCGTGGGCAGCATGAATCAGGCACTGGCTGTTTTAGCTCAGCTAGGTACAGTATGTTCGCCTCTGAAACACTGTAGAAACACATACTTTAATAGACAAAGCAAGATCGGGCACTGCAGAGCAGATCTGCCGGGCAGTGGAGCCGTACTCACAGGTTTTATGGTTCAACTGTTCCAGGAATGCACATGCGCCTGTGTGGATAGTGCCTTGCAGAGTGGTGCTCAGCGAGCAGCATGAAGAGAATTCAGAGATCCAGCAAATAGAAGAACAAGGCGGCAGCTCATTCTGTCAGTTACACAAAACTTTTTATTCTGCGGTTGCAGACATATACAGGAGCAGTGAAGGGGGAGAGAGGAGTGCAGGGGCGAGGAGCGGACGACAGCCTGTTTCACGCTGTATAGCGCTTTGTCGAGACGCTATACAGCGCAAAACAGGCTGTCGTCCGCTCCTCGCCCCTGCACTCCTCTCTCCAACTTCACTGCTCCTGTATATGTCTACATACTTTAATAGTCAGGGATCTGCCTGTCTGACAAATGTACAGGCTGGTCTCCGTGCCAGCTGCTTCTTTCCGCCCTCTAACAGTGACTGACAGGTTTCTTTCTATGTGCATATATAGGAGGAGACTAGTTATGGGTGGACACGGACTGTAAAAGTCCGGATCCACGCTGTATCAAATCTACCCAAGTGCCGGACCTAGGGCCGGGATTCCAGATATTGATCCAGATTCGGCACTTGGGAAATAAAAAAAAAAAAAAAAGAAGGAAAAATAAAGAAAATAAAGTAAACGCTTCATACTTACGGAGGCTCCGGCACAGCTGCAACTGCTCCCAAGGCCTCTCTTTCAATTCCTGGGCCGCTTATCATTGTTCATCCATACACACTGCTTTCTCCACCCATCGGCCATCCTAGCGTCTGTGATTGGTTGCAGTCAGACGTGCCCCCAGCCTGTGTGACAGCGTCTGACTGCAACCAAACGCAGGCAATCTATGCGGGTCTATGTCGTACAGTAAAAATAATTAAATAAAACAATTGGTGTAGGGCCCCCCCATATTATGATACCCAGAACAGATAAAGCATATGGCTACAGGCTGCAGCCCCCAGGCGCACGTCTATCTTGGCTATATATCAAAATAAGAGGAACTACATGCGCTTTTTTTCAATTATTTAAATAAATAATTTTAAAACACGGCATTCGGTCTCCCCAATTGTGATACCCAGCCATGATAAAGCCTAACAGCTGGGGGCTGGTATTCTTAGCCTGGGGAGTCCCATGGATTTTGGGACCTGCCCAGGCTAAGAATAGCAGCGTACAGCCACCCTGGAATTGTCGCTTCCATAGATCGGGTAATAGGATTTAATGACAGTGCACAACTGTCATCAAGCCCAGATTTAGTGATGGGTAGGGGTCTATGACACCCTCCATCACTAATCCTATAAGTAAAAATAAATAAACACAGAGAAAAATTCTTTATTTGAAATAAAATACAGCACCCTCTTTCCCCTCTTTATTAACCCCAAAAGGACCCTTGAAGTTCCGCCATAATCAATATGATTTACCATGATGGTCCTGGCTCTGCTACATCGAAGCCTGGAGAGACCAAAAATATGTCCGATCTTTCCAGGCTCCGGGAAACACTGACAAGGGGGACCCAGCTGACAGCAGCAGTGACTTCATTCAGTTCACCGGAGGTCACACCCGGGTTCCCACGGTATGACCTCTGGGGACCTAAAGCATTCTAGCTTAAAGTGCAGGGCCTTAGCTCCGCACCCGCCAGCCCTTTAGCACTGACAGTGCCAGCTAGGGGTCAGGGAGTGCGGGGATGCTCGTATGCTTTATCTGTGGTGGGTATCAACATATGGGGGAAACCTACGCTAAATATTTTATTTAATTTTACTATACGATACTGACTCGCAGACTGCACCTGTGATTGGAAGTCTCAGATAGGCTTTCACAAAGGCAGGGAGAGCGTCTGACTGCAACTAATCACAGACGACGGTGGGCAAGTTAAGCAGTACATATGCAATGAAGGTAAATTATCGGCTCCGGAAGTGAATGCTTGGCCTGGAAGCAAAGTACAGCCTTGGTAAGTACATGCGGGCCTACTCCTATTCCCCATCCCTTCTACCACCATTTTTAATCGCCGGATTTTGGTCCCCATAGCCTTATATGGGGACCATTATCTCGCCCAGAACCGGATTTTAAAAATCCAGATTACACGGACCTGCCGGTCATGGTTATCTGTGAGTCCGCTCATCACTAGAGGAGACCTATCACTCCAGGGCTGAGGGCAGGGAGAACTTGCCTGTCAGACTAGTCTACAACCCTATCTCAGATCTCTGCAGCTATTCCCTGCCCGCTGTTACTGACAGGTTTCTTCCTATGTGTGCATATAGAAAGAGACCTATCAATCCAGGGTAGGGGGTGGTGGGAAGCCACTAGTGACTCACCTGTCTGACAAGTTTAAAACCCAGTCTCAATCCCCGGTAGCTTCTCCCCGTCTGCGGACAGTAACTAACTAGTCTCTCCCTACATGCGTATAAATGAAGAGACCTGTCTCTCGAGTGCAGAGTGGGCAGGAAGGCGCTGCCTATCTGACTAGTCTACAGCCTGATCTCCATACCAGGGTCTTCTCATCATTAGAGACAGCTGTCAGTCAGTGTCGGGGGTTTGCTTACACATCTGCAATCCAATGAGGACAGGCACAATGAGTTCAGCATGGCTGTTGGGGTTTGTTTACAGCCACTTTTCACTACACACTGAGTTGCGACTGAAACCACACCGGCATCACCCCTATGACTAAAAGTGGAACGCTACCAAGGGAAATAAAGTTAATTTCCTCAAGGCTCTTGGTGCAGGTGCCAGGCAGGTTCCGAATGCTATTAACCTGCATATTAACTACATATCTGTAGTTTAATCGCATTTTTTCACATGACAGGTTCCCTTTAAAAAGTTAGTCCACTTTCATTTCATAGATACTATCCTATATATTGATACATTCCCCAGACTTCAACCCAAACACTTGTGGATAGATTTGAAGAAAAGGTATACAGTATACATACCAAAGTAAATCTACCAGTATGCACCAACATTGGGAACGTGTAGAAGAGACCTGGGATCAGATTTTGGTTGAGATATACTTAAATCTGATCTAGAGCATGCCCAGAAGGATTCAGTCAGTATTGAAAACCAAAGATGAATTTACAAAATGCTAACAAAATAATAAAAATTAAAATTAGATTTTAGCCACTTGCAATGTTTAAATGGCTCGCACTGGGGATAAATGAGTGTTATTGGCTGTAGTGTGTACGAAAAAAAAATGAAAAACCCCGCCTTACCCTGTTAATGCTCTGTTTATTGTTGACTGATGTGGACGAAGAGCCGAACTGCCAATCAGTGACTTCCAATGAGGTTTAGGTCAAGTCTTGGTCCCGAACTGAACTTTATCTAAAGTCCTTGCTGAACGTCCATGGATCCACTCTTCTCAAGGTGGAATTTAGACAAAAAAAGGGAGAAAAAAGGCGAACACAGTCCACAATATCAAATATAATTAATTTTTATTATAAATCATTAAATTAGAAAAAGAAAAAATGTGGTACATAGATAATTAGTGGTGAACAATATCTACCAAAACCTGCCAATAAAAAAATGTAACTGGCCAAATCCCAATTTATAAATTCCATTCCAGAAATGTAATTTACACTGAATTAAGGATAATTAATCAACATGAATATGCCAAATTCCTACAGTCGTATATATATTTCAAACTGGGATACGGCTATTGAGTTTTATACACTCCATGACGTCACAGACAATAATCAGATAAGAGGCCTTCTATCTCCACTAGTGAAAGATTTTTAACATAACAATCAATGTCCAGCTGTTATGGGATTAGCCCGGGCAATTGCACCTTAAATCCTGAGCTATATTATAAAGAAGCTATTGTTCCCATTATTAGCGCATAAGCCGCAGTCAGGTGATTACTAACTGAGGAGACACTAGCCTAAAGATAAAGGTAAAAGAAGCAAAGGTAATTACCTAAAACAGCTGAGTGACACGAGATATTGTCAGGGATAATAAACAGCCCGACGGCCATTTTGGAGACCTTCGCCAGGGGGCGGTATTAGGGTGAGAGAGGATGGGGTTTATAACTAACTAGCAACAAATCAGAAGGGGATCGCTTAATGATGTTCGCGTCACCGTAACAGTATGGAACGCAGGTCGGTGGCCACGTTAGAGTCACGTGAATGAGTAATGACTCATAGATCACATGACCCCTGGAGACGTGACAAGCCGGTCCGCAGCCCACAATCACAGCGGCGCGAGCGTACAGCGAGGCACTCCGGATTCACCTCTGATACACTACAATTGCTAAGTTTTGATAAGAGAACACTCACATTTAACCATAAAGAAAAAAATCAAGACTAATATGTGATTACCCCAAAGGACTGCATTTAAGAAAATGGCAGAAATAATAAATTACATCCTGACTAAAACACATGCTTGCAGTTGGAGAATATGCATATACATATATAAGAATACAAAATACATATGATTACATATGATTCCACAAAGCATTCACATGAACAAACATAACCAATATATCTCCATATTATATAGCAAAAAATCTAGAATATATATCACATATTAATTATTAATAACTTAAGCCATATAAATAGAGATGAAGCCAGGATGAATTCACTTAAATACTTGAGGATCAAAGTCCTTAAATTTTCCGCCAAAGTCAGAATGCAGGTAAAAAATGAAGAAATGAAAAGACGCTAATGCAGGAATCTGAAAAAAAAGAGTTAAAAAGAATAAAACTCACAAACCTAAAACATTATAAAAACTCTCTCTTGCGTGTACATTGAACTTTCTGTGTGGAATTTCCAGAACATTCTCAGAACGAGGCTCCATAGGTCTCTCCCGGTCAGCGGCAGACCAGGAATTTTTCACTCTTTTGAGAAATTATGTACCTGCCTCTGACTGCGAGGGACCTATGGAGCCTCATTTGGAGAAAGTTTTCAGAAAGAAGCTCCATAGTATATGATGAGCAACGTGAGACATTACACCATTGGATTACGTCGGAACTTCAAGGGTTTCTTTTTAATTAATAAATTGGTGATTGAGTGAGTATGGGAGAGCATTTATTCAAATAAACTTTTTTCCTGTATGTGTTTTTTAACTGTATTTAAATAAACAATTAAACAAAATTGGCTTGGGGTCCCGTCTATTTTTGATAACCAACCAAGGTAAAGCAGACCGTTGAAGGCTGCAGCCTTTTAACAAACTTTATTAGCAAATGAACAGCAGCTGAACTCTGAACTTGGACATAGACTTCTGTGAAAAGTCCATGTTCGAACCCCAGACGCAAGGTGTCCGGTACAAAGCCCGATCTTTACAGTTCCGATTCATTTATCCCATCCCTAATAGAGACTGGTGTAGTCTTCAAGATAATCTGAGGACTAAATTGGTTGATTCTCTGCTGAGTCCATACTGCAGTGAGATGTGTTATTGTTTTATTTTATTTTTTTAAATACATTTTCAAGACTTATCCAGTTTAGCCTAGAGACGAATCTCTTTAATATTTCTTTAGTAATACTATATTAATATTTAATTTCTTTAATTTCTTTAGTAATATTGCATATCTGCTCATATTTTCTGTTGTTTTAGGCCAGATGTCAATTTAGGTGTAGATTAGTTGGGTATCAAGTAATGACTTCGTACTGACATTTAACACTGAGTATAGTAGATGTAACAAAATGTTTACATTAAAATGGAAAGTGCTGACGCAAACGGTGTTCTTATATCCTCATTGTGAATAGACATGAAACTTACGGTAGATCATTCCATTTCAATTATTATAAAAAGCCAGGAGCATAATAGCTGGACACTCGTATACTCACCAAGACTGAAGGCCTTGGTGTTTCTTAGAGTACCATTGATATCTAACCATATGCCTTTTCTCATGAGATTTGTCTAGAAATATAGATTTTAATGTTATAACTGATGCGTAACAGAATTGCATATTCCCAGAGTCATAATCTAATTTATAAAGCTGAGTGTATGTGTGTATGTACAGTATGTGTGTGTGTGTGTGTGTGTGTGTATGTATGTGCGCTAAAGGAATCCGCTCCGTCACATTTACAATCACAAAATTTTGCACAGACACCTCATGTGACTCAGGGAACGTCATAGACTATGTTTTGAGGGGAAAATGTAACCCCGCGCTTTACAGTTATTCACGAAAAAAAACTGGTTACATTAAAGTCAATGGAGCTGGGAGCTACAGGTCATTAATAGGAGCTATGACTGGTTGATATAGGAACAAAGGACATTCTTAGTATAAGAAGCTTATGTGTGAGGTAATATTATGTTGGTGAACAGACGGAAAGAGAGAAAGAGACAGACAGAGACAGACAGACAGGGAAAGAGGCAGACAGGGAAAGAGACAGACAGACAGAGACAGATAGGGAAAGGCAGACAGACAGAGGCAGACAGCAAAAGAGGCAGACAGGGAAAGAGACAATATTCAAAATAGCAGTTGCACTCAAGTAAAGGGAAGGAGTAAAAACAAGTATGTGGATGGTAAGGCAGACAGGGAAAGAGACAGACAGGGAAAGAGAGACAGGGAACATATAGACAGAGAGGGAAAGAGACAGACAGAGACAGACAGACACAGAGAGAGACAGACAGAGATACAGAGACAGACAGACAAACAGGGAAAGAGTCAGACAGAGAAAGAGACAGACAAGGAAAGATACAGACAGAGAAAGACAAACAGAGACAGACAAACAGGGAAAGAGACAAACGGAAAAGAGACAAATAGGAAAAGAGACGTAAAAAAAGTGAATCAGCTCACCATCATGTAGTCATTCCAGCAAGGACAATCCAGATGGTGCTTGTGGGTCAAGAAGGCTGTAGTCAATAAAAAAAATGTTTAACTTTATTTCAAGTTTCTATGGACGTTCTTTGTGCTGGGGATCCACATTTTTTTGAGGAAAAGAGACAGACAGGGAAAGAGACAGACAGACAGAGACAGACAGAAACATACAGGGAAAGAGACATGGAGAGAGACAGACAGTGAGCGTGACAGAGAGAGAAAGAGACAGAGACAGACAGGGAAAGAGACAGACAGGGAAAGAGACAGATAGGGCAGAGACAGACAGACAGAGACAGAGACAGACAGAGAGACAGAGACAGACAAACAAGGAAAGAGACAGACAGACAAACAGACACAGACAGACAGGGAAAGAGACAGACAGGGAAAGAGACAGATAGAGAAAAACAGACACGGACAGACAGAGACAAACAGGAAAAGAGAGAGAAAGGGAAAGAGACAAACACAGACAGAGAGACAGACAGAAAAAGACAAACATACAAGGAAAGAGATGGACAGGGAAAGAGACAGACAGGGAAAGAGATGGACAGGGAAGGAGACAGACAACCAGGCAGACAAAGAGACAGACACACAGAGACAGACAGGGAAAGAGACAGATAGAGAGACAGAGATAGACAGATGGAGCTAGAGAGGGAGAGAGAGACAGACAGGGAGATAGAGAGAGACAGACAGGGAGATAGAGAAAGATAGACAGACAGAGATATAGAGAGACAGACAGAAAGAGAGGGAGAGAGACAGAGAGACAGTTACTATACCGAGCAACTTTAAATGCTGTTTAATTTTACATATATTATATAAATAAAAAAGAACAATGGGTAAGATGAGCAATTAAAACAGTCATTAAATGGAATAATTTTGAAAATAGTTCTATAAAGAGAGATGAGCGGACTCAAACTCAAACCAATTAATTGATTAAACAGGTAGGTCCAGTATAAGGGGTAAAGGATAGGAATTGCAGATGGTGATTTTATTAATCTCCCTAAAGTCCAAGCATTAACGCAACCCTCCATCTATTTTCTAACAAAAAAATCCCACAATGGCTGGAGAGGTAGATTGCTGTATATGCCCCTTGGCCAGACTCTTTTGAATATACTCTTTCAAGGTCTCTCTCTCTAGACAAAAAAAGCTGTGGAGGAGAAGCGCAATAGGGTCTTACCAGGTAACAATAAAATCTGTAGGAAGTGAGAAAACTCACCTATGGAGGTTGCGCCAGTCACATCACCTATAACAGCCGAGAATATGGGTGAATCAGCTGCAGCCCCAAGATGAACGTGAAGATTGCAGAGAAGAAACGGTATTCACCACATCAGAATGTATTATTAATTTATGTCTTTTATTCTGTATGCTCAGGTCAACGTGTTTCAGGGGTCGCAGCCCCCTTTCATCAGGACAACAAGCAAAGAACATCAACAAGATTGTTTTGATAGGAATGAGACAATATAAATACATCCTCCAGTGACGTTACGGGACATCCCAACTTTCAAATCTTGGTGGGATCCTTCATCGTTAACATAACGGTGCAAGGATTATAAAAGAGTTATTCAAAACACATCAGGCTTATGATCAAAAGAACGTTATATGAATTATTGCTAATTTATAGAGTTGAGCGCGGTTCGAGGTTCTCCAGTTCTAGGCTCGAGTGATTTTGGGGCCTGTTCTAGATCGAACTAGAACTCGAGCTTTTTGCAAAAGCTCGATAGTTCTAGAAACGTTCGAGAACGGTGCTAGCAGCAAAAAAACAGCTAATTCCTAGCTGGCTTTCCGCTGTAATAGTGTAAGTCACTCTGTGACTCACACTATTATGAAATTTCAGTGTATAGTGTGCGTGAACAGCGCCTTCAGATCACTCCTGTTTGTATAATGGCGATCGCCATTTTTTTTTTTTTTCCTTGTCTTCCTTCCCTAAGCGCGCGCGTGTAGTGGGGAGGGCCATTATGTCAGCCAATCCCAGACACACACACAGCTAAGTGGACTTTTAGCCAGAGAAGCAACGGCATGTGTGATAGGATGTCCATGTCACATGTCCCTGCATTATAAAAACGAGTATCTGGCCGTCCGGACGCCATTATCTCTTCTGCGTCCTTGGTGTCAGACATCACTGGCGCAGCTCCGTCCTTTGTCCTATCACCGATACTGCTGTATGCGCTCCATACACAGCGCTGGACAGCATAGGGATAGCACTTTCCATCAGTCCTTTTAAGGGCTCGTACCGGCAGGGTCAGAGCCATAGGTGACAGGTCCTGAAAACAGAGACAGCGTCTGTGTAGCTAAGGTCAGGGATTTCGTCGCTGCATTTCCCCATTAGGAGGGAATAGAAAGGCAGGCTTCCATTCCTCTACCCAGAGCCCCACAATCCTGGCACTGTACCCTCCTGTCCTCTGCACACTCCAACTCATTATAACTAAGCCATTATACTAGCAAACACTCAGTGTACCTAGTGGCATCCTAAACGTGGCTATTGGACTTTGCTATAGTCCCACTAGTGCAAAGATATTTGCAGCACCTCTGCCTGCATTGCACACTCCAACTCATTATAACTAAGCCATTATACTAGCAAACACTCAGTGTACCTAGTGGCATCCTAAACTTGGCTATTGGACTTTGCTATAGTCCCACTAGTGCAAAGATATTTGCAGCACCTCTGCCTGCATTGCACACTCCAACTCATTATAACTAAGCCATTATACTAGCAAACACTCAGTGTACCTAGTGGCATCGTAAACGTGGCTATTGGACTTTGCTATAGTCCCACTAGTGCAAAGATATTTGCAGCACCTCTGCCTGCATTGCACACTCCAACTCATTATAACTAAGCCATTATACTAGCAAACACTCAGTGTACCTAGTGGCATCCTAAACGTGGCTATTGGACTTTTGTCTAGTCCCACTAGTGCAAAGATATTTGCAGCACCTCTTCCTGCATTGCACACTCCAACTCATTATAACTAAGCCATTATACTAGCAAACACTCAGTGTACCTAGTGGCATCCTAAACGTGGCTATTGGACTTTTGTCTAGTCCCACTAGTGCAAAGATATTTGCAGCACCTCTGCCTGCATTGCACACTCCAACTCATTATAACTAAGCCATTATACTAGCAAACACTCAGTGTACCTAGTGGCATCCTAAACGTGGCTATTGGACTTTTGTCTAGTCCCACTAGTGCAAAGATATTTGCAGCACCTCTTCCTGCATTGCACACTCCAACTCATTACAACTAAGCCATTATACTAGCAAACACTCAGTGTACCTAGTGGCATCCTAAACGTGGCTATTGGACTTTGCTATAGTCCCACTAGTGCAAAGATATTTGCAGCACCTCTGCCTGCATTGCACACTCCAACTCATTATAACTAAGCCATTATACTAGCAAACACTCAGTGTACCTAGTGGCATCCTAAACGTGGCTATTGGACTTTTGTCTAGTCCCACTAGTGCAAAGATATTTGCAGCACCTCTTCCTGCATTGCACACTCCAACTCATTATAACTAAGCCATTATACTAGCAAACACTCAGTGTACCTAGTGGCATCCTAAACGTGGCTATTGGACTTTTGTCTAGTCCCACTAGTGCAAAGATATTTGCAGCACCTCTGCCTGCATTGCACACTCCAACTCATTATAACTAAGCCATTATACTAGCAAACACTCAGTGTACCTAGTGGCATCCTAAACGTGGCTATTGGACTTTGCTATAGTCCCACTAGTGCAAAGATATTTGCAGCACCTCTTCCTGCATTGCACACTCCAACTCATTATAACTAAGCCATTATACTAGCAAACACTCAGTGTACCTAGTGGCATCCTAAACGTGGCTATTGGACTTTTGTCTAGTCCCACTAGTGCAAAGATATTTGCAGCACCTCTGCCTGCATTGCACACTCCAACTCATTATAACTAAGCCATTATACTAGCAAACACTCAGTGTACCTAGTGGCATCCTAAACGTGGCTATTGGACTTTGCTATAGTCCCACTAGTGCAAAGATATTTGCAGCACCTCTGCCTGCATTGCACACTCCAACTCATTATAACTAAGCCATTATACTAGCAAACACTCAGTGTACCTAGTGGCATCCTAAACGTGGCTATTGGACTTTTGTCTAGTCCCACTAGTGCAAAGATATTTGCAGCACCTCTGCCTACATTGCACACTCCAACTCATTATAACTAAGCCATTATACTAGCAAACACTCAGTGTACCTAGTGGCATCCTAAACATGGCTATTGGACTTTGCTATAGTCCCACTAGTGCAAAGATATTTGCAGCACCTCTGCCTGCATTGCACACTCCAACTCATTATAACTAAGCCATTATACTAGCAAACACTCAGTGTACCTAGTGGCATCCTAAACGTGGCTATTGGACTTTTGTCTAGTCCCACTAGTGCAAAGATATTTGCAGCACCTCTTCCTGCATTGCACACTCCAACTCATTATAACTAAGCCATTATACTAGCAATTGATGCTGCCAGTTTAAGGGCCGTAGTTGCATTGTCAGGGATATTTATTCTTTATTATTCTGCTGTTAATAAAGCTAGACCACCGCTGCAATCTACACCACCTCTCAATTTTTACTACCACATTTTCAGTGCACAATCTTGTCGCAATCAACATGAGTGGCAAAATGACAGATGCTGGTGGAAAGGGGAAGAGGCGTGGTGGAAAAGGAAAAAAAGGGTTTGTCCGTGGGGAAGGTGGCAAAGCTCCATTATCATTTGCTGAAGAGAGACCATCTACCAGCAAAAGTAAGATGTCTACTACTTACCGTGGACAATCCGATGTGCTCCCTTTTTTACGGACACGAACAACAGGAACAAAGGTAGATGATGGCCAAAAAAGGAAAATGCTTGAATGGATCTCAAGTGGTCCAACAAGTGCCCTCTCAGCCACTTCAAGTACCGCATCCAAAAAACACCAGTCCTCTGAGTTGTCATCCCAATCAAACTTGCTTTCTCCCAGCTCTGAAGTCTCCATCAGCCCTGCACAGTATGGTGGAACTGAGATGGCTGAGTCTGCAGAGCTGTTCAGTCACACTATAGCCTGGGAATCAGAGGTCTGCTCCCAAGCTACAGTGAGTACAGAACAGGAAATGGTCTGCAGTGATGCCCAGAACCTTCGTGACTCTGATTCAGGCCGTGAGGACCAAGTTTCTGAGCATAATGTTGACCCTTTGTCACAAACTGTAACACCTGTGGTTATAGACAATGAGGAACATACTGATGAAGATGAGACGCAGATACCCGATTGGGATGACAACTTAAATATTCGGTCAGGGCAAGAAGAGGCTCGGTCTGAGGGGGAGGGGAGTGCAAACACAACAATTGATGATGAAGTTCTAAATCCCACCTACTGTCAACCCACAGTCAGGCACTCGAGGAGGTCAACAGAGGTGGTGGAGGAGGATGCAACTGATGACGAAGTTACCTTGCGCCTTCCTGGACACAGTCGGAGTACTGCTAGCACATCTACAACTGCATCCTCAGCCACCACTCTGCCTCTGAGCATTATTCGGGGTGGATCAACCGGTCGCATGGCCTCTAAGCCTTGCCTAGCCTGGTCCTTTTTTAACATAGAAAAAGATCGCCCAAATTATGTGATCTGTAAAATTTGTCATGGTTCTCTTAGTAGAGGTCAAAACCTCAGCAGTTTGACAACTGTTTCCTTGAATCGTCACATGAATAAATATCATATGTCTCGGTGGGAAGCTCACCGTGCTGCAATGCGGCCTAGCGGAGCGAACCATCCACCGCCTGCCCCTTCCAGTGCATCCGCGCGCTCTTCATCTTCTAGGACTGTGGGGACAGCTGTCACACCTGTTTTTCCACCCACAACTTCCACCACTGTAACCGCAACAGGCAGTTTGCTTGGCAGGTCGTCAGTTGGTTTGGAAGGGGAAACAAGTGAGTGTGTACAGCTCTCTCAGACATCGATAGCACCAACGTTGGATGAAGGCAACATCATGTCTCCGCCTGCACTTTCCTCACAAACCTGCATTTTTCCAGGGACACCCTACTCAACACCGTCTACACACAGCAGCCAGATCTCTGTCCCTCAGATGTGGTCAAATAAAAGGCCACTTCCTGCGACCCATGACAAAGCTAAGAGGTTGACTCTATCCCTCTGTAAGCTGTTGGCTACCAAAATGCTGCCTTTCCGCCTAGTGGACACACAGGATTTTAGAGACCTTATGTCTGTCGCTGTGCCCCAGTACCAGATGCCTAGTCGCCACTACTTCTCTAAGAAAGGTGTGCCCGCGCTACACCAGCATGTCGCACACAACATCACCGATTCCTTGAGAAACTCTGTGTGTCAACGGGTGCATTTAACCACCGATACTTGGACCAGTAAGCATGGACAGGGACGTTACATGTCGCTGACTGGGCACTGGGTAACTATGGTGATAGATGGTGAAGGGTCTGCTGCACAAGTCTTGCCGTCCCCACGACTTGTGTGTCAATCCTCTGTCTGTCCAAGTTCCGCCACTGCTTCTGCATCCTCCACCTCATCTGGGTCCTCCACCTCCGCCCCAAGCCTGCCTGGTCAGGCCACCAGCGTTCTCACTGCGCAGAAGGAATCACGCACCCCTCATTACTATGCTGGCAGCAGAGCGCAACGGCATCAGGCGGTCTTTAGCTTGACATGTCTTGGGAATAAGAGTCACACAGCTGAGGAGTTGTGGTCAGCTCTGCGGTCCGAGTTTAATAACTAAAAAGCAAAAGAGAAAATTCAGCTCACCGAATTGCTGTGATCCGCTGTATTTCCAGGGAGGCGCACGGAAGGCTAGGCTGCCATGAAGAAATCAGAAAAGGAAAATTTCCAGCGCAGTTCAACTTTTCTTATAAAAATTCATCTTTATTAGTCAATCCATAAAAAAGGGGGGATTTACAAGCGGTCAGCAAAATATAGCATAGAAGTTATGCAGACCCCACCAAGCTACGCGTTTCGACGTGAGTCTTAATCATGCTCTGGGGAGGAAGAGATGTCGGCTTCCTATATCGTATAACACACACCCTCTCAAATTAAAAACACATGTTTGCATCGAGAGAACTTTCACAATGGAATACATCACATTATAAGTATATATACACTGCGGTTTTTCCATGGTAGAAAGAAAGGATGAAAAGAAGAAGAAAGAAAAAAAGAAGAAGAATTTTGAGAAAAGAAAAAGAAAATTAAAAAAGAAAAAATAGAAGAGGATAGAGACATGAAAGGAAGAAATAGGGGAAAAGAGAGATAAGAAGGAAGAAAAAAGAGAAAGAAAGGATGGAAATATGCTAGTAAGAAATTAAGAGAGTGATAAAAATATAGTGATTAAAAACATAATCATATAATATAATCATATGATATAATACACTGATGCATGATTATAGGGAACAGTCATTACACGATAATAGTAGAAAATATCAAATCCACATGGATATCTTTCATAGCTCATTAGTATTCCACAAAAAAGCATCGGTGGATTAGACCCCTGTCAATATGCATCGTATAGGAAAGAGGAGAAATATAGGAGAAGGTATTTCATCTTATACAATTATAATTAGAGTCCCAGAGGATTTGTAACGGGTAGCAGTACCAATGCACAATCTATACCTATGGAGCAAATATGTAAAACCTTGTATAGATAAATATTAGGGGATGTGAATATAGATTAATTTTTTATTTATTATGTAATCCACATTGCAGAGGAGAATTTTTTTGATTTAAGACTTTTTTTTTTACCCTCTCTCTAATCCCTATAGTTTTGCTGTTATTTGCTTATTAGTTATTATTATAGGCAACTGATATCAAGAGCAAAATATTGTTTTCATAAAGCTATGAATTAGAAAATTCATCATGTATAAATTATTCTATAAATAAAAATTTTTTGAAATTGAGAATATTTTATTAGTTTTATTTTTGTGTTTAATTATGTTTGTGTATTTATTTATATAATTGTAAAAAAAAAAAAAAAAAAAAAAAAAAAAAAGTGGGTCCATTGAAGACTAGAATAAGACGCCATCTACTCGATGCGACTAATCCACAAGCTGTTTCAGTATCAGCAGCTTCACGGCATTTCCAAACGATACATGGAGGAGATTTGCATGACTTCAAATTCACAGGCATTGAAAAGGTCTTCAGACCGATCCGGGGTGGGGATCATAGGAGGAAACTCCTCAATAGAGAAACATATTGGATCCTCACCCTTGAGAGTAGGACACCACACGGCATGAATTACCGACAAGACCTTATTTTACACTATTAATTTTCAAACTCACTATTTCCCTCTTTTTTCTCCTCTCTCTTTTTTGTTTTTATTCCTTCCCTTCAATTTCTGGATGACATATCATGATGTTTGATAAACGATCTGATTTTTTGAAACTATAATCAGTAATTAGATTATAAAACATTTACAATATTCATTATAATAACTCATGATCAATCCAACATAATAATTTTGGTACAAATACTAGTGCCCTGAGCTCTAAGAATATTTAATTGGTCGAATAACCACATATATATATAATTGCCCTTTTTTTTTTTTTTTTTTTTTTACAATTATATAAATAAATACACAAACATAATTAAACACAAAAATAAAACTAATAAAATATTCTCAATTTCAAAAAATTTTTATTTATAGAATAATTTATACATGATGAATTTTCTAATTCATAGCTTTATGAAAACAATATTTTGCTCTTGATATCAGTTGCCTATAATAATAACTAATAAGCAAATAACAGCAAAACTATAGGGATTAGAGAGAGGGTAAAAAAAAAGTAAAAAAAAGTCTTAAATCAAAAAAATTCTCCTCTGCAATGTGGATTACATAATAAATAAAAAATTAATCTATATTCACATCCCCTAATATTTATCTATACAAGGTTTTACATATTTGCTCCATAGGTATAGATTGTGCATTGGTACTGCTACCCGTTACAAATCCTCTGGGACTCTAATTATAATTGTATAAGATGAAATACCTTCTCCTATATTTCTCCTCTTTCCTATACGATGCATATTGACAGGGGTCTAATCCACCGATGCTTTTTTGTGGAATACTAATGAGCTATGAAAGATATCCATGTGGATTTGATATTTTCTACTATTATCGTGTAATGACTGTTCCCTATAATCATGCATCAGTGTATTATATCATATGATTATATTATATGATTATGTTTTTAATCACTATATTTTTATCACTCTCTTAATTTCTTACTAGCATATTTCCATCCTTTCTTTCTCTTTTTTCTTCCTTCTTATCTCTCTTTTCCCCTATTTCTTCCTTTCATGTCTCTATCCTCTTCTATTTTTTCTTTTTTAATTTTCTTTTTCTTTTCTCAAAATTCTTCTTCTTTTTTTCTTTCTTCTTCTTTTCATCCTTTCTTTCTACCATGGAAAAACCACAGTGTATATATACTTACTAGAAGGTGGCCCGATTCTACGCATCGGGTATTCTAGAATTTACGTATTGTGTAGTTAATGTATGATTTTTGTTATATATATATATATATATATATATAGATGTTGTTGTGTGTAGTTACCAAGTGTTTGTGTAGGGGCTGTACATGTTCTGGGTGTTGTCTGGGTGTAGCGGGGGGTGAGAGCGGTGTTGTTTGTGTGTTGCGTTGTGTGTCGTTATTTGTGGAGCGCTGTGTGTCTGTATCGTTGTGTATGTGTGTTGCGCGGTTTGTGTGGGTGTGTGTGTGTGTTTTGGGGGGAGGTATGTTTTGTGCAATGTGTGTGTTGTGCGGTATGTGCGTATATTTGTGTGTGCCGCGGTGTTTGTGTGTTGGGTGTTGTGTGTCTGCTGCGTTGAGTGTGCGTGTGAGTCTGAGTGTGCGAGTGAGTCTGAGTCTGAGTCTGAGTGTGCGTGTGAGTGTGCGTGTGAGTCTGAGTGTGAGTGTGCGTGTGAGTCTGAGTGTGAGTGTGCGTGTGAGTGAGTGTGAGTTTGAGTGTGAGTGTGCGTTTGAGTCTGAGTGTGAGTGTTTGTGTGAGTCTGAGTGTAAGTCTGAGTCTGAGTGTGAGTGTGCGTCTGAGTGTGAGTGTGCGTGTGAGTCTGAGTGTGCGTGTGAGTCTGAGTGTGAGTGAGTGTGTGTGCGTGTAAGTCTGAGTGTGAGTGTGCGTTTGAGTCTGAGTGTGAGTGTGCGTTTGAGTCTGAGTGTGAGTGTTTGTGTGAGTCTGAGTGTAAGTCTGAGTCTGAGTGTGAGTGTGCGTCTGAGTGTGAGTGTGCGTCTGAGTGTGAGTGTGCGTGTGCGTGTGAGTCTGAGTGTGCGTGTGAGTCTGAGTGTGCATGTGAGTCTGAGTGTGCGTGTGCGTGTGAGTCTGAGTGTGCGTGCGAGTGTGAGTGTGCGTGTGAGTGTGCGTGTGAGTGTGAGTGTAAGTGTGAGTGTGAGTCTGAGTCTGAGTGTGCTTGTGAGTCTGAGTGTGAGTCTGAGTGTGAGTCTGAGTGTGAGTCTGAGTGTTAGTCTGAGTGTGAGTCTGAGTCTGAGTGTGAGTCTGAGTCTGCGTCTGAGTGTGAGTCTGAGTGTGAGTCTGAGTGTGAGTCTGAGTGTGAGTCTGAGTGTGAGTCTGAGTGTGAGTCTGAGTCTGAGTGTGAGTGAGTCTGTGTCTGAGTGTGAGTCTGTGTGCGTGTGCGTCTGAGTGTGCGTCTGAGTCTGCATCTGAGTCTGCGTCTGAGTGTGCGTCTGAGTGTGAGTCTGAGTGTGAGTCTGAGTGTGAGTCTGAGTGTGAGTCTGAGTCTGCGTCTGAGTGTGCGTCTGAGTGTGAGTCTGAGTGTGAGTCTGAGTCTGAGTGTGAGTCTGTGTGCGTGTGCGTCTGAGTGTGCGTCTGAGTCTGAGTCTGCGTCTGAGTCTGCGTCTGAGTGTGCGTCTGAGTGTGCGTCTGAGTGTGAGTCTGAGTGTGAGTGTGAGTCTGAGTGTGAGTCTGAGCTGAGTGTGAGTGTGAGTGAGTGTGAGTGTGAGTCTGAGTGTGAGTCTGAGTGTGAGTCTGCGTCTGAGTCTGCGTCTGAGTGTGAGTCTGAGTGTGAGTCTGAGTGTGAGTCTGAGTGTGAGTCTGAGTGTGAGTGAGTCTGTGTCTGAGTGTGAGTCTGTGTGCGTGTGCGTCTGAGTGTGCGTCTGAGTCTGAGTCTGCGTCTGAGTCTGCGTCTGAGTGTGCGTCTGAGTGTGAGTCTGAGTGTGAGTGTGAGTCTGAGTGTGAGTCTGAGTGTGAGTGTGAGTGTGAGTGAGTCTGAGTGTGAGTGTGAGTCTGAGTGTGAGTCTGAGTGAGTCTGAGTCTGAGTGTGAGTGTGAGTGTGAGTGTGAGTCTGCGTCTGAGTCTGCGTCTGAGTGTGAGTCTGAGTGTGAGTCTGAGTGTGAGTCTGAGTCTGCGTCTGAGTGTGCGTCTGAGTGTGAGTCTGCGTCTGAGTCTGCGTCTGAGTCTGCGTCTGAGTCTGCGTCTGAGTGTGAGTGTGAGTCTGAGTGTGAGTCTGAGTGTGAGTGTGAGTGTGAGTGAGTCTGAGTGAGTGTGAGTGTGAGTCTGAGTGTGAGTCTTAGTGTGAGTCTGAGTCTGAGTCTGAGTGTGAGTCTGAGTGAGTGAGTGTGAGTGTGAGTGTGAGTCTGAGTGTGAGTCTGAGTGTGAGTGTGAGTGAGTCTGAGTGAGTGTGAGTGTGAGTCTGAGTGTGAGTCTTAGTGTGAGTCTGAGTCTGAGTCTGAGTGTGAGTCTGAGTGAGTGAGTGTGAGTGTGAGTGTGAGTCTGAGTGTGAGTCTGAGTCTGAGTCTGAGTCTGAGTGTGAGTGAGTCTGTGTCTGAGTGTGAGTCTGTGTGCGTGTGCGTCTGTGTCTGAGTCTGCGTCTGAGTGTGCGTCTGAGTCTGAGTCTGCGTCTGAGTGTGCGTCTGAGTGTGCGTGTGAGTGTGAGTGTGAGTGTGAGTGAGTCTGAGTGTGAGTCTGAGTGTGAGTCTGAGTGAGTGTGAGTGTGAGTGTGAGTGTGAGTGTGAGTGTGAGTCTGCGTCTGAGTCTGCGTCTGAGTGTGAGTGTGAGTCTGAGTGTGAGTCTGAGTGTGAGTGTGAGTGTGAGTGAGTCTGAGTGAGTGTGAGTGTGAGTGTGAGTGTGAGTCTGAGTGTGAGTGTGAGTCTGAGTGTGAGTCTGAGTCTGAGTGTGAGTGTGAGTCTGAGTGTGAGTGTGTGTGAGTGTGAGTGTGCGTGTAAGTCTGAGTGTGAGTGTGCGTTTGAGTCTGAGTGTGAGTGTGAGTGTGCGTGTAAGTCTGAGTCTGAGTGTGAGTCTGAGTGTGAGTCTGAGTGTGAGTCTGAGTCTGAGTGTGAGTGTGAGTGTGAGTCTGAGTGTGAGTGTGAGTGTGTGTGAGTGTGAGTGTGCGTGTAAGTCTGAGTGTGAGTGTGCGTTTGAGTCTGAGTGTGAGTGTGAGTGTGCGTGTAAGTCTGAGTCTGAGTGTGAGTGTGAGTGTGAGTCTGAGTGTGAGTGTGAGTCTGAGTGTGAGTCTGAGTGTGAGTCTGAGTGTGAGTCTGAGTGTGAGTCTGAGTGTGAGTCTGAGTGAGTGTGAGTGTGAGTGTGAGTCTGAGTCTGTGTCTGAGTCTGTGTCTGTGTCTGAGTCTGTGTCTGTGTCTGAGTCTGTGTCTGAGTCTGTGTCTGTGTCTGAGTCTGTGTCTGAGTGTGAGTCTGTGTGCATGTGAGTCTGAGTCTGTGTCTGAGTGTGCGTCTGAGTCTGTGTCTGAGTCTGCGTCTGAGTGTGTGTCTGAGTGTGCGTCTGAGTGTGCGTCTGCGTCTGAGTGTGCGTCTGAGTCTGCGTCTGAGTCTGCGTCTGAGTGTGCATCTGAGTGTGAGTCTGAGTGTGAGTCTGAGTGTGAGTGTGTGAGTCTGAGTGTGAGTCTGAGTGTGCGTCTGAGTCTGTGTCTGAGTGTGCGTCTGAGTCTGTGTCTGCGTCTGAGTGTGCGTCTGAGTGTGCGTCTGAGTCTGCGTCTGAGTGTGCGTCTGAGTGAGCGTCTGAGTGTGCATCTGAGTGTGCGTCTGAGTCTGCGTCTGAGTGTGAGTCTGAGTGTGAGTGGCGGCCAATCCGTGCGGGGGGTCGGATCCGAGGCGAGGCGAGCGGCCAATCCATGCGGGGGAGGAGCCGAGGCAAGGCGAGCGGCCAATCCGTGCGGGGGGGCGGGGCCATGGCGAGCCCAGCGGCCAATCAGCTTTGTGTCACCGTAAGGACACTTAGTGTCACCGTAAGGACACAATTTTGGAGCATGACAGACAGACAGACAGACAGACAGACAGACAGACAGACAGAATAAGGCAATTATATATATAGATAATGTGATGTATTCCATTGTGAAAGTTCTCTCGATGCAAACATGTGTTTTTAATTTGAGAGGGTGTGTGTTATACGATATAGGAAGCCGACATCTCTTCCTCCCCAGAGCATGATTAAGACTCACGTCGAAACGCGTAGCTTGGTGGGGTCTGCATAACTTCTATGCTATATTTTGCTGACCGCTTGTAAATCCCCCCTTTTTTATGGATTGACTAATAAAGATGAATTTTTATAAGAAAAGTTGGACTGCACTGGAAATTTTCCTTTTCCGAGTTTAATAAATGGTTGTCTCCACTCAACCTGCAGCCTGGTAAGGCCGTGTGCGACAATGCTGCAAACCTGGGTGTGGCCCTTCGCTAGGGCAAGGTGACACACGTACCTTGTATGGCTCACGTGTTGAACCTTGTCGTCCAGCAATTTTTAACACACTATCCCGGCCTAGATGGCCTTCTGAACAGGGCACGAAAACTGTCTGCTCACTTCCACCGTTCAAGCGCCGCAGCTGAGCGACTTGCATCGCTCCAGAAGTCTTTCGGCCTGCCGGTTCATCGCCTGAAATGCGATGTGGCGACACGCTGGAATTCAACTCTCCACATGTTACAGCGACTGTAACAGCACCACCGAGCCCTGGTGCAATACGTCATGACGTATAGCCTGGGCCAACGAGATGCAGAGGTGGGTCAGATCACCCTGATGGAGTGGTCTCAGATCAAGGACCTATGCACCCTTCTGCACAGTTTCGACATGGCGACGAATATGTTTAGCGCTGACAATGCCATTATCAGCATGACGATTCCAGTCATTTACATGCTGGAGCACACGCTAAACACTATTCGGAGTCAGGGGGTGGGACAACAGGAAGGGGATGAACTACAGGAGGATTCATATGCGCAAGACACAACAACATCACCAAGGTCCAGACGTTCATCATCACCAAGGCGCCAGGCATGGGACCATGGGGGACAGGGATCAACAAGGGCGCATGGTAGCAGGCGAGATGTTGAGGAAGGTGCAGGAGAACATGAAGAAATGGAGGACGAACTGTCCATGGACATGGAAGACTCAGCAGATGAGGGAGACCTTGGTCAAATTTCAGTTGAAAGAGGTTGGGGGGAGATGTCAGAGGAAGAAAGAACGGTTAGCACCTCTATGCCACAAACACAGCGTGGACTTGGTTCGCATGGCTGCGCAAGACACATGAGTGCCTTCTTGTTGCACTACCTCCAACATGACCCTCGTATTGTCAAAATTAGAAGTGATGATGACTACTGGCTTGCCACACTATTAGATCCCCGGTACAATTCCAAATTTTGTGACATAATTCCAGCCATAGAAAGGGACGCACGTATGCAGGAGTATCAGCAGAAGCTGTTACTCGATCTTAGCTCGGCTTTTCCACCAAACAACCGTGCAGGTGCAGGGAGTGAATCTCCCAGTTGTAACTTGACAAACATGGGACGGTCTCGTTATCTTCAACAGTCTACCCGTACCAGTAGGACCGTATCTGGGGCTGGTAACAGCAATTTTATGGAATCTTTTCATAATTTTTTTAGACCCTCTTTTGCAAGGCCACCAGAGACAACAAGTCTGACACATAGTCAACGGCTGGAGAGGATGATACAGGAGTATCTCCAAATGAACATCGATGCCATGACTTTGCAAATGGAGCCTTGCTCCTTTTGGGCTTCAAATCTAGAAAAATGGCCAGAGCTCTCCAGTTACGCCTTGGAGATTTTGTCGTGTTCAGCAGCCAGCATTGTCTCTGAACATGTCTTCAGTGCTGCTGGGTGTGTGCTGACAGATAAGCGCACGCGTCTGTCCAGTGACAATGTGGACAGACTGACGTTCATCAAAATGAACAAGTCATGGATCCAGAAGGAATTTACTACCCGTGTCATCCTGGGGAGAGTAAATGCTTGTGGATATGGAATGTGCTTGATGCAAATCAAAACATCCTGTTTGCAACTAGGGCACAACTGCTGCCACTGAAGGGGTGGGTGTGTGTGGGGCCCAATTTTTTGAAAAAAGGGAGACTCCGCTTGGAGTAACCCTTGCTTACATTGTTTTTAAAAGAAGCCAAGATGAACAGAGCTGGGATCAGGAAAGACTTTGCTACCTACCCTGGTGTCATCCTGGGGACGGTTAATTATGGCGTATTTTTGAATGTGCTTGATGCAAATCTAGCTGTGAAGTGTACAACTGGGGCACAACTGCTGCCACTGAAGGGGTGGGTGTGTGTGGGGCCCAATTTTTGGAAAAAAGGAAGACTCCGCTTGGAGTAACCCTTGCTTACATTGTTTTTAAAAGAAGCCAAGATGAACAGAGCTGGGATCAGGAAAGACTTTGCTACCTACCCTGGTGTCATCCTGGGGACGGTTAATTATGGCGTATTTTTGAATGTGCTTGATGCAAATCTAGCTGTGAAGTGTACAACTGGGGCACAACTGCTGCCACTGAAGGGGTGGGTGTGTGTGGGGCCCAATTTTTGGAAAAAAGGAAGACTCCGCTTGGAGTAACCCTTGCTTACATTGTTTTTAAAAGAAGCCAAGATGAACAGAGCTGGGATCAGGAAAGACTTTGCTACCTACCCTGGTGTCATCCTGGGGACGGTTAATTATGGCGTATTTTTGAATGTGCTTGATGCAAATCTAGCTGTGAAGTGTACAACTGGGGCACAACTGCTGCCACTGAAGTGGTGGGTGTGTGTGGGGCCCAATTTTTGGAAAAAAGGAAAACTCCGCTTGGAGTAACCCTTGCTTACATTGTTTTTAAAAGAAGCCAAGATGAACAGAGCTGGGATCAGGAAAGACTTTGCTACCTACCCTGGTGTCATCCTGGGGACGGTTAATTATGGCGTATTTTTGAATGTGCTTGATGCAAATCTAGCTGTGAAGTGTACAACTGGGGCACAACTGCTGCCACTGAATGGGTGGGTGTGTGTGGGGCCCAATTTTTTGAAAAAAGGAAGACTCCGCTTGGAGTAACCCTTACTTACATTGTTTTTAAAAGAAGCCAAGATGAACAGAGCTGGGATCAGGAAAGACTTTGCTACCTACCCTGGTGTCATCCTGGGGACGGTTAATTATGGCGTATTTTTGAATGTGCTTGATGCAAATCTAGCTGTGAAGTGTACAACTGGGGCACAACTGCTGCCACTGAAGGGGTGGGTGTGTGTGTGGCCCAATTTTTGGAAAAAAGGAAGACTCCGCTTGGAGTCACCTTGCGGTGTTTTACGTGATTTTAGAAGGGCGTGCCATGCCTATATCTGTGTCTCCTCCTCTTTTTCCTTGTCCTGCTCTTTTGTTTTCACATGAGTATATGTCCTTGTCACTTTCTCATGTGTTTGTGTTGTGTTGTGAGTTGTTTGTCACCTTTTGGACACCTTTGAGGGTGTTTTCTATGTGTTTTTATGTGTTTGTGAATGCCTGCCATTGTTTCCTATGCGGTTCGAGTTCGGTTCGTCGAACGTTCGACGAACCGAACTCGAACGGGACCTCCGTTCGGCGAACCGACCTCGAGCCGAACCGGGACCGGTTCGCTCATCTCTACTAATTTATCCTGAATAAAATTTCCTTTGCTACCAAAAACAATAAAAATTACAAAAAATAAAAATAAAAGTGAATCAATGGTGCCTCAAACTCAGAAAATGTCAGAGTAATTGTTATATACATACTTAGGAAGGAAAGCCTAAATGAGTGTTTAAGCCCATGATCCAAACTGGTTTTCGAAACAATACAGAAAAAAGTGACTCTTATGGGAGAAAAGAGGACAAATTGGTGAAGCTGAATATATTATGAAATAGATATTACACGTTCACTGAATTATATTATATGCAACTTCCCCTTATTATAATATAATTAAATAAAATAAATTATTGATATTTATACTATTGAATTTTTAGTTTTCCCTTGGGCCCTTAGTTACATTGTTTCACATATATACTTTCAATAATATCTTTTATTACGCACATTATTTATAAAAATAAAATAGGTCCATTATATTTCACTTTTTTATTTTTCACATATTACCACATATTTATATATTCATTACACCAATTTGTCCTCTTTTCTCCCATAAGAGTCACTTTTTTCCTTTATTTTTTCAACCTATTCTGGTAATCCGGAATTGAGTTCAATGACTTCACCTGAGGTGAGGTCACTGAGTTCAATAAGTTCACCTCAAGTCAGTTCACCTGAGGTCACACCTTCGGTACCGTGGGAACCTCCAGCGGTGAAATCAAGTGATCTCAATGACATCACCGGTCTCACAGCTGCGGCTCTGTCAGAGTGTCTATGAAGCGGCAGTGAGCGGTCATGTTTTCTAATGTGACCGCGCACTGCAATCTCGGATGTAGCAAAGCCGGGATCATCGTGGGATCTCATATGGGTTATGTCGGACCTGCAGGGGTGTTTTGAATATTAATACCTCTCCGAGTATTAACCTCTGGCTTGATGACAGCTGTGATTTTTAGAAAACTCACAGCTGTCATTAAGCTCTTATATTGGGTGACACAGGGGCTCAAACTCCTCATCCTGCCGTCACTCCAATACTGAGCTGCTGCTGCTACTGCTGTTTGTGCCCCTATAACTGCACCTGCTGTGTGGCACAAAAACCGACTCTACTTACCGCCCCACATAGTAATGCCACCACTGTGCCCTTTACATGGTAAAATGCCTCCTTTGTGCCCTCTAGATGGTAAAATTGCCCCCTAGAAAATATTAATGCCCTGTGTAGGTGCCCTAGAAAAGTGCCCACATATTGCTACTATAAAGTTATAATGCCCCCCAGTGTGCCTGTGATGGTCACAATACCCTGAGTGCCCCTATAACAATAATGGTTCTTAAGTATCCACTTAACATTTAATAATGACCCCCCATGTACAGCTCATCTATACACAGTATGAAGCCCCTATACCTCCCCTATAAAAAAAAGTACGATGTTCCCATAGCTCCCCTATACACAGTATGATACCTCTACACCTCCCCTATACACAGTATTATGTGCTCACAGCTCCCCCAAAACAATGGTCCACACACTGTATAATGACCACTACAGTAGCCGACACACTGATTAATTGTCCCCATAGTAGTCCCCACATTGTATAATTGCTTCAATAGCAGCCCCCCACACTGTATGAGGGCCCCCAATGTAGTCCCCACAGTACGACAGCCTCCCACATTAGCTCCCACACTCTAGAAAGGCCACCCATTAGCTCCCACACTGTATAATAAATCCTATATTAGCTCCCACACTGTATAAGGGTTCCTCACACTGTATAAGCGCCCCCCACACCAGTGGCTTAATTAGTGTCCGATGGACCCCGATGCAAGATTTGCATCTGCTCCCCTCATTCCCACTCCCCTTCATATTTATGTCACATGCACGGGCCTTTGTAGCTTTCTAAATGCTATAAAGACTTGTTGCCCCCCATTCATTATGTAGTAATGTCCCTCATCCTGGTATATATAGTATGTCCCCATCTTGGTCCATTCCTGGTGTATATGTGGCCCAACCTGGTGTATATGGGCCCTCAGCCTGGTGTATATGGGCCACTAGCCTGGTGTATGTGGAGCCCCAGCCTGGTACCCGCTCCCCCTTGCTTACGGGTCCTTTCACTTTGGTATTGCTACCAACAGGTGTACACAAATCCTGAGGAACACTCTGCACTACACCCACCAAACACCCATTGGGCAACCTGAGGGGAATAGGGCCACCCAGATGGAGGGCTGGTAGAAGGAGGGCAGAAGGGTCAGTGCAGTTGTAGAGTTGTAGAGTTGTAGAGTTGTAGAGTGGAAGTGGAAGGAGAGACAGCGGTGACAGTCAAGGTCATGCTGTGGAGCTGGTCTTCTGTACCCGTCCCAGGTGCCAGACATTGGCCTGGTCAGAAGGAGCTGGAATCCGGTTGCAAGGGGTAGTGGCAGGGAGCACGGTGCTGCTACAGAGAGCAGGCCGGCTGCCTTGTGCTACAACCGGGCAGGGACCAGGGCACGACGGGGTAGGCGGACCCTAGGCTGGGAAGTAGCATCACGCAGCCCAGTAATTCACCCGACGGGAACGGAGTCTTCAAGAACCGTTCCTCACCTGCTCCAGAATCAGGGTACTAGCCAACGAGGGGGATAGGACTTCCCACAACCGTCCAGAAAATCCCAAGCGTGAACCCTGAGAGCAAGCTCACCCTGCTAGCCACGCAGGTGAGCGAGACCCGAAACGCTTCAAGTGTAAGGGATCCACACGTAGGACACACAGTGCCAAGGGACAAGGCTTCAGGTCAACAGGCAACAGCAAGACGACACGGACCCAGCGTGCTCGTCCACAGAGTGCTCAAGAGTTTGGTTTACCTGGTGTCAGCGTCAGTGACTTTGGACTGTGTGAGAAGACGTTACCCCCCCTTGCACCCGACGGGTTCCCCACGCCATCCATCACTGGACCCCTGGACACCACTCCCCTGCCCACGGAGGGGTTAACAACTTAAGCTGCCACACACCAGCGTCCCCGGGCTCCTCAAAACTGGCAGCGGTGATCCCTCACGTTACCACACACCATGTGTGGCGTCACAAACATTATCCCAAAACCACCAACAATTCCCCCCTTTATTTCCGAGGGTGCCGCACGACGCCGACTCGGATCCAGAGAACCCTTGAGCCACTGCGGATTTGGGTCCGAGCAGCCCATCGGCTGTCGCGGGGGCGGCACATATATGGACCCCCAGCCTGATGTACAGTTAGGTCCAGAAATATTTGGACAGTGACACAATTTTCGCGAGTTGGGCTCTGCATGCCACCACATTGGATTTGAAATGAAACCTCTACAACAGAATTCAAGTGCAGATTGTAACGTTTAATGTGAAGGTTTGAACAAAAATATCTGATAGAAATTGTAAGAATTGTACACATTTCTTTACAAACACTCCACATTTTAGGAGGTCAAAAGTAATTGGACAAATAAACCAAACCCAAACAAAATATTTTTATTTTCAATATTTTGTTGCGAATCCTTTGGAGGCAATCACTGCCTTAAGTCTGGAACCCATGGACATCACCAAACGCTGGGTTTCCTCCTTCTTAATGCTTTGCCAGGCCTTTACAGCCGCAGCCTTCAGGTCTTGCTTGTTTGTGGGTCTTTCCGTCTTAAGTCTGGATTTGAGCAAGTGAAATGCATGCTCAATTGGGTTAAGATCTGGTGATTGACTTGGCCATTGCAGAATGTTCCACTTTTTTGCACTCATGAACTCCTGGGTAGCTTTGGCTGTATGCTTGGGGTCATTGTCCATCTGTACTATGAAGCGCCGTCCGATCAACTTTGCGGCCTTTGGCTGAATCTGGGCTGAAAGTATATCCCGGTACACTTCAGAATTCATCCGGCTACTCTTGTCTGCTGTTATGTCATCAATAAACACAAGTGACCCAGTGCCATTGAAAGCCATGCATGCCCATGCCATCACGTTGCCTCCACCATGTTTTACAGAGGATGTGGTGTGCCTTGGATCATGTGCCGTTCCCTTTCTTCTCCAAACTTTTTTCTTCCCATCATTCTGGTACAGGTTGATCTTTGTCTCATCTGTCCATAGAATACTTTTCCAGAACTGAGCTGGCTTCATGAGGTGTTTTTCAGCAAATGTAACTCTGGCCTGTCTATTTTTGGAATTGATGAATGGTTTGCATCTAGATCTGAACCCTTTGTATTTACTTTCATGGAGTCTTCTCTTTACTGTTGACTTAGAGACAGATACACCTACTTCACTGAGAGTGTTCTGGACTTCAGTTGATGTTGTGAACGGGTTCTTCTTCACCAAAGAAAGTATGCGGCGATCATCCACCACTGTTGTCATCCGTGGACGCCCAGGCCTTTTTGAGTTCCCAAGCTCACCAGTCAATTCCTTTTTTCTCAGAATGTACCCGACTGTTGATTTTGCTACTCCAAGCATGTCTGCTATCTCTCTGATGGATTTTTTCTTTTTTTTCAGCCTCAGGATGTTCTGCTTCACCTCAATTGAGAGTTCCTTAGACCGCATGTTGTCTGGTCACAGCAACAGCTTCCAAATGCAAAACCACACACCTGTAATCAACCCCAGACCTTTTAACTACTTCATTGATTACAGGTTAACGAGGGAGACGCCTTCAGAGTTAATTGCAGCCCTTAGAGTCCCTTGTCCAATTACTTTTGGTCCCTTGAAAAAGAGGAGGCTATGCATTACAGAGCTATGATTCCTAAACCCTTTCTCCGATTTGGATGTGAAAACTCTCATATTGCAGCTGGGAGTGTGCACTTTCAGCCCATATTATATATAGAATTGTATTTCTAAACATGTTTTTGTAAACAGCTAAAATAACAAAACTTGTGTCACTGTCCAAATATTTCTGGACCTAACTGTATATGGGCCTCCAGCCTGGGCCCCATACTGGTATGTATGGGCCTCCAGCTGGTATCGAATCTCCCAGCACTACCATAGAGATTAACTATATCGGCGCACTGTGCATGACAATCTAGTTAACAGTAGCACAGCTCCGGGTGGGCCCCTGATGAGCACGGAGCCCGATGCGACCGTACCCTCTGCTCCCCCGGTTGCTACGCTACTGGTCTGCACTGTATCTTTAGGGGTATGGTTCCACTTGCGCATAGCTGCCAATGCGAGAGCATTGGAAGCGATATGCTAATGAGCCTTTGCTGCAAGTCTCAGCCGAGGATCATGCAACTGTGATGCGATCTTACGATTAGATCACAGCTGCGGAGAAGAGGAAGGGAGCACTTTCTCCCCATCTCCTCCGCGGCCTGTCTCTTCGTATATCACACTGCACTTGGATTACATGCGAGTGCAGTGCCATGTTTCACAGGCTCCCATACACTTGTATGGGGATGCGTGAGCTGAGACTCGCTGCCAAACGCAGTATGCAGCGATCCATTCCACATGCCGCTATGGCATGAGAAATCAATTGCAGATGGACACTGCCCCATAGTTTTGCACTGATGCGAGTGCAATCTGATGTTTTATCGGACTGCACTTGTCCATGCAAAACGCAAGGGAAACCGTACATACAGAACTTTGTTCTGTTCATTAGAAAATATATTCTTTAGAAAGTAATTTAACAATTACTACAGGTTTCCCAGAATGTTTATTAATTAATTACTGTGCCAGAGTCTCCAGTGACATTATATTAGATATACAGGTCAAAAAGATTTACGGACCACTGCACCATAATTCTTTATCCCCTTTAGTACTCTTATTTTATGCTTTTTATTAACTAAATTATTTTAGGCTTAAAAGTGGCAAGGCGCATAATTATTAAAAATAATTATAGCTGTGTTATGTGAGCTTCAGCTGATGACTATCAGGACATCCACTCAGTAACTTTAATTACTTGCTTTGCTTTGTACTCTTGTCATAATTCTCTCACGATCCCTTTGGAAAGTACTGCAGAAGTGTTCTTTTTTAGAGAGAACAATAAACCAAAGCAATTTTGTACTAATGACATTGAAAGATAGTTACACAAACTTCTGTCATTGTTCTTAAGACAAGGAGTTACTGGTTAAAAATATCATCTCATCACAAAATGACCTCATAATACCTCCATTAATGAACCTAAATTTTCTGTATTTCAAAAGTCATAACAGGGCAGAGTGTACAGTTACCACCTGCAAAGGTGCCCTCTACTAAAAAAATCTTACCAAAGGTCTCTTACTCTCATATACAGTGGGGAAAAAAAGTATTTCGTCAACCAACAGTTGTGCAAGTTCTCCCACTTAAAAAGATGAGAGAGGCCTATAATTCACATCATAGTTAGACCACAACTATGAGAGACAAAATGAGACAACAAATCCAGAAAATCACCTTGTCAGATTTTTTTATACAAATTATGGTGGAAAATAAGTATTTGTTCAATAACAAAAGTTCATCTCAATATTTTGTTAGCAATGTTTTGTTGGCAATGACAGGTCAAACGTTTTATGTAAGTCTTCATAAGGTTGGCACATATTATTGGTGGTATGTTGGCCCATTCCTCCATGCAGATCTCTAGAGCATTGATGTTTTGGGCCTGTCGATGGGCAACACGGACTTTCAACTACCTTCAAAGGTTTTGAATGGGGTTGAGATCTGGAGACTGGCTAGGCCACTCCAGGACCTTCATATGCTTCTTATGAAGCCACTCCTTCGTTGCTGAAAGACCCAGCCATGTTTCATCTTCAATGCCCTTGCAGATGGAAGGAGGTTTGCACTCAAAATCTCTCGATACATGGCCCCATTCATTCAGTTGTCCTGGTCCCTTTGTAGAGAAAAAGCCCCAAAGCATGATGTTGCCACCCCCATGCTTCACAGTAGGTATGGTTTTTGTTGCAAGTACGACCCTCAGTATGTGAAGGCTTATACTTAACATGAGTTCTTCTGGAATCCCAGGGAAATCTTACAGAGGGCGACCATTATTCTTCTGTACAGTAAAGGGAGTGCTGGATCTTCAGGCACAGTTATCACGCAATTCAAAAGTGAAGGTAATGTTTGGGATTTTATTCAACTTCTTTACAATACATAAAATTACTTCTCTTCATACGATAACACATCAACAACTCTATACAAAGCGTTTCTCCTCACAGATCCGTCCTGTTCAAACCATGTCTAGAACTGTGCAGTCTGTACTCGCCTCATACAATGGAGGTGTGGTAGGAAGAAAATAGTTTGTGCTGTCCCTCTACTCCTTTCTTGAGATAATACAGAATCTTGTCTGTCCTGAGTCTCCTTATTTATATCGACTGTTTCTCAAGAAAAACACTGATCTAACCCACTGGTCTGTTCCCTCAAAAGATCTCTCACAGATGTTTTTCACCTGGTTGTCATGGACACCACTCCCTTTTTCCAGCATTCTCTGGAGCTCCACAACTACTTCCTGTCTCCTTTTCACATTATTAATCCCATTAGTTGCTAGCTGATTTTATATCACAGTACAGCTTCTATGGGTCACATTTTCTTTGGATGCAACTCAGCATTCTGTCTCCTCCAAACACGACGAGTTGTGTTTCTATCAAACAGTTCTACTTTGGTTTCATCAGACCATCTGACATTCTCCAGATACTCTTCCGGATAATCCAAATGCTCTCTAACAAACTTCAGACGGGCCTTGACATGTACAGGCTTAAGCAGGGAACATGTCTGGCACTGCAGGATCTGAGTCCCTGGTGGCGTAGTATGTTACTGGTGGTAGCCTTTGTTATGGTGGCCCCAGCTCTATGCAGGTCATTCACTAGGTCCACCTCTGTGGTTCTGGGATATTTGCTCACCCTTCTTGTGATTATTTTGACCCCACGGGATGAGATCTTGCATGGAGCCCCAGATCAAGGGAGATTATCAATGGTCCTGTATGTCTTTCATTTTCATATTATTGCTCCCACAGTTGCTTGCCTATTGCAGACTCAGTCTTCCCAGCCTGGTGCAGGGCTACAATTTTGTTTCTGGTGTCCATCGACAGCTCTTTGGTCTTCACTATAGTGGCGTTTGGAGTGTGACTGTTTGACGTTGTGGACAGGTGTCTTTTATACTGATAACTTCAAGCAGGTGCCATTACTACAGGTAATGAGTGGATGACAGAAAAGCCTCTTAAAGAAGAAGTTACAATTCTGTGAGAGCCAGAAATCTTGCATGTTTTTAGGTGAATAAAATCTTATTTTCCACCATAATTTTCAAAAAAATCTCACCAAATCAGAGAAGGTGATTTTCTGGATTTGTTTTCTCATTTTGTCTCTCATAGTTGTGGTCTACCTATGATATCAATTACAGGCCTCTCTCATCTTTTTAAGTGGAAGAATTTGCACACTTGGTGGCTGACAAAATACTTTTTTTTTCTCTCTGTATTGTGTGTAGAGATGAATGGATCAGGCACATTTCACATTCACCTGTTCGTGTAGATTTTTCTGGGAAATTAAATTTGCAGAGAAATTATTCTCAATTTAAATCTATGCTATTATGTTCTTGTGTTTCTCTAGACGCTAAAGCATAATAAACATAAGTGTAAAATGCAAAAAAAACCCCATATTGATACTCATCATACCACTCACCTTTCTGGCCCCTCTGCTCCTCATCATCACCAGTCTGGTCATCGCTGCATCCGCTCATCACCGACGTGTGTGGTGAATCCCCAAACCTCTTCACGCTAGACCAGGCTCTGATGCGGCCCGTGAGGGTTCTGTGCAAACCAGTGTAAGGGCACGATGTTATGATATGCGCCAAGAAATTACATGCGCAGATGTGAGGCCCTGGCAAAACCAGGTAGTCACACAGTTTAGGCCCCCGCATAACACCATCCCACACAGGGTTACACACAGCCGACCTTAAACCCTAGTCACCTCCCCCAGGGCAGGAAAGGCACATCAGTGGGCGGGACCAGGCGAATGGAGAACGCCCACTTAAGAGTCTGGAGAACCCGGGGCGGGAAAAGCAGTAGTCTAAGTTGAAGTTCAAGTGGAGAGGAATAGAGTAGTTGAGGAGGAGAAAGTGAACGCTGAGACAGAAAGAAAAGGCATCAGGGTTGGAGCCCCGGCGTGCTGGCTCGGTGGCAGACGGTGGTCCGTGTCTGTCAGGAGACGGGAAGATGGCTGCCGTAGATCCAAAGTGGACCGGGGCAGGGTTGGAGCCCGCCGGTACTGACACCGGAGAACCGACCTGGAAACCGTGCACAGAAGGGGTACTTGGACCCTGAAGCCAGGACCGGAACCAGCGGCCTAGTTAATTAACCAATTGAGGGCAGGATTATAGGTTCTGTCACAACCAAAGTCCCAAAAGCAGACAACAGCCCACCTCGGGGGATAGGGCATCCGCCAGGGCCTGGTAGATCCCAAGGGCCAGCGTCAGCAAGCATGGCTCCCAACAAAAGGACCGGGAGCGGACTCCCATGTTTCACACTGGAAGTCCACCACACCAAACACAGAGTGCAGAGGAAAGTGAAACAGACCACCAGCCCGGATGTGGGACCAGATACACCCGACCACGGCGGCCGGCCACCAGCACCTTGGTTTACCATTGGACTTGTGTGATTCATTTAATAGTGAGTAAACTATCATCCCCCCGGTCTGACCGGGCGCGCCGACCCCTGCAGTCACCATCCTCAGCATAAGAGACACTGGGCCCCGGGGCATCCATCTCTACCCACGGAGGGGTTAACATCCAGCTGCCATCCCATCGTCCTCCGGGTGCCCCACAACAGTAGCGGTGGTGCCACATTTCACCACACACCGTGGGTGGCGTCACAGACAGTTTACGGCAAATCCTGTACAAATACGTCCCCTTTTATTTGAAGTGTCTGCGCGACCCCCAGGTCCGGTAGAATCCCTCAAGCCACAATGCGGATCCGGATCCGAGCAGCCCGGCTGCTGGCACGGGGGGCGGCACACAGAACCATCTCAGAGATTTCAGCACTCGCAGCAGGGATAAGAGGATACAAGGTGGACTGGATGGGTGATGGTGAGATGCAGAGGAGTCAGAGAGATAAGCTGTAATGTAAGAATACGTTTTTTAACCTTTTCATAGCCCTTTATATAAAAACAAATGGTGTCATGCTATTTTTCTGACTACGCATAGAAAAGAATTTGAGCAAATTCAGAGTTTTGTAGTATTTGAATACAATTGAATTCCACTCGAATATATTTGCTCTAATTGTAAGTAATAACATTTGTAGTAATATTAATGTACATTTTTAGGCTATTTCAATCATTATATAATTAAGTAAGCTAAGTAACTCATCGCATGAGCCAAATAATACCTAAACTGTAACTCAATTTGATCTTCCTACTTTTAAATAATATATTCTATTTCACCTAAAAACAACCTGTACATCATATCTTATGTTCCTGAATATTATGCAAAACATACATTTATTCCATTACCTTTGAAAGAATAACAGAATACGTGGAAACTATCCCAAACCTAAATGAAACAAAATAAGAGATAACTGACGAGGGATTAACACAAACTAACTGCAGGGAATAGCAATAGCAATGTTTCAGTAAGAAAATCTTAACTAAGGATCTGGGACTCCAGACAACCATTCAACCAGAAATATAGCCAACACTGTGAGGCATGAGAGTAGTAAGTATAAATAGCCCCTTCCAAAATGTGATTGGAAAAAACAAACAAGAAAGTGCACATACCTAAATAGAAGTGAAACAGGGACGAACAGCATAAGAAAAAAAGACAAGATACTTCAGCAGTTACACCAACAGAAAACAGGTTGTGGTCCAAGCAAGAAAGAAACTTACCAAAAATCAGAGAGCTCTGGTTATAACCCCCAAAGTGTAGCCATGACATGTTCACTTACTCAGTCCAATGTTATAGAATTCTGTGTATCACCTGAGGGTCAAACTGCTCACTATATTTCTAAAAATTTCCAAAAAGGGGGTCACTTGTGGAGGTTTCTGCTGTTTTGCAGTGTCAGGGGATCTTCAGATGTGACATGGCATCTGCATTCTATTCCAGCCAAAATGACGTTCCAAAATTCAATTAGTGTTCCTTCCATACTGTGTCCTGCCATGTGCCCAAAGAGTCATTTTCAACCACAAATAGGGTATCAGCGTACTCAGGAAAATTTGCAAAATAAATTGTATGGCCCATTTTCTCCTGTTGTTAAGGCGGCCATTAATTTACAGTGATGCAATCTAATTGTGCATCTACCTTAACTCCGTCTGCATCCAAATCATGAGTCATTTGTTACTAGCATGCATACTATTCTTCCATACAGACCAGAGAAATGACACGGATCTGCATAGAAAATATGACTGGTTTAATTACAGAAGTTGACACAAACTTAAAGGAACTAGTTGGCTAGGATCCAATAATACGTAACACGTCTCCTATTGGGTAAACTATCATAGAGCTTATTCTGTGATATACAATATACTGTAATGTACAATGCATTTCCTCATTTATATTAGGCTATGTCAGCATGATTCACATGTTTGTCCAGACTGTCTGTGAGTCTTATGATGTCTGAATGCAGATATAGGTGTGGTACACAGTTCAAGCACTTATCTTAAATCCTGGTTTTTTTATATCTTCAAATAACTCTTAATGCTCATAATAGTTCATAATCTTGTCCATAACATTTCCCCCCTTTGGAGATAGCCAAATGTCTTTCCTTACTTTTTCCCGAGTCTATTGATCTGTCCTAATGCCGATGGTTACCTCACTCACATACGAGATAACCCATCCCTTGTGGATGGATCTCCCCACCCAACAGACTATGCATAGGAAGTCAAATCCTGACCACATCCTCTTGACTGTCCTCATGGCTATGTTCCACGCTGGCACACATTATTCGGAAAGGAGAACGTGGCTGTAGTCCTCTAATCAGCTCATATTTATCAGGGTTGGTTTCACTCAGAGTCTCATATTCCTCAGTCCTCAGGCGGCAATGGTGGGACATTATCAAAGGTGGGATGCACAGTCATCTTCTGGTCAACAGGCTTGGATATCATCGTTGTTGCACAAAGTATCAGGTAGAAGAGGGAAATCAGCCATCTCCTGGTCTCAGGTCCGACATCTTTTGTAGTGGAATGCATGGATCTTTGTAAGAAAGAAAGAGAGAGAGAAAGAGAGAGAGAGAAAGATTGAGAAGAGAGAGAGAGAAAGATTGAGCAGAGAGAGTGAGAAAAGAGGAAGAAAGAAAGAAAGAGAAAGAGAGAGAGATCTAGATCTGGTTGGATCTGAAGGAGAAAACTCAAGAACGTATATTAGGCAAATGTTTAGTTAAACAAACAACAAGTTTAGTTAAAGTATCTGGGGGTACTTCTAAACAGAATTTCATAGGGTCTCAACTTAGTGGTCCCTGCTGGGGTGTGTCTGACACTGAACAATGCAAGGGGAAGACTCTCATGCCCTTGTTTTCTACACTGCCCCATCCTCCTAACCCTCTCTCTATTCTGTGGCTGGTATGGGGTGTGTGGGGTCAGTTCTGTGTCTAAGGCCTGCCATATCTCTTTGGCTGGCAGTAAAAGCAGGTCACTAGTCACTTCCTATGGTCTCCGGGAGCCCACAGCTGCACCCTATCTCAGTCCTCTTCTTCTTCTGAGACTTGCTCTTGTAGGGTCAGGACAATGTTTTCTCAAGACTTACCATCTTTCCTTTCTTCTTCACGTCGGGGTAATTTCAAAAGCACAGATTGACTGACTGTTTCTGTGATAAGTGGTCTTGGGGATCCTTTGGATGTTCTGTCAGTGAGGGCAGTTCTTATTGCTTCCCTTGACTCCTCCAATGTAGGCCTCAACCCTGCTCACCGCGACTCTGTCTGGCAATAGCAAAGCTTCCATCAGTTCTTCTATGGCCTCATGGTGGCGTACAGTTCAATTGGTGGTGATCACGTCTCCTGTCTTCTATACAGAGTAGATGTTGGCTGCCATCTTGCAGGCTTCAGTGAGAGCACATTCCTCTGCTTCTTTTGCAGACAGGGATGCGAGTAGCGACTGCTCTATCAGCACTGCATCTTCTGCTACCACCACCATACCCGTGTGGAACCGTCTTCTTGATGCACATCTTGATCCATCCACAAAGGAGTTAAGTCAGGGTCCAAAGGTGTATCCGTCACTGTATCGAATCCAGAGTTTCCTGCCTCAGTTATGCCAGAGTCGACTACCTCTTCCACCAAGGTGTCAGAGGTGGAACACTCCCCCCTTGGAAGAGGGAGACGTTTAGCAGGATTAAGGACTGCACACCGGGAGATGGTGACTTTGTCAGGGAGCAGTGATGTCATACGGGCATTGATCTTCAACTGGTGCTTTAGGTAGTTGTTCAATCTGGCTGAGTAGTATTCAAAGGGCTGCTGTCTTCCTCCATGGCAAACAGGTATAACGACTTCTGGGCTGGAGATGACGTGATGATACTCTTCAGGTGGCTGTGAATGCAGCAAATCTGTATGTGGGGTGATCTTGCAAGCTGCTAGATTCATCTCCAGACGTCTTGCCACTTGAAGGAGGGTGTCTTGGTCCTTCACTCTGTAATCAGGAGTTACCAGCTGTAGTTGTTTGCATATGGGCTCTCGTAGACCTGATAAAAAAGGACTATACCCAGGTTTGTAAGAAAGAGCAATGGGTGTAAATTGCAGTCAGGAGAACACTGAAATTCTAAAAACTAAGATCCCCTAAAACCCCGGGGAAAAATAGCACAAGAGTGTTTGGTAACTAGCAAGCAGCACCTTCCTTGACTACATATACACAACTAGAAATAACAGTGGAGAGTGCCAACTCTACCTCTCCTGTGCTGACCCTGTAACTGGGGACCCGGAACTCTCCCCTCATTTCGGCGGTAGACCTAATGGGGGTCAGGGCCGAGCCTCCAGCGTATCCCTATCTCCTGTCAGACCCTGCAAACTAAGACACAAAGGATTACTGGGTGCTGCCAACAAAAACCCTAATATATGCCAACTCCTGATGATCAAAATCCCCTTAGGACCACACGATCCTCCACCCTCTATATCAGGGCACTCTTGTGCAAGATACCAGGCAGGATAACATACAAGCGAGAATATCTCAAATTTAGGCTAAGCAGCAACTGCCATAGGCAGAAAAATATTCACTGTCCACCAGGACTAATAGTGAGCAGTCTATATGGTCTAATAAATTGTATACTAGGTAATGCAAAAACAAATATGCAAAAGTGAAGGGTAAAGGTTTGCACAGGACTATCAGCAATGTCCTTTGTAAAGGTTCATTAGTGGGAACACAATGGGGCACAACTGCATATATGACAAAAAATGTAGTGTGGATTTCAGGTGCCTATGTCCCTCCTTTGCAACCTCTGCTACATCAGCAATAAACAGAGCAGTGGCTTTGGGTCCTAAGATGGCGGCTAGAAAAGGGAACTGGGTGTCGGCCAGACTAAAATGGCATCAAAAGAGGAACTATGTATTGTCTGAGTTAAAATGGCCACTAAAAGAGGAAGTAGGTGTTGGCCAAAAATGGCATCTGAAGAGGCCTGGGAGGGAGGGACATGGGTTGTGCCATCTACATTCAGGAGGTATTCAATCTGTCACTGGGAATATGGATTATATAGGGACCCCTGTGCTGACCCTGTGACTAGGGACCCTGTGCTCTCCCTCATCTCGACGGTAGACCTGATGGTGGTCAGGTCCGAGCCGCCAGTGTATCCCTATCTCCTGTCAGACCCTGACATAATATCCCCATGCTGGGCAAAACACAGAGTGACAGAAAGAAATCTACATTCAGGACAGGAAATAATGGGGTGGGCTTACGTGGACACAGTGCTCCACAGACAGTACACAAGTCCAACCTATGGGGACAACTTATAGGGTGGAGGGCGTTGCTTCTAATAATGGGCCTGGAGAAGCCATTTTCACAGACAGGTAAAATACACATAGTGTAGTTACTAGATTCAGAACTACATTTCTTCAAATCATCTCATTACTTTCACTTCCCTTGACATTCAATATCACATCCTGTACCTTCAATCAATTCTCATCTAATCTCCCCCCTTGGGAGAATTCTCCATTCTCTTTTTCAACATACGTGTGTCACTTGCTGGTCTAATTTGACCTCATTCACAGATTTTCAAATAGAAAACTAAAACTTCTCTTTTTTCAATTTCAACTTTCCTACGGTGTTCCACACCAGACACTGCGTACATTATACATACAAACGTCTTCCAGGAAGAACTAAAGCACCAGTGTCACGTGGGTGATAAGAAATTACACTCACCCTCACTATACGCCAGCTATTGTTGATATCTCAAGTACTAGTAAAATCTGTTCACACTACATACATCTCATGAGGACGGTCCATCCAAGACTCAATAACTCTGATTAAGGCCAAAGTTAAGGATTCTCCCCAATGTATTCGCAATCCTAGGTAATAGAATACATTGACATCCACTAAAACAAGACCAATGAGTACGCATACAATGTTCAACTCACTGCTTAGCAGGAAAACCATACCAGGTGACAGTCAGGGCTCCCTCACCCTCCTTACATAACACTGCACCTGTACATAGAAAACCCCCCTTTCAAATCTTCTATCCCCGAAGACCAGGTCCAAGGTCTTATCAAACATCAATTATCGACTGGACACGTCACACATTGTTGTATATCGCAGTATACCTTCTGTCACCTGAAGAGTTATATTTTACAAAGTATAAGTTCCTCTTTTTTCACACAGCTGCTATTATACCGTGACACTTCCTCATTTTTTCTCAAACGCCAGCGGAGCACAGAACTTTCTGGTTTTCTACTAACAACTCTGCTTGCTTCAAACAAACAGATGTTTCAACAGGTAAACACAATGACATAGCAATAAAGACACTATAGATACCATCCAGGTGTCTGAACTCACCTGCATTACACATATAACCATATAACCTGGATCATACCAGAAGTCACCGTATATCACAACTTCCTCATTTTCCTCTAACGCTAACTCAAGGAAAAAGAAACTTGGAACTTCTGCTTTTTCCACAGGACAGACAAAAAACCCCCAAAACACATTACATTTAACATTTATGCAGACAGCTTAAGGTAAAAATGACCTTGGTGGGTTCACTTAAGACGTTTATCTCATGCGAGATGGCGGTCATCATTAGGTGTCTAGACTGGGACAGCCCAACCCCCCCTTTCGAAATGCAAGTACACGCATGAGGTCTGCGAGGTGAGATAATAGAAATTTTCTCACCTGCTAGAGATGTGCATTCTCCCCTCTCGTGTAATTGCCTTTTCGAATCAAAGTGTCAGCATGGCCGTCCGTCATCCAGAAGCTCCGTCCTAAGGTGCGTTGGGCGCCATTTGTTAAGGCGGCCATAAATTTAATTAAGGAGAGGGTACTCCAAGGTACCATAGAAGATAAGGGGTGGGTCCAGATTCTGCTGGAACCCCCCCATTAGCACAAACTCAATAGCATAGCATAGAAGGGAGAACAAGAGTTTTTCAGGTGCAAAAATACAAATTTTTATTAGACATAGTAGGGGTGAACATCCATTGGGTCATTAAAAACACATTAAAAAGTTAATGACGGGTTACCCCCATGCATGATAGTAACATAGGCTGAGGTGTATAAATACAGAACATATAAATATAGCACTGTCAATTTACAGGGAAGACATATGGGCATTACATATCAACACGCTGTCTCTCTTAAAATCATACAGCCCATAAACAATGTGGCACAGTACTGAACACAGCCCGTATAGACTAATGGCCCCACTGAAATCTCTGCGCAGGCAGGTATTAAAATTACCTATGGGGGAAGTAAACACCAAGTATCAGCCAAAGGAGGTGAAGAGGAGGGGGACTACGTCAGAAAAGAGCCTCTTTTCTGACGGAGTCCCCCTCCTTTTCACTTCCTTTGGCTGATACTTGGTGTTTACTTCCACCATAGGTAATGTTAATACCTGCCTGCGCAGGGATTTCAGTGGGGCCATTAGTCTAACATGGGCTGCGTTCAGTACTGTGCCACATTGTTTATGGGCTGTATGATTTTAAGAGAGACAGCGTGTTGATATGTAATGCCCATATGTCTTCATTGTAAATTGACAGTGCTATATTTATATGTTCTGTATTTATACACCTCAGCCTATGTTACTATCATGCATGGGGGTAACCCGTCATTAACTTTTTAATGTGTTTTTAATGACCCAATGGATGTTCACCCCTACTATGTCTAATAAAAATTTGTATTTTTGCACCTGAAAAACTCTTGTTCTCCCTTCTAGGCCATAAATTAAGCCTTGTTTACACGTTTCAATTAATCGTGCGATCGCATTTGCGATCACACCCGCCCCCATCGTTTGTGCGGCACGGGAATTTTCTTGCCCGTGTCGCACAATATTGTAACCCCCTGTCACACGTACTTACCTTCCAACGACCTCGCTGTGGGCGGCGAACATCCACTTCCTAAAGGGGGAGGGACGTTCGGCGTCACAGCGACGTCACACAGTGGCCTGCCAATCGTAGCGGAGGGGCGGACATGAGTGGGACGTAAACATCCCGCCCACCTACTTCCTTCCGAAATTGCCGGCGGCACACAGGTAAGCTGTGTTCATCATTCCCGGGGTGTCACACGGAGCGATGTGTGCTGCCTCGAGAACAATGAACAACCTGACGTTCGATATTTAGAATATGAGCGACGTGTCAATGAGCAATGATAAGGTGAGTATTATTGCTCGATCACACTCGCTCGTAGCTGTCACAAGCTTACGATGTATCGAACGATGCCGGATGTGCGTCACTTACGACGTGACCCCGACGACATATCGTAACATTCATCGTAGCATGTAAAGCCCGCTTTACACTGATGCAATCTAATTGTGCATCTACCTTAACCCCGTCTGCATCCAAATCATGAGTCATTTGTTAGTAGCATGCATACTATTCTTCCATACAGACCAGAGAAATGACATGGATCTGCATAGAAAATATGACTGGTTTAATTACGGAAGTTGACACAAACTTAAAGGAACTAGTTGTCTAGGAGCCAATAATACGTAGCACGTCTCCTATTGGGTAAACTATCATAGAGCTTATTCTGTGATATACAATATACTGTAATGTACAATGCATTTCCTCATTTATATTAGGCTATGTCAGCATGATTCACTTGTCACATGAAAGTCCAGACTGTCTGTGAGTCTTATGATGTCTGAATGCAGATATAGGTGTGGTACACAGTTCAAGCACTTATCTTAAATCCTGTTTTTTTTTGGATATCTTCATATAACTCTTAATACTCATAATAGTTCATAATCTTGTCCATAACACTGTTACCCATTTGAAAATTAAAAATCTGGGGCAAAAGCATCATGTTTGTTGGAAAAATGTATTTTTTTAGTTCAACGTTAGAAAATTCTGTGAAACACTTGTGGGTTCAAAGTGCTCACCACACCTCTAAATACATTCCTTGAGGGGAGTAATTTCTAAAATGGGGTCAATTTTGGTGGGTTTCCACTGAACAAGCAATCTGCCACACAATTTCCTGATGTCTGCTGACATAGTGGGCTGCTTGAATTACCCCTCTGAACAATGACTGTGCACTTACAATTTTCACCATTTCTGATCTTCTAAGGTTTTGTGTATACCACAGAGCTTTCAACAGTGCGTGCTCTACCCCCCTGTCTTCTCTTGCCAACAGCTGATAATGAAGAATTTCTCATCAGGGCAGTGAGCCATCAACATAATGGACTGCAGAGGCTGATACTAGGTAGGCAGCAGCAGGGACTGCAGAGGCTGATACTAGGTGGGTAGCAGCAGGGACTGCAGAGGCTGATACTAGGTAGGCAGCAGCAGGGACTGCAGATGCTGATACTAGGTAGGCAGCAGCAGGGACTGCGAAGGCTGATACTAGGTAGGCAGCAGCAGGGACTGCAGAGGCTGATAATAGGTAGGCAGCAGCAGGGACTGCAGAGGCTGATACTAGGTAGGCAGCAGCAGGGACTGTAGCGGCTGATACTAGGTAGGCAACAGCAGGGACTGCAGAGGCTGATATTAGGTAGGCAGCAGCAGGGACTGCAGAGGCTAATACTAGGCAGATAGTAGGCAGAAGTATGCTTCACTAGGTGTTACCCAAATGCTCGCTGGTCAGATTATTGCTTCCTGCTGTGCCTCAAACTCACAGACGATAACTGCTGCAGTCAGGGTGGAAAATAAACAGAAACTGAATACATTCCTGCACCCATCTTCCACACTGTGCTGAGGAATAGGTTTTTTTATTCATTGTCATCCAGGCTGAGCTGGGAACATCAGCAAATGTACCAATGCCTTTTAGATATAATTATATACAGAACTATTAAACCATGAACAGTGATAGTGCTTCCCTTACATGTGAAAAATGCACATTAGGCTTGTAATTCACTAATAAATATACATAAAGTACTAGAGCCTTGTATGTACCTTACAGTGATTTACTAATCCAGCAGTATTGTAGAAAAAATGGTATGCAAAAAAATTCACCAAAGAAAGTTAACCAACAGTTGCAAAATATCCCAAATCTTTATTACCATATCAACAAAAAAGTTTTGTATATATACAAAATTAATGATATATCGTTTCATATTAATAGTGGATATGAAGTAAGGACACATAGGATAAAGGGACAGCAGCAGAAATACATCTATACATATAAATATATATATAAGGAACAGTGTCTGGGTAAGAAATGTGTAAGCACAAAGTTATATGGTCAAGTATAGTAAAAGACTGCTCATGTAATAAGAGGTAATGACCACTAGATGGCCTTAAAGTGCATCGAATCTCAAAGCTATAAGTTATGCACAGCTATGTAAAGAGACCAAGCATGGAAAAAAACCTTCAAAGCTTATAACAATGAAACAAAATCAATAATTATAATTATCCCTATGGTGTATTGCTTTGTGTGTCCGTGCACCTCACACTTTTCGCAGGTGCTTCTTTAGAGAGAGGTGGTGTGGTAGTGTGTGTTCCTAGATATATATATATACACGGGTGTCCACAGGTGAAGTTAATTACAATTTGCCGAAACAACAAATACCCTAACTAAAGACTATACTTTTTAAAACATAACTTTTAATTAACTATTGAATATAACAAATATTTACAAACCACCTACTGTGCAGGGAGTACTACACTAATAAGCCAGTAACATACTGGAGATTATATGTATTTGTGGCCGCGGACCACTTTTCTTAATCCCAATTTCAATTCCCCCACACTAAAAATGAAAATAAAATTTAGCCTATAGTGTCCCCGACATATTTCACCAAATACATGGCATCATCAGGGTATTAAGACTAAAAAGGGAGTTTGTGTGGATTACGTCAACACTTGGAGTTTAGGGTTAATAAGGGGGTTAAAGAGGGTGTTTTTTTGTATTTTATTTCAAATAAAGAATTTTTTTGTTGTTTGTTTTTATTTCTTTTCACTTTCAGATTAGTAATGGGGGATCTCATAGACTCCTCCCATTACTAATCTAGGGCTTAGTGGCAGCTGTGAGTTGTCATTAACCCTTTATATTACCCTGATTGCAAACGCACCAGGGCAATCGAGATGAGCTTGGTAAATGGCCGGAATTGTGGCATCTAATGGATGCACGGTTTCTGGGTAGCTGCAGGCTGCTATTTTTAGACTGGGGTCCAATAAACATGGGCCTCCCCTACTTGAGACTTCCGGCCGCCAGCTGTCATCTTTATCTTGGCTGGGTATCAAAATGGGGGGGTACAACACGCCATTTTTTAAAAGTATTATTTTTTTAAAAAAAAAAGCTGCATGAGGTCTGAAACCTGTAGCCATAGCCATATGCTTTGCCCATGCTGGGTATCACAATATGGGGGACCCTACACCACTTTTTTTAAATTTATTTTTACACCACTATACATACACACACAGTGTGTTCGATTGCAAGCAGTCAGACTCGCTGTCAAACAGGGTGAGGGTGCGGTCTGACTGCAACACACCACAGACATCGGGACTGCCGGTGGGCAGGGAAAGCAGTGCATATACAAGAGGTTAATGAGTGACCCTGGAAGCAGTGTTGCCGCACCGGAGACTGATAAGTATAACACACCTGCTCTAAACCCCCTACCCCTTCTACAACTATTGTAAAGCACTGATTTGGGTCCCAATAGATTACATGGGGATCGGAGTCCAGCCAGATGTCCAGATTTAATTCCGGGCCCAAATAATTTTTTTTTTTTTTAAATCTAGTTGGACCCTCCAATTCCGGATATCTGCGGCTTCGCCCATCACTAATTATATAGAGAATATAAAATAGGGGAAGGGGAGGGCAAGTGAAGAAGGTATTGGGGAAAGGAAATATGACATCCTGGGGAACGTGCTGAGTGCAGGTGGATCAAACATCTGTTGACTGAAGAAAATAAACTGACTGTAGCTGTTTCCATGGAATACATATCATGAAAAATATCACTACTGAAAGGAGAAAGAAAATTATTTTAAAATAAAAAATGAAAACACACAGATTAAGAAAGACTGGAGTATTTGAGGAAGTTTTACATAAAAAAGTAAAATGCAGTTAATCATTAAGACCCGATTGAGTAATGGTTCCCAAAGTGACAATGCTCCGACATTCAAGCTCTGCCATAACCCATTTGAGATCACCACCCCTGATTCCACACTGGACCTTGTTAAAGGCAAAGACCTTGAGTCCATGAGGGTTACAGTTGTGGTGCAGCTTGAAATGATTAGAGATGGTTTTCAGGGAGGAAATGTCATCACAGTCACGTGCATCTAAAATGTCCCTCACATACTCTCTTGTGTAACTCATGGGAAGTTAAGAGCACATATAATAATTTACATGGGCAGGAGGATAGATATGTCACAAAGCTAGTGCTACAGGTGATGAAGTTGGTAATTTCATATTCTTTCTTGGCATCACTAGATGTCAAGGAAGTTGCACATATAATGTTATGTTGGCAGCAAAGACAGGATCCGCATGGAAAACATCCCTGTGTTTGTTTCTCAACCCCAAAAGGTTTGGGAATCTTAGCCACATAGTGACTACTCACCAGATGGTCCTTCAAATTTTTGGATCTTCTTGCTGTGAGTAGAGGACAGTCAGGTAATATTTTGCGTAAAGTTGGTTCAGTTAAAAGAACTAGCCAATGTTTAGCCATGATTTTTTGCATGGATTCCCACTGATTGCTGAAGGTTGAAATAAGTCTAAAGCGGGCTTTACACGCTGCGACATCGCTAATGCGGAGTCGTTGGGGTCACGGAATTCGTGACGCACATCCGGCCGCATTAGCGATGCCGTTGCGTGTGACACCGATAAGCGATTTTGCATCGTTGCAAAAACGTGCAAAATCGCTAATCGGCGACATGGGGGTCCATTCTCAAATCTCGTTACTGCAGCAGTAACGAGGTTGTTCCTCGTTCCTGCGGCAGCACACATCACTGCGTGTGACGCCGCAGGAACGAGGAAGCTCCCCTTACCTGCCTCCCGGCCGCTATGAGGAAGGAAGGAGGTGGGCGGGATGTTACGTCCCGCTCAGCTCCGCCCCTCCGCTGCTATTGGGCGGCGGTTCAGTGACGTCGCTGTGACGCCGCACGGACCGCCCCCTTAGAAAGGAGGAGGTTCGCCCGTCACAGCGACGTCGCCGGACAGGTATGTATGTGTGACGGCTGTTGTGCGACACGGGCAGCGATTTGCCCGTGTCGCGCAACAGATGGGGGCGGGTACCCACACTAGCGATATCGGGACCGATATCGCAGTGTGTAAAGTAGCCTTTACTGGTGAATGGCTATCAACCAGCTTTATGGCAATAGGACAATAGTTGATTGCGAGATATGATTTTGGCACGATAATGTCCCTTATTTATATTTCGGGTGCTATACCTGGGTGCCCTAAATCTTTAACGTAAGTCTCTGGCTTGATTCTCAAAATTCCTTTCTTTTGAGCAGCTACACTTTATTCTTAAAAATTGATCCACAGGTATAGCCCGGATAGTAGACGTATGTGCACATGTTGGATGGAGAAAAGAATGCGCTATCTACCTGTTTCTCAAGCTTAATTTCCAAGAAATAAATTTGTTTGGCATGATATTTGTAGATTAAATTTATTTATATAATGATCTTTATTGATATCCTTGAAGAATTTTCATTGCATACCGGTCTCTGACATAGGAGCACAAGCTCTCCTACTAAATGATTTTTTATACGTTCATGTGACCCCAGCTTTAGGCTTTGCACATGACAGGTTCCCTTTAAGCTACCTGCGGCCATATGACCCTATTCTTATAGGCTGATAGACATCTCTGAGGGCAGTATAACACCCAGGAAAATTAATGGATCTGGCACTGTAATACATCATGCTAATCCTGCTTTTCCCTAACATAATCTGTTGGATTAAGAATCTGGAGACTCCCCATAGATATTACAATAATGGCTGAACTTTCTGATTTTGGTGGCACTGGACAGCTACTCAAAGCTCTGTTTACATGTACCTTTATTTTATAAACAAAGTTAATTAAATTTTCTGTTGCATCAGATATCCATACGGAAACAGCGAGGCCCTATTGATTATTATCGAGGTCTATGTAATGTTCCTTTTTTTTTAAATAATAAAAAGCTCTACTTACACTGTCATGAAATTGTTTTCACTTAGGGCATGTGCACACGTTTATTATTTTGAGCAGTAACTTCTGCCTCATTTTTGATCTCTGGCAGGAAAAACTCAGCTGTGAAAAAGCACATTTTTACTATGTTTTGGTGCGCTTTTGCCTACCATTTTTGGTGCACATTTTTCCAAATCACTAGAATGGGTGAAATCTGTACCTAATCTTCAAGGAGAATACACTCAACGTGTACGTGAGACTTCAAGAATCTTACTGACTTTGCGGGAATCAGATTTTGTGACAAATCTGCACTCAAAAATGCATAAAAAACCACGCTTTCTACGAGATCCAGTGCCGTTCTACTTCGCTTCTCATTGACGTCCCCGCAATTCAGACTCTCCAGATCACACTATGCTCTATGTGAATCGGAAGTGACTTTTACAATATAAGTCTATGGAATGTTAAACTAAGGCCCAGAATGAGGCTCCATAGATTTCTAAAACTTGTAAAAGAGACTTCTGGCTCGTGCATATAGTGATCAAGAGGATCAGAAAAGTGGATATGTCACTGAAAAGGCTGGAGCGGCGCTGTATCTCGGAGAAGATGGCGGTAGGTGAGTATGTTAATACACTGACAAGCATAGAATGTAGCGCCCCTGGGTTTTAGATGCCACAGGGTATTACACCACTTTTCAGGGGTAATATCTTAACCTGCCGGTGTCTTCACAAACCACACACAAGCAACAGCAGGTGCTTACTCACTGGGGGTTGGACTAGGGCAGACAGGGTAGCCAGCCATCACAAAGCATGGGACTTCCCCAGTCGCTAGGACAACCACTGGGGGGCGGACACCACATGGGGTAAAAGTAGGCGCAACCATCACATTTTAGAGAGAACCTTCCTGGGCACAGCTTGGGATAACATCTATCACTGACAACTGGAGTTAGTGTTTCTCTCTCTTCGTGGGCCCGTGGCTTGGAGCAGGAGGCTCAGCCCGGGTTCCGGACAGCAACCGAGGGACACTTGACTAAAAGACTTTCACGGGCACCGACGGTGACCGCCAACTATCCGGGATCGGCTGGAGCCCATCGTGGTAGAGAGCAGTACCTCGGGCAGCGTCTGAACAACCTGTTAGTAAAAAAACTTGGAACCGCAGTCCCTGCCTCTGCCTCTCTCCGACGCCAACGGGGACTACCACCACCCTTGTCATCCTTCCTGGGGTAATCCCGCTCTCCCTAAGGGGAGCGACACCATCAAGGCAGCACACGACATTTGCCCCGGTGAGAGACCCTGCAGCAGCAGCCCCATCCCTGGCCGCGTACCACAGGTGGAGTCACGATCACCTTAATAAACTTTCCTAACCTCCAACTACTACCTCCATCCTCCCTGCAACCTTCCAATCCTCTTTTCTGTACGCCTTGGGGTAACAGAACTGGGCCAGGCCACCCAGTGATGACACAGAGGGTCTGCACCCCCGGCCTGGCGACAAGTAGATTAAAACACCTGCCCCGTGGGGCGCTACATTTGGTGTTACAAACAGGATATTCATGCCCATAACCATTGGGTACTGTGCGCCTATTGAACTTTCTGTTTATGGACTATGTGTGGCGTATTAACAAAATCAGCAGACGCCATTACTGCAAAGCGCAGGAACAGAGATGGCGTGTCTTTGTGGGTGGAGCCCACAGCAAAAGGTGCAAACAGGAGTTCCGCTGCAGAGCCAGTCAGAAAGCAAAGACCACAAGTAACATGTCCACTGAGGAGAATTGCATATCTAAGTGACTCGAAGGATAGACTGTACAGCTTGTTTCAACTGCGGCTTCAGATTCTGGAACTGATTCAAGGCATGGCTACTTTAACCAAAGCGGTGCAATCCACGCAAGGGATTCAGCAACCTGTATCCAATGAACTAACTTCCAGTGCTGATGACCTTCCATGGCGATGACGCGGTAAGGACCCGTTGTCACAAGTTCCTGATTGACATACTGTCAATGGGCAGCCCATCTGTTGCTGTTGTGGAAAAGTGGGACATTTTACATGAGGCTGTCCCTTGAGTGTCCAAAACCAGGGAGCTGGGATTGGTTCCATGGTACAGCCATCTTCACCAGCAGCAGAAAAGAAAGAGTAATAGTAAATGTTTTCTTTCATAAGGAAAAGTTAAAGCTAATGTTGATTTACTATGCTGCACTTTGAAAATGTCTTGATGACTTGCTGACCTGTTTGAAACAGTTGAAAATGTTTGAGATGTTTATTTTCTGTGCCTCCCATAAAGGGAAGACATAATATTTTGGTTTAAATGCATAACAAAAATGCGGTAATCTTTGTAAAATGTTTCAACCCGGGAGTGCTGCCATTTGCCCCCGGGGAATGTGGTGTCCCTGGGCTTTAGACGCCACAGGGTATTACACCACTTTTCAGATTTAATATCTTAACCTGCCGGTGCCTTCACAAAGCACACATAAACAGCAGGTGCTTACTCACAGGGGTTGGACTAGGGCAGAGAGGGTATCCAGCCATCACGAAGCATGGGACTTCCCCAGTCACTAGGACAACCACTGGTAGCGGGCACAATATGGGGTAGAAGTAGGTGCAACAATCACACTTTAGAGAGAACCTTCCTGGGCACAGCTTGGGATAACATCTATCACTGACAACTGGAGTTAGTGTTTCTCTCTCTTCGTGGGCTCTTGGCTTGGAGCAGGAGGTTCAGCCTGGGTTCCGGACAGCAACCGAGGGACACTTGACTAAAAGACTTTCACGGGCACCGGCGGTGACCGCCGACTATCTGGGATTGGCTGGAACCCATCGTGGTAGAGAGCAGTACCTCGGCCAGCGTCTGAACAACCTGTTAGTAAAAAAACTTGGAACCACAGTCTCTGCCTCTGTCTCTCCTTTACCGATGCTGGCGCCCAGGGCTGCGGTGCCAACGGGGACTACCACCACCCTCGTCCTGGGATAATCCCGCTCCGCCTGTGGGGAGCAACACCATCAAGGCAGCATCCGACATCTGCCCCGGTGAGAGACCCTGCAGCAATGGCCCCATCCCTGGCCGCGTACCACAGGTGGAGTCACGATCACCTTAATAGACTTTCCTAACCTCCGACTACTACCTCCATCCTCCCTGCCACCCTCCAATCCTCTTTTCTGTATGCCTCAGGGTAACGGAACTGGGCCAGGACACCCAGTGATGACGCAGAGGATCTGCCCCCCCGGCCCGGCGATGAGTAGGTTAGAACACCTGCCCCGTGGGGTGCTAAGTACATGCATATATACATAGGTTTATGGGATAAAGTAAGTTAAAGGAAGGGCTTATTTACTAGGATATGTTCCTATATAGTCTGATTCTTTTAGGAATGTAAAACACTTGAAAACTGTTGGATCACACTTTTTTTTAACAAGGAGAATAGTAATAGTGTATTAATATTTTTGTAAATGCATTCAAACACTTCCAGGAGGAATAACAGAGGAAATGCATAGTTCTCAAAAATGTTTCATAATTGTATAATGGGAAGTACTAGCCTTTACTAAAATGAACATGTCAGGAGAGTTTGTTGCTTACTTTATTCTTCCTGTGAGTCTGACCAATGATAAATTCCCTCTTCTGGTCTGCAGTCTGTCTGTGTAGAACTGTTGTCTGTCCCATGTATAATCACTATGATGTGAATTACTTATCTAAAGTGGTTGTACACCTTTTAGTAAGTGGTGTAACAACTAAAACAAAAATCAGCATAGCATATGACTGTTTATTTGTGATGATGGAGGGAATCTTGCATGTGGGCTGTTGTGGTTTGTCTGTCAGGGCTTCTTTTTACTCCCAGTCTGGCCCTGGTGTCTACTATCTATTTCAGCCAATTATGCGCTACAAAAGTCGAATGATGCTCCATCCCTCCCGAGCGCTGCTGTGCATCCAAACAGTAGTTTTCCACAACATATGGGGTATCGCCGTACTTAGGAGAAATTGCACAAAAAATTGTATGGTCCATTTTCTCCTGTTACCCTTGTGAAAAATTTTAAATTTGGGCCAAAAGCAACATGTTTGTGTGAAAAAGTTAAATTTTAATTTTTTCATTCCACATTGCTTTTATTTCTGTGAAGCACCTAAAGGGTTAAAAAACTTCTTGAATTTGGTTTTCAGCAGTTTGAGGGGTGCAGTTTTTATAATGGCAGCACTTTGGGGTATTTTCTGTCATCTAGGCCTCTCAAAGTCACTTCAAGTGTGATGTGGTCCCTACCAAAATGGTTATGTAAATCTTGTTGGAAAAATGAAAAATTGCTGATAAACCTTGAACCCTAATTTCCTAACAAAAAATGTTTAAAAAATTGTGCTGATGTAAAGAAGACATGTGGGAAATGGTATTATTAACTATTAGTGTGTGACATAAATCTTTTTTTAAATGCACAAAAATTAAAAGTTTGAAAATTGCAACATTTTCACCACCGTGTTTCGGAGGTAAGAGGTTAATGAGTTCACAAACTTTTACATTATGAACTGAAGATTCCTGTTAATATCTCCAGGAATGTAGCTGAAAAGAAATAATTTTTTTTCCACTCCGTTGTGGAGATACAGGGTACCAAAATTATAGGCGCCTAATGGATTTTTTTTTTTAATCATTCAGCAGGACAAATTATTTTGGTCATCTATGTGAGCATGTAGTATCAACTAATTATGATGCTGCCCAATAATAACAAGGCAGTGTCATTACCTGGGAAAAATATACTGCCACAATTCTGACCAAAAAAACTGAAAAAACACCATAGAAAAAATCCTTTGTAAAATATAACCTTTAAACAATTACTCTCTATGTATAATAATTAATAAATAGTATACACAAAACTTTGAGCCGTCAGTTTTCTATAATTAAATGACCATACCTATTTCAAAAGTATTTTTGGTTAAAATTAAGGTCTTGTATGATGACAACTTCATGCACTTTCACTTCATCATCAGGAAATGGCCTCACAACAACCAGACAGAAGTCACATGCTTTAAAAAAAAATCAAAAAAACTTTGTTCGCTACTGTACACTCTTCGATTTTATGACATAGAATATTGCTATAAACTGTGAAGTGCGCGGATGCAGACTGATCTAGAAGAACTTTTCCGTGTGACTGCTCTTTCTTTAAAGCTTCTACAAAAGTTGTTCTTTTCTACACTCAATGACATCGTACTCAGAAGAATTTGATATTTGTTATCATTCTGTCACTATATCATTTCTTTTGGTGTTTAAATGTTGACAATTTTGTAATGTAACCCTAGTGACATATTGCCCCTAAGGCATTTTGAAATAGATTTGTTTCACATTGGGTCAAAGATTGGTTCTAAACAATACTTTCCAAACACTATTATCTGTACTGTATATTTCTATATAACTATGCATTAGAATCTTAGGATCTTTGTCATACTAGATAAAATATTGTCAGTAGTTGTCACTTTCAGTCACCTCAAGGTAACTAAAAGAAATCGTCCACTGCAGTTATTGTCAAAAAGTGAAAGAAGTGGAAAACAACATAATACTTGACAGATCACAGCTAATCATAGCCTATTTCAATATAGGATGAGTGACCGCATGGATGATAGGCAACAAAAACAGCTTACTCAGGGATCTATGTAAATAATGTATGACTAAAAAGCATCAATTATTTATGTCTCAGATTCATTGGTAATACAGTTCAATGATTGAGCTATTTGGCTGTAGGTTCTGTGACTAGAGTCACCTACATCAACTACTTTATAACAATGTTGTTTGATCACAATCCTCAATACATGGTCTACTAGTTTGTTGGCTGGGACTGAAAACAATGGAAAATATATGTAACTAGCTGTACTACCTGTTTTCGCCCGGGTTAATAAATGCTATTAACAAAATAGTCTATCTCTGTCACTTTCCCTGTCTGTCTCTTTCCCTCTCTTTCCCTGTCTGTCTCTGACTGTCTCTGTCTCTTTCTCCGTCTGTCTCAATCTCTTTCCCTGTCTGTCTATCTATCTCTGTCACTTTCCCTGTCTGTCTCTTTCCCTGTCTGTTTCGTTCCCTCTCTTTCCCTCTCTTTCCCTGTCAGTCTGTCTCTTTGTCTGTGTCTGTCTCTTTGTGTCTGTTTCTTACCCTGTCTGTATCTGCCTCTTTCCCTGTCTGTGTCTGTCTCTTTCCCTGGCTGCATTGTGACATGCCAACATTCCATATAAGGGCGTGGCTGCGCATTCTTCTGAAGTTCTGACTGCACTGTGGCTCCCAGCTCCATTCACTTTAATGGAGGCAGATTTTTTGGCGAATAACTGTAAAGTGCGGGGTTAAAATTTCCCCTCAAAACATAGCCTATGATGCTCTCGGGGTCCAGAAGTGTGAGTGTGCAAAATTTTGTGGCTGTAGCTGCGATGGCGCAGATGCCAATCCCGGACATACATACACACATACACACATACACACATTCAGCTTTAGATATTAGATAAAGCAATGTCTTGATTTTTTTCACTTCTCTGGTAAAAATTTCTATTATAGTACATCTTTTGTGTTTGAATGGTTACTTTTGTTCTTACACTGAACAAAAATATAAACGCAACACTTATTTTTGCTCCTTTTTTCATGAGCTGAACTCTAAGATCTAAGACTTTTTCTATTTTTTCTATGTACACAGAAAGGTTTTTTCTCTCAAATATTGTGCACAAATTTGTCTAAATCTGTGTTAGTGAGCACTGCTACTTTGCCGAGACAATCCATCCACCTCACAGTTGTGGCATATCATGATGCTGATTAGACAGGTGTGTCTTAGGTTGGGTACAATAAAAGGCCACTCTAAAATGTGCAGTTTTATAGTATTGGGGAGGCTCGGGGGCTGGGGGGGTAGAAATCCAGTCAATATCTGGTGTGAGCAACATTTGAACCATCTCAATAGGTATTGCTACTTTTTAGTGCCTGATAAAATTTGACAGTGAACTATCTGAATAAGAATTGCTACTTTTTAGAGCCTGCTAAAAATTTGCCAGTGAAGCATCTCAATAGGTATTGCTACTTTGTAGTACCTGCTAAATATTTGCCAGTCAAACATCTCAATAGTTTTTGCTATTTTTTAGTGCCTGCTAAAAGTTTTCCGGTGAACAACTTCAATAGGTATTGGTATTTTTAGAGCCTGCTAAAAATTTGCCAGTGGACCAGTTCAATAAGTATTGGTACTTTTTAGTGTCTGTTAAAAATTTGCCAGTGAACCATCTAAATACCGTATTTTTCGCTTTATAAGACGCACCGGATTATAAGACGCACCCCAAATTTAGACATAAAAAAAGGTAAAAAAAAGAAAAATGGGATCCGTCTTATACTCCGGTGTTCTCTTACCGGAGGGGGGCAGCAGTGGTGGTGAAGCGGGTCACAGGAGGCACAGGTTGTGCTGGCAGGCGCGGCGGGTCAGTGGTGGCAGGTGCTGTGGCGTCCGTGGTGGCAGGAGCTGCGGGGTCCGTGGTGGCGGCAGCAGCGGCGGCGGGTGAGTCCTGCAGCAGGCCGGTGCAGTGAGAGTGTCCGCGGTCCCGGTTCAAATGGTGGCTCAGTGGTAGCAGCGGCGGTGACGGCTCAGTGGTGGTGTGGAGGTGGCACTGAGCTATAGCTTGTTTGTTCAAACGTAATAAGAATATCTGTGTATATAACTAAATCAAAATGTAGATGTAGATGCAAAATTATCTGTCTGTCTGTTTAGCAATTGCACAGACCTATAGTATAATTCAAAGTTGTATAATCATGAAGGAGTTAACTAAAGATGATGAAACCAGAATGTGAAGCTATAAACTCTTATCAGTAATGTTCACACAAAAGGAATGTACGGGAGGGCAGGAGTGATGAGAGAAATTGGGGAGTGAACACACTCCTTCGTTAGTTTCAAGGTTATTTATGCTTACTTACTGTATAATTGGATCTATCTCATTAAACCAAGTCAGTTGGTGATGCTGGCTGACAAGAGAGCATGTCTGTGTTCTTTGTCTTATATACATTGATATATATATATTGGCACTGGTATACAGCATTAATGGGGCACCGTTTCTGGATCCTAAATGAAGACTCCATTAGCAGTCTTGACCCAAAATTCCTCCCTTGACAGTTTGGCGCACCAACGTGGAGCTCCTTCAAGGACGCATTACCGACCTGGAGATACCGATGGTTTGGACGTCGCGGACTGAGATCTCCCTCTCCTCCAAACAGGCTGATCACCTCCGACCCCACGGGTAAGTGTTACATGCTGTGTATTCACTACCGTTGTGGTTGGTTTTGGAGAGGAGGGAGTGACGGGCTGTGTGTCCATATCGGTGTTAAAAGGTACCTGATTGTGACTCAGGGGTAGTGCCCGCTGGAGCTCAGAGCACGATCCCAGCCCTGAGGTGTGGATCGAGTGTCACATGGGATCCAGAGGACGGTTGTTAGGGCAGGAAAGACGGTGGTGGCTGGATATAGCTAGTTAGACTGACCCGGTCTGTAATTAAAGACGCGGGGGGGTTCCCGTGGCTGAAGATAGGGATTAGGACATTAATTTTGATACAGTTGACCAAGTCCGGAGGGAATACCTTTTGTACCCCTCCTCCATATCACGAGATACCCTTATTAGGGGGTTCCCGTGGCTGAAGATAGGGATTAGGACATTAATTTTGGTGCAGCTGATCAAGTCCGGAGGGAATACATTTTGTACCCCTCCTCCATATCACGGGATACCCTTATTACTATATAGCTGAGGAGTTGCCAGCTAGTATAGAGGTGTAGCCTTAGGTGCCGGCCGGACTCTAACGCTCACCGCATGGTTATATTAGTGTAATCCAGACACCACCAACATAGCAAAAATGTTCAGATAGAGGAGGCAGAAAGTTGAGAGGCCTGAAGGTTCACAGAATGTGTTAGAGCTAGTTGCAGAGAGAGAAGGGAAGAAAGCTGTACGCCATGCCTTGGAGATGTTTAAAATGTTAGAATTACCAAAAGGAGGTCGGTTACAACCGTCACTATGGGCAACAGCATTGAAAGCGAAAAAGGGCAAGTTAAAAGACAGGAGATTGTTGAATGATGCAGAATTGTTTGGCAGAATATCGCAGGCATTGCTATCAGAAAGATATATTGAGGTTGAAGATGAAGATGAGCGAGGAGATGTTGTGTTTTACTATATGTTACCCGAGTCTGAGGACAGATCTGAGGGTCCTCCGATAGGTTGTTTTGTTGCTGCCCCACAACCTGATCCCCATTCTATTCCCCGTCCCGGAGATATTCACAGATGCTGTAGTTATTAGACAGCATCCCTTAACCCTTTCCACACCCATACCCCTTTTCCCTCCCATACCTGCAATGCCGTCTCTCCCCTCACCGGCCAGTCTGCCGTCACACTCCCCAATTACCAATCCCCTCCCCTTGGATCCCCCTTTTTCCCTTAGGACACATAGTGAGCCTTACCCCGAATCTGACGAGGAACAGCCCTCATTTAAATATGTCCCTTTCAACCCCACCCAGTCAGCGGCATTAATCCCCTGCCTGCCAGATCCCAGCATTAACCCTATGCGATTTTATAGGAAGATGCTACAGGTCCATCAGTTATACTCAGCTGCGCGGAAAGACCTAGATAATCTCACCAAAGTAAAAGCAGGAGACAGTTTTTGGCCCTTAATGGAGCCCCATCTCCCAATGCACCCAGGCACTGATGACACTATTTTTTTAAAGTGGACAACAGTATTGTGCCGCTTTAAAAAGATGGGCTCAAGATCAATTTGTGTATACAACTGCGCCGGTGCAGCCCCCACCACAGCCCATGCCCCGACAGGGCCCAAACCCTATATACGTAGCTCCCAATCAACAAAACCAGCAGAGCCAGCAACAGAATTGTTGGCGTTGTGGTCAGTTTGGTCACTATCAAAGAAAATGTCACACCTCCAAATCTCAGTGTTTGGCCAGGTACCCTCAAAACCGTAACCAAAACTTGCAATATATAAATTTATAATAAAGGTGTTCCCTGTAGATTCAGTAATGATCTACCTGAAGCCAGGTGTGCCTTTTCCCAGAGTATCACAGTATCCCTTTAAATCAGTTTTAGGAGATTTTCCAAGATACTGCCCACAGTCCGGCTGCACCCAGGAGTCTGCCCCAACCTTCCCTAGTGACACAGGGGGGAGCCCCGGACTGCTTGTTTTTGTTGCAGTGATTTCCAATCCCAAGCTACCCGCTTTAATGATGTTTTCCATTCCACTCCATCAATCTTAAGGTTTCTATAATATATGTTTCTGTAGTACTTTTGTTTCTGCTGGCTGACACGGTACAGAAATATATTTTATATATTTCTATAGTGAAAGTTCTGCCCATGTTTTTTTTTTTTTTTTTTTTTTTCTTGTATCTGTTTTGTCCACCAGCTGTTCTAACATCGCGCAACCTGAAGGAGACAGGGGGGCATAAGTTAGTGCAGGGATGTGTGGGAGTATTATCAGTAAGCTGCTGCTAATCACAAGTTGTAGAGAGCAGAGGGAAAAAAAAGAAAAAAGAAGGAAGTAGGAAAAGTTGTAAAAAAAAAAAAAAAAAAAAAGTAGTTTCAGCAGATTTACAAAGCAGTTTCTGTCTTATGTACTAACAAGTGTTTTTTCCGGCTGGTGGAGTGGATTTTGTTTAATCCTTAAAGTTCAAAATTTCATAGGAGATTATCAATAGTATTCTGCTGCTATTTAAATAATTGAATTATTTTTGCAGGGAAAAGTATATTTTTTAAAATATACAAATTAGGTTTTTTTGTTTTTATGGTTATGTTTTTGTTTTCTATTATTTTTGCATACAAAATGCCAATATTGATTACTGTCCTTTTCTTTTGTAGATACAGAATATCTATGAACCCTGTTGTAAGGTTTCAAAATTTCCCAGTAGAGTATAAGTTATATTTATTTATTAGTTAATCATATTGTTTACTGTTATAGACCTATATATTTTGCCACAGTAGTTTATAAAAAGGGAGGAAGTAGATATCTATTGCATTTTTCCAGCAGCAGATATATTGGATAGGCTTTAAAGCAGGCTTTAAAGTTGGCCTTTCTTTTGCAACAGTTATGTCATGTTTATTGGATTATTATGAATATAGGAATATATGTCTGTTATAGGAATGATCTAATCTATATTTCTTTTAGTTTTTGTTTTTATAGATGAAACCAGATGGTGGTCGATTCTGCACTGGATATGCTACAGTTTATACAACATGAGGTAGTCTAAATTTAGGCCACTCCCTCCCCTCCTATCGGTACGGAAGGAAGTGATGTAAGTGCCTCTTTAGATGGGTGGAGCAGAGGTAGGTAAGATAGTCAAAATGTATGTAGGATGTAGATCTTTCCTGTTGTCAAATAAGCTAGGTACGCCGAAAAGAAAGTCTAGATCTGAGCTGATGGAATCGGATGGAGATCCCCGCACAGGTGAAGCTGACCAAGAAGCAGTGAACGGGCCTAGAGTTGAGGAGTCCTTTACCATGCATAAAGACCATGCCTCGGTGACACCGGTCATGTCAGTGACTTCTGTCACTCCTTGTGTTCTTAAATCCCTACAGGAAAAAGTGAACCAATAAGAAGTGGAGTGCGAGACGCAGGGAGCCGGCTGACTGAGGAAGGTCTGTGGATGAAGGGCGGTAAGCTTTCTCTGCCATGAGATCTCTTCTTAATGATGGCCCAAGTAACATGGACTAACATCTGTGAAAGTTGGATATCAGTGTGCGCTTTGGTGACACCAGGGTTCAGTACCCAGGTGGACAAAGTCACCCGGTCTTGTGAAACACGTTCTTAAAACAATGAGGAAAAACTGTAAAGAGTCCGTAGAAACACCCTGCACCTGCTCTACCCATTCTTAGAGACTGCAAACTAATTATAGATGTTTATCATGAGCACGTTGTATGCAAGTCTGTGCGTGTTGTGTAGATTTCTTTCCAGGTCTGGTCAGAGGCTTTCCAGTGCAGAAAACGACGTCATTGCTGAAAATCCACATAATGCAAGTGGTATGTAAACAAACAAACAAACTGATAAGTTGCAAATCAATGCGTGTTATATTTCTCTTTAGTGTGTTTTGTGTTTCTCTTTAGTAATAAATAGGTTCCAATGTAAAATGTTGTTCTTTGGTCTAGCGCAAACCACGTATAATTTTTATATGATTGACTAATTAGAGAAATAAATAAGTGTATTTTCTAATTCCAGATCCTAAATCAGAGTTAGTAGTATATGGTTTTCGGTCAGGAGACTGATTAATCCTAAAAGGATACAGAAAATTCGATAAAGTTTAACGGCAGGACAACATAGATTCACGCCCCGCATTGCAGAAGGGTCGATCCACCGAAGCTGCACTGAGCGTCCTGTTTATATTTATCCTTTACAAAAAACCTGTACAGTCCCAAACCATCATTGCCGAAACAGTTAGAAGAGAGGACTTAGAGAACCTTGAGACATGGGAAAGTCCAACTACAAAGGGTGAGGACTCGCCTAGGGGTCCTTGGTCTCAAACCGGTGAAGAAATCCCATTCCCCTCTCCACCCATGCCTCAACGTTCAGTCAGGCAGGATTTCCCAACAGATCTTTCTTCCTCTTTTCCTAAGGGAACACAGTACCCTTAGTATTTGGAAATGGCAGAAGTAAGTCAAGGGGGGGACTGTTAAGGGTAGGAATTGAGTAATCTATACTACTTAATTCAGCCATTTCATAGACCCAAAAATGTGGTTTGGTTAATGTAATCTAACCATTTACAAATGTTTTTGTCTCCTACTAACTCATATGAATATATTCAGTGATTTTCCTTAATATAAAATGCTAGCTATGGATTCTCTCATTTCGGGAAAAGTTTTGGAAGAGCCTATCCCATCAGGCTGATGTCTCTCCGGCCTAGTCTGCTGAGCACTGGCAGTGACACGCGAGTTAACGTTATATTTCAAAAACCAATGGACCCGACACAACCGAAGCAGAAAGCGGACGCTATTCTACCCATTATCCCAGAAGGTTTTTCCAAGTCTGTGCCACAAACTGTATACATGAAGCCTCATCATGTTTTGTTGTTTTTTTTATCAAGAGCAGATTATCCAGGTTCACAAAGTGGCCCTAAGTGGACTAGCACTGACTAAGCATCCTTCTTTTTGTTTTATATCCGGAAAGAAGAACCATGGACAATTTCCAAATGTCCTTTTGTTTTTTTGTTTTTTAATTATGTGCTAATTTTTAAATAAGGTTTAGATTCAATTTTTCTTAATCAAGATAATGTGCCCTAATGAGAGTAATAACGCCATTTCTAATAGCCCCTATAAATCATAGTTATATTTAATAAATAAAAATAAGTACTTAAGGGGGGAGCTAAAGCCTGTAGTGTTAAATTAAACAACCGATTTCATGAAAATCCCGCATATATAGATATAGATATAATTAAAGTCCCAAGGGCAGTAGGTCACAAATAAGTCCCAAATAATAAAATATATCTAAATGGGGAAAATTTTTAAATTTAAGGTTAATAATATTCACAGATATTTTATTAAAGGGGGGACTGTGGAGGTGGCACTGAGCTATAGCTTGTTTGTTCAAACGTAATAAGAATATCTGTGTATATAACTAAATCAAAATGTAGATGTAGATGCAAAATTATCTGTCTGTCTGTTTAGCAATTGCACAGACCTATAGTATAATTCAAAGTTGTATAATCATGAAGGAGTTAACTAAAGATGATGAAACCAGAATGTGAAGCTATAAACTCTTATCAGTAATGTTCACACAAAAGGAATGTACGGGAGGGCAGGAGTGATGAGAGAAATTGGGGAGTGAACACACTCCTTCGTTAGTTTCAAGGTTATTTATGCTTACTTACTGTATAATTGGATCTATCTCATTAAACCAAGTCAGTTGGTGATGCTGGCTGACAAGAGAGCATGTCTGTGTTCTTTGTCTTATATACATTGATATATATATATTGGCACTGGTATACAGCATTAATGGGGCACCGTTTCTGGATCCTAAATGAAGACTCCATTAGCAGTCTTGACCCAAAATTCCTCCCTTGACAGTGGCAGCGGCGGTGACGGCTCAGTGGTGGCAGTGGCGGTGATGGCTCAGTGGTGGCAGCGGTGGTGACGGCTCGGTGGTGGCAGCGGCGGTGACGGCTCAGTGGTGGCAGTGGTGGCGACGGCTCAGTGGTGGAGCAAACCGATGCGGTGTTTTCCCAGTGTGTCCGTGGTCCCGATTAAAGTAATGGCGCCCGGAGCGGCGCATGCGCAGATGGAGCTCTCATCCCAAGGCTCCATCTGCGCACGCGCTGACTCCCGGACCAGAGCGTGCGCAGATGGAGCTCTCATCCAAGAGCTCGATCTGCGCACGCGCGCGCTCTCGCGGCGCCATCATTTGAAAGTGGGACCGCGGACAAACTGGGTAACTTGCTGCACAGCCGCCCGCCCCGCACGCACAGAGTGGCAGCCAGCAGGCTGCCCGCCCACACTGCGTGTAAGCGGCAGGGTACCTGTGCTTGCTTGCGGGTGGCAGCCGAGTGTCTGTGTGAGGGCGGCAGCCGCCTGCCGCCTGCACAGGCACCCGACTGCTGCCCGCACACAGTACTCGGCTGCCGCTGGCACACAGCACCCGGCTGCCGCCGGCACACAGCACCCGGCTGCTGCCGGCACACAGCACCCGGCTGCCGCCTGCACACAGCACCCGGCTGCTGCCAGCACACAGCGACGGGTACCCGACTGCCACCGCACGCAAGCACAGGTACCCGGCCGCTTGCACGCAGCCACAGGCACCCGATCGCCGCACAGACAGGACCCCTAGGTACCGCTATATTCGGATTATAAGACGCACCCCCCATTTTCCTCCCAAATTTTTGGGAGGAAAAGTGCGTCTTATAAAGCGAAAAATACGGTAGCTATTGCTACTTTTTAGTGCCTGCTAAAAATTTGACAGTGAACCATCTAACTAGGTATTGGAACTTCTGTGGGCCATCCCAATATTGCTTTCTCAGCCAAGAAATACAGAATTTTACTTTTGTGTCAGGTGTCTGAGAGATGTGGGCCTAGGGTTGCGAAACATGTTATTCAAAGAGGAAGAGTACATCAAACATAAGTGGTAAATCACAAAGTCATGGTCTCAGGGGGAATAGGTGGGGTGTTCGAGGTGTACATGGGGGATGTTTAAATTCCTATCCCAAGAAAACTGAGTGCAACTTCCACTACTGGATGGGCTACTCCACTCCATTTCTTTTGAAGCCGCACATCTCTTCGACTTGTCAATGAGTGCCAGAAACAGCATGTGCTAGAGCGGATGGCAAGTGCTGTATCAAGTGCCCTCTTCTCCTCTTCCAGCACTTCAACATCAAACACAGTTCATTCATCAAATGTACCACCCCAATTAGACTTGTTTTCCCCATGCCACAACTGACTATGAGGAACCACACATGGGTGAGTCGGCAAAGCTATTCACATATTCTATCCTATGGCCATTAGAGGTCTTCTCCAAAGATTCACAGACTGAAGAGCAGGAAAGCATCTGCACTGATGCCCAAAATCTCTCAGTGGGATCACTGCTTGGATGAAGTCGGGTCCGAGCAGTATCCAGACCATGGTCAACTAACGTTGACCCTAGTGATGGACGTGAAGTGATGACACTCAGGTACCTGAGGCATACATGTACTGTACTATGATGTAAGGTCAGGAAGAGGAGGAGGGTGACTGAAAGAGTGAGGAGTGGGACAACAGAGGGGATGACGATGAAGTCGATGAAGTCATAGATCCCACTTGATGTGAACCCAGAGGCATGTAACTGAGTAGCTCAGCAGAGAAGGTGGAGGATGAGGAAAACGAGGTGCCCAGACATGGAGTGATTCAACCAGGACAACCACTGCATCCTCAACCAACTATGGATGTGTGCAGCAGTTGTGGCATGTCTACATTTCACATTGGGCGACAAGGGTTACCTAGCCTGGGCCTTTTTTGCGACCACAATGGATGACCCAACTCATGTTCTCTGCAAACTTTGTATAAAATGACTCAGTAGCAGCAGAAATACAATTAATTTGTCTACTACATGCATAAACTGTCACATGACCAACCAACATGCGTTAGTCTGGGAATCTTACTGTGCTAAAATGCAGGCCAGTGGGCATCCCCAACATCCCATCAACCGCATCTGATAATTCTCCTTCCTCTGTCATCGTCAAAACTGTTCTCACCCAGGTCTCCACCCGCAGAATGTCCACTTGTTTACCGACTACAGTTGGCGTAAGTGAGAGCCCATCAGTTGTTATGGAAGTGGACATGCTTTGCATTCCAATATAACATCTCTGCTTGCACCTCCCTCGCAGTCCACCAGTTTCTCATATATAACCTACTCCACCCTCTCTCAGCACACCAGCCAGCCCTTGGTCTCGCTTTTCTGTTCACGGAAAGATTACTTCCTCCTACACATGCCAAAACTAAGAGCTTGAACTTCACCATATCCAATTGGTTGGCCACGGAAATACTTACTTTCTGCCTGGTGGATACAGAGGGTTTCTAAAAGCTGATAGCCATCGCAGTGCCCTATTACCAGCTGCCCACTTGCCATTACTTAAAGGTACAGCGTCTCATTATCTGTAAGGTGCTCCAGAGGTCGCCAATTACCCTAGAGGTATTTAAGTCCGCCTCCCCAGACAGGAGGCACCTGAGCAATGTTGCCTGTGGTGCGTTGCTAGTTTTCATATCCCTGTGGGCTGCTATGTTGTATCCTTGCACCTGTGTGAACAAGGTGCAAAACACAAAAACATATAACTATAAAATAAGGTAAAGAGTTTGCTTCCCATACAGAGCAAGTGTTTTAACTGCAGGTGAGGTTACACATAAGTTAGAGACCCCAAAAAGAGAGATTACCTTGGCTTGGTTTTGGGGCTCTTGCATTGATCAATACAATGGCTAAACATCTTGTATTCCTATTATTCATAGCAGTTATGCATATTCCATTTTCAAGTTGTTAAATTTTTCTTTTCAGATAGTTCATTATAATTTTCATTCCAGTATTCCCATAGTAGTTCTGCTTTTCATAATTTCCCCATACATTGTGACTAGTATGCAACTCTTTACCTTATTGTATAGTTATATCTTTTTGAGTTTTGCACCTTGTACACACCAATGGAGTTCCAGACGTACATTCTTTAATTAGTATGCACTTTCTGTCTGAGAACCCTGCCCCACCTATAGCCATGTGTTTAATTTGACATATATTGCTTGGTCCTTTGCTTCCCATACAGAGAAAGTTTTTTAACTGCTGGTCAGGTTACATATACTGTAAGTTAGGGGCCCCAAAAATAAAGATTACCTTGGCTTGGTTTTGGGGCTCTTGCATTGATCAATACAATGGCTAAACATCTTGTATTCCTATTACTCATAGCAGTTATGCATATTCTATTTTCAAGTTTTTCAATTTTTCAGATAGTTCATTGTATTTTTTATTCCAGTATTCCCATAGCAGTTCTGATTTTCATTATTTCCCCATACATTGTGACTAGTATGCAACTCTTTACCTTACTGTATATTAATACTTAAGAAGGGCATACAATATTCCCATTATCTATAGAGATATAATAAACAAGAAATTGCTATAAGACACATCTGCTAGCATACAAACTGCAGTTTATCTACAGTTTAGCAGCAGCAAACTCAAACTTTTTAGAATTTATTAGGGAATTTCCTGAGGACAAAGTAGACCATGCTTTTTTTTTATAGAAAAGAATAATTGAACACATTTTTTCATATAATTCGGGGATATTTTTTACTGGGTAATGAACAGTTTTTCTCGCCATAAACAGTGATGGGTTTGTTGTTCTTCATTTAGAATTTTATATAGGCTTATGCCTCAGGTGCAGATGCTACATCAGATAATAATCACTCCCTGAGGAAGTATGTGTGAAACGTGTGTGGCGGTGTTTCACCATTAACACGGGTCACTACCTATCATGATCATATTTATGACTTCTTCCTAATTAGAACAGATATGGTTTTTCCATAGTGATTTTCCTCTGACATTTATTGGCACATGCATCAATTTTTTGTCATATGTTTTTTTATTTTCATTGTGTTATTGGGTGTATATACAATACAGTATACATGGTTTTACAATGGTGGCATATTGTTATTTAATAGAAGTTTTTTTAAGTCTTATTGCCGATAATAATTTGACTACTTCCCCCAGAAAGTTTATGAATATAACACAGTCCCAAACCAGAAATCTGCTAAAATGGATGAGCTTTCAGGGTATTCTTAAGTAGGGATTCTGCCCATTTGGTCAATTTAAATAGTCAAAATACTGTAATATTGGTCATTTATGTAAAATTATCAAATTATTACTTACAGATAGTGATATAAATGTGATTCCAAACGTTGATCAAAAGTGACAGCTTTTAAGGAGATTATTTGTGCCTCCTATTTTTCAAGACTGTGTTTAGAGAAACTAATACTTGAGTTCCTTATAATATAGGGGTTGAATGAGGATATTAGGCTGCAAGGGTTCTGTCATTTAATAATGCCAATAAAAGGAAATCATAAGATGGGCAACTTGAATTGGTGACGAATAGGATTGATCGATTACCTCAAATATTCGGCAACGCTCATATTCACCGAATAGGTCGCCGCTATTCGACTATTTGTGAATATTCAATGTGCAATATAAGTCTATGGGAAACCTGATTAGTTGCCGAATAGCAAGTTTTCGGGCTTCCCATAGACTAAAGCGGGCTTTACACACTGCGATATCGGTCCCGATATCGCTAGTGTGGGTACCCGCCCCCATCTGTTGCGCGACACGGGCAAATCGCTGCCCGTGCCGCACAACATCGCCCAGACCCGTCACACATACTTACCTGCCCGGCGACGCCGCTGTGACCGGCGAACCGCCTCCTTTCTAAGGGGGCGGTCCGTGTGGTGTCACAGTGACGTCACTGAGCGGCCGCCCAATAGCAGCGGAGGGGCGGAGCTGAGCGCGACGTAACATCCTGCCCACCTCCTTCCTTCCGCATAGCGGCCGGGAGGCAGGTAAGGAGAGCTTCTTCGTTCCTGCGGTGTCACACGGAGCGATGTGTGCTGCCGCAGGAACGAGGAACAACCTCGTTACTGCTGCAGTAACGATTTTTGAGAATGGACCCCCATGTCACCGATGAGCGATTTTGCACGTTTTTGCAACGATGCAAAATCGCTCATCGGTGTCACACGCAACGGCATCGCTAATGCGGCCGGATGTGCGTCACAAATTCCGTGACCCCAACGAGTTCGCATTAGCGATGTCGTAGCGTGTAAAGCCCCCTTTACATTGCGCATCGAATATTCGCATAGTGGCGACCTATTCGTCGAATATTTGCAAAGCCGAATATTGCCGAATATTTGTGATATTTGATCATCCCTAGCGATGAACACTTTCAAGGCATGACGATGTTGGAAATATTTATAAAAGTGAATACATAGTATTTGAAACTTGGTCTGAACTTGATCTAACAACATGAAGATTAAATTTTCAAAGATCTCAGTCAGTATGTTCAGTCCACTGTCATGCCATGTTTGGTAATCTGGTAGTTATTATAGATTATAAAACCCCAAAGTAGTCTGGAATGTTGTGTTGGCTCTGGTGTCCACAAGAGAAATTTCTTGTTTTTCTCTGTCAAGAAATATTGGCAAGTTTTATGAATCACTGGAAACATAATACCATGGTGTGTGGTTTCTCTGAAAGTCCAGTATCAAGACAGTCTGCCACTTATAATTCCAGTATAGGTATGCTGGAAGAAAAGCTAGGTTTGCAGTTGCCCAGACTTGATGTTAGAGTTATATATGCAGCTAATGCATGCTTGTGGCGCCCTGGACAAGCCAGGGGCCACAGAGAACAACACCACCACACCCCACACTCCCGGTCAGGCACACCGAACTCAGACACAAAACCCTTGTTGCCTTCCTCCAGGGGCTGATGTCCACACCAGGGGTGGGCCAGGCGGTTGCTCCCACCCACCGAGGAGTTCACAGTCCTGGAGGCGGGAAAAGTAAGCAGTTGAGTTTGAGAGTGGAAAGTGGAAGGAAGGAAAGTGGAGTGGAGCAACTAACTGACAGCGTCCGGGTGTGTGGCCCGGGCGGTACAGCAAGGTTGGCAGACGGTGGTGACCGTCTGCAGGAGTGGCCTATCGGAGTCTACCGTAAGGACCGTGGACGGGCGGTGGCCCGGTGGTACCGGACCGGTACACAAAGAGAAGCTAGCACCATCTGGCAGGGGCTTACGGACCCCGGCATGGCTAGGAGTCGCCGTGATTTTGCCGAATTCGTTAGTGAAGGAAACCTCCTGGGTTTCCCAGCAGCCAAGTCCCGACAGAAGGCAACAGTTCAACCAAGAGAGGGAGACACCGCCGCCGCCAAGGCAACCGTTTCTCAGGGCCAGAGCCTGCGGGCAAAAGGGGCTCCTCCAGCCCATATCCAAGCTGGGGAGCGGGTTACCGGTGGGAACCCATTGGAACCATCTACCGTACATAGGTGCAGGGAAAGGCAGTCACCATCAACCTGCCGGGAGAAACAACACCGCAGCCGTCTGTGGGACCCGTCCATCCAGCAGTGTGTTTTACCGAGAACTGTGTCCTCATCATTGGCTGAGTGAGTACCACCGTGCCGTGCAGCACAGCGCTGCCCCCTCGACCCTGCACCTCACCAGGCCCCGTAACCCGCCTGCCATCCATCCCTACCCCATCACCGGGCCCCGGGACAACCAACCCCCTACCCACGAAGGGGAGAACTAACAACAAAGCTGCTCTCTGTCACCGCTTCCGGGATCCCCGTCCAGAGCAGCGGTGGTGTCACCAACTTCACCACAACCGTGGGTGGCGTCACGGACAATAACCCAATCCCCACCATCCAATCAAACCCCCCTTTTCACTCACCGGCGAGGAATGCCGCTCGAGCCACCACAGAGCAGCGGCAGCAGCAGACGGACCCGAGCAGTGGGAGAGCGCAGCGTCCCCTCCTCCGCCCGCGACATACTCACAAGGTCTTTACGGCATTATGAGGACCTGGTATTCATCTACACTGTAATGAATCTCAACAGTTTCTTAATTATGTCATTGTTTGATATGATAATTTGAAAGTGGCTTCAAGGCCAGAGTGCATTGCTCAAAACAACAGGGGAAAGGGAAATAAGATTTTATTGAGTTATTTTATAAAAAATATAAAAAACATTTAATAAACAATTCTTCTGAGATAAAGTGAGAAAGGACCTGGTGGAGATACATCAATTCTATGGAATCAAATGATTTGGCTTTACCCAGTGAGGCTAAGCTCCAATCTCCCTGGAACATACTGTAGATCCTGTCTTAGAAACCCACTGACTGTTTGGTAGTAGTCTGATATCTGGGGCCTGTATGAATCCAGATTGATCAGATATATTTTCTATCATAACCAAGATTAAAGTTTTCTGCAATCTGTGTTGCAATATGTTTGTAAGTGGTAACCATGGGTGAGTTCTGCTGCATTAACACCTTGGCACGCTACAGAAAATTATTGGTGTGTGTGTGGTGGTACTGTACTGTACTGTGGCTATGGTGGACACCTTCATATTTAGGCTGGTTGTGATCTGTACGACATCAGACTCCTTTATGCTCAGGATGAGGAAGCCAGACAAGTTTATAAAAGCAAAGTTGTCTTTACTTAAGAATAATCTTAGGTACAAAGGGTACACTTGAAGCTCTCTTCTGCGTGATACATAGACATATACATAGTGGTTTTGGAGTTTTAGGCAACAGCAATTTACTTGCGAACATTACACAGGCAGAACATGTACAGTGAACTTCATCTTTCTGACACATGGCCACGCTGGTCAATATGTTACGCTGTGAACCCTGCACCCAGATTGCTGGCTGAGATCCCTGATGTGGGACGCTCAGACAGCTGCTCTTGAGTCCACAGCTGGTCAGATCCTTTTCCTTTCTAAGGTCCTTCCATGTCTGGCAGACACCAGACTCACTTTTTTTCCAAGTCTCTCTCTAGGCTTCACCCACTTGCCTGTGAGCAAGATCTCTGTCACCTTAGGTTATTTGCTGGACTTGCTGCCTGGTATAGAACGCATATACCCATAGACTTGTCTGCTCTCTAAAGGGCTCCACTACACACTAAATGGAGAAACAGTCTCTTTCGCTGCACACTAGTCCCTTAGACTATAGGCTAATCCAAACAGTTAATTGTCTCTGACCCTGCAGTCTGTTGCTGGGAAGACTAAGGGGTACTTTGCATTCTGCGACATCGCTAGCATCGACTAGTGATGCCAAGCGCGATAGTACCCGCCCCCGTCGCACATGCAATATTTTGTGATAGCTGCCGTAGCGAACATTATCGCTACGGCAGCTTCACACGCACTTACCTGCCCTGCGACGTCGCTCTGGCCGGCGACCTGCCTCCTTCCTAAGGGGGCGGGTCGTGCAGCATCACAGCGATGTCAAACGGCAGGCGGCCAGTAGAAACAGAGGGGCAAAGATGAGCGGGACGTAAACATCCCGCCTACCTCCTTCCTTCCGCATAGCTGGTGGAGGCAGGTAAGGGGATGTTCCTCGCTCCTGCGGCTTCACACACAGCGATGTGTGCTGCCGCAGGAACGAGGAGCAACATCGTATCTCCTATTGGTGCGACATTATGAAAATGACCGACGCTACACAGATCACCGATTTTCGACGCTTTTGCGATCGTTAATCGGCGCATCTAGGCTTTACACATTGCGACGTCGTTACCGGCGCCGGATGTGCATCACTTTCGATTTGACCCCGACGATATCGCAGTAGCGATGGCGCAACGTGCAAAGTACCCCTTAACCTTTAAAACAGTTCCATGCAAACATTATATGACTATGTCGCCAAAAAAATAAAAAAGTTATGGCTCCTGGGATACAATAATAGGAAAGTGAAAAGAAATTGCTTTGACAAAAGGGACCAAGGGGTTAAACTATCGTTTAATTCTGCAGAGAGATAGCTGATTTCACTGCAAAACTGCTTGGCCAGTAACTGCACTGGTATTGGACTCCTTCCTATCCACTCAACCTAAGAACGTAGGCCTTAATTTATCAGAATAATTTTTGCAGAATTCTAGAGTAAATCACTTTGAGAAGTTGCAATTTTTTTTGTATAGCTGAAAAAATGTAGTGACTTTTGGTCTTTTCATGCCAGTTTCACCCAGCTCTGCCATTATAGCCACGCCTAGGGCAGGACGGGGTAGCGACGGGGCTTGACGTCACATCTTGCCCAATTTATGACAAGCGGCGGTGATCCTTATGGCACATATCTCTAACTAGCCTAAGATTTGTGGCAAGGCACATTAAAGCCACTTTTCAGATGAGCCTTATCCATTAGGAATTGTGTGCCTCTAATGAACAAGGAGCATCTAAATCCAGCACGCCCTCTCATCAACACCATGTGAACATTGCATGTCTCGATAATAAGGGCCATGTTTACTTGTTGCCTAAAATATTCCACCACTTGACAGGTTCCATTGTCAAAGGATAAGAAATATTACTCACTTCACCTGTCAGCTGCTTTAGGCTGATTTCACACATCCAACATTCACAACCTGAGTATGTACCTCAATGTCTGGATTGGCTACAAGTTTAACTACTTCCTTACGACTCATAGACTTGTTCACCACTCATAGACTTGTTCGGGTGCACTAATTTTCTAAAATATCATTGAAGAAGGACACATCTTCATGCAATGGTGTAGCTGCCGAATCGGTGATCCAGATTTCACACAAAGCCCGAGTTCCGATACAGAAGGCACAGAAGGTTTATTACAGTGATAAACAAGTGGTGTGTATGCAATAAAGGTACAACGACAGAGCTTCTTTATTCATACACTGTGGTCATGAGACCCAGATAGCTCTTCAATGCAGCCAGGAGGCTGCATTTGCCTTGTAACTGAGGCTAATATACCAGCCCTAGTTACAGGTGAAATAAGATCAAAATAAAAATATTTCAATATTTAAATGCACGCCAAACATCTTTTATAACCTTATTGAGGGGATGGAGGGGTTTAGTTTGTAAAATTAATGAAAAATAAATAACAAACATCAAGTAAATAATAAATAAAAATAAAATAGAAATACCAGTGTCAATCTGAATTGCTGTTACTAGTGCCGGCTCCATAAAACAAACAAAAACAAATCATCATGTTCAATATATAATAATAATAATTAATATTACAGAATGGGGAATACATTTTTACAGGGTCGGACTGGCGCACCGGAGGATTTCCCGGTAGGCCCAGACACTGGCACCTGCTGGCATCACATAGATATGACATTTGTGTGTCAGCGACGCAGTCACCGCTCTCCCAGGTTGTCTAACTCTGAGAAAAGCGGTGATAAGAAGAAATCAGGGCGGAACAGGGTTCTGTTCCTTACCACTGGGAAGAGAGGTAATAAGAAGAAATCAGGGTGGAACAGCGGAATCACTAGTGAGCAGCATCTGCAGCAGTCGATCCTCTAAGCAGTGAGGAGCAGTGCTCTCTGATGTTGTCTAATGCTGGGAAGGTAATACTGACTAACTGCGCAATGCTCCTCCCAGTGTTAGACAACATCAGAGAGCAGTGCGCGTCACTGCTGACAGGATTGTCAGTTGTAGATGCCGCTCACTAGAGGTAACTTAAAGAACATCGTTCAACCCTGATTTCTTCTTATAACCGCTTTACCCTTCATTGAACAAGCCAGGAGAGCACTGCTGCTGTTGATAATGTGAAGCCTCACAGGTGTTGTGTCGGTGCATTACCTTCAGGGACTCCACGTGGGATGGTCTGGTCACAGGTAGGGAACCTTCTCTTTAGGAATTTTGTGATGCCACTCTCTGTATTGCGGTCAGGGGACCGCCACTGCAGGTTAAGGGACGCCTGGGGTTGTTGGTAGGTGTAGTTAGTGGGTGTGGCCCCCCGAGAGTAGGGCTGGCCCCAGGGCCCGTTTTGAGTGGGTGGAACCACAAGGCGCAGAATGACTCAAAAACAGTCCAGGCAGTCTTTCAGGGTTTTTACTCACAGTTGATGGTAGGATGAGTAACCCGGGCGTAGCTGGGATGAACCAGGCTGGAACCAGGTATCTTTCCGGCTGGCTGATGAGGGTGACTACCAACTCGCTTTCCTAGCCCTGTGTGTTTTGGGGTGACCCCTACTTGAAGCCCTGCTGGGGTTGCCCAGGGAAATTGCTGATGCATCTCTCCCCTTCTTTTGGCCCGTTGGCTTGTAGCCTGGATCAAGTCACTCCGGCTGCTTGCCTCCTGTGAACTATGGGCCCTCTCTTCGCTACGTGGCTGCAGACTCTGTGGTGGTATGGCGTGGGTCTGAAGTGCCCCCACCGGCAGGTTTGGCAGGAGGAAATTGAATAAATCTCTGCACTGGGACCTGGTACCCTTGCGGGCCTGGTACCTCCCTGGCAGTCCCCTTATTCTGCCACCCCTTTGCTCTCTCTAGCCTAGGTTGGATTTTGGGTGGCACTACCAGGTGACCAATCTCCCCCATCGGTAGTCACTGCGCATACGTTGTCTGAATAGTGGCAGCCTCAGGTCTCCTCTTTGCGTCTGCTCTCCTTGAACTCCACTTCAGACTGGCTCACTACTCCCTTCCCACTGTGCTTGCCTACGCAACCCAGCAACCAGGCTCTCTGTCACACCCCTTGAGTGGAGATGGAGGCTACGCCCCCTCCTGGATTCCCCAGGGGTCCACTCAAAGGTAGATGTGTGATACCTGATTACTATGCGCCTGTGTAGTCACACCTCGGTCAGCCTTCTGGATTATCTGTATTGTACTGCCCCCAGCATGGGTCCAGTACTCAGTGGTGCCTGACCAGGTCAGGGGCACCACAATAAGATTAACACTGATTGTCAGTAGCACAGCCAGTCAGTGTTAGTTTTGTTTGTGTCCTCTTCTACACCACTGCACAGCACAGCTCTGGCAGTGAGCTGTGCTGTGGTTCATAAAGTGCACTCTGCCCTCCCCTGCACCATCACAAGCACAGTTTAAGGACCAGAGAGATAAATGGCTTCCTGGTAATGGCCCAAATACTAACGGAGGCCTCCCATTTCAGCCTAACAGTGAGCAAGTGTAAAAGGGGGCCTTTAGTCAGAGTTGATAGAAAGGGAGGAGGCAAAGCCACTTAGAGTTTAATGGGGTCCCCCATTCCCTTATTTCTAATTTATCTTGCCCCTCTCTCAGTATCACCTTTGACTGCATCCCATGTCCCTGTATCCCCCCTGACTGACGGAGCCTTCTCCCCCTGTATCACCTCTGACTGACTGAGCCCCTCTCCCTGTATCAACCTTTACTGACTGTGTCTCCTCTCCCTGTATCACCCCTGACTGATAAAGCCCTCTCTCCCTGTATCACCCCTAACTGACAGAGCCCCCTCTCCCTGTTTCAACTCTGACTGACTGAGCTCCTATCCCTGTATCACCTCTGACTGACTGCTTCCCCACTCCCCATATCACCCCTGATTTACAGAGACCCCTTTCCTTGTATTACCCTGATGGAGCCCCCTGCCCGTGTATCACCCCTGAGTGACTGATCCCGGTTTATCACCCCAACTGGTTGCACCCCTCCCTTTTATCACCCCTGATTGATACCCCTCTCCCAGTATAACCCCTAACTGACTGACCCTTTTCTCCCTCTGTATCACCCCTACACATGAGGGGACATTTATCATTGAGTTTGCATCAAAATATGGGTACCAGCTCATTCTATAAAATTAAAACATCACTCCAACGTTGTTCTGTTTTGTTTACGCTGGAGTGGAACTTTTAATGGGGTATCACGGTCCCCAATCTTATACTCACCTTCTGGCGTTTTCACCTTTCTTCGGCACCACTCCAGTCTTGAGAGACATGAAGCACTGGAGGAGCTGGCAGGTAACAAACTGTTAGAGACCAATGAGAGCATCAGCAATAGAGGGTGAATATACCAGAAGGTGAGTATATGGTAAGGTCAGGGACCTTAGACTAGCAGCACCACTTCAGTGGTAAAATAAAAAAAGCCCTGGAGTGGTGCTTTAAGAAGTATACTACCTTGTTTTATACCCTGATATTAGCATGTTTAACCAGACAGTTGGCAGCCTTGTATTTATATTTGTTCATGTAGCTACATGGCGAGCCCCATGAATGATTTTCTCTGGTGGGCCAAGGGTACTCCAGTCCAACGCAGAATTTTTAAATGTATTTTAGTGGTCCTTTGTAGAAAAATAAGAAAAATAAATAGGGAAGATAATCAACTTAAGGTATTTCCTTTGTTATTCTACTAATTTCGCACAATATTAAAATTTTAAAATATGAACAGTAGTCGGATTGTACAGATTATAGTCGAAGGAAAAGCTTTTCATCAGTTACTGTGTACTCCATTTTCAAAGCACAAATAGTAAGTTATAAACCTAAATTCATAGACAAGACACTGCTTCCATATTAAGATTCCACCTGCAACCTCACTTGTAATTCCATTTAGTGTCTTCTGTGGATTTACTGCAAATATACTGAAAAAAAAACATAGAAATGACTGTCTGACATTTTGTAAGTAATCAATAAGGACGGGGATTATAAAATGCAAATATTCTGATGGAATAGTAAGGAAAAATGATTTGTCTGTGCGGAAAAAAATTTGTTTTATCCACCGCTTGCATGTTGTTTACTTCAAGGCATTGGTTTGGAGGTTGATGGGATCTGATAGTCTGTGAATAGTATTTAATAGACATATCAGCATAAAAGTTTGCATGAACCAACAAAGAGAATGTCACTGGAAAGGTTAAAATCCTGTCAGATTTGTTTGGCTTTCAGAAAAGGTTAGCGAGAAGCAATCTTCCTTACCTTCATTTCATGCTTTTCAGATGAACACCGAGGGACCAGCAGTTTTACCTACTTTGTTCTTATGGGTGTGTACAGAAATGCAATTAGATTTAGAATTTCTGCAGAACTTCAATATAAAACTTAGTTTTATGCCTTTGTTTTTTGGAATACATAAGAGGAATACATAAGAGGAATACATAAGAGCAACCTTAAGATTTATAGTTAAAAAAAGAAAAAGGTAAAAAAAAGCCAAAACACAGTAAAATTAGAAACTTAGTTCAGTGTATTCACCACTTTTGTTGGATCAGCAAAATCAGGCTACAATTAGTAATGAGTGAGCATGCTCACGACTGCTCATTACTCAATGGAGCATTGGGATTCCCAAATCGAGTATTATGGAAATCAATAGGAAATTAGTATTTTTAAACTTCCATGCTCAATCAAGTTATGAACAGTGGAGAGCGCAATTGTTCAGCCCTAGTTAAAATGGCAAGTGTTTCAGACTTCAATGTGCAGCACCACAAAGGTACAGTGTAAAGAGAACCTGTCAGGCGATTCATAAGGTCTAAACTATAAGCAGCATGAAACGCAGCTTGGCTACACAATTGTGGTCAGTTTTATCACCATCTGAAATGTTCCTACGTTTCAGAGAAAATATACTTTGGCCATGGAGATCACACTAGTCTTGTGCTGCCCCTTTGGCCTGCTATTCTGAGCACTGCTGCAGATAATTGACATAAGAAAAGATCTGGCATTCACCTTCAGTAGTGCTGGAAAGAGCTGGCCATGGTTCATCAGAGTATATTTTCTGTTAAACGCTGCAGCATTTCCGAGAATATTATACCCGATTGCAGTCGAGGTTGTGTCTCATGTGGCCATTGTTTGGCCTGTACTAATATAACACTTTTTCCATCAACCTCCTGCGGCACTGCAGATGTAGTATATTACGCTGCCTGTCCGTGCTCCCTGATCTATGTGGGCCTCATGTCTCGAGAGCTCCACATATGAGTCAGGAAGCACGTCAGGGATATTGCTGCAGCAGGCTCATTTGAGGATGTTACACTGCTGAAAACTCTCCCTCGACATTTTATGGCCCATCACAAGTGTAACCTTAAACTCCATCATGTCGAGGGTATTGACTCCATACAAGGTGGGATTAGAGGGGGAAACTTGCCGAAAATTCTCGCTCAGCAAGAATCCAGGTGGATTGTAGCCTTGAACACTATTGTTCCAATGGGTTTAAGTGAAGTGGTGAATTACGCCCCATTTCCCTAATGTCCACCTTGGAGTTCTCTTCCCCCTTTTCTATCTCTTTCCCCCATATGTGATTAAGGTTTTAGACTGCATCATTATGAGTTATTTTTCTCATGGTCTCAGATATACAATTTTTTAACTCACTTTTTTATGTTTTATATACCTTGTGGTGTCTTTTATTAATTTTTGTTTTTTCTCTCAGTTTTTATTCCTTAGGTTTCCTTTCTCTCTATGTTCATCCTTGAATTTGTGATAATTTACCATCATTTCCTGCATCATTTGGATGCCTTCTTTTGGTTCCACATATTAAGACAGTGACCTATTGTGCAATTCCCTGTATTGAAATCATATGATATTTTGCTCTTATATTCAATGCAACATATATGTTTATATATATTTTTCTTTCTAATGGATTCTCACAATGTCTCTTATTTGATATGAATTTTTCAGTGTCCGAAGTTATATTTATTTGTAGGTTTCTTAATATGTGATACTCTTACAACTGTTTCATTTTAGAGACTGTACTTTCTGTGGCTGTGCGCGTGCGCTGGCATGCTGACAGCTAAGCGGTGGGGAGGCCTTGCGTCATTGCAGTGTGCGCGTTTGTGGGAGCCATGGTGACGCATCTGGGCTCCCGCGCATGCACTGTCTACAGCGGTGCTTGGTTGCTCTTCCACCATTCGGCCTTGGTGGCGGCTTGCGCATGCGCCGTGCAGATCGCAATCATTTGCAAGCAGGCACACATGTACAGGATATGTAGTAAAAAACGGTTCACAGACACTTGTCTATTCATACTTACCCTTAGAAAAATCTCCTACTATAGTGAAACGTATATTGAGGCATCCCCCCCTGATCTCCACTTTCTTCATACTGCTCAGCGGTAATATAAAATTTTTGATGCACTGTATTGTATACTTTTTGCCGTCACTTGTGGATTTTTCTGCATTTGAGAGCTTCTTTACCTCTGCTGTAACCCCTTTAGTGATCACGGGCAGTAATATTACGTCCCTATGGTCATAGTGTTAGGCGGGCTTTGCACGCTGCGACATCGGTAACAATGTGTTACCGATGCTGCAGCGATAGTCCCGCCCCCGTCGCACGTTCGATATATAGTGAAAGCTGCCGTAGCGATTATTATCGCTACGGCAGCTTTACACGCACATACCTGCCGTGCGACGTCCCTCTGGCCGGCGACCCGCCTCCTTCCTTAGGGGGCGGGTCGTGCGGCGTCACAGTGACGTCACACGGCATGCGGCCAATTGAAGTGGAGGGGCGGAGATGAGCAGGATGTAAACATCCCGCCCACCTCCGTCCTTCTCATTGCAGCCGGGAGGCAGGTAAGGTGAAGTTCCTCGCTCCTGCGGCTTCACACACAGCGATGTGTGCGGCCGCAGGAACGAGGAACTACATCGTACCTGTCGCTCCCCCGGCATTATGGAAATGTCGGAGGCTGCAGCGATGATACGATGACGACGATTTTGCGCTCGTTCATCGTATCATCTAGGATTTACACACTACGACATCGCAAGTGACGCCGGATGTGCGTCACTTTCGATTTGACCCCACCGACATCGCACCTGCGATGTCGTAGTGTGCAAAGCCCGCCTTAATCCCCACCTATTGCTGCGGGCTGCAGGCGGGGATCCGCGCACATGTCAGCTGATTTGTGCAGCTGAAATATGTGCCTCTCAGGTACGTGTGGAATTGCTTTCCACCCATACCTGTTAACCACTTAAATTGCGCTGTCAAGACGTGACAGTGCCATATTACCGGTGATCACAGTTTTTGAATGCTCATAGGCCGCCTCCGGTAGTCACGTTACGTGATCACATGGATCCGATGGTTGTCATGGTAGCACAGGGTCATGTGATGACTCCTGATGACTCCTGTAGCTCACATGACTCAGGTCCTTTAACCAGCAGACGAGTACTGCAGGTTACAAGACATGATTATTTCTCCCAATCTGAGTGATGCTGCTCTAATCGGGAGAAATAAATGAGCGATCAAAGCTGATCCTTATAGCTCCCTAGGGGGACAAGAAAAATAAAAAAGTTTGAAAAAATGTTTTGAAAAATTAAAAAAAATAAAAAACCTAAAAGTTCAAATTACCCACTTTTGCACCCTTTGAAAATTAAAGGGTAAAAAAATAAAAAAATATACACACATTTGGTATCACTGCATTTAGAAACGCCCAATTTATCAAAATATAAAATCAATTATTCTGATTAGTACACAGTGTAGCGGCAAAAAAATTCCAAATGCCAAAATTATGCTTTTTTTGTTGCCGCATATTTTGCACAAAATGCAATAACAGGTGATCAAAACGTAGCATTGGCGCAAAAATGGTACCGTTAAAAACGTCAGCTTGAGAAACAAAAAATAAACAGTCTCTGAGCCATAGATCCCAAAAAATTAGAATGCTATGGGTCATGGAAAATGGCGCAAAATGTAAGCCACTTTTTTCAGACAAACTTCTGATTTTTTTTAACCCCTTAGATAAAACTAAACCTATTCATATTTGGTGTCTACGAACTCACACCGACCTGAAACATCACACCGACACATCAGTTTTACCATATAAGGAACACAATGAATAAAATATCTCAAAAACAATAGTGCAATCACTCTTTTTTTTGCAATTTCTTCGTATTTGGAATTTTTTTGCCATTTCCCAGTAAACTATATGGTACAAATCATGATTTAATTTAAAAGTACAGCTTGTTTTGCAAAAAATGAGCGCTCACATGACCATATTTACTGAAAAATAAAAAAGTTTCAACTCTCGGAAGACGAATGGTAAAAAACAAAACAAAATGGAAAGCGCAAAATCGGCCAGTCGTGAAGGGGTAGGCTCTAGTAATTAACTTCGGACACTTCTCTTTAGTAGCAATAGTTATTGCCCTAGTTATGTCCCTTGTTAACTGTTGGTGGGTGTTATCTATTGTAAATGTATAGGTTCATCATTTTACATCATGTTATTTTTGTTGGAGGCAGGGGTGGACGTACTCTATCTGCTTAATCCTTGTTTAGCGTTTATTTGTACCCTTACAGCACTGTACCCATGCCTCTTTTAACTCATTTTGCTGTTTGGTTTATTTTCTATCTTGTGGAATTTTTTGTGATATTTTTGTCAATAAATTTTTTTTATATTTTTCTAATTTGCTTTACATTATTTATCCTTTCTGGTACCATAACTTCTTATTCTACTGTTTTGAAAATTTACTTGAAGTTTGTACCTGATCTAGTGAGCATAACCTTATGTGTCCCTAGTTCATATTACTCTGGTATGGCCTTACCTCCTTTGTTCATCATACCGACTACAGTCATGCAGCCAGGATGTGATTCATGCTGTCCGTGGTTTGGGCAGCATAAATTATCTGACATGTTTCCCTTAACACTAGAACTACTGGACTCGTGACACCTATATAGAAATACATAGTGCAAAGTAGTCAAAATGACTACCTCAGTAGTTCTAGTGTTAAATCGGTAAAAAGTGCTGAGATAACAGTTACAGCAAGGAAAATGATACATACATGTTTCTGTGGCACAGTAATAAATAAAAGGCATAAATGCAATAAAAACAATGCATATGCTCATTGCTAGTGATTCAGGAGAAGGAATAATAGTGGTTTCTCTGTGTGGCTATCAGTAGGATGAAATAATGCAACTCGAAATTAAATAGTGGTTTATTATATTTATGCATTTCAAAGTCTCTGACTTCTTCCTCAGGATCTTAGCCAGAACAAAAAATTAACACTATTGCACAGGTTTAAGTAACAGACTTTTCTTTATAAAAAAATAAAACCCAAAACTTTGAATAAGGGTTTTGACCTTAATTAGCCTGTTAGGCTTATTGCTTGTTTACTTTTATTGTTAGGAAAGGACAGATGGTGCAAATTTCACAGCTTTATAAAAATCCAGTCTCCTCTAACCTTGTGCCCAAAAACAAGCAGTCATGGGTTCTTCTAAGCAGCTGCCTAGCACTTTGAAAATGACTATGGTGGAGTCCCACATAGCAGGAGAAGGCTATAAGAAGATAGCAAAGTGTTTTCAAGTTTCCCCTTCTTCAGTTTGAAATGTAATTAAGAAATGGCAGTTAACAGGAACAGTGGAGGTCAAGATAACATCTGGAAGACCAAGCAAAATTTCTATGAGAGTTGCTCAGTTCCATAGAAAAATCTGTTGGCCTGGCGGTCCTGGAATTATTTCAAAATCGTTATTCTTTCAGAATTTTTATTGAATTCAAAGGTATAAAACAATATTCGTCTGTTGGTCCACATCAAATCAGAACGCGTTTCGGCAACAATATCAGACAAGTAGCCTTCCTCAGGTGGTATTAATAAATCTCTGGGATTTCATGTTCTTTTGCCTGTTGTCCTGATGAAGGCAGCTGAGTACTCCTGAAACACATAGACCTGTGCATGAAATAAAAAGACATTAATCATTTATATTTCTGGAGTGGTGAATAGCGCGACATTACAACCCGTCTCCTTCCAAACTTTGAACTACTACACCCGGGGCTGCAGCTGTTTCACCGTTGGATACATACTTTATAGGGGTTGTGACTGGCACAACTCCTATAAGTGAGTTGTTTATCTTATAATACTAATAATAAGTTTTATTTCTATAGCGCCAACATATTCCGCAGCGCTTTACAATTAAGAGGGGACATGTACAAACAATAGGAGACAATACAAATAACAAAATAAAGATACCAGGAGGAGTGAGGGCACTGCTCGTAAGCTTACAGTCTATGAAGGAATAGGGGAGACACAAAAGGTGAATGGGGGGGAGAAAAGCTTGTCATATATGGTGCAGCCATCGATTTAATAGGGTATTCAAAAGCAGCTGCATGAACCCGTTGGTGAGAATTTATACAGGTACAGGGGACAAGAACTGGAAGTTAATTTTTTGAAGGGCAGAAAGGGACTAGATTAGATCAGGGTGGTGAGGTGATAGGCTAGTCTAAAGAAATGTGTTTTTAGGGCCCGCTTAAAGGTGTGGATGTTGGGAATTAATCGGATTGCTCTTGGTAGGGTGTACCAGAGCATAGGAGCAGCTCGTGAGAAATCTTGAAGACGGGAGTGGGAGGTTCGAATTGTTGAGGATGTCAGTCTTAAGTCATTAGCAGAGCAGAGGGTATGGGTGGGGTGACCGACAGATATGAGGGAGGAGATGTAGGGTGGTGCGGAACCGTGGAGAGCTTTGTAAGTGAGAGTGATAAGTTTATATTGGATTCTGTAACGGATAGGCAACCAGTGCAATGACTGGCAAAGAGCAGAGGCATCAGTGAAGCGGTTGCAGAGAAAAATGATCCTGGCTGCGGCATTCAGAATGGATTGGAGAGGGGAGAGTTTAGTAGCAGGGAGACCAATTAGTAAAGAATTACAATAATCCTGACGAGAATGAATGAGAGCGACAGTAAAAGTTTTTGCAGAGTCAACGGTAAGAAAAGGTCGAATTCTTGAGATGTTTTTGAGGTGGAATTGACAAGAACGAGCAAGTGAACGAATGTGGGGAGTGATGGAGAGATCGAAGTCAAATATAACCCCAAGACAGCGGGCGTGCTGCTGGGGCGTAATGGTAATATTGGGTTTCGGAAGGTTAGGAGAGGGAGGAGACAGGAGAAGTTCAGTTTTTGACAGGTTCAGTTTTAGATAGTGGGAGGACATGATGTTGGAGACAGCGGACAGACAATCGGTAGTATTTTGTAATAGTGCAGGGGTGATGTCAGGACAAGATGTGTACAGTTGGGTGTCATCAGCATAGAGATGGTACTGGAAACCCAATCTGCTGATTGTTTGTCCAATAGGGGCTGTGTATAGAGAGAACAGGAAGGGGCCTAGGGAACCCTGACCGTAAGGGGAAGAGGAGAGGAAGAGGAACCAGCAAAGGATACAGTGAATGAGCGGTTAGAGAGGTAAGAGGAGAATCAGGAAAGAACGGTGTCCTTGAGCATAGTGAGGAGGAGCTGGTGATCCACAGTATCGAATGCAGCAGAGAGATCTAGGAGGATCAGCAGGGAGTAGTGACCATTAGATTTAGCTGTTAGTAAATCATTAGAGACTTTAGTAAGAGCAGTTTCAGTAGAATGTAAGGAGCGGAAACCGGATTGTAGAGGGTCGAGGAGAGAGTTATCTGACAGATAGCGGATTAAACAGGAGTGGACCAGACGTTCCAGGAGTTTGGAGATGAATGGGAGATTAGAGACAGGTCTGTAGTTAGCGGCACGATTTTGGTCCAGGGATGTTTTTTAAGTAATGGGTGTATGCTGGCATGTTTGAAGGAGGAGGGAAAGACACCAGAGGAGAGAGAGAGATTGAATATTTTAGTTAGGTGATTGGTGACAGCTGGGATGACAGATTTAAGGAGATGTGAGGGAATAGGGTCACTGGTGCAGGTAGTAGGGCTAGAAAATGCGAGGAGCCTGGTGACTTCTTCTTCTGTGACTGGATCAAAGAGTGAAAGTGAGCTAGAAGAAGTGTAGGAGGGCAGACAATGTGTGGTGTTATGAGCCTGGGAGGAAATTTCCTGGCGTATATGGTCAATTTTTTCTTTAAAATAATTGGTCAGGTCATCTGCGCTGAGGTTGGTGGTTGGGGCCAGAACTCTTGGTCCTAGGAGGGAATGGAAAGTATCAAGAGTCGTTTAGGAATCTTGGCTAGAGAGGTGATAACGGTGTTAAAATATGCTTGTTTGGAGAGGTGAATGGCAGAATTGTATGTTTTGAGCATAAACTTATAATTGATGAAATCTTCGGCTAGATTGGATTTTCTCCACAAACGTTCAGCGCACCTTGAACACCGCTGGAGAAAGCGTGTTTGCAACGTGTGCCAGGGCTGCTGCCATCTGCGCCAAGTTGCTCTGTGTGTAGCAGGTGCAGCTTCATCTAGGGCGCTCTGTAGGGTGTCATTATAATGTTTTACAGCAGAGTCAGGACATGAGAGGGAGGATATTGGGTCCAGTGATGACTGCAACTTCTTCAGAAATTTCTGGTTGTTAATAGCATGTATATTCCTATATGGGAGGTAAGTGGGGGTGTCCTGAGTGGGTTGACAGCTCTTGACCAAGAATGAAAGAAGGTTGTGGTCAGAGAGTGGGAGAGGGGAGTTAGTGAAATCATGCACTGAGCAGAGACGGGAGAAGACCAGGTCCAGCATATTCCCACCTTCATGTGTAGGAGAGTTACTTAGTTGTGAAAGGCCAAGAGAGGAGGTTAGAGATAAAATATGTGTTGCAGCTTGGGAGAGGGGATCATCAATAGGGATGTTAAAAGTCCCCCATGACAAGAGTGGGGAGGTCACAGGCTAGAAAATGTGGAAGCCAGGTGGCGAAATGATCCAAGAACTGACTGGTTGGGCATGGAGGGCGATACACAACTGCTACTTGCAGGGAGAAGGGTCTGTAAAGCCTGACAGTGTGGACCTCAAAAGAAGGGAAGATAAGTGAGGGAACAGTAGGGATGACCTGAAAAGTGCAGTTTGGGGAAAGCAACAGACCAACACCCCCACCTGATCTGTTGTCAAGTCTAGGGGTGTGAGAAAATTGTAGGCCACCATATGAGAGAGCAGCAGCTGCGGTGGTGTCTGACTGCTGAATCCAGGTCTCAGTAAGAGCCAGGAGGTTGAGGGAATTGGAAAGGAAGAAGTCATGGATGAAGGAGAGTTTGTTACATGCTGAGCGCAAGTTCCAAAGGGCACAGTTAAAAGAGACAGAAGGTATGCAAGGAATAATAATGAGATTTAGGGGTTTTCTGAGTATGCCAGGGAAGGAATTGAGCTTACTATTATAAGAAGGTCCTGGATTAGGTGCAATATCTCCTGCTAAAAGGAGAAGGAGAATTGAAAGAGTGAGCATGTGGTTAAGAGATTTATGAGAGTGTCTATTACGTTGCATGGTGGGTGTGAATGGATCTGGATGGTTTATAATTTTGAAAAGAGCATGAGAGCAGTACATAGGAGAGGAGAGAAGGGCTGATATAGATGGAGTGTACTGGGTGTGTGAAAGAGTAGTAGAAATGAGGGATTGAAGCAGCTAGCATATAAATGGTACAAATACATAGGGTGGAAACATGTTGCAATACACAAAAATTTGGAGCAAGTTTGCTTGTTTGTCTTACATGCCTTACCTGTCTCCTACCCTGTATAACTGCCATGAATAATTGCAGTGCACTTATTAAAATCAGCACTAAATAAAATCTGCACAAATGCCCCCTGCATAAAATGCAATGTACTAAATTTCTAGTTTTGTGGAGAAGACCCTACTGTGCTTTTCTTCCACAGTCCTCACTGTTACATCTCCTGTGAGTGGCGGTGCTCTGTCGGCTCTCACAGGTAGTGAGTCATGGCAGCATTTTGATCATGATCCCGGGGTCGCAGATGGTGCCGGGGAACACCACGATCCCAGCCGTGTCTATTTAGATCATGTTGTCAGTGTTTGACAGCGTGATCTAAGGAGTTAAAAGGCATGGGTGGATCTTCGATCCACCTGCACCTGTTAGCCACATATGTCCGCTGATCAGATCAGCAGAGATGTGCGGGGCTTACCGCTGGCTTGCCACCGAAGCCCGCGGTAACCAGAGGGTAGCAACCAAGGACGTACTAGTATGTCCTTGGTCATAAAAGTGTTAAGTATGAGGGTGAATCAATCATGCTTTGGGGTTGTGTTGTAGCCAATGGCACTGGGAACTCTTCAAGGGTAGCGGGAGGATTGGATTCAATGAAATGTCAGCAAAGGGGAGAGGAATCAGATCAGAACTAGTCAGGTGCAAGGCCAGGAAGGAGACTCAGGCATCTCCACCACCAGGAGTATACCTCAGATTAGGGATAGTATAAGGCCCCCTAGTTGAGGGACAGCTTTAAGGACTGGTTCTCCGTTATCCCATAGTAATCGTGACACAAAGATAAATGCTAGATGAATGCAAAAAAATGCTAAATAAATTAAAAACAAATGACTGTAACAAACAATGGTATTGGATGGTGAATTTCAGATTCAGACTGGACAGGTGTAAATCAGGGTTGTGTGACACAAACCACACTTGCTCCGGCAAGCCAGTACTCTCAATCACCAGAGAGTGTGTCAGTGGAATCAAATTTATGGGCAGTACAGTGTGCTGAAGTCGCGTGTGCACCAAGTAGCCTAATTAACGTATGGAAATAAAGAGTGTTTTTGCTTAAAGTAAGGTCAGATTTATACAGAAAACTATGATTTATATAGGGGCTCAGACCCCTAGGTGACTGTATACTTATCTTAAATCATTTGTTGGAGACAACAGGCACCATTTAAGGTATTATTAATGGTATTAATTGTTGTTAATAATTTATTAAATAAAAATTAAAACAAGTTTTACTATAACTTTTATAGTACTGAACAACCATTTTAAAGGAATGAGAACCTCTTTCTTTGACTTAGCTCCAGGTAGGAGTAATAACCGAGCTAGGTTTGAAAGCAACCAATAACTCAAATGAAAACAGACTCAGTGAACATAGTGAATATTTTTTGATAAAAGGTACATAGAGAGACTATTAACCATAGTAATTCAATTGTAGTCAAGTTTGAATACTTTTCACTCTAGAGGACCCATCATGAGGAATCTTGTTGCATATTTTCTTACAGATTATAGCTTTTTGCTATGGGTATAAGCAGCAGGACGCTATAACGGGCATTCTCAATGAATATTATTATATCATATTACTAGGAAATGCCTTAACATTGGTGTAGATCTAACCAAAGGATGTAGGTCAATCCTGAGAACCAAGGGTCAAAGAGTCTTTTGCATTTCACATGTGATAAGCGAGCATTAAAGTGCTCAAGTGCTTGTTACATGAATCAAATGGGCCAGATGCTCGTACTTGATCAAATTGAATAACAAGTATAATTGAAGTCTATGGGGAACTCAGGAATTTTTCCAGCAGATCCCCTTAGTAGGCCTGGAGGGGCCTGAAAATAGCTGAAATGGATGGAAACGATGCTCAAAAGGAATGGGAACAGCATGGAGAAGATGTTTGGATGCATCTTTGACTCCCAGGTCGCTGCTGAGATAAATGTTGTCAGAGTATTGCTCCACTTTTACAGACTGACAATAACATATACTGTACAAAACCAAAGCTAAAATGGATTTTAAAAAAAGAGAAAAAAAAACGCCAATGGTCACTCCCGGTCAGTGCCAGACCTGGAGTTTCTCACGCACGATGATGTCAGTAACTCAGTAGCATCACCGTGCATGAGAAATTATGGGTTTGTCATTGACTGGGAGTGACTCCAGAGGTCACTTCCGGTCAACACCAGACCAGAATTTCTCATGCACGGTGATCCTGATGTTACCATGCATGAGAAGTTCCGGAACGAGGCTCCATAGTTTAGAGTTTAGAGTACATATTAGGGGGATGTCGTGTGACCACTACACAATGGATTATGTCAGATCTTCACGTTTGTTTTTAATAAATCGATGAATTAGGGATAGTGTGGGGGAGTCTTTATTCAAATAAACTATTTTTACATGTGTGTGGTTTTTTTTGTTTTTTGTTTTTAAAATTACATAGATTGCCACCGCACCAGGGAAATCAGGAAGAGTTGGGGTAAAATGTCAGAATTGGTGTAAATGATGTATGTGCCAATTCTGGGGTGGCTGCGCGCTGCCATTTTTAAGCTAGGAAGGGACAACCATGCATAACCATGGACATTCCCAGCCTGATAATACCAGCCCACAGCTGTCTGCTTTACTTTTGCTGGTTATCAAAAAATAGGGGGGACCCCCATGAAGTTTTTTAATTATTTATTTACTAATTTAAACCAGCCTAAAAACACTCTTTAGTGCCACATAAAAGGCACTAAAGGGTGCAAGTGTAAAACCCTGCATATATGCCTGCTCTAATCTAAGCTGTCCCTCCTATTTCAACTCCCACTGAACACGCATCAAACCACAGCATCTCATATAAGACCCGATGATGCAATGCAGCTGGGCAATCACAGCAATGTTAGCAGCTATCGTGGCTAAGGCATTACTGTAGTTGGAAGGCAATTCCCATATGATTAGTGCCTGAAAAACAGACCCTAAACATGCAGGGTGGTGAATAGGGCTCTCTTCTAGTTCCTGGACTGGCATCTATCTATATAATTGTCTGATTCTGTCTGTCTGTAACGGAAATCCCGTGTCGCTGATTGGTTGCTGGTGGCTGGTGCGACCAATCAGCGACAAGCGCAGTCCGGTCGCAAATTGGGGCAGGATTTGAACCACGCTTCGCTGATTCGTCACACACAGACACCGCCGCTCACAGACACCTCCGCACACAGACACCTCCGCACACAGACACCTCCGCACACAGACACCGCCGCACACAGACACCGCCGCACACAGACACCGCCGCACACAGACACCGCCGCACACAGACACCGCCGCACACAGAAGCCTCTATATACACCCCTGTAGCCTCTATATAAACCCCAGCATTCTTTATATACAACCCAGCATATACACTCCAGCAGCCTTTATATACACCCCACAAACCAAAGCCTCTATATACACCCCAGCAGCAGCCTCCAGCACACAGTAAAAAAAAGACGATTATACTCACCTTGCACTTTCTTCTCTTTTCATACTCTGTAGTACTTCTCCCTCCCCTCACTGGCCCTGCAGGCTGGGAGATGTGGCTGCTTCCTATTTCCTCCTCGGCATGTCCCACCCACCTCTCTGCTCAGCTGCCTCTGGATTGGATGTGGGTGTTGCTGAGGGAGTGGTGCAGGCAGGCCCCTCAGATACCCGACTGCGGCCTTAGCAACGTGACACAGACTGTCACAGAACCTGTGTTAGAGGGCAAATAGAGGGGAGAGGGGAAATTTAGCAAATGCAGGGAAAAATAATGAGTGCAGCGTGATGGCACGATGTGTGTGGGTGCTGACGCCGGCCCTGCGTAGTTCACTCAAGTTTACTAAACAAGTGTGATGTAATTCAGTCACGTTTACTCAACACGTTTTGTCAGTCACAGTGCGACGTACTTCTTTCACGTTTATTGAATACGTTCTGTCAGTCACAGTGCAACATAGTTCAGTCACGTTCACTGTGCTGAACAGATACCTCTTTACTGTACGCTACCACGATTAACGCTTCCTGTTTTCCAATGGGTCGTAAGCAAAAATACACCACTGAGGATGACAGAAAAGCAGCAGCAGCAAGGCAACGACAACGTCGAGAACAAGAGACACTTTAACAAACTGCCGCCAGACAAGCCCGGGATGCGGAATTTCACAGACAACGTCGGGAACAGGAGACACCACAACAAACTGCCGCTAGGCAGGAACATGATACGGAATCCCACAGACAACATATGATTCATAAATAAACTACATACAGTGCCTACAAGTAGTATTCAACCCCCTGCAGATTTAGCAGGTTTGATAAGATGCAAATAAGTTAGAGCCTGCAAACTTCAAACAAGAGCAGGATTTATTAACAGATGCATAAATCTTACAAACCAACAAGTTATGTTGCTCAGTTAAATTTTAATAAATTTTCAACATAAAAGTGTGGGTCAATTATTATTCAACCCCTAGGTTTAATATTTTGTGGAATAACCCTTGTTTGCAATTATAGCTAATAATCGTCTTTTATAAGACCTGATCAGGCCGGCACAGGTCTCTGGAGTTAGCTTGGCCCACTCCTCCATGCAGATCTTCTCCAAGTTATCTAGGTTCTTTGGGTGTCTCATGTGGACTTTAATCTTGACCTCCTTCCACAAGTTTTCAATTGGGTTAAGGTCAGGAGACTGACTAGGCCACTGCAACACCTTGATTTTTTCCCTCTTGAACCAGACCTTGGTTTTCTTGGCTGTGTGCTTTGGGTCGTTGTCTTGTTGGAAGATGAAATGACGACCCATCTTAAGATCCTTGATGGAGGAGCGGAGGTTCTTGGCCAAAATCTCCCGGTAGGACGTGCTATCCATCTTCCCATGGATGCGGACCAGATGGCCAGGCCCCTTGGCTGAGAAACAGCCCCACAGCATGATGCTGCCACCACCATGCTTGACTGTAGGGATGGTATTCTTGGGGTCGTATGCAGTGCCATCCAGTCTCCAAACGTCACGTGTGTGGTTGGCACCAAAGATCTCGATCTTGGTTTCATCAGACCAGAGAACCTTGAACCAGTCTGTCTCAGAGTCCTCCAAGTGATCATGAGCAAACTGTAGACGAGCCTTGACATGATGCTTTGAAAGTAAAGGTACCTTACGGGCTCGTCTGGAATGGAGACCATTGCGGTGGAGTACGTTACTTATGGTATTGACTGAAACCAATGTCCCCACTGCCATGAGATCTTCCCGGAGCTCCTTCCTTGTTGTCCTTGGGTTAGCCTTGACTCTTCGGACAAGCCAGGCCTCGGCACGGGTGGAAACTTTCAAAGGCTGTCCAGACCGTGGAAGGCTAACAGTAGTTCCATAAGCCTTCCACTTCCGAATAATGCTCCCAACAGTGGAGACAGGTAGGCCCAACTCCTTGGAAAGGGTTTTGTACCCCTTGCCAGCCTTGTGACCTTCCACGATCTTGTCTCTGATGGCCTTGGAATGCTCCTTTGTCTTTCCCATGTTGACCAAGTATGAGTGCTGTTCACAAGTTTGGGGAGGGTCTTAATTAGTCAGAAAAGGCTGGGAAAAGAGCTAATTAATCCAAACATGTGAAGCTCATTGTTCTTTGTGCCTGAAATACTTCTTAATACTTTAGGGGAACCAAACAGAATTCTTGTGGTTTGAGGGGTTGAATAATAAATGACCCTCTGAATAAACTTTTCACAATTTAAAAAAAAAAATAAAAAAAGAAATAACATTCTTTTTTGCTGCAATGCATTTCACACTTCCAGGCTGATCTACAGTCCAAATGTCATAATGCCAAGTTAATTCCGAATGTGTAAACCTGCTAAATCTGCAGGGGGTTGAATACTACTTGTAGGCACTGTACATATTCTAGAATACCCGATGAGCTAGAATCGGACCACCATCTAGTATATTAATATTGGTACAAAATCCCTTTAAACTATAAGATTTTTCTATACTTGATTCAATATAAAAGCATCTATAATAACATACAAAATAATAACAATTCGAAAATATAAAGAGAATTTTAAAATGACAAATGTAAGCACCTTTTGCCAATCTATTGATTTTGATGCTTCCTAAATTAGTTCAAATACTTCCTGTTATCCATATAAAATATTCAATCTGCATAAATGGTGCACTTCTATACCTATGTACCTAGACTATATTATAGCTATATATTAATTAGTCAGCAGGTGGTGCTGTTTACCTGAATTTTTGGGATTTACCAGATTCCTGTCATCATTCATGATGCTACATAATGGAGATGACAGGTATAGACTGATTACAGTTCTGCTGGTTACTTGGGATATGTAATTCATTCTTGAACTGACTATATTTTCTGACTGGTGGTATTGCTCTATATGATAATTTATGAATTTCTGAGCTCTTGGGATTGTGATCCCATTGTTTCGGCCATATGTCAACCACAAGTCATTTCACGCTCTGTATACATATATCCTTTGTAATTCAGAGAGTGTGCTATTTATGAAATCCTGCAATGCACTAGCTATTCTGCTTTAATAGTAAGCAATATTACCTTTTAGAACTCCAAAAGTGCATGAAGCTAAGGTTTACAAAACGATCAAGAGAGCCTAAAATTAAACATACTCTATAATATAAGTACAGTACGTGGAGACATCTATCACATCTTCGATATGGTTGCTGTGAATTTCAGTTTTATATTTTCTAACAAAATATGGCTTTTTACTGGATCCGTGATAAACCTATAAAAGCATTTATATAAACATTATTGTTGAGCGAGCACTACCATGCTGAGGTGCTTCATACTTGGAACAAAAACATTCGGATGCTCGGATGGGCACTACTTGAATACTCAAGTATAATGGAAGTTAATGGTGAACTTGAGCATTTTTCAGGGAAAAATGCTTGAGTTCCGTACTGACTTCCATTATACTCAGGTACTTGAGTTGTGCCCAGGGGTGGGATTCCGCCGGTTCTGTCCGGTTCAGGCGAACCGGTTGTTAAAATAGCAGCCGGTTCCCTAAACCGGCAAGAAATGGCTCTGGCGATCTGGTTCTCTATATTCACTTGTGTTAGTGTCTTTAAGACACTTAACACAAATGAATCTCCGTACCTCCATACGCGCCGCACTTCCGGGTTCAGTGGAACCAGTCTGCTCCCTGACCTGGTGTGCAGCAATGCACTGACGCTGCAGAGGTCACAGCAGCGCTGACGTTGCTCATCCTGCTGCTGCCTGCCAGGTGCCAGTGTCAGTGTGCCTGCAGTGCCGTGGATAAAATCTGCACAGTGAGGGGACCATCCAGGACCTCACTGACCATAAAGTTCGGGACACAGTAGCAACAGGAGAACCGGAGAACAGGATCAGAGAAACCGACCCCACATGGTTCAAGCTACCTGTTATAAGGACTGAGACTGAGAGACTACCAGGAGGGGACCCCCAGAGGCTCCAAGCCACGGGGACCCACCAACCAGAGACAGATGCAGGGGAAAGAAGTCAGTAGGTCACCAAACCGTCACCGGGACTAAGGGGACCAGCGGTCAAGACCAGCCTTCCTCGGGTTACCAGCTACCACCATACTGTGAGTAAAGGAACCAGTTACACTGCTACCCTTGTGTGGCCTACTTTCTTTCCGTGCCCAACAACATCATCTATCTCCTGGGGCCTGGTCCTTCTTGCGGAGGGCCCAACATCCAGGCTGCCACTAACACCAGCCCCAGTAGTGAGAACTGTACAGCGGCGGCTCCACTAAATAGCCGCAACCCACAAGTGGCGTCACAACAAAAACTTTTATTTCAAATCCTCTGTAAATATTCCCCTTTTAAAAGCGACCCCAGGGTCATGGAACCGTGCAACGGCCACCCAGTGACATCTCCCCAGCAATACATCGCCCGGGACTGAGTACCCCATAGCCCTGGGGCGACACAATTCCATCACCATTGAGGCTAATGGGAGTTTTAATCTGACATCTCACTGTGCTGACAGTCTGTCTGGCCAGAGCTATTTTGTTCAGAGCCGACAGTGAGATCAGTGTGCAGGACATATTCCACTCTGAAAAAATAAATCCAGCAAGATGGAATATCAGCAAACTAAGGTATCAGATTACATAATTTATATACTGTATAGTGAGGTGGCTCATAAGTGAAGCACATTAACTTTAATAAGACATATTTACAATTTTCTTACATTCGCCTTTTACTATAGATTAAGATTTATGCAAGGATTAGTAAAGTGACAGTAACCATTTAAGAAGCAATAACCCAAGCCTTTAGTTGGTCTTTTGATTCCATAATTCCTGGTATAGAAACAAGCAGAAACGTTCCCTTCCCATTCTTTTTTTTATTCTTGTTACCCCTTCACCAGGAAAACAGTGAGTGTTTTATTTGTTTTTGTAATACTCTGATTGACAATTGACTTTTTACCAGGACTTGCTTCACCAATTACCAGTCAATTATTCAATGAAGGTCATGTATGAAAGCTGCATGACATTGAGCATATTTATGTAGATGTTGCACGTTTCTTAAACAGTACAATACAATACAAGCAAGCATTTCATACTAAATTGATTACATTAACCTGATAATGACTGCATTATGTTGTCAGCAGTTCACTCCCTATTTAACCCTAATTTTCATGCCGGAATAATTTGATTAACTGATGAATAAGCATTTTCCTAGTCCATCGGGGGACTGCTTGCTTATATAAAAGTGCATACAATTGGGAATGAACATTCATTTAAGCTATTGTTCACCAAATGTCAGGTTATCTAATTGTACCTTGAGTTTCTTTCTTTAGATCTTGCATTCCTGTTCTGATTGCATGCTAATTTTTAATCACCCAAAAGAAATGTAACAGAAGGTCCTGTAAAGGATCCTTAGACCTCTTTACATGTGCGTATAAAAAACGTACACATTAAACCAGTATCGGTGTCATCGGTGTTTTCCATCAGTGCGCCATCAATGTGTCATCTGTGTTTGTACAGTATAGGTAAAGAAAAACACATTACAAAGCTTTTCGTATGCTTTCAATCCTTTCGTCCAGCACACAAATGGCACATGGATATCAATTCATGTGCTGTACATGATTTTCTTAGATCTATGACTTGTATTAGCCATTGTCATCCTTGCTGCTGGAAAAAAAAATGGACATGTTTCCGCACTGGCGGACATAGACAGAAAAGGGATCCTCTTCAAGAACAGTATACGTGGCCCCTTTGCAGCTTAATAGCTCATGAAGATGAATAATTTTACCTGCTTTGGAGGTAGAAATGGGCCCCCATACCTCTTGGGCCTCTATGCGGCTGCACATGTTGCACCAATGATATGTCCGTCCCTGTGTCTCCGTGTGGTACACCATGGTAGATGTAAAAACACGGACATGGGAGCAGCTCCATAGGTTATAATGTGTACATGTGGTATCGGTGAAAAAAATGGATGCTGCATGTGTGTTGTCACGGACGGGTGCCGCCTCCGCTGCGGCAACCGGGGCTGCTTGAGTGACGCTCGGATCCGGGATCGTGTCTGGGGCTCAAGTGGTGACCGGACCCGGGGCTCGTGCAACCGCCCGTCCTCGCAACAGTGAAAAAGGGGGGTATTTACAGGGGAGATTGTCTGTGACGCCACCCGTGGGTTGCGGTGATGGGATGGTGGCACTGCCGCTGCCTCTCGGGGCCGGCGTCCGGGACCGATGGTGTGGGGGCAGTAAGATGGTATCCCCTCAAGGGGTAGGACGAGGTGTAGTCCTGGGGCCCTGGTGCAGGTAGGGAGCAGTTCTGGGGCGCCGTCAGTAGTTCGGACCAGATGACACCGGTGTACTCACAATTAGGAAGAATTCGCACAGAGTCTGTATTGTAAACCAAGGCAGGATGCCGGTTGCCTCTGGAGGGGTGTGCTGGTCCCGCACACGGGTTAGCAAGGTAGGGACACTTCCTCCTGCACTTGTGTCTTGCTGTGTGTTGATTAAACCAGCTTGGAATGGGAGAAATCCGCTCCCCTGAAGCTTTGTACGCAGAGGAAGCCGTTGCCAACAAACTCTGACCCGTGGGATTTAGTGGGTTCTTGGCGGACACCCTATCCCCCGCGTTGGGCTGCCGGTTTGCTCTATCTGGGCTTCTCTCTTCAGAAACAAGGCCTGGTACCTTGTCCCACTGGTTAATTAACAAGGGGCCTGAAGATTCCCGTTGTCGGTACCGACGGGCTACAACCCTGCCCCGGTCCACTTCAGGTCTCCCACGACCGGATCTCCGTCGCCTGTGGCCCTACATTGCTGTCTGCCACCTAGTCGGTCTGTCCGTGGTCCAAGGGCTCCAACCCTGACCAAACTGCACTTCAGCTCCTGTCACCGACTGCTCACTCTCCACTCCCAAACTGAACTCCAAAACTGAACTGACTGGTTCCCACCCCTTGTCACCTCAAGACCCCTAGGTGGGCGTTCCCATCAGCCTGGTCCCACCTACTGGTGTGTCTTGGCTGTCATGGGGGGGGCAACTAGAATTTGTGGCTGGTGTTCCTATGTGTGGGATGTGTGGTGTTAATTCCCAAGGAGGAGGCGATTCCTGTACCCTTGGTGGGGGGTACAGTCATCTATGACTACCTGGTTTTGCCAGGGCGTCACACATGTACCAGGGCCGCAGACATGTGAAGGAGGCAGCATGGTGGCTCAGTGGTTAGCATTCCAGTCTTGCAGCGCTGGGGTCTGCATCTACAAGGAGTTTGTATGTTCTCTGTGGGTTTCCTTCAGGTTCTCTGGTTTCCTCCCACACTCCAAAGACATACCGGTAGGGACTTTAGATTGTGAGCCCAATGGGGACAATGTTGACAATGTATGTAAAGCACTGGGGAATTAATGGCGCTATATAAGTAAATAATAATAATTAATTATTATTATAATAAAGAGGCCTTAGAGTACTTTAGAACAGAATTATAGCAGTACAGTGTTTCTTCTATGAATGTGTGGAGAAGGGGGATAATGCATTTCCCAAAGCCAATATGGGCCCACCCTGGACGTTTTTGGGTACACAGAAAAAATAAAAAGTAAGTCATGCTTTAGCAGACTGATTCTGACTGATTCTCATAATAAAAGTGTTCTTCTAACTAGAATCCAAAAAAATATTCCAGCACGGTCCTCGAGGTATAATGGTAAAATCTCACTCTTTTATTCAAATTATTTTAATAATCAGGAGATATGCAGCATGGTATAACTAGCGCCTCAGAACAACACGTGATTAAAAGCAAGTACAATAAAAATTGACAGAAAAAATACATGTCAAATTAATATATCCATTATACAAAAATTACCAATTCTCAAGCCATTAATCCTATATATATATATATATATATATATATATATATATATATATAATTGCACAAATTCAAATAAATATAATAAAATAATCAATTTGTCATAAAATAAAAGTGTTCTTCTTACTCATCTAGTGCTGCTATATTAAAGGGAAGGTGTTGTGTTTTCGTATTTTTGTATTAATAATAGTGATTATGAAATCAAATCTTTTGATTCAAAATAAAATTCACTGTTTATTTAGTTTTTATTAAATTCTATTTTTACTGAAAAACAGGGGGCTGCCATCTTGGATTTACTGTGTGTAACGATAGTTACTCACCCACTTTATGGCAGCGCCCAGGACATTGGGTCTGATAGTCGTGCTCCGACCCCTAGACTTAACACGGAGATCTCCCTGCTGTGAGCTGGACATGCCCCCCTGGCAGACCATAGGGTAATTCTGGCAAATACCAGATGAGCTGGTCCATGTAGTGGGCCGGTGCCTGTAGTGGGCCACTGTATCTGCAGTCACCTCCGCGCTCATCAGCAGTGTGTGCATGCTGGGCACACTAGCTGCAGCAGGACCAGGAGGCAGTGCTGCACTGTGCCGGCCCTGCTGTGTGCTTTGTGCCCAGTATGCACACACTGCTGAGGAGCGCGGCGGTGGCGGTGACGGGCACCGCAGATTCCTCCTTCCTATGCAAATGTATTTGCGTCTTTCAGACGTAAATACATTTGAACAGTGCGCCGGGACTGGGCTCTGCCCCCGACGTGCAGCAACGTGATGAGATCAGCACCTTGCTGACGTCATCACAGTGCTGCGGGCACCATACAGGAGACATAAGGCAGCTGTAAGCGCTCCATGGAGGAGCCAAAGAGACAGGTTTAATTAATGGGGATGAGTGGGGAGGCGCTGAGGACACATAACGGGGAACATTTGTGAAGGAACACAGCTTTGTGACAGGCAGAGAGGGAGTACTGTATTCCGAGGGGGGGGGGCAGGAGTGTGTAGTGATGGGGTAGTAATTTGTGTGTGTAGGGTGTGATGGGGGGTGAATTGTATGATGTCTGGGGAGGGGGGTAATGGAGGGTGCATTGTATTGTGTGTGTGGGGAGGGGTAATGGGGGGTGCATTGTATTATGTGTGTGTGTGTAGAGCTTGATGGGGGGTGTATTGTATTGTTTGTGGGGGAGGGGTAATGGAGCGTGCATTGTATTGTGTGTGTGAGGGTACTGGGGGTGGATTGTATTGTGTGTTTGTGTGTGGGGAGGGATAATGGGGGTGCATTGTATTTTGTGTGTGTGTGAGGGTAATGGGAGTGCATTGTATTGTGTGAGGGGAGGGGTAATGGGGGTGCATTGTATTGTGTGTGTGTGTGTGTGTGTGTGTGTGTGGGTAATGGGGGTGCATTGTATTGTATGTGTGTGTGTGTGTGTGTTTGTGGGAGGGGTAATGGGGGTGCATTGTATTGTGTGTGTGTGGGTAGGGTCGCGGAGTCAATAATCGAGGACTAATTAGTGTGATATCAGTGATATTAGTCCTGGACTTGTCCGCACAGGTACAATCCCCTGTAGTGAGTGCAGCGCTTGTAGAGTGATTAGGACACAGGTATGTGGCAGAACAATCCACAAATCAGGGAAGCAGAGAGCAGAAAATACATCAAGGTCTGCTACACACTGCAAAAATGTGTCACATAGTGCCATATAGTACTAACATAGTGCCATACAGTACTCACATAATGCCATACAGTACTCATAGTGCCATACAGTACTCGCATAATGCCATACAGAACTCACATAATGCCATATAGTGTCACATAATGCCATACAGTGCTCACATAGAGTCATACAGTGCCCACATAGCGCCAGGGCCGGCTCCAGGTTTTTGTGGGCCCCGGGCGGAAGAGTCCCAGTGGCCCCATAAACACGCAGACACACCCACATACACAGATACGTACATATACATATTTAAAGACAAACTCACAAAATACATATAAACAGACAAATCTATACACTCATATACACTGACATACATAGATACACATCATACATGCCTACAGACAGACACACACAACTCTGCTGCATACAGACACACACACTGCTCTGCTGCATACATACAGAGACACACACACTGCTCTGCTGCATACATACAGACAAACACACTGCTTCTGCATACATACATACACAGCTCTGCTGCATACATAGACACACACACAGCTCTTCTGCATACATAGACACACACACAGCTCTGCTGCATACATACAGACACACACTGCTCTGCTGCATACATGCAGACACACTCACACTGCTCCGGCGGCTTTTCCTCTTTTGAAAAAGCCGGCCGACCATTATTCACTCTCGTATTCACTGCTTCCCCCGCCCACTAGCGCCTATGATTGGTTGCAGTCAAAACCACCCCCACGCTGAGTTACAGCTGTCTCACTGCAACCAATCACAGCCGCCGGTGGGCGGGTCTATATCGTGCAGTACAATAAATAAATAATTAAAAAAAAACGGCGTGCGGTCCCCCCAATTTTGATACCAGCCAAGGTAAAGCTACACGGCTGAAGGCTGGTATTCTCAGGATGGGGAGCCCCATGTTATGGGGAGTCCCCCAGCCTAAAAATATCAGCCAGCAGCCGCCCAGAATTGCCGCGTCTATTAGATGCGACAGTCCCGGGACTCAACCCGGCTCATCCAGAATTGCCCTGGTGTGGTGGCAATCGAGGTAATAAGGAGTTAATGGCAGCAGCCCATAGCTGCCACTAAGTCCTAGGTTAACCATGGCAGGCGTCTCCCCGAGATACCTTCCATGATTAACCTGTAAGTGAAAGTAAATAAACACATACACCCAAAAAAATCCTTTATTTGGAATAAAAGACAAAAAACCCCACCCTCTTTCACCACTTTATTAAAATCCTCAAATACCCCTCCAGGTCCGGCGTACTCCACACGAGGTCCCGCATCCAGCTCTGCTACATGAAGCTGACAGGAGCGGCAGTAGAACACCGCCGCTCCTGTGAGCTCCACGCAGCAACTGAAGTGAATCGCGGTGTCAGCGGGGACGTCACTGAGGTAATGCCGGTGTGTGTGTGTGTGCGGTGATGATGGGTGCGGTAGTGCCGGTGTGTGTGCGGTGATGATGAGGGCTGTAGTGTCGGGATGTGTGCGATGATGTCGGGGTGTGTGCGGTGAAGATGTGGGCGAGAATGTCGGGGTGTGTGCGGTAATGTCGGGGTGTGTGCGGTAATGTCGGGGTGTGTGCGGTAATGTCGGGGTGTGTGCGGTAATGTCGGGGTGTGTGCGGTAATGTCGGGGTGTGTGCGGTAATGTCGGGGTGTGTGCGGTAATGTCGGGGTGTGTGCGGTAATGTCGGGGTGTGTGCGGTAATGTCGGGGTGTGTGCGGTAATGTCGGGGTGTGTGCGGTGATGATGAGGGCTCTCTCTCTCGGCTAAAGAAAACTTTTTTCACTGGAATCCGTGGCCTTTATTATCACACTTTTTGCAACATAAGTGTGAAACTAGCTAAGGGACGGCAGCCACAGTTTACTGCCGAAGACTGCGGTCCCCGGAACTCGGCCTGGGGGCAGCAGAACTGAAGGAGAATGGGCCCGGCCTGGGGGCAGCTGAAGTGACGAGGCAGAGTTGGCCCCCCAGCTCTCCAGGGCCCCGGCATTTGCCCGGGTTTGCCGGGTGCTGACGGCGGCCCTGCATAGCGCCATACAGTGTGACAGAGTGATACAGTGTCACATAGTGCCATACAGTACTCACATAGTGCCATACAGTACTCACAGTGCCATACAGTACTCACATAGTGCCATACAGTACTCACATAGTGCCATACAGTACTCACATAGTGCCATACAGTACTCACATATACAAGTGCAGAAATATATTACACATTCACCACGCGAAAAGTGGACCTGTGTACCCCCAAATGCCAGGGCTAAATTTTAGTCCCAGTCCGGCCCTGCCCCCTGGGATGTCCAGATCACAGCAGAGGGAGGAGATCACCACCATCTTTGTGTAGCTCACAGCGTATACTGTGTGCTGCACTTTCCCCCTGTCACGCGCTCAGGATGGGTGAGTACCAGCGCCAGGCTGCCACTACTACCCTCCCCCTATTCTCCCCGCTGCTACCCTTCTCCCCCCACCGCTGTCTCTGCCGACGTCACTTCCCCACCACTCTCCCCTCTGCTCTCGCCACCGCCGTCACTCCTGCCACTCCCCCTGATCTTGTGTGCTCACATTGGGCCTCCGCTCCTCAGCTCAGCAGAGCACAATATACTGAGGAGCGCAGTATACAGCTAAGGAGCGCAGTATACAGTGGGGGGTATACACGGGCGTGTGTGCCACAGAGCATTGCGGGCGGAAGAGCATTGCAGGTGTGTGTGCAGCAGAGCATTGCAGTTGTGTGTGTGGCAGAACACTGCAGGCAAGCATGCAGCAGAGCATTGCATGCAGGTGTGCGGCAGAGCATTTCATGCGGGTGTGCAGTAGAGCATTGTGGGTGGGCCTGCATGCAGCAGAGCATTGTAGGCAGGTGGGCATGCAGCAGAGCATTGCGGACAGGTGTGTGGCAGAGCATTGTGGGCGAGCATGCAGCAGGGCATTGCGGGCATGCGTGTGGAAGAGCATTGGAGGCATGCATGCAGCATAGCATTGCGAGCAGGGGTGAGTGCGGCAGAGCATTGCATGCGGGCATGCGGCAGAGCATTGCAGGCAGGCAGGTGGGTGTGCGTGCAGCAGAGCATTGCTGGTATGGGGCGTGCAGAGCGCTATGTGGAGAGCACTAAGCTGCTGTCCTTGGTGACACTTTAGACATATTATGATCACTTTGCAGTCACCAACAAAATGGATCAACACTGTGTCCCTAAACTTCATTCTCTCATATCCTGTTGGAAACACCCAGATTGGGAGGTGGAGCAGGGACATCACACACAGGAGAGCAGATTCCACCCACTTTTACTGTAGTTGTAATGTGAGCTAGTTCTACAGTAGGATTTCAGCAGCTGCTCCCCTTAGTGTTTAAGAGTGGAAAATATCAAACTTTTTAGTTTTTGTTATTATATGTTTTTAATTGAGCAAAATATAATATTTAAACAAAACATTAAAACATTAACACTTTACATTTTTTCAGTTATTGAAATTTATTTTTTTGGACGACACATTCCCTTTAGGTTCCTACCACTGCCTTAGGTCTTTGTTTACAGGTTTCTGTACTGATGTAAGTACTACAGCCAATCACTGGACTCGGCGATCTTGTGCCAATTACCTTGGCGGTGCTAATAATTGTAGCAGTCACTTGCCTGTCAGCAAACACCAGGGGTTACGGTGGGAGCTAGTGCTGGAGCGGAAGTGTTTTCTTTTATTATGAAAACAGAAATACAACAATATAATTTCAAAACATCTAAAATCCCACATCCAATCCAAACCCACCCTAACAACAGATAAATGGGAAGAGACAGTGGGAGAAAAAATAAATAAAAAATAAAAAAAAAAAACAAAAACATACCTTACATTCTCTAAGAGAAGCTTAAATGAAACCTCACTAAACCTTACATTTTTGCCAAATTTTGGACAATTATATAAACATGGAATCACTTTGAGGAAGAGTGTTTTCATGAGAAATATTGTGAGAAATTGCCCAACCAATTGATAGTTGAGGAAATATCGGAAAATATCCATTTGTACAAAAATATTACCGTGAATTCTCGATGTACTATGAATGGCACAGACAAAGTAATTAAGGGGAACAACGATCTAAAAAAAAAAAAAATATTTATACTCTTCAGCAACTTGCTGTCATTATCTGAACAGCTATGGACATCTTCATAATTGGTTAAATAAATCTGCATACTCAAGATGACATTTTAGACAAGCGGGTGAGGTGTTTAGTCTCATCTTGTAGAGTTGGGTGGGATAATAATAAAGCCTATTTATAATAAACCATTGTGACAAAAGAATGCTTTAAAATATCAGCCAAGGAGACACTTAGGCTCTCCTCCCATTGATCTGATTCCCATACAACAAAATCAGATTGTCACCTCAGCTTACCATGCAATGCATTATTATTGATTTATAAATTATGTAATTGATTAAATTATGTAATGATTTATAAATTTTTTATATTACTCCTTTACTGCCAATAGGCTGTGAAAAAAACATACTAACGAAATGGGAGTCATAAAGAGTAAAGAGATAATTATTCTTAAGGGAATTAACAAGATGAGAAATCTGAGCATAGTAAAATTTAATTAAGCCCTGAGGCTGGATATGGAATTGCTCTTACGAAACATCAAGGAGTTTTAAAACTCCATCTTGAAACATATGAGATGCCAATCTAACCCTGTAGCAGCTCCAAAAATTAATATATGAAAAATGTACCACTTCCAAAAAATACCTGTTATTCCTAGTAGGGGCAACTGTTGAAAATCCAGTCCATTCCCTCTCAGATATTTGTTTTATATTATCCCATACTTTTTGCAACATCTTGATCAATGGCTAAGGGTTTAAAAGGAACCTGTCATTATGAAAATACAGCAGTTGAATCTGTAGACACCATGTTCTAGAGCACTTACAACATCCAGGGCTTCCACCAGGAATTTAAGGTCCCCATACTGCCAAAATTTTTGGGCCCCCTTGAGACACCGCCTCCATCCCAGTTCTGCCTTTACCGCTCGAACCTTCCACAGTCCCATCACTCTTAGAAAATCTCCAACTCTTTAAGCTGTCCTCACAAATCAACCATTAACCGCTAATCGTCATCTTGACAGCCCAAAAAAAGCTGCATGCACCATTTTTTGGATTATCAAAATGATGAGCACCAGACTGAACCATCGGCCATATGTGTATTATATATATTAGAGGCTGGTAGCTGCATATAAACACTGTATACATGTAAAAGTGAACACACCATTGTTTTTCTTGAGCAATTCTCCATGTGTTTGATGTGTCACATGACCCCCTTCCCATTGACAAAAGTAAAGTTGTATTCAAAAATGGCAGCTTTGCAGATAGCCGGCATGGATGTCACCCGGCCTCAAATGTTTGGCCCTTCCCATGTACTAATATGCCACAAATGGTCAGGTGATATCAGCAACAACTTCCATTTTATCAGGGTTTATCCATACTTATGTCCCACCCTGTAGTATACACAGACATAATGCAGACTATAGTGTGCACCTATATATACAGTATGGTGCTCTGTATGAGCCAGAAACAGGAGTTTAAAGACAGACATACACAGATTATACTCACAAGCCACGAGTGGCTCCGACTCTGAAGACACTAGGTTCAAATGGAGTCCTGGCGCTTGGTAGTGACTGAAGGATTCTCTCTGCTCGTTGTGACATTCTTTGTCTTCCGGGACAGTCCTGTTTGTACTGTCCATAGCAGCCTCTTTAGTGCATGCACAGTAGAAACTTCACAATAATGAACAGAGGAACAGATGGCGTCCGGCAACATAGAGCTAAGAAAGAAAGCCAAGTACCATACTTTTTTGGACTATAAGACGCTCTTTACCATAAGAAACCCCAGGCTTACACATCAAAAATAGATAAAACATTTTTTCTATTAAAACCTCCCGGGCGAAATTGCTATATGCCTATAGACATATACGGCTCTGCTAAATTTCCATAGACATACATGGCTCAGCTACATGCCCACAGACATGCAAGGGTCTGCTACATGCCCATAGACATACATGGCTCTGCTACATGCCCATAGACATATACGGCTCTGCTACATGCCCATAGACATATATACGGCTCTGCTACATGCCCATAGACATATACGGCTCTGCTACATGCCCATAGACATACATGGCTCTGCTACATGCCCATAGACATATACAGCTCTGCTACATGCCCATAGACATACACGGCTCTGCTACATGCCCATAGACATGCACAGCTCTGCTAGACATACACGGCTCAACTACATGCCCATAGACATACATGGCTCTGCTTCAGGCCCATAGAAATATATGGCTTTGCTACATGCAGAGTTCATGCACATATACACACACAGCTCTACAACAGACACATTTACCTACACACTATACAGTACCTCATCTTGCAGTTCTTGATTGGTGCAGAGCAGGAGAGGAGCCACTGGGACCTTGCCTCATCAACCAACCTTACCAGTATTCATACTGTTTTTTACTTTCATTTCCCCAACTTGCCTTTATCCTCTTTATCCATTTCTAATTTTGGTGTGTTGATAACAGATATGGATGAATTATTGTCTGAGCATCTCTGTTTGTTTGAAATCAACATCCTTTTCTCCTGTCTTTTTGTGTTTATGTTTTGCATATTTTTTTACAGAGTAGAGAAATGATGATAAAAAAAATGCATCTCATGCAAAAAGAGTAACAATGGGGAAAAAAAGAGGATACTTAGATTAAACAAAGAATCAACCCAAAAATGACAATCCACATGGACACGTCTTTTTTTTTAAAAAGTTGTAAACAAATCTTTATTAATAATATTAATATTTTATGAGGGCACACAACATAGACAGACAGTGTTATTAAAAACATGTGCAAACCACCATATTAAAAACTAACAGGGCAGTGTGGTCAGTCAAATAATATCATCCACATGAAATATAATACAGCGGTCACGATTGTATATCACAGGCTCAATTATCTCAGAAAGGATAATAATCATAAAGTTACAACACCAGTATATCAGCTTGAAGTAGTCATACCCACAACAGGTACAATAGATATGAAGACCTCATTCCAATAAATTAGTCCTGACAGCCAGCAAAATAGTGCAATTTATTGGCATGAAGTTTTGTAGATACACATAAAGGGGGTCAATATTTAGCCTCCCTGTTATAATTAATTTAGACAAAATAATCAGCCAAAATTGCAAGCAGAGTTGCAGGTAGTCATGAACTAAACATGATTGTAGGTGTTACATCTAAACACATCTTTACAGCCAGCAAAGGTACAGCAGAACAGATATAAATAATTCAGCCAAATACATGCATCTATATAAGTAACCAAGGCTGTAATAAATTTAACAGACAGTCAGGTATAAACGATTGCATGTCAGAGTTGTGGATAAAAGCATAAACCATGAAATTTGCATAGACATTGAGCCAGAGAATAGTATAGGGACATGCCCTGAATTAGATAAGGGTTAAGGTGACTGTCTGGTAATACAGACCCGCTGTAGCCATAATACTGATCCCGACCACACTGCCCTGCACCTCGACGCGTTTCGCAAGAAAGCTTCGTCCAGGAGGTGCAGAGGCAGTGGGGAAGGCACTCTTTAAAGGACACCAAATGTAACGCACCTGTGTGCATCGGCGCGCGCCATCCGGTCACGCCACCATCATCGCGGCTCACGGCGTCCCGGAAACCAAACTGCGCATGCGCGCGCAGAGAGGATCCGATAGGACGCCAGGAGTCACGGGGAGGGAAGGAGAGACCCGTACAGCGCGCGCACCACAGTGCTGCTGGTACGGCCATATCATGTAAGGGCAACATAAGGGCAAAACCTGCTCCAATAGGTAAACATTATCAGTATAATGCACTAGTCCACATAGGAAAGCCAGGGGCGCACGACTCTGCAACAATAGTCACCATATAATTCATATAAATGTATATGGTGTTAGACATGATCATTATGTCAATTTCCTAGAAAGCTACATTTAGCAATTTTTATATATCATATGTAGAGTTTTCACACCCCGACTACCCCTGTGCAGACCAATGCAAATGCATATACAGCATAATAGCAAGTAACATATTTATAAATCATCTTTGCTTGATCTCAGATGTCCTTCATATATTATTTTGTAAATTGATATTTGTGCCAGTCCACACAGCCCTGTAAGATAACAAACATGAAACACATATTAAAAACAGTAATGGAGACAAATCAATGCAGTCATTGTTGTATACAGTGGAGAGCTACAGGAAAGGTCTAAAACTGATTGCATCATTTAGCCCTTTAGGTTTAATTGTATCCAAAAGGGTGATCCACTTGGCCTCTTTTTGAGCAAGTAAGTTTTTAAGGTTGCCTCCTCTCACTCCTGGATATACCCTATCAATTCCCCTAAATTTCAGGAGTCTCCAATTATTTGCATGGAATTCCCTGAAGTGCTTGGGGATATTTTTAAGGGCTTCCACATCTTCCCTATTAATGGCTTTGCTGGCATTTTTGATGTCCCTAATGTGTTCCATAATCCTTACCCTGAGTTCTCTCGATGTCAGCCCCACGTATACGAGCCCACATGGACATATGGCCCAGTAGATGACCCCTGTCGTGCGACAGTTTATATGATGTAGGATCCTATACGTGGTACCGCCATCGTTATTAGAGAAATCACTAACCCTCATAAGCTGTGAACAAGCGCCACAGTCACCACACGGGTAAGATCCCCATCTTGGGCCCTTTGTACTGCCCAGAAAGTTATTGGGAGGGGGGACATAATGACTCCGGACAACTAGATCCTTGATAGTTTTGGATTTTTTAGGGGTTATAGCTGGTCTAGGTGTTAGAACACATGCTAAGTCATTATCTGACAACAAAATAGGCCAGTATTTGTTGATAATAGTCGTCATTTCACGCCATTGGGCGTGATAGGGGGTAATATATCTTACCTTATGATCTTGTTCTCTTGTAGCCGTTTTTAGGAGCTGGGATCGTGGAGTTTCTTTCGCCCGTATATAGCCCTTATATATGGAGTCATCCCTGTAATGACGGGAACGAAAACGCCTTTTTAGGTCATTTGCTTGATTTTCAAACAACGTATTAGTTGAACAAATACGTTTAGCACGTAGAAACTGACCTATTGGAACAGCTTTAATAGTTTGTGCTGGATGTGAAGACCTCGCACTTAACAGGGAATTGACAGCAGTTCCCTTTCGATAGACATCTGTTGTTAGCATGCCATCACTTCCTTTTGATACTTTAACGTCCAGATATTCAATACTTTCTCTGCTGAAATTGAAAGTAAGTCCAATGTTTAACTTGTTATTATTAAGTCCATCCATGAACTGTTTTAGCTGTTGGATCTCCCCCTCCCAAATCATAAATACATCGTCTATAAAGCGCAGCCACATATGGACTGCGCCAGTTGGACCAGACGGAAATTCAATAGACCGCTCCCACCATCCAAGAAAGAGGTTAGCATACGAGGGCGCACAAGACGCCCCCATTGCGGTCCCCCTCTCCTGGAGGTAGTAGCGGTCCCTGAATAAAAAATAATTATGAGTTAACAAATTTTAAAAGTATGAGGAGGAGATCCACCAGCTGTTGGTCCATGTCTGTCATTCTCAAATAGAATTCAACTGCACGAAGCCCATCTTGATGCGCTATAGATGTATATAGCGATTGTACATCCGCGGTGACCATGACCATGTCAGCTTCCATGGTCAGATCTTCCAGCCTATTTAAGAATTCCGTAGAATCCCTTATGTAGGAAGGCAGGGTGAACACGTAAATTTCAACGAGACCTAACTGACTATAGAAATAACATGGTCTTCAAATGGTACCATGAAAGGAATGGTCGACGTCCGTTTAATCATAAGTCTTCTAACCAGTCCTTGGCAGAATCATTCTCATCAGCAGAGAGTGCTGGCAGTTCAAAAACTTCAAATCGTGAGACCCATGGACAGACACTCTATCGAGGAGGTGTGGAAACTAGAAACTCCTATAAAACTAGACATAATCAGGATAACTGGAGAAAAGATGGTCCCCATGCCAAGGATACCTTAAAGGTAATAAATTTGACAGATAAAATTCTGACCGGGGCTCAACTTGAGGTACTACAGCTGGGTTTATCCTTTTCTCCTGTGGCCAATTTTGATTTGTTCACGGGAATAAAGGACATCCAGCTGTTTGGTCGTAAGCTTTTGCTTAAAAAATATTTTGCTAGAAAGGATATGGGAAATTATACTGGATTCTCCAGGGAAGAACAGGAGGCAATTAAGATACTAGAATCCCTACTGGCAGAACAAAGCTCAACTGATCTTACAAAATTTCCCTCTTATACAAAAAAGAAATCAACCACCTTCCCACCCTTATCGGCCTGCCCCACTATAGAATTATTTGTAAAAATGGTAGTTCAAGAATTTAGATCTTTACCATCAAAAAGAACTCATGACAATTTAAGCAGTCATCAGAGACGAGCATTAAAAGAACTGCAATCGATGAAGGATATAGTGATCAAGCAGGCCGATAAGGGTGGCAACGTGGTTATTTGGTCCACTAAAGCTTATGAGCAGGAGGCATATAAACAACTGCATGATAAAGCCTGCTATACTAAACTTGAGGGGAATCCAACAACTAAATTCAGTATTGAGCTTATGGCCATACTCCAGAAGGCTTATGATGAGGGGATTATCCCCAAATCGGTCTTCGAGGGTCTTATACAGGAACACCCGGTAACTCCTACAATATACTTCTTGCCTAAAATACACAAAAACATAGAATAACCCCCCGGAAGACCCATAGTATCGGGAAATAATAGCTTATGTGAGCCAATATGTAGATTTTTAGATCATTACCTCAAGAATAGTGTGTTCACCCTGCCTTCCTACATAAGGGATTCTACGGAATTCTTAAATAGGCTGGAAGATCTGACCATGGAAGCTGACATGGTCATGGTCACCGCGGATGTACAATCGCTATATACATCTATAGCGCATCAAGATGGGCTTCGTGCAGTTGAATTCTATTTGAGAATGACAGACATGGACCAACAGCTGGTGGATCTCCTCCTCATACTTTTAAAATTTGTGTTAACTCATAATTAATTTTTTATTCAGGGACCGCTACTACCTCCAGGAGAGGGGGACCGCAATGGGGGCGTCTTGTGCGCCCTCGTATGCTAACCTCTTTCTTGGATGGTGGGAGCGGTCTATTGAATTTCCGTCTGGTCCAACTGGCGCAGTCCATATGTGGCTGCGCTTTATAGACGATGTATTTATGATTTGGGAGGGGGAGATCCAACAGCTAAAACAGTTCATGGATGGACTTAATAATAACAAGTTAAACATTGGACTTACTTTCAATTTCAGCAGAGAAAGTATTGAATATCTGGACGTTAAAGTATCAAAAGGAAGTGATGGCATGCTAACAACAGATGTCTATCGAAAGGGAACTGCTGTCAATTCCCTGTTAAGTGCGAGGTCTTCACATCCAGCACAAACTATTAAAGCTGTTCCAATAGGTCAGTTTCTACGTGCTAAACGTATTTGTTCAACTAATACGTTGTTTGAAAATCAAGCAAATGACCTAAAAAGGCGTTTTCGTTCCCGTCATTACAGGGATGACTCCATATATAAGAGCTATATACGGGCGAAAGAAACTCCACGATCCCAGCTCCTAAAAACGGCTACAAGAGAACAAGATCATAAGGTAAGATATATTACCCCCTATCACGCCCAATGGCGTGAAATGACGACTATTATCAACAAATACTGGCCTATTTTGTTGTCAGATAATGACTTAGCATGTGTTCTAACACCTAGACCAGCTATAACCCCTAAAAAATCCAAAACTATCAAGGATCTAGTTGTCCGCAGTCATTATGTCCCCCCTCCCAATAACTTTCTGTGCAGTACAAAGGTCCCAAGATGGGGATCTTACCCGTGTGGTGACTGTGGCGCTTGTTCACAGCTTATGAGGGTTAGTGATTTCTCTAATAACGATGGCGGTACCACGTATAGGATCCTACATCATATAAACTGTCGCACGACAGGGGTCATCTACTGGGCCATATGCCCATGTGGGCTCGTATACGTGGGGCTGACATCGAGAGAACTCAGGGTAAGGATTATGGAACACATTAGGGACATCAAAAATGCCAGCAAAGCCATTAATAGGGAAGATGTGGAAGCCCTTAAAAATATCCCCAAGCACTTCAGGGAATTCCATGCAAATAATTGGAGACTCCTGAAATTTAGGGGAATTGATAGGGTATATCCAGGAGTGAGAGGAGGCAACCTTAAAAACTTACTTGCTCAAAAAGAGGCCAAGTGGATCACCCTTTTGGATACAATTAAACCTAAAGGGCTAAATGATGCAATCAGTTTTAGACCTTTCCTGTAGCTCTCCACTGTATACAACAATGACTGCATTGATTTGTCTCCATTACTGTTTTTAATATGTGTTTCATGTTTGTTATCTTACAGGGCTGTGTGGATTGGCACAAATATCAATTTACAAAATAATATATGAAGGACATCTGAGATCAAGCAAAGATGATTTATAAATATGTTACTTGCTATTATGCTGTATATGCATTTGCATTGGTCTGCGCAGGGGTAGTCGGGGTGTGAAAACTCTACATATGATATATAAAAATTGCTAAATGTAGCTTTCTAGGAAATTGACATAATGATCATGTCTAACACCATATACATTTATATGAATTATATGGTGACTATTGTTGCAGAGTCGTGCGCCCCTGGCTTTCCTATGTGGACTAGTGCATTATACTGATAATGTTTACCTATTGGAGCAGGTTTTGCCCTTATGTTGCCCTTACATGATATGGCCGTACCAGCAGCACTGTGGTGCGCGCGCTGTACGGGTCTCTCCTTCCCTCCCCGTGACTCCTGGCGTCCTATCGGATCCTCTCTGCGCGCGCATGCGCAGTTTGGTTTCCGGGACGCCGGGAGCCGCGATGATGGTGGCGTGACCGGATGGCGCGCGCCGATGCACACAGGTGCGTTACATTTGGTGTCCTTTAAAGAGTGCCTTCCCCACTGCCTCTGCACCTCCTGGACGAAGCTTTCTTGCGAAACGCGTCGAGGTGCAGGGCAGTGTGGTCGGGATCAGTATTATGGCTACAGTGGGTCTGTATTACCAGACAGTCACCTTAACCCTTATCTAATTCAGGGCATGTCCCTATATTATTCTCTGGCTCAATGTCTATGCAAATTTCATGGTTTATGCTTTTATCCACAACTCTGACATGCAATCGTTTATACCTGACTGTCTGTTAAATTTATTACAGCCTTGGTTACTTATATAGATGCATGTATTTGGCTGAATTATTTATATCTGTTCTGCTGTACCTTTGCTGGCTGTAAAGATGTGTTTAGATGTAACACCTACAATCATGTTTAGTTCATGACTACCTGCAACTCTGCTTGCAATTTTGGCTGATTATTTTGTCCAAATTAATTATTACAGGGAGGCTAAATATTGACCCCCTTTATGTGTATCTACAAAACTTCATGCCAATAAATTGCACTATTTTGCTGGCTGTCAGGACTAATTTATTGGAATGAGGTCTTCATATCTATTGTACCTGTTGTGGGTATGACTACTTCAAGCTGATATACTGGTGTTGTAACTTTATGATTATTATCCTTTCTGAGATAATTGAGCCTGTGATATACAATCGTGACCGCTGTATTATATTTCATGTGGATGATATTATTTGACTGACCACACTGCCCTGTTAGTTTTTAATATGGTGGTTTGCACATGTTTTTAATAACACTGTCTGTCTATGTTGTGTGCCCTCATAAAATATTAATATTATTAATAAAGATTTGTTTACAACTTTTTTAAAAAAAAAGACGTGTCCATGTGGATTGTCATTTTTGGGTTGATTGATAACCAGTGATCATTTGTAGGCTTCAATGTAAACTTTGGGATCATGGTTTAAAGATATTGAAATTTATGATATTATGGATCTTATTCAATTAATGGTGTATTAGATTAAACAAAGCAGTGAAGATTTTCAGAGAGCATTTCAAATTCATTTGGCGCACTAACAGGGCAGATGGTAAAAGTCCTGATATTAGGAAAGGAGCAGAAAAACAGAGGACGAGGACAAAGATATTCAGATCCTCATAGCATGGAGGGTGCCAGCCTCAGGATAGAATGGAGGTCAGAGAGTCCCAGCAGGAGAGGGATAATAATGATAGCAGAACTGTAGCGGTCTGCAGTAGGCCAATACTAAAATGGAGAAAAACAAGATTATGAAGCCATGGAGTGGATCCACACACACCTGGCTGAAAGTCAAGTAGAGCGAGACGTAGTATGTTGTGTCACGCAGCCAGTTGGGTTAATCTTAGCCCCTTCATGACATCCGTTGTCCATGTCTTGTGCAAGATGGAAGTGGGTGTTTGGAGTGGGCTTGGAGTGGGCTCACAGGGTGCTGTGCTCAGCAGGTAATGGCTGTGTGTTACAGTAAGTACCTGCCACTAACAATTGTGGGTGGAAACTTCTATTACCATCCCAATTCCTACAGCATACAGCAGTACTGAGCACTGTGGCTGTTAATCCAGCTCTGGGATAAGATAAATTATTTACAACTGTAGCATGACCTCAGTGTTTCTACCTTTGCTTGCTTTCTCACTCTGTTCCTCACTCCTTCTGCAATAATCCCTCTCAATAGAGTATAAAAAAGTGTATCCTAATATCGCACTATGCTGATCAGTTAAGACTGAACAGTTTCTGCTAAAGGACTTGATTTTTTTAAATGAAAGGGAAAAATATCTAACGTTCATTTTTTTTATATCTGCTCTATATTCTGAATAAAATATGGCTATAAGAGATTTTCCTCTATATTTTACTTTGTGTCCCAATTTTTTTGGAATTGGGGTTGTAAAACAAAATACTAATGGGAAACAAATTACCTAAATTGGCAGTCTGAAACTGTATTGGTGGAATTTGGGCCACTAAAAGGATTGCTAAACAAACAGTTGAGCACAAAGCATTAAGAAAAAAAATCTTTCTGATTTGGGCAACCTACCATATCAGATTCCAGGAGGACCTCATGCAAGTAATTCTAAGGAATCACAAGATTTGATAATAGCTTCCATGAAAGTGAGCAGATTAAAGTGTTGCAATATCACAAATAACATTAAGTTGTGAGAATATTAGGGAATATACTGTGTTGTGAGAAGTCAAGGGTGTGGAACCTTTTTTCTTAGAGGAGCCATTTTGAAATTTATACCATCTTTCGGGGACCCTGAAGTTTATTCTGTGATATTTGGTCCAAGAATGATTTAATTCACCCCTAATGTGATGCCTGGCTTTGCTTCTAATTGGTACGATGTGTGATGTTAGGTGGTATTGATGATGTTGCTACTTGTAACTGCTTTTTCAGATTTACATCAGTTTGACACTTTGCAATTAATTTTAAAAAGAAATCACAGCAGTAAGTTCTGAACACAGATGTATATTACCCTACATGTCTCCTCAGAGTGAGAAAATCATCACTGCCCACATAACATTTATAAAACTTAAGCAGTGGGAGGTCTGAAGTGTAGATCAGATAGGATACATCGACACTGCTGTATATACATAACATAGAAGACACCACAAATGCTTTATATATACATCACATAGGACATACAGAAGTGTTTGTATTTACATTGCATAGCATACCCAGATAATTCTGCAAATACATCACAAAGGAGACACTGAGACTGTTGTATACATAACAAAGAAGACACCGAGACTGTTGTATATACAGCACATAGGAGAAAGTGAGACTGCGGTATAAATCACATAGGAGATACCAAGAATGCTGTATAAACGTTCTCTAGGGGACACAGAGACTGCTGTTTATATATCACAAAGGAAACATTGAAACTATTATGTACATCACATAGGAGACACTGAGATTGCTCTAAATAAATTTCATAGGAGAAACTGAGGTTGCTGCACATACATCATATAGGAGACACATAAGCTACAATTTATACATCACATAGGAAATGCTGGGGCTACAGCATATATGTCACACAGAAGAAGCTGGTGCTTATACATCACAAGAGACACTCAAGTTGTGGCATATAAATTACACGAGAGGCTGGTTATATACATCACAGAAGATGCTGGGGTATATATATCACAGGAGATGCTGGGGCAGCTATACATTAAAGGAGATGCTGGGGCATATATACATCACAGAAGCGGCTGGGTATATACTGTACATCACAGGAGATGCAGGGGAATATACATTACAGGATATGAAGGCGCATATATACATCACAGGTGAGGCTGAGGCATATACATCATAGGAGATGCCAGGGCATATAAATCATAGGAGAAGAAGGGACATGTACATCACAGGACAGGCTGGTGCATCTATACATCACAGGAGATGCTGGGGAATCTATACATCACAGGAGACTGGGGAATCTATACATCATAGGAGAAATTGGGGCATCTATACATCACAAGAGAGGCTGGGGCATCTTTATATGACAGGAGAGGCTGGACAATCTAATACATCTCAGAAAACTCTGGAGAATCTATAATCACATGAGACCCTGGGGAATATACACATAACACAGGAAATGCTAGAGCATATACATCACAGGAGAGGCTGTTGCATATATACATCATATGAGAGGTTGGGGCATATTCTTCGCTGGAACATAGACATCACAGGAGACTCTAGGGCGTATATACACGATAGGAGAGGATGGGTCATGTAAAACACAGGAGATGCTGGGGCATGAATGGAGACGCTGGGGATATCTATACATCAGAGGAGACACTAAGGATTCTATACATCACAAGAGACACTGGCACATCCATATATCACACGAGATGCTGTGGTGTATATATACATCACACAGAAGATGCTGGAACATATACATCACAGGACAGGCTGATGTATATACATCACAAGAAAAACTGGGGCATATATAATTAGATCTCAGTAAATTAGAATACTAACAAAAAGTTAATTTATTCAGTAATTTAATACAAAAATGGGAAACACATATTAAATAGAGTCATTACAAACAGAATGATCTATTTTAAATGTTTATTTCTGTTAATGTTGATGATTAGGGCTTACAGCCAATGAAAACCCAAAATTCATATCAGAAATTAGAACAATTATCACAAAACACCTGCAAAGGCTCCCTGAGCATTTAAAATGGTCCCTTAGTCTGGTTCAGTAGGCTACCCAAGAAGACTGCTGAATTAATAGATGTCCAGAAGGCAGTCATTGACTAGAGTTGAGCGCGGTTCGCAGTTCTCCAGTTCGCGGTTCGAGTGATTTTGGGGGGTGTTCTAGATCGAACTAGAACTCGAGCTTTTTGCTAAAGCTCGATAGTTCTAGTTACGTTCGAGAACAGTTCTAGCAGCAAAAAGCAGGGCTTTTTACAGCTACAGTGTGCAGGAGCCATCGCTGGCAGCCTGCCAGAAGCTGGTAAGCAAGATAAACATCGGGTATCCAAGCAAAGCGCTTTGGTTAGTAAACCGATGTTTATCCTAGTTACATGCAGGAAACCCACACTTCCCCGCTCAGCTCACTCCGCCCCCTCATGCACGCGGCATGTACACACACACTCACACACACACACACACACACGCACTCACCTGTCCCCAGCCAAGCAGTCCACGACACTGACGTCCTCAGCACCACATGACCCCGCTAGGCTCCACCCACTTCGCACTCCGCCGCCAGCACACATGGCTCCGCCCACCTGGCACTCTGCACACATGGTCCCGCTAGGCTCCACCCACCTGTCACTCTGCACACATGGTCCTGCTAGGCTCCGCCCACCTGGCACTCTGCACACATGGTCCCGCTAGGCTCCGCCCACCTGTCACTCTGCACACATTACCCCGCTAGGCTCCGCCCACCTGGCACTCTGCACACATGGTCCCGCTAGGCTCCGCCCACCTGTCACTCTGCACACATTACCCCGCTAGGCTCCGCCCACCTGGCACTCTGCACACATTGTCCCGCTAGGCTCCGCCCACCTGGCACTCTGCACACATGGTCCCGCTAGGCTCCACCCACCTGACACTCTGCACACATTACCCCACTAGGCTCCGCCCACCTGTCACTTTGCACACATGGTCCCGGTATGCTCCGCCCACCTGGCACTCTGCACACATGGTCCCGCTAGGCTCCGCCGACCTGGCACTCTGCACACATGGTCCTGCTAGGCTCCGCCCACCTGGCACTCTGCACACATGGTCCCGCTAGGCTCCGCCCACCTGTCACTCTGCACACATGGTCCCGCTAGGCTCCACCCACCTGACACTCTGCACACATTACCCCACTAGGCTCCGCCCACCTGTCACTCTGCACACATGGTCCTGGTATGCTCCTTCACCTGGCACTCTGCACAGATGGTCCCACTAGGCTCCGCCCACCTGGCACTCTGCACACATGGCCCCGCTAGGCTCCACCCACCTGACACTGTGCACACATGGTCCCGCTAGGCTCCGCCCACCTGGCACTCTGCACACATTGCCCCGCTAGGCTCCGCCCACCTGGCACTCTGCACACATGGTCCCGCTTGGCTTACCTGCGGTGATGAAGTCCCGACCTCAGCGCTGTCACTGTCCTCCATGGCCGCCACTTGTCACATCACCTTCTCTCGCTTCCGACCCGAGACTGACTAGCGGTGACGTCACGGGCCGCTCGCGATACTTGGCTGTGAAGGCGGCGGTCATTGAACTCAGTGACAGGTGCTGCCAGCAGTGCAGGAGATCAGCGCAGGTAATGTACCTCGCTGACAGAAGCACTTGTCATGCCCTGCAGTGACCTGGGCTGACCCATTGATGTTAGCTCAGGTCACTGCATTGCTCTCCCAGTCAATGGGGAACATCCTGCTCTTCATTGACTGGGACAGTGTGGATCGTCATGGCAACCCCTTGGATTACACCAGACCTGGATTTGTTTTTCTTTCTAATAAATTGGTTAAAGAGGAAATGTATTGGGGAGTGTTTTTTCAAATAAAAATGTGTTTGTCGTCTATTTTTTTTTATTACTGACTGGGTTGGTGATGTCGGGTATCTGATAGACGCCTGACCTCACCAACCCCAGGGCTTGATGCCAGGTGACATTACACATCTGGTATTAACCCCATATATTACCCCGTTTGCTACCGCACCAGGGCGCGGGATGAGCTGGGGCGAAGCACCAGGATTGGCACATCTAATGGATGCGCCACTTCTGGGGCAGCTGCGGCCTGCTATTTTTAGGCTGGGGAGAGTCCAATAATCATGGACCTCCCTAGTCTGAGAATATCAGACCCCAGCTGTCTGCTTTACCTTGGCTGGTGATCCAATTTTGGGGGGACCCCTACGTGTTTTTTTTTTTTTTTTAATTATTTATTTAATTTAAAATAACAGCGTGGGGTGCCCTCAGTTTTGGATTACCAGCCAAGGTGAGGTTGCCAGCTGTGGTCTGCAGGCTGCAGCCGTCTGCTTTACCCTAGCTGGCTACAAAAATAGGGGGAACCCTACGTCATTTTTTTTTTCATTTTTTTGGCTAAATACAAAGCTAAGCACCCCTTAGTGCCACATGAAAGGCACCAAAGGGTGCAAAATTACAAAATGCAGGAGAGTGGGACATTATGTGTCTTTCTGCCATTATAATGACAGAAAAGACTGATATGAAGTGCACAAGCACAGGAAAATCACCAGCGTGCTCTACGCTGTGAAAAGCAGTAGAAAATGGCACTGGAGTGAACATGTGACCGCTTCATGTAGGATGAAGCTATGGATCCTGGGTAAATTTATGCATTTACCCTCCTTCAGTTTTTTTGCAGTACACAAAAAAAACGGAAGGCACACGGATAACAAACAGATGACATACGGACCGTCTACGGAATGGAAACGGATGCCACACGGATGCACCCGTGAAAAAAAACGGACTGTTTTTTGCAGACCGCAAAAATGGATCGGTCGTGTTAATGTAGCCTTATTCTGATCTGCCGTTTATAAACAGCAGGCAGAAATAAGTGAATAACGCCCCCCAGCGTCAGAAAATCTCCGGGGTTTCAGGGGGTAGCTGAGACCCTGGAGATCATGATTCAGGACGTTTTTTCCGGTCCCCGCTCACGTGATCACAGGTATACACTGTACACCGATGATCACGTTACAGTAAATCACAGCGCCGGTAAAAAATTATTTATCTCCCATCTGGCATGAACAAACATGGTAAATCTCCTCCCCGGTCCCTTCCGGTCCCCCGGTATCGCCAAAGTGCCCCCCCTGATGCCCTCCCAGAAATCCAAGATGGCCACGTGCACAGCAGCGCGCCGGCCGCATTCACCCTACTCCTCTGATTTCTGTCGCATGTGCCATGTACCAAACTCCTCCCCAGGCCCTGCCAGGTCACCCCCTATAACCCCACCGGTGTTCCCCGGTGTCCAACGGTATTTGTGCAGCGTTGATCCCCCCACGGCCCTCTCCTTCACAATAGACGCTGCCGCATGCACAGAGCGGCTGTCAGCTCAGCTTCCTGTGTTCAGACACAGTGAGTGGTGGTTATGCATGTGTAATCTAAATGGGCGGCACGGTGGCTCAGTGGTTAGCACTGCAGTCTTGCAGCGCTGAGGTCCTGGGTTCAATTCTCACCATGGGCACCATCTGCAAGGAGTTTGTATGTTCTCCCCGTGTTTGTGTGGGTTTCCTCCGGGTACATATATAGTGAAAAAACAATCCCTTTAAAATTTAATTTTATTAAATATGTCTTAAAAATTCCCAAGTGATTCAACTATCTAGAATTTAACAAGGGTAGTATAAATATACACCAGGGTAGCCACCCCTATACAAGATACAATCAGAGGCAGAAAAAAGGGGGTTATGGGATCCCAAATGGGATTAAACTGGCCCTATCAGGACCTAGCACCTCACACCTTCCTACCGACGGAGGTAAATCACCTTAACTTAGCCGGGCGCCCCCGTTCCTCGGTGGCTATCCCTCACTTACCCTAATATATTCCCTACCATATGAGGAGAAATGCCTGAGCAAGTTACCTCTAATTATTGGTTGGACTTTTTTTACCCCACTATGCACTTTAAAGAGAGGGCAATTATAGCTCCACCTGTTTAATATGCTCAAAATCAGCTGATCAATTATTCATATACAGGGAAAATAGATACCATTACACCCTTGTCCAGTTAATATGCTCAAATTCAGCTGGTCATTAATTCATATACAGGCAATTATAGCTCCACCTGTTTAATATGCTCAAATTCAGCTGATCAATTATTCATATACAGGGAAAATAGATACCATTATACCCTGTCCAGTTAATATGCTCAAATTCAGCTGGTCATTAAATCATATACAGGGATAATAGATACCATATCGACCTGTCCAAATAATATGCTCAAATTCAGCTGGTCAATAATTCATATATAGGGAAAATCGATACCATAACAACCTGTCCAGTTCATATACTCAAATTCAACTGATCATTAATTTATATATTGAGATGACAAACGCCATAGTACCCTGTTATTTCTGATCAGTCATTATGCTCAAAATCAACCGATCATCAATTCAGTAACAGACATAATACCATATATCCAGTTGAAATGTTCCAATTCAACCGGTCATCTGTTAATATACAGGGACAACAGGTACCATAGCACCCCACTATCTAGATCAGGTTGATATGCCCCAGTTCGACCAGAATAAATTCAAATGCAGGGGAAAAAAGGTCCAAATACCAAGTTATCCTAATAATTAAGAAAACACAATTAACTTGCTTTCAGCAAATCCTAACCTCTGGAACAATGCCAGTATATACACTCATTATAAATGAATAAATATCATTTTAAAGCTGATAAATTAACTTCCCTTTATCAAGTGCATCCGCACTGCCTCGACGCGTTTCTCCGCCCTCTAATCCGGTTCATCAGGAGGCCCAGGGAGACAGGGAACTATTCAGTAATGATACATGTCTTCATATGGCAGCAGCTGCCGCCATTATGCCGGCAGCTTAAATAGACCATATCAAACCAATGAGAGCAACAATGTCCCAGGTGTACGATAGTGGGCTTCTGTCTCTGATGGGTATAGTGCGCATGTCTATTTCCATTCTACCACTAGAGCATGCGAGGTAAGCATTGCGCATGCTCCGAGGCCATACCTCATTAATTCATGACTTCTTGCTATTGATGCGGACAGTCACGCCCACACGCCCCGAACACGGGCGCGCTGTCATAACAACCCAGCAGGTACGTCATAATCTGACGTGCTATTCCACACTGCACACGCGCCCAAAAGCTACCAGGACAATACTGCCCTATGTTGTGCACTAAAGACGCATGAATACCGGGATATAGAAATGACAAACTTCATATTATCACATCGCAGGCATTGCGCATGCCCCGATGTCATACCTCATTAATTCATAGGTCCTTACTCTTAATCTAAATAGATACGCCCCCACCTCAGAGATCAACACGGGTTGCGTTGTACTAGCAATCAGGTAGATACGTCATAGTTAATATTATGGCAGAATACCCTGCACCACAAAATTCTCAAACCCAGAGGAAATGGCTTGGGGAGGAAAAAAGAAAGAAGAAGGGGGGGGAGGTAGGGAAAGGGGGAGGGGGGGGGGTTGTGGTTTAGGGAATAAATGTCCCCAGCATCAAAAAAGTCATATGAGGCTCCTGAACATCTAAGTAGAAACCTTCTGTTTCCATCACACTATAACCCTACTATGCCCAATACCATATACTACCAAAATACACCACTTGGACATGTTAATGCCTCTAATGATAAAGAGGACAAGAAGATACCGAAAAATAATAATAATCTTTCTCACCTGGTGATATGGACTACATCCTATAATGAATCACCCATGTCCACTAAGATAATCAACTCCCCATTCATTTGCAGGGGGTACAAAAACCACCATTTCCGTGGTTTATTGAATGGCTATCCTAACCAGAAATTGGACTCTACCTACTCTGAAAAAACGCTAAAGAGGGGTCCACCTCAGATAAATGGTGTATAGTTTAATTGTTCATTTAAACCGTTTGGGGATTGAGTTTTTAATCGAAATATCCACTGACATTCCTTTCTCAAGATCCTATTGTCCCAGTCACCTCCTCTGGGATTCCGTCTAATCACTTCCAGGACTCTGAAACAGATTGATTTAATATTGCCCTGGTGAAAGTCCCACACATGTCTCGCTATCGGGGTCTCTCTTTTATGTCTGATGTCACCGACATGTTCCCCTATGCGTCTCCTCAACTCCCTCCTAGTCTTGCCCACATAATCAAGTGGGCAATCACATGTTGCAAGATAGACTAGACCTTCACTTTTACAGTTAGCGAAATCCCTCAGGTAATACTCACGACCAGTGCTAGCACTGATGACCGATTTGCACTGTTTAATCCAGTCACAGTACTTACAGCCACCACAACGAAAAGTACCTATAGGCCGCCGATCAAGCCACGTGCCCACTGGCACTGGTCGACTGTAGTGGCTGTGCACCAGTTGATCTCTTATAGAGCCTCCTTTTCTGAAGGTGACCATAGGTCGTGGGGAAAGGACATCTACCAGATCAGGATCAGCTCTAAGAATCCCCCAATGCCTCCGCAAAATCTGGAACACTCTATCGGATTGATCATCATATGTACCGATAATTCTTATTAGGTCCCCCTCTGTGTTCTGCCTTTGATTTGTCTGCAAAAGTGGACCACGTTCCTTTGTCTGAGCATGTCGAAAGGCCTTACTGAGAACATCATGTGGGTAACCCCTTTCCCTAAAGCGTGTCCTAAGATCCCTAGCTTGTTCATAGAAATCTCGATCGCTGGAACAGTTTCTCCTCACTCTCAGGTATTGGCCTTTAGGTATGCCTTTTTTAAGAGAAGTAGGATGAAAACTGTCCCAGCGTAGGAGGCTATTTGTGGAGGTTGGCTTCCTATAGGTCCTGGTTGATAGAGTGCCATTGTCTTCAATACCAATTTCCACATCCAAGAACGCCAAATGTGATCTATGAATATGGTGAGTGAATCTTAGATTAATATCGTTGACATTTATATGTCGCATAAATTCATGGAATTCTTGTTGGGTACCCACCCATATGACTAAAACGTCATCAATATATCTACCCCAATATAGGATGAGCGGGACCCACCATGAAGTATCATCTCCAAAAACGACAGTTTCCTCCCACCAGCCCAGGAACAAATTTGCGTAAGAGGGAGCACATGAGCTCCCCATCGCGGTGCCCCTGAGCTGATGGAAGTACTTACTGTCGAACATGAAGTAGTTGTGCGTGAGTACAAAATTGAGTAAGTCCATTACCAGATTATTATGATCCCACAGGAAATTTGCTCTGGATCGGAGGAAATGGTTAGCTGCCTCCAAACCCCTTTCATGTGGGATAGAGCTATATAAAGATTCCACATCGATGGAGGCTAGATAAAAATCCCCTTCCACAGAGATGTCTTGAATCTTCATAAGTAAGTCCGGTGTATCCCTTATATATGAGGGGAGGGTCGAAACGAAAGGTCTCAGGATATTGTCAAGATAGATACTGACATTCTGCGTCACAGACCCTATTCCTGACACAATTGGTCTACCTCTGAGGGGGTCTATACCCTTGTGAATTTTTGGTATCGTATAGAAGGTGGGAATCATGGGACTCACAGGAACCATGAATTCATACTCGTTCTTGGAAATTAACCGTCTATCCAACGCCTCGTCTAGCTTTTCTTCTAATCTAGCACAAAATATCTTTGTTGGATCATTATTAAGTATATTATATGTGTCCTTATCTTTCAATATATTTAGACACATCTCTCTGTACGGTCCATGGTCCATGAGTACCAGATTCCCACCTTTGTCTGAGGACTTCACGATAATATTTTGTTCCTCCCTTAGAGTTCGTAACGCCACCCTCTCACCTTCGGACAAATTATCCGCCCCCTCAATATAATGGATCTTACTCAATTCTTCCTCAACAACTTTCACAAAAATGTCAATGCTATTTAGTTCACTCACCGATGGCTGCCTATGACTTTTTTTCTTTAATGTGGTAAATGGTCCAAGGCCTCTAGTTGACTCTCCCTCCTCCAATAGGTCTGTCAATGTATTGAAAGCCCCCAAATCTTCCGGATCAATGCCCAATTCTGCACATTTTTCCCGATCATTATTTTTAAAAAATTTATGCCATTTAAGTTTTCGGCCAAAAAGATGGATGTCCTTTGTCCACTCAAACTTATCAAAACCAGTCCGAGGAACAAAGGAAAGACCTTTGTGCAGTAAGGACCTCATATCCGGGGTAAGGGATACCGAGGAAAGATTAATAATCTGACCTGCCGTTTGATCACCGCTTATGTATTGCGATTTCTCAGACCATAACGGTTGGAGGCCTCCCTTTCTAAAAAAGAGGCAGATGGAGGAGCCAAAGATGAAGAGGGAGAAGCAAGAGCAGATGAACCAGAGCTTCCAGGAACTGAGGTATTGGAAACTGAGGTTCCAGATGCCATCTGTCCTCCCATATTTTGAGGATATTGGCGGTTTCCCCACCAATTCGTCCATCTTCCCCTGTTATTCCGTCTACCTCTATTGCCCCTCCCTCCTCCTCTATTTCCACCCCTTGACTCAGGTCTTTCAGAGTCTGAGGCTTCCTGGTCTGAGGAAGATATGTCTGTGTATATCGGTGCTGTATGACTCAAATTAAAGTTGTACGCCCTTTTCTCTTTGAAATCACCCAGATCTCTTACGAACTGTTTTTGTTTACGTTTTTTAAGAGTAATCTGGTGTTTTTCAACGTTGTTCTGAAGGGTGGCTTCTTTCCTACTAAACTCTGTTTCAGATTTATGTTCCAGAGCTTTTTTCCTAAGATTATCCAATCTCAAACTTGAATCCGTCAAATTTTTTCTTTCTTTATCCAATACTATAGTCATGAATCTAATTGACGACGCGATAGATTCTTGCTCCCACAAAGCCAAGAAATCAGGGTCCCTCAGTCTAGGGGCAGGAGAAATATTAATGCGCAGACCTCTAGGCACTATGTTGTTCTTAATATAACTCTCAATTGTCTTTACCTCCCACCAAGATCGTAGATTCTCAAAATATTCCTCCTGTAATTCCCTAAAAATGGTTTTAAGGGATACCGCCCCTTGGTCTATTGTTGAAACACCATCAACTGAAAAGACCTCCTCCGCATCCTCCAGCCAATTAGCAGCGTCCAAAGTCCCTGAGAGGAAGCCCGCCATGAAACCAAAGGCTAACAATCAAAATAATTTCAGGATAGTCAAAAGGTACATATATAGTGAAAAAACAATCCCTTTAAAATTTAATTTTATTAAATATGTCTTAAAAATTCCCAAGTGATTCAACTATCTAGAATTTAACAAGGGTAGTATAAATATACACCAGGGTAGCCACCCCTATACAAGATACAATCGGAGGCAGAATCTGCAAGGAGTTTGTATGTTCTCCCCGTGTTTGTGTGGGTTTCCTCCGGGTACTCTAGTTTCCTCCCACACTCCAAAGACATACAGCGCTATGGAATTAATAACGCTATATAAATGAATAAATTATTATTATTACTGCAATGCCCTGCTCATGAGGTAAGGAACATAATTGATCAGGAGAGCTATATACTACATTTCCAAATGGAGGGATTTGCTTTTATAGTTTCCCTGCTGAACGACTACCAAACATGAGAGTCCATTATACGCCACAAGGAAACACATCTAAATAGCGAGCTCTGTTTTTAAGTATTCATTCAGCTGGATAACTGGACTTAAAGGGGTATTCCATCTCCAAGATCCTATCCCCAATATATAGTAGGTGGAATAGCAATAATATCAGCAAATACCAATATTTGGAAATGTAGAATAGTTCTCCTGATTAGGCATGCCCTTACCTCATGAGCAGGGCATTGCAGCTATGGTAGCAACCATTACGACATGGACTCTGCTGCTGTGGACCCGGGGAGAGTGAGTGCAGATTCATTGCACCCACACTCCTCACATGAAGGGTCCGCACTCCTAGAAAATGGGGGATACGTTCCCTGAGTGTCTCCCCCCCATATTCTAGACGTTCCAGAGTCGTCGTGGGACCCCTTTATTTTTTTTCTTACAATAAATTGGTGAAAGAGGAAATGTTTTGGGGACTGTTTTTTCAAATAAATTTCTTTTGTCGATTTTTTTTGTTAGTACTGACAGTTTATGATGTTGGGTATCTAATAGACGCCATGACATCACAAACTGCCGGGCTTGATCTCAGGTGACTTTACAGCTAGTATCAACCCGATTTATTACCCCGTTTGCCACTGCACCAGGGCATGGGATGAGCTGGGGTGAAGCGCCAGGATTGGCACATCTAGTGGATGTGCCACGTCTGGCGTGCCTGCGGCCTGCTATTTTTAGACTGTGAAGGCCCAATAACTATGGACCTTCCCACCCTGAGAATACCAGACCACAGCTGTCCGCTTTACCTTGGCTGGTGATCCAATTTGGGGGGGACCCTACTCTTTTTGTGTAATTATTAATATTTATAAAATAATTATAAAAAAAGAGCCTGGGGGGACCTCCACATTGGATCCCCAACCACGGTAAAGCTGCCAGCTGTGGTTTTCAGGCTACAGCCGTCTGCTTTACCCTAGCTGGCTATCAAAAATGGGGGGACCCAACGTCATTTTTTTTTTAACTATTTTTTAAATAGAAAAAATTAATGGGCTTCCCTATATTTTGATTGCCAACCAAGGTAACGGCAGGCAGATGGGGGTGGCAACCCATAGCTGTCTGCTTTATCTGCGCTGAGAATCAAAAATACCGCGGAGCGCTACCTCATTTTTTTTAAAGATTTATTTTTACAGCACTGTGATGTCCAGCAATCAAAATACAGGGAAGCCCATTTTGTTTTTAGTTATTTAAATAAATAATTAAAAAAAATATATATGGGCTCCCGCTGCATTTTTTGTATTGCTAGCTAAGGGTAATCCAAGCAGCTACTGGCTGCTAACCCCCACTGCTTGGTGTTACCTTCACTGGCAATGGAAAATCCAGGGAAGCATTTTTTATTTTTTTTGCCAAAAAACTACAAAAAAAGGACGTGAGCTTCGCCATATTTTTGTATGCTAGCCAGGTATAGCAGGCAGGTGCTGGAAGAGTTGGATACAGCGCCAGAAGATGGCGCTTCTATGAAAGTGCCATTTTCTGAGGCGGCTGCAGACTGCAATTCGCAGCAGTGGGGCCCAGAAAGCTCAGGCCAACCTGTGCTGCGGATTCCAATCCCCAGCTGCCTAGTTGTACCTGGCTGGACACAAAAATGGGGAGAAGCCTACGTCATTTGTTTTCTAATTATTTCATGAAATTCATGAAATAATAAAAAAAGGGCTTCCCTTTATTTTTGGTTCCCAGCCAGGTACAAATAGGTAACTGGGGGTTGGGGGCAGCCGTACCTGCCTTCTGTACCTGGCTAGCATACAAAAATATGGCGAAGCTCACATAATTTTTTCAGGGGGCAAAAAACTTCTGCATACAGTCCTGGATGGAGTATGCTGAACCTTGTAGTTCTGCAGCTGCTGTCTGTCTGTATGGAGAAGAGCAGACAGCAGCTGCAGAATTACAAGGCTCAGCATACTCCATCCAGGACTGTATGCAGAAGTTTTTTGCCCACCAAAAAAATGACGTGGGCTTCGCCATATTTTTGTATGCTAGCCAGGTACAGTAGGCAGCCACGGGCTGCCTCCAACCCCCAGTTGCCTATTTGTACCCGGCTGGGAACCAAAAATATAGGGAAGCCCGTTTTTTTTAATTATTTCACTTATGTCATGAAATTATTAAAAAACAAATGATGTGGGCTTCGCCCCATTTTTGTGTCCAGCCAGGTACAACTAGGCAGCTGGGGATTGGAATCCGCAGCACAGGTTAGCCCGAGGTTTCTGGGCGCCTCTGCTGCGAATTTCAGTCCGCAGCCGCCCCAGAAAATGGCGCTCTCATAGAAGCGCCATCATCTGGCGCTGTATCCAACTCTTCCAACAGCCCTGGAGCCGGGTGGCTTGTTGGGTAATCATGAGTTAATACTGGCTTTGTTTTACTAGCCAGTATTAAGCCAGAGATTCTTAATGTCAGGCACGTTTGACCCGGCCATTAAGAATCTCCAATAAAGGGTTAAAAAAAGACACCACACAGAGAAAAAATACTTTAATAGAAATAAATACACAGACACATTAGAGACTCCATCTTTATTACCCCCTGTCAGCCCTCCACGATCCATGGTCTTCTGTCTTTCTTGTTCAACAAATGCAGCTCTGCTACATCACTGCTGCATGGGGGAAGACGCTGCTTCCCGTGCAGCCTTCACTCTGTGAAGGCTGCACGGGAAGCAGCGTGCAGCCTTCACTCCGTGAGAGATCAGTGCTGCTAGCGGTAACAGCGGTAACGCTGACAGACGCGTTACCATAGCAACGGTGCTCCCGGAGCCGCGGTTAGCGGTGACGTCACCGCTAACTGCGTTGCTATGGCAAAGGTGATCTCCGTTAACGGAACGGGGAGTCGACCGTGTGCTAGAGCATGTCGCCGGTACACGGCGATACACAAATGTGCACCATGTACCGGAGAGTGCAATGACAGGTCCTACATGACGCGTCATAGTCATGTGACCAGTCTGTAGCCAATGAGATAATAGCCACGTGACTGGTCACATGCCTCATTGATGCAGTAATTCATGCAAAAGGAGCCCCGACCAAGTATTGACTGCATTTACTGTATGTACTTTTCAGTAGGCGAACATTTGTGAGTTTAAAATCCTTTTTTCAGTTGGTGTTATATAATATTCTAATTTTCTGATATGACTTTTGGGTTTTCATTGGCTGTAAGCCATAATCATCAACATTAACAGAAATAAACACTTTAAATAGATCACTGTGCTTATGACTCTGTATAACATATGTGTTTCCCTTTTTGTATTGAATTACTGAAATAACTTAACTTTTTGATGATATTCTTATTTATTGAGATGCACTTGTATATCACAGGAGAGGCTGGAGCAAATACATCAAAGTAGATGCTGGGGCATATATATGTCACAGTAGAAGACTAGCAAAAACTGTGGAAAGAAAGCGCACATAGGGTTTTAACCGATAGATATAGGTGCAGGGAATAGGACAGGTACTCACCTGCTTCAGTTGTGACAGGCACAACTCCTTGTCAGCATGGAATAAATGAATACAAAATTGGTCAGCTGCAGCCCCGATGTTGCAACAAGATGGGGGATGATCAAAAGAAATCGGGTTAAATGCTGCGCTAAAAACCACAATCCAAAGATATATCGTGAATTCCTTTTCTTTTTTTTCCCAGGTCAACGCGTTTCAAAGGCATCTCCACCTTCTTCATCAGGACAAAAGTCAGAAAGGAATAGCAACTGTTGCTATTCCTTTCTGACTTTTGTCCTGATGAAGAAGGTGGAGATGCCTTTGAAACACGTTGACCTGTGAAAATAAGTAAAGGAATTTACGATATATCTTTGGATTGTGGTTTTTAGCGCAGCATTTAACCCGATTTCTTTTGATCATCCCCCATACAGTAGAAGACTAGGCATCTATACATCACACGAGATGCTGGGGCATATATACATCACAGGAAACAAGGGGGCTTCCACTGCTGTTGTCGTCAGTGGAACTGCCTTCGGAGGGCGCTGACTCTGCCCAGTGTCAGTACGTAATCCTTCATTGCATGTGCCGCAACATTTAGTGATGAATACTACATGAGCATGGTTGCAGGAGAAGGAGCAATTAAAGGGGAGGCATCATCGGGCACAGGCCCATGCACTGCAGTAGCGGGAATTCAACGTAGGACAGATATAAGACATTATAGGCTGTAAACGGCCCATAAGGAGAAAGGTTTCCCAACCTTGGGCCGGAAGTTTGTTTTACAAAATAAAACTATAGAGCCTCATTCTGACACCATAGGCTTACACTATGACTCCATAGGCTTACACTGTAAAAGTCACTTCCAGGTCACGCAGAGCGCAGCATAACCCAGAGAGTCTCTGCAAAGCAGTGGCCATCACTCACAAGATGAGAAGAATGGTACAGGATACCATAGAGAGCGGCGATTGGTGAGTATATTAACACACTCATAAAGCTGAGTGGAGGATACCGGGCACTGCTGATCCCTGTATGGCTAGTAGAGCTGTGCTTTCATGCTGGTGGAGACCTGGGTGCGTGTCCCAAAGCGAAGACGATATCAAATCCACAATATAGAGATGAACAGGTCGCACTCCAAAGGTCAAATAAAGGAAACTGTTTATTCCACGATCACATCTGTCACGCTCCCCGGGTCCTTGGCTCCCCTCCCCGGGTCCTCCGCTCCGCTCCCCGGGTCCTCAGCCCCGCTCCCCGGCTCACCTGCCACGCTCCCCGGGTCCTTGGCTCCGGTGCCCGTCCTTCCCAGGCCCCCTGGTCTCCGATCGCGGCGCCCGACGGCTTCCCAGGCCCTGGCCGGCTCCCCTGCGTCCTCTTCTCAGCCTCCTTCCCTGGCTTCTGGCACCCGGGCTGCGCGCATGCGCATTAGGGCGCGCGCGCGGTCACTGACCCTTTCTTAAAGGGCCAGCGTCCATTAACAGGAAATGAGGCTAAACAGGTACAGGGTATAAAGGGGTGTATTGTCCAAGAGGGCGGGGCCTGATCTTCGTGTTTTCCAAGCTAGGAGTCAGGTCTCCTTGTGTCTTCGTGCCATACTCACGTATCTCTCTTCTAGAGCTGATCCTGCCTCGCCATCCGGTCCTGCTGAATCCCGAACCCCGCACGCTGTCCGTCTGCCATCTGACAGTCCGTACCATCTCGGATCCCTGCGGTGACCCGTCATCTCGCTCCAAAGGTTCCGGACCCCGCCTGACATCACCTCGGCTTCCGAACCTGAGCTACGTCACCCGGACTACCATCTGTGACTCCGCGGTCCCAGGGACTCCTTCGTTACACTCACTGGCACGGACTGTTCTACTGCCCATAGTGCTTCAGCTACCGGACTCCTTACCACCATCTTAGAGTTCGGCCCAGTGGATCCACCTCCTGGGTCTGCCCGACCGCCTGGCCCTGACAGTAAGATCAGGCCATGGATCCCGCTGCAGCACTAGCAGCCTTGCAAGAGGAACTCCAACGCCAGCGTGAAGTCCAGACCCGCATGCTGAACTTTATGACTTCCGTGGACACCCGCCTGACCACGCTACAAGCGGCAGTCACGTCTTCGACATCCCAAGCCGCCACTAGTCAAGCCACGTCCCCCGCTCCCGTGGCTGCTTCTTCGGATGCTTCCAGACTGCGTTTGGCCTCACCACCCCGGTACGCCGGAGATCCCAAGTCCTGCAGGGGGTTTATAAACCAATGCTCCCTCCATTTCACGCAGCTGCCACATCTGTTTGCCTCCGACCAAGCCAAGGTCGCCTTCATCATGTCTCACCTGGAGGGCGAGGCACTGGCGTGGATGAACCCGTTGTGGGAGAAGGAGGACCCTATGACCAAGGATCTTCAAGAGTTCCTGCAGGCCTTTCGCAGCACCTTTGACGAGCCGGGACGCGCCTCTGCGTCTGCTTCATCCCTCCTCCGCTTACGTCAAGGAACACTGACGGTGGGCCAATACGCCATCCGTTTCCGCACTTTGGCTTCAGAACTCGGGTGGAATAATGAGGCCCTAACAGCCGCCTTCTGGGAAGGACTCTCGAGTCGCATCAAAGATGAGTTGGCGGGTCGTGACGTGCCCTCCACCCTAGATGCCCTGATTGCCCTAGCAACTCGAGTGGACATACGTTTTCAGGAGCGCTCCAAAGAGCTGTCTCGTGAGAGACGTCCGGTACGGCATTCCTCTCCTCCACAGAAGCCCTCCGTATCTCAGTCATCAACAGCTGGGATTCCCGTCCACGAGCCCATGCAGATCGACCGAGTACGACAGTCTGAACAACGTCGAGCAGAGCGGCTCGCCAAGGGTCTCTGCTTTTACTGCGGAGAGGACACACACCTCCTACGCTCCTGTCCGGAAAGGCCGGGAAACTCCAAAGCCTATGGTTGGTAGGAGAGGCCACCCTAGGTGCTGGGACTCTCTCAGACCCGGTTATGTGGACTGTGCAAGTGTCAACGGGAGAGACGCGCTTCACGGCTGAGGCATACCTCGACTCTGGAGCAGCAGGCAATTTCATCCAGCAGGCCACGGTGGACAAGTACCAGCTGCCTGTTACTCCACTCGAGAAACCCCTAGTGATTGCCTCTGTGGATGGGAGACCCCTCTCTGATACCATCTCCTGGGTCACCAGCCCGGTCGAACTGCGTATCGGTGCCCTGCACACCGAGAACATCGCTCTCTACGTCCTCCCACACATGTCCCATCAAATCCTGCTGGGACTTCCCTGGTTGCGGACACACGAACCATCAGTCAGCTGGGGTACTGGCGAAATCACCCGATGGGGTCCTGCTTGTCATGAGAAGTGTCTGAAGTCCATACAACCCATCCGACGACCTCCGGTTCCAGAGAACCTGCCGGAACTGCCTTCGGCCTATTGGTCCTTCGCAGACGTTTTTGACAAGAAGGAGTCTGAGGTACTTCCGCCACACCGTCCCTACGATTGTGCCATCGACCTGCTCCCAGGAACAACACCGCCTCGAGGACGGATATATCCGTTGTCTCCAGCCGAAACCAGGGCCATGTCCACCTACATCACAGAAAGCCTGGCAAAGGGATTCATCCGGAGATCCTCCTCTCCTGCGGGAGCAGGCTTCTTCTTCGTTAAGAAGAAAGAGGGTGACCTACGCCCATGCATCGACTACCGGGGTCTGAATCAGATCACCGTAAAAAACAAGTACCCTCTGCCGCTCATCCCCGAATTGTTCGACCGGCTCAGAGGAGCCCGTGTGTTCACCAAGCTGGATCTTCGGGGTGCCTACAACCTAGTTCGTATCCGCTCTGGGGACGAATGGAAGACCGCGTTTAATACTCGCGATGGGCATTATGAATACTGCGTGATGCCCTTCGGCCTGTGTAACGCACCAGCAGTCTTCCAAGAATTGGTGAACGACATATTCCGGGACCTCCTCTACATCTGTGTAGTAGTTTATCTGGATGACATCCTTATCTTCTCTCCGGACCTCCAGACCCACAGAGAGAACGTACAGCTGGTTTTACAAAGACTGAGAGAGAATCGTCTCTACGCCAAATATGAGAAGTGTGTCTTTGAGCAGTCTTCTCTCCCTTTCCTGGGATACATCATCTCGGGCACTGGACTGCAGATGGATCCAAAGAAGGTCTCCTCCATACTCAACTGGCCTCCCCCTTCTGGACTGAAGGCAATCCAACGGTTCCTGGGATTCGCCAACTACTACCGCCAGTTTATCCCTCACTTCTCTGCCCTGACTGCTCCTCTCTCCGCTTTGACCAAAAAGGAGGCTAATCCAAAGGACTGGTCACCTGCGGCCGACGCCGCGTTTTGCTCACTGAAGCGAGCATTTGCCTCCGCTCCTGTACTCCACCGTCCGGAGTTAAACCGCCAGTTCACCTTGGAGGTGGATGCCTCCTCCTCGGGAGCCGGAGCAGTGCTCATGCAGAAGTCCTCCTCCGGCAAGATGGTGACGTGCGGTTTCTTCTCCAAGAGCTTCTCAGCGCCTGAACGTAATTACACCATCGGTGACCGAGAACTATTGGCGGTCAAACTGGCTCTGGAGGAGTGGCGCTACCTCCTGGAAGGAGCAGTGTACCCCGTGATTATCTACACGGACCACAAGAACCTGGAATACCTGCGGTCCGCTCAGCGACTGAACCCACGGCAAGCCAGGTGGTCCCTATTCTTTGCCAGGTTTGACTTCCAGCTCCATTTCCGACCCGCGGACAAGAACGTACGCGCTGATGCTTTGTCTAGGTCTTTCATGCCCATGGAGCAGGAGGAAGAGACTACCCAACCCATCATCTCTCCTAGCAAGATCATTTCGGTGGCCCCTGTCACCCTGGCCCAGATACCGCCCGGAAAGACCTATGTCTCTGAGACTGACAGGCAAAAAGTGTTACACTGGGGTCATGCCTCAAAAACAGCCGGTCATGCAGGCCAGAAGCGAACATGGGGTGCGATTGTACGCCATTACTGGTGGCCATCCCTTCGCACGGACGTCGCTGCTTTTGTCTCTGCCTGCTCCTCTTGTGCCAGAAACAAGACGCCCAAACACCTGCCCTATGGCCGTCTTCTGCCTCTGCCTATACCCTCAGTTCCGTGGCAACACATAGCGATGGATTTTATTACGGACTTGCCATTATCCTCTGGACACACAGTCATATGGGTCGTGGTGGACCGGTTCTCCAAAATGGCTCACTTCATCCCCATGGCTGGACTGCCCTCTGCTCAGGAACTCGCGGAAGCCTATATCCATCACATCTTCCGCTTGCATGGCTTTCCATCCCACATCGTGTCCGACAGAGGAACTCAGTTCACCTCCTGCTTCTGGAGGGCGCTCTGCAAACATCTGGGAGTAACTCTGGACTTTTCTTCCGCATACCATCCACAGTCTAATGGCCAAGTGGAGAGGGTCAATCAAATCTTGACATCCTTCTTACGTCACTATGTCAACACCCATCACGACGACTGGTCCACGCTTCTGCCTTGGGCTGAATTCTCACATAACCACCACATCAGTGAGTCGTCCTCCAAATCTCCCTTCCATGTCGTTTACGGACTTCAGCCCTCCGTTCCATTGCCTATATCCCCTTCTTCGGATGTCCCTGCGGCTGATACTGTAGCCCATGACTTCGCTACCATTTGGGACTCTGTCAAGGCGTCCCTTGGACGCGCTTCCCAGCGGATGAAGAAACACGCTGACAAGAGGCGTCTGGACCCTCCGTGTTTCTCTCCTGGTGACCTGGTCTGGCTTGCTTCCCAGTACATCCGATTGAAGATACCTTCCTACAAGCTGGGCCCTCGCTACATTGGGCCGTTTAAGGTCCTCTGCAAGATCAATGAGGTCTCCTACAAGCTACAGCTCCCGGCCACGATGAGGATACCCAACTCATTCCACGTCTCCCTGCTCAAGCCGGTTGTCCTTGGTCCCTTCTCCGCTGCTGCCAGTCCGGCTCCTCCACCTATTGCCGGTGACGACATCTATGCGGTAAGGGATATCGTGGCCATGAAGACTGTTCGAGGCCGACAGTTCTTCCTGGTGGACTGGGAGGGGTATGGTCCTGAGGATAGGTCCTGGGAGCCCAGGGAGAACGTGGGCACTCCTCTGATCCGTGCCTTCATGTCCCGGTTGCGGGGAGGGGGGCGTGGGGGGGGGTACTGTCACGCTCCCCGGGTCCTTGGCTCCCCTCCCCGGGTCCTCCGCTCCGCTCCCCGGGTCCTCAGCCCCGCTCCCCGGCTCACCTGCCACGCTCCCCGGGTCCTTGGCTCCGGTGCCCGTCCTTCCCAGGCCCCCTGGTCTCCGATCGCGGCGCCCGACGGCTTCCCAGGCCCTGGCCGGCTCCCCTGCGTCCTCTTCTCAGCCTCCTTCCCTGGCTTCTGGCACCCGGGCTGCGCGCATGCGCATTAGGGCGCGCGCGCGGTCACTGACCCTTTCTTAAAGGGCCAGCGTCCATTAACAGGAAATGAGGCTAAACAGGTACAGGGTATAAAGGGGTGTATTGTCCAAGAGGGCGGGGCCTGATCTTCGTGTTTTCCAAGCTAGGAGTCAGGTCTCCTTGTGTCTTCGTGCCATACTCACGTATCTCTCTTCTAGAGCTGATCCTGCCTCGCCATCCGGTCCTGCTGAATCCCGAACCCCGCACGCTGTCCGTCTGCCATCTGACAGTCCGTACCATCTCGGATCCCTGCGGTGACCCGTCATCTCGCTCCAAAGGTTCCGGACCCCGCCTGACATCACCTCGGCTTCCGAACCTGAGCTACGTCACCCGGACTACCATCTGTGACTCCGCGGTCCCAGGGACTCCTTCGTTACACTCACTGGCACGGACTGTTCTACTGCCCATAGTGCTTCAGCTACCGGACTCCTTACCACCATCTTAGAGTTCGGCCCAGTGGATCCACCTCCTGGGTCTGCCCGACCGCCTGGCCCTGACAACATCAAGGGTACAGGTAGTGAGGGAGGATGAGGGTGTGCCACGTCGGACATATTAACACACTCACACTACATTACTTGCACATATACAAAATGAATAAAAACAAACTTACTGGGACTGCATCTTTAATTAGTCACTGTTCTTTCAGCAGATTTTGTATACGATAAATATTTTGCTTTCTCCTCATATGAGCCACTTCTTCACTGCCTCCTGAGTTTGTGATCCACTCTGAAAAACAGTCAAATAAATATGTCTCGGTCAAAAAGAAATGGGATGCCAGCACAGTGAGGTGTGATTGTACACTTTTAATTATACTCTACAGAGAGGGGTTAGGAGAGTAAGGGCTCATGCGCACGTAACTGCTGAATATTCTGCAGCGATTTGACAGCACATGTGCGCTTCAAAACGCTGCAGAAACACTGCATAATGGATGGAGTGTTTTTGTACAAAAAATCCGATTTCATGCGCTATGGCTGCTGCCCCCACGATAGACAGAGTGGGAGCTGTATTCAAAGCACACAGAATAATTGACATGCTGCTTTTCTGAATGCACGGATTTAAGTCAAAATTTTAGCACCCAAATCGCTGCGTTCAAAAAAGCAACATGCGCACAATCTACATAGATTGTGCAGGGGACACAGCACACATGCATTTACGCTGCAGTGCAATACGCAGCGTAAATGCATGTAAGTACGCAACGTGCGTGTGAGCCCTAAGTGTGAGGAGCAGCTCATGCTACAGTTGTGAGCAATTTATTGAATCCCAACACTGGATTCATAGCCACAATACTCAGTACTGCTACATGATGTTCTTTTTGATGCTGCTGTTATTTCATGTTCAAAATAAAAAGAAAAGCAGGAATCCCTCTAACTTATTGTAGTGTATGGGATATATTGTTGCAGCTCATCTCCACCCATAAAGTTCATAGAGAATTGAAAACTAAAAATAGATCCTACAATAGGAAAACTTGTGAAATATGCAGCATACAAGTCATATGATGTCCAGAAATACTGCTGAAAAGCTACAATTTGGCAATGGAGCACTCCAAATACAAATATAACCTACACCATTCAAGGAGTACATGCCACAATAAAAAAAATAAAAATATATGATCTTTATTAATGAACAATATGGTTAAAACCAATAAAAAGAAAAACCACACCCTCTTGTCTCAAGATGCTAAACGCAAAACGCGCGTCGGGGTCTGTGGCAGCAGCAGTGGTATGTATATCTTTTTATGTTTAAACTGTTTTTATTGAAATTTTCTCAACAAACAAAAATTTAAGACAAGAACAGATAGATAAAGACATTAAAAGGGGAATATATTCAAATGTGGCAATACCAGAAAAGTGATGCTTCGGCAAGACCGCAACTGGTCTGATTCTCAAGAGCATAACAAAAACATACATAACTTGCATAGAGTGCCCCAATAACTGTATTATAAAGCAGACGAGATGCCAAGAATGGAAGGGGGATTAACAAACCAGAAAAGGGACACAGAGAACAAAAAAGAATAAAAAGAACCCCCCCTAGAAGAGATGGGGAAGGGGGGAAGGGAGAGCAGAGAGGGAAGTGAATATAATGGTGAAAGACCCAAGCACTCCTAGCCAGAGGATATATATCTTTTTTGACACTTGTCTGACATTTGATTAGGAGTGTTCCTCTGTTAAGATTTTCCTATGGCTAAATAGATGGGCCTATTGGGGTTGCTTCATTAATGCTTTGGCATTTTGTTTATGGTGATGAATTTTCCTTCTGTGCTGTTCCGTCCTATCTGGGTTTTTGCCTGTGGATTACTAGAGATTCTGTTTGACTTTGGACTTATAGCTTTGAATTTGCACATTCATTTTGTCATCCTGCTACTTAATCTATACCCTCTGTTTATCAATTTGGTTCTGGCCAATTCTTTTTTTGTTCACTTGAATTTACAGAATGATCTACATGATTTTGTCAATAGAGGAAATTGTACTATAGATCGCAGGATAATATGGTTGTATCTGTAATAAGTCTTTTTTAGAGATGAGCGGACTTGCAGATAACCAGGACCAGTGGGTCCCTATTACCTTTTTTTTAAAATCCGGTTCTAGTCCGGAATCTGGTCCAGCGATTAAAAATGGTGGTGGAAGGGATGGGGGGTGGAAGCGCGCGCTATACTCACCGAAGGTGTATACTTCCAAGTCACCCGTTCACTTCCGGAGCCAATAATTGAATATGCACTGCTTTCCCTGCCCACCACTTTGATGTTTCTCTTTATGCTTGATGGTCCTGAGGAAGGGAGCTGAGCTCCTGAAACGCGTAGACCTATGCCAATAATAAAGATACGTTAATCTGACATCTGAACAGTGATCATTGGCGCGGTATTGAATCACCCCTCTCTACTTTTCTGTTATCTGCCGTTTGGGTGGCTGCAGCCGTGATCAAATTGTATACGCGAGCAAAGTAGTTGTGACTTTCACAACTACATCTGGTGAGTAAGATTACTCCCCTCTCCCCACCCCGTATATATTGGGGTAATACTCTATCTGAGCTTTTCTTTCCACAGTTTTTTCCTGTTTCGCTGTGAGTGCAGAGACTGAGCTGCACGATCAGCCGTGATGTCACTAAGGTGATTTGCGGTCACAGCTGGAGGTTCCCATGGTCCTCCACCTGTAACAGCAGGTAACCTGACCTCAGGTAATCTTAGTAAAGTCAGTTATCTCACCTCAGATAAGACATGCATCTCCTGGCAGAAAACGGCATTTTTTTTTTCCCAAGAGATGTAGATTTGGTGCTGACAATTTACACCATATTCCTGCACCCAATCTATACCTCCTGGTAAAAAAATGCCTTGATAAGAGTTCTTGATAAAAATCTGCTGCCATCTGTTATGTACACTAAAATGCACACATGACAACGTAAACAGGGGAAGGGCACCACCCGGTGGGATCTCCTGGTATACAAACACAATGTAATAATAAGAAAAAGGTATACCAACAAGGGATCACAACACCAACAATATGTACAAAAGAGACTTTATTGCAAAAAATAGAAAAACCACATATCTCTACACTAGAAGTGAGGCACACAGGAAAAAATGATTAAAAACACTTAAAAAGCCAAGGGCATAGTGAACCAGGCCCGCCAGGAGCCAATATAATTAATACACAAAATATGCAGTACAAGAAAACTCTCCTACAGACAGAATGAACATCCAGCCATACCGCTGATATGCCAGTGTACAGTGCTTAGAATAATGCTGTAAACCACCCAGTTTGTGGACCAATGAAGGGAGTCAAACTGGCACTTTATATTAGAAAAGCACTGTTGAAGTACAAAATGGTATATTAATGCATGTATGACAAGTTTAGACAAACATAACCCACAGGGCTGTATAATACAAGCCCATAGTTGATGGAATGGCAGACAAATGAACCTATTTTGGATATAAAGCCCATAAGTAGGGTCCTGAGCACCTGCAAAAATGCCTATCAGCCCTGTCACTAAATAATGGGTCTGCTTAGACCATATGGGGCAGACTGAGGCAATATCCTGGCTCAGAAACGGATGGTTCCAGACCTATACTTACTAACAACAAAGATGGGTAACAACCATGTGGGTAAAAGTGAAAAGGAGAGTAAGAGGTTCCTGGCGTGGCGACCCCACGCGTATCGCCACCTGTGATAGTGGCTTCCTCAGGGGAAGAAAAAGGCAGTGCACAAGTGCCCTGTGTGTCCTATATAAAGGAAATAAATTATCACTCACCAGTGCTGCAGCTGGAGAGCCGTCCACTTTTGCACAGCTCCGATGGCGGCCGCCATCTTGATTTGGTCACATGACATATAGAGCACCACCCTCCATCCATTAATACGCATGCGCTAGATGTAAATACAATAAGCACTTATCAAAGTGTATTAAGACACGGCCCATAGTACTGTTTAAACGGCGTGCTGACACATACTGAAGCGGCGTTCCAAATCAGTATTAGATAAGCTTATTTAGCCATATAGGCTTATACAATGCAGGCACGCTTACATTCAGCTGCCCGTATAGTGCAGTGCGCATGCGTTAACAGACATAGTGCTACTAGCGGTTAGAAGGAGGGCCGATAGCGCGGCATATTACCCCTTTCCAGGTTATAAACTGTTCTCAAAGATTAGAGATAGACAAGGGGATTTTTTGATTCGAGCACATTCCTAAACATTAGGAATTATAGAAGGAAGGAGCACCAAGGGAAGTCCACAGTAACAGGCCATTTGTAGAAATATGCATGACCTGTTATTTACTGGGGAAGAGGGGGGAGGACCCCCTCAAAACCCCTCAAAGGTCAGTCATCTCACAAAGAGGAAAAGACGAGTCCTGGTAAAGTGAGTAGTAGCGACCCATGCAAACAAGCTTAAGGGTCTGTATATACAAGTAGATCAGTTGTCATACCATAAATACAGATGCCAAATACCTCACACTCAGTTTGGTGGATATACCTAGTCATTTGTATTAACCATCGTCGATCAATAATAGATATGATGTTAGGTAACTACTCATTTAATTTAATTTCATATTCCATTCATTGGAGCCAAGCATGTTATGAGGTCCAAAGGCGCATACCTCCTGGCAAAAAAACGCCTTGATAAAAGTGCTTGATAAAAATCTGCTGCCATCTGTTATGTACACTAAAATGCACACATGGTAAATAACGAAAAATAAGGTCTAACTTAAAACTAATACACCTGACCTGCCTGGTTCTTATACAAACTAGAGGTACCAGGTGTGCAGTCCCTAGAGGCCCGTATCCAGACTGAAATAACTCTAAATGCATGACTCAGATGACCACTCAGACTTTTGCTTCCTAAGCGGCCATCCAGGTGTTCCATGTACTGTCCCTTCTAACATATTCGAGAGAAGGAGCAGAGTAAAAATAAGATAAACCAAAAGTAATATTCTGCTAGGAGAAACACTAGGCAAACTAGGCTGTAGTTCCAAGCAGGGTCCACTTCAGAAAAATCACCAGTGGGAAATGGAAGCCTGGGGAAACTTTAAATAGTTTCACCCAACGGATTGTAGGGCAGACTAAATTATAGCATTGTAAACACTGGTTGGCAGACAAGCAATGAGCACACAAAGTGTCCAAACAGAGACGCAGTGGTCAATACCAGGACAGCAACCAAACCTGCCTGTGGCTCAGTGGAGAGGGAAATGGACCACAGCACAGAAGGGTGACGGATCACATCTGAGGCATGGCAGTACCTCCCCTTCCACGAAGGGTCACTGGACCATCTGAAATACCTATCCTCCGACAACACTGATAAAACAGTTTTACAGGATGATCAGAAAACAGATCTGCCGCATTAGCCCAGGAGTTATCCTCGGGACTGCATCCCTTCCATTTAACAAGATATTGCAACCGGTGTCTGCTACGTCTGTGACGCCCTGGCAAAGCCAGGTAGTCACACATAGGCCCCCGCATAACACCTTCCCTCACCTAGGTCTCACACAGCCGACCTGAAACCCTAGTCACCCCCCCTCAGGGCAAGAGAGGCACACCAGTGGGCAGGACCAGGCGGTTAGGAAATGCCCACCTAGGGGTCTAGACAGCCCGGGGCGAGAAAACAGTGAGTCTAAAACAAACAGTCTAGTCTGTAGTTCAAGTGGAGAGGAGTTTGGGCTGGAGCTAGGTGTAGCTCCAGCCGAGGAGAAGTCCAAGTTCAACGGTGCCAGGGTTGAAGCCCTGGTGCCTTGGCTAGGTGGCAGATGGTGGTCTCCATCAGCAGGAGATGGGAAGATGGCTCAGCAGATCCGAGGAGGACCGGAGCAGGGTTGGAACCCGCCGGTACCAACACCGGAAACCCGACCGGAAACCATGCACAGAGGGGGTACTCGGACCCTGAAGCCAGGACCGGCACCAACGGCATAGTTAATCAACTGATTGAGGGCAGGATTCCAGGGCCTTTTCCCACCAAAGTCCCAAAAGCAGACAACCACCCACAGATAGGGATAGGGCAACCGCCAGGGCCCATAGATCCCACGGGTCAGCGGGCATGGCTCCTCAGGCACATAGAAAGCCGGGAGCGGTGTTCCACACCGGGATGTCCAAACACACAACCACAATCAGTGCAGAGGAAGAGACAGCGACCACCAGCCCAGGTGGGGGACCGGAGTACAACCGGCCACAGCGGCCAGCCACCAGCACCTTGGTTTACCAAAAGTCTTGTGTGATTAATTTGCTTGTGAGTAACCAAACATCCCCTGCTATGTCCGGACGCGGGCCCCTGCCATTGCCATATCCTGCACAGAGACACTGGGCCCAGGGGCAACCATCCTTACCCACGAAGGGGTTAACATCCGGCTGCCATTACATCTTCCCCGGGTATCCCACTACAGCAGCGGTGGTGTCCTACTTCAGCACACCGTGGGTGGCGTCACGAACCAAATACGGTCAAGGCCGTACAACTATGTCCCCCTTTTCATTCGGCGTGTCCGCGTGATCCCCGGGTCCGGAGGATCCCTCGAGCCACGCAGTGGATCCGAATCCAAGCAGCACCGGCTGCTGGCACGGGGGCAGCACACGTCTGGTACCCAGTACTCACTTCGCCTCATACTCCCAATGCTCCTCCAAATCCACCTCAATTAGGTCTTGAGGTCCCAGCGTCCCCTCAAACCTTTTCAGCAGAGAGGAATGGAAGGAATTATTGATCCTCCATGCCACCAGGAGTTTGGCTGTCATTGGAATAAGGATTTTAATTACCTTACATAAACCAATACATTTGGGAGCAAATTTCCTAGATGGTACTTTATGGCGTAGATTTTTTGAGGATAATGAAACAAATTATTGCACTCTAAAAACAGGAGCCCTCCTACGTCTGCTGTTCTCTTGGATTACTCACAAGTTACCATAAGACTAGAGTTGAGCGTGGTTCGCGGTTCGAGGTTCTCCAGTTCGTGGCTCGAGTGATTTTGGGGGCTGTTCTAGATCGAACTAGAACTCGAGCTTTTTGCTAAAGCTCGATAGTTCTAGATACGTTCGAGAATGGTTCTAGCAGCAAAAAGACCAGCTAATTACTAGCTGGCTTTCCGCTGTAATAGTGTAAGTCACTCTGTGACTCACACTATTATGAAATTTCAGTGTATAGTGTGCGGGAACAGCGCATTCATATCACTGCTGTATGGATAATGGCGATCGCCATTTTTTTTTTTTTTTTCCTTGTCTTCCTTCCCTAAGCGCGCGCGTGTAGTGGGGCGGGTCAGCATGTCAGCCAATCCCAGACACACACAGCTAAGTGGACTTTTAGCCAGAGAAGCAACGGCATGTGTGATAGGATGTCCATGTCACATGTCCCTGCATTATAAAAACGGACATTTTCCTCCAGCATGCCATTATCTGCCTTCTGCGTCCTTGGTGTCAGTCACCGCTGGCACAGCGCCTATCTCCGATACTGCTGTGTACGCGCTATACACAGCGCTGTACAGAATAGGGATAGAACTTTCTATCAGTCCTTTTAAGGGCTAATACCGGCAGGGTCAGAGCCATAGGTGACAGGTCCGTGAAAACAGAGTTTAACAGCTACACAAGATGACAGTGTCTGTGTAGCTAAGGTCAGGGATTTCCTCGCTGCATTTCCCCATTAGGAGGGATAGAAAGGCAGGCTTCCTTTCCTCTACCCAGAGACCCACAACCCTGCCACTGTACCCTCCTGCCCTTTGCACACTCAAACTCATTGTTACTAAGCCATTATACTAGCAAACACTGAGTGAACTTAGTGGCATCCTAAATGTGGCTGTTGGACTTCTGTATTGTCCCACTAGTGCAAAGATATTTGCAGCACGTCTGCCTGCATTGCACACTCAAACTCATTGTTACTAAGCCATTATACTAGCAAACACTGAGTGAACTTAGTGGCATCCTAAACGTGGCTGTTGGACTTCTGTATTGTCCCACTAGTGCAAAGATATTTGCAGCACGTCTGCCTGCATTGCACACTCAAACTCATTGTTACTAAGCCATTATACTAGCAAACACTGAGTGAACTTAGTGGCATCCTAAACGTGGCTGTTGGACTTCTGTATTGTCCCACTAGTGAAAAGATATTTGCAGCATGTCTGCCTGCATTGCACACTCAAACTCATTGTTACTAAGCCATTATACTAGCAAACACTGAGTGAACTTAGTGGCATCCTAAACGTGGCTGTTGGACTTCTGTATTGTCCCACTAGTGCAAAGATATTTGCAGCACGTCTGCCTGCATTGCACACTCAAACTCATTGTTACTAAGCCATTATACTAGCAAACACTGAGTGAATTTAGTGGCATCCTAAATGTGGCTGTTGGACTTCTGTATTGTCCCACTAGTGCAAAGATATTTGCAGCACGTCTGCCTGCATTGCACACTCAAACTCATTGTTACTAAGCCATTATACTAGCAAACACTGAGTGAACTTAGTGGCATCCTAAACGTGGCTGTTGGACTTCTGTATTGTCCCACTAGTGCAAAGATATTTGCAGCACGTCTGCCTGCATTGCACACTCAAACTCATTGTTACTAAGCCATTATACTAGCAAACACTGAGTGAACTTAGTGGCATCCTAAACTATAGGCTGTTGGACTTCTGTATTGTCCCACTAGTGCAAAGATATTTGCAGCACGTCTGCCTGCATTGCACACTCAAACTCATTGTTACTAAGCCATTATACTAGCAAACACTGAGTGAACTTAGTGGCATCCTAAACGTGGCTGTTGGACTTCTGTATTGTCCCACTAGTGCAAAGATATTTGCAGCATGTCTGCCTGCATTGCACACTCAAACTCATTGTTACTAAGCCATTATACTAGCAAACACTGAGTAAACTTAGTGGCATCCTAAACGTGGCTGTTGGACTTCTGTATTGTCCCACTAGTGCAAAGATATTTGCAGCACGTCTGCCTGCATTGCACACTCAAACTCATTGTTACTAAGCCATTATACTAGCAAACACTGAGTGAACTTAGTGGCATCCTAAACGTGGCTGTTGGACTTCCATTAGTGTCCCACTGGTGCCAAGCTATTTCTAGCACCTGTGCAGGAAACCCTCCTGCTCTGTTTTTAATAAGCTATAATGATAGCAAAAAATGCTGCCATTTAGTGGCATACAAGAAGTGACTGTTGGACTTCCATTAGTGTCCCACTGGTGCAAATCTATTTGCAGCACCTCTGCATGACACCCTCATGCACATTTTGCTACGCTAATTTTATAGCAAACTCAGGGAATTCCTTGCTGCATTTGATAATTCGGAGGGATAGAAAGTGAGGCTTCCTTTAGCTTTTCCTTCTGTTCATAGACAGCATCTCCAAGTCCACACCCGAAGAGCAATTTCTCTTCCACGTCTAAGTGTGGAGAGGCAGCTAGTGCGCATGCGTGTGCCGATTTACCCCAGCCGCAGCCTAACTACAGTGTTTCGCCTAGTGAGTATGCTCAGCCTGACTGTGCCATTCCTGAGGCTAAGTCTTCATTTTGGGATACAGCGCATACTCCCACACTTAGTGCGAAAAGCCTCTTTGCACAGGTACTTGCATTCCGTGCTGGGTCTAAGTCCTGTTTTGTGCCTAGACACCATGCTAAAGCTGATAGTCTTTTTTCAGAGACTGTATTTCATGCTACTGAGCATGCTCAGGCACTTACTGCATCAGAGACTAGGTCCGGTAATGAACTCTTTGGCCCTGCCCCTGATGTGGGGGGCCCATATAGACCACAGGGCATCAGGTGTCCTGACGATGTGGCCAGGCCACTCCCAAATGGCTTGCAGAGGCCCGCCCCTATGACTTGTCACCTCATTATTGATGGTCAGACGATAATTGGTGAGGTGTTTGTGTCGTGGCAGCCATGAGGTCATTATTGAAGTTGCGGTTCCAAATAGGACGCTAGTTATACCACCCATGACGTGTCACTCTGCTTTTGTCTCCAGGAGGTGCATTGTGGTCCACCCTGGTTTGGGGCAGACCCAGGTTATAAAACGGGCTGGAGCCAACAAGGAGGTGCCCAGTCTTCTATTATGCTCCGAAAGATCACACCTCCATGTGTTGAACCCATTGCGGCTTTAGGCCAGAGGTAGGCAGGGATAGGGCGTCGATGCAGGCCGCCACAACAGTTGGTAACGCAGAACGGTTAAGACCAGCTCCTGTACTACAAGTCCTGCTTGTGCAGCCCAGTGGCATTAACAGGCCTGCTGCTGCTGATGCGCCTGCTGTCCACAGGTGTGGCCCCAATGCACACGGTCAGCGTACTGAATGGCCCCTGTGATGTTAACAGGGAGTTCCTGGGCTGGGTGGGCGTGTGGACCCTGTGACGCTAACAGGGCTCCCAGTCTCCAGATACGAGTGGCGTCTAACTCGGTTCAGGCAACTATTAGTTTCATAGCCACACAGATCTGTATCCTCCACCTAACCTTCCAGTTGCCAACCACTCCTTTTCTATCTGGGAGCACGGTGGACATTGACTGCTGATGGGGATATATACCTTTCTCTTTCTTTTCTTATTAATTTTCGTTATATAGCGGTAACATAGTATATACCACCTTATCCAAATCTGCCAGTCCCACCGTAACAGATGGTGTTTCTTCATCAAATGTTACTTTTGCTTAACCACCAAACCCACGGACAAAAACTTTTTTCCCCTTTCCAACACAACTGTTCCCCTTTCCACCAGCATCTGTCCTTTTTCAACTCATTTGGTATATGACCAAAAGTGCAACTCTGCAGGGACACCGTACTCAATTCCATCTCAGCACAGCAGCCAGCCCTCGGTCCCTCAGATGTGGACAAGTAAAAGACCATTTCCTCCTATCCATGACAAAGCGTTGAGATTCACTCTGTGCAGCACTGGTGTTTACTGGAAAAGCAGATCTAAGAATCCGTACCACCTGCTGCAGATACTCCTGTATACGTGCGTCCCTTTCTATGGCAGGAATTATTTCGCCAAATTTTGTCTTGTACTGTACCAGGGATCTAACAGTGTGGCAACCCAGTAGTTAGCATTACTTTGAATTCGTACAATCCGAGGGTCATGTTGTAGGTAGTGCAGCAAGAAGGCGCTCATGTGTCTTGTGCATCCAGGAGGACCAAGTCCTTGGTGTGTTGGTGGCAGAGAGGTGAGAATCGTGCCTCCTTCCTCTGCCCTCTCCCCCCAACCTCGCACAACCGAAATGTGAGCAAGCTCTCACTCATCTGCTGAGTCTTCCATGCCCATCGCCAGTTCGTTCCCTCTCCCCCACCATGACTCCCGCCTAGATGCCGCTCACCATCTGGACCTTGCAGATCTTATTATCCCTTCTGCATATGACTCCTCCTGTACTTCCTCCCCTTCCTCTTGGACCAACACCTGACTCCGAATAATGCTTACAGTGTGCTCCATCTTGTAGATGACCAGAATTGTCACGCTAATGTCGCGGGTGGAGGAGGGGACGCTGCGCTCTCCCACTGCTCGGGTCCGGCTGCCGCTGCAGCTGCGGCCTCTGCTGCTCGGTGGCTCAAGCGATGGGCCGGATCCCGGGGACTCGAGCGGCGCTCCTCGCCCGTGAGTGAAAAGGGGATTGGTTTTGGGGATTTATTGTCCGTGACGCCACCCACGGTTGTGGTGATTGTGTGGACACCACCGCTGCTCTGTATGGGGATCCCGGGAGCGGTCACAGGGAGCAGCTTTGTTGTTATTCCTCCCCCCCGTGGGTAGGGGGTTGGTTGTCCCGGGCCCAGTGATAGGGTAGGGGTGGATGGCAGGCCAGGTGCGGGGCCTGATGAGGTGCAGGGTCGCAGACGTTGACTTAGTTCTCGGTAAAACACACGGCTGGAAAGACGGTTCCCACAGATGGCTGCTGTTGCTTTTCCTTGGTAGTTAACGGTGACTGTCTCTTTCCCTGCACCTTGTGTAATGTTGGTAGCGATGGGTTCCCACCGGTAACCCGCTCCCCGACTTGGATATGGGCTGGAGGAGCCCCTCTTTGCCCGCAGGCGCTGGCCCTGAGAAACTGGTGCCTTGGCGGTAGTGGTGTCTCTCTCCTACGGTTGGACTGTTGCCTTCAATCGGGACTTAGCTGTTGGGAGACCCGGAGGTCCCCTTTACTGACGGATTTGGCAAATTCACGGCGACTCCTAGCCTTGCCGGGATCCGAAAGGCCCCTGCCAATGGGGCTGGCTTCTCTTCGTAAACCGGTCCGGTACCGCCGGGCCACCACCCGTCCACGGTCCTTTCGGCAACCTCCGATCAGCCTCCACTGCAGACGATCACCGCCGTCTGCTAACCTTGCTGTCTCAGTCCGGGGCACACACCCGGACCAACTTCAGGCTTTCAAACTGTCACTTTCTCCTTCACTTCAACTCCTCTCTTCTGCTCCTCTACCACTTCACTCTAACTTCAACTCTAATCTGCCCGGTTTTCCCGCCTCCAGGACTGTGAACCCCTCGGTGGGAGGAGCCCCTCAAAACCCCTCAAACTCAGCAGTGGGCTCGGTACCGGAGCCGGAGTTATCATCAATTGGTCCTGCGTCAGGCGGGTTGCCGCCAGCTGCCGCAGCCTCTGGTTCCTTGGCCCTTGGCACCTCGGTCTCCATCACGCCGGCTCCCATCGCACACATCAGGACAGCCGCAACCAGCGCTTCCACCTCGCTGGTCCACTGCTCCATCATCTGGAAGATCTGGCTCTGTTGACGTTGGTTAAACTCAACTACTCGGGCCCTCATCCACACCACAGTCCCTGGCTCGGGCATGGAACCCGGTGCAATCACTGCCGGGGCCTCCAACACATTTTCATCAAGGGGCCTTGGCTCCGGTGGCTCCTGGGGAAACAGTTCAGGGCCACCCCGGGTATCTGCAGCCAGTCGGTCCGCTTGGGTGGACGAGAAGGGTACCACTACCGGTTGGGCAGGTAGCGGGCCTAGTGGCGGGGCGGCAGCAACTAACGCGGGTAGCGGGGGAGGCAGCAGGGTGAGCGGGTGTAGGCCGGGCCCCTCAGCCGCGATGGCCGATCCCTCGGGAATACAGGGACGTGGGTCTCTTACTCGTTCCTCCAAATCTTCCTCCACCTCGCATCTCCGCATAGCAGCCACCACGTCCGCCATGTCGGCCTCCCACTCCTCCAGGAGGAGCTGCATCCGGGCCTGCAGACGATGACTCAGCGGGGTAGTCCGGTTCTCTATCCACGCCGCTATGCCGGGCACAGGGGTCTCGCTGTTGTTAGCTGGAGCGGACATCTCAGTGGTCGTGCTTTCCAGGAACTGGCAACAAGACGGCCACAGGGTCCTGGCATCCCTGCTTTTACAGCCACCTCACATGCGGCCAGCCGCCATTTCGTCCCCCTTAGCCTCTTTCCGGCCCCTCCTCTATCGGGGCGGGGTTTTGGCCTTCGCGCCTCCGCTACTCGAGAAGACGCTCGAGCTGGAACTTTTCGCGCCAAAGATGGCGGCTTCTGAAAATTTCCGGCCGGACACCTCCGGCGGTAACAAGGCGCACCTCTACCCAACGGCAGAGCGGTAAGATCCTGTTCGTCACGCCAAGTGTTGGGGGTGGAGGAGGGGACGCTGCGCTCTCCCACTGCTCGGGTCCGGCTGCCGCTGCTGTTGCGGCCTCTGCTGCTCGGTGGCTCGAGCGATGGGCCGGATCCCGGGGACTCGAGCGGCGCTCCTCGCCCGTGAGTGAAAAGGGGATTGGTTTTGGGGATTTATTGTCCGTGACGCCACCCACGGTTGTGGTGATTGTGTGGACACCACCGCTGCTCTGTATGGGGATCCCGGAAGCGGTGACAGGTAGCAGTTTTGTTGTTATTTCTCCCCTCCGTGGGTAGGGGGTTGGTTGTCCCAGGGCCCAGTGATGGGGTAGGGGTGGATGGCAGGCCAGGTGCAGGGCCTGGTGAGGTGCAGGGTCGCGGGGGCAGCGCTGTGCCGTATGGCACGGTGGTACTCACTCAGCCTGAGACGTTGACACAGTTCTCGGTAAAACACACTGCTGGAAAGACGGTTCCCACGGATGGCTGCTGTTGCTTTTCCCCGGTAGTTAACAGTGACTGTCTCTTTCCCTGCACCTTGTGTAATGTTGGTAGCGATGGGTCCCCACCGGTAACCCGCTCCCCGACTTGGATATGGGCCGGAGGAGCCCCTCTTTGCCCGCAGGCGCTGGCCCTGAGAAACTGGTGCCTTGGCGGTGGCGGTGTCTCTCTCCTACGGTTGGACTGTTGCCTTCAATCGGGACTTAGCTGTTGGGAGACCCGGAGGTCCCCTTTACTGACGGATTTGACAAATTCACGGCGACTCCCAGCCTTGCCGGGATCCGAAAGGCCCCTGCCAATGGGGCTGGCTTCTTTTCGTATACCAGTCCGGTACCGCCGGGCCACCACCCGTCCACGGTCCTTTCGGCAACCTCCGATCAGCCTCCACTGCAGACGGTCACCGCCGTCTGCTAACCTTGCTGTCTCAGTCTGGGGCACACACCCGGACCAACTTCAGGCTTTCAAACTGTCACTTTCTCCTTCACTTCAACTCCTCTCATCTGCTCCTCTACCACTTCACTCTAACTTCAACTCTAATCTGCCCGGTTTTCCCGCCTCCAGGACTGTGACCTCTTCGGTGGGCGGAGCCAACCGCCTGGCCCACCCCCTGGTGTGGACATCAGCCCCTGGAGGAAGGCAACAAGGGTTTCTGGTTTAGCTTTGGTGTACCTATCCGGGGTGTAGGGTGTGGTGGTGTCATTGCCTGTGACCCCTGGCTTGCCCAGGGCGTCACACTGAGAATGGCATCGCCAGTGCTAAACATCTTCGTCGACATTTGTAAACTGTGTAGAATGGTGCATAGGTCCTTGATCTGAAACCACTCCAGCAGCGTGATCTGCACCACCTCTGGATCAAGTTAGCCCAGGGTATACGTCAGACCGTATTTCAGCAGGGCTCTGTGGTGCTGCCACAGACGCTGCAACATGTGCAGATTCCAATTCCTGCGTGTCGGAACATCGCATTTCCGGCGTTTAACCGCCAGACCCTAAGACTTCAGGAGCGATAAAAGTTGTTGAGCTGCTGGGTGCGAAGGATGAAAGTGAGCACATAGCAGCGTGCCCGCTGCACAAGGCCATGTAGGCCGGGATGGTATTTTAAAAATTGCTGGAGAATCAGATTCAACACGTGAGCCATACAAGGCATGTGTGTCATTTTGCCCTGCCGAAGGGCCGCAGACAGGTTTGCATCTTTGCCGCACACGGCTGTTAAGTCACCAACATAGTCCACTCAATCAATTTGTACTCCGGTCGCCAGGTGACAACGTGTTCCTTTCGTGCATAGTGCTGATGATGGGAAAGGAGTCGATGCCAGCGGCGCAGGTAGACGCAGGTTATGGTCACCCACTGGGTTGCGTTACCTTGACAGATACAGAACCACAGGCTGAATGTAGGTGGTGGGTATCTCACAGATGAAGTACCATCATTCAGCTACAACCAATGGGAAGACACCACACCCTTTTTTAGGCCCCTCCTGTCTGCAGACCACTGCCAGACAAAGCTATGAACCTCTTGTTACTGTTACCCCCAGTTCAGTTTTATGATTTTGTGTGCTTGTTACCTGACTACTTTTCCTGCTTGCTGTTTATGTACCTCGTTGGCCGATCCACATTTCACCTCTGCTTGTTTTCTGATTAAGTCCTGGCCATCCCATTCTGTTCTTCTTCCTCAATTAATGTTTTTGACCCTGCATGACTACTATTCTCTGGAACTGCAGCCTTCCACAGATATTGATCAACTTGGGCCCTGTGTAATTCCAAATCACTGTATAGGGGTTAAAGGGTTTCAGGGTTCTGGGTGTCCAGCTTGGTGAGTGGCTTGCCTCTAGCCTATCCTTTGCAGCCCATCTGAGTGTGTCGATCCAGGCAGGCGTTACACCGTGCCCTCTGCAGAAGGCCATGTAGGCCGGGATAGTGTTTTAAAAATTGCTGGACAACCAGGTTCAACACGTGAGCCATACAAGGCACGTGTGTCACATTGCCCTGAAGAAGGGTCGCAGACTGGTTTGCATCATTGTCGCACCCGACCTTCCCTGGCTGCTGGTTGAGTGGAGACAACCATTGATGTAACCCGGTCTCACTCTCCAGAGCTTACTGTCCACAACTCCTCAGCGGTGTGACTCACATTTCCCAGACATTTCTAAGTAAAGAGTCGACCGCATCATGCTGCTGAGCTGTGCTGCCAGCATAGTAAGGAGGTGTGTGGGATTCCTTGGGCGCAGTTACAAGGAAGGGTGGCCTGACCACACAGGGTTTGGGCCGAGGTGGAGGACCCACACGAGGTTGAGGAGGCAGAAGCAGTGGAGGAACTTGTACATAGAGAGGAAGGATTGACACACAAGTCGTGGGGACGGCAAGACTTGTACAGCAAACCCTTCTCCATCTCTCACCATAGTTACCCAGTGCCCAGTCAGCAACATGTAACTCCCCTGTCCATGATTACTGGTCCAAGTATCTGTGGTGAAATGCACCCTGTCACACACAGTTTCTCAAGGAATCGGTGATGTTGTGTGCGACCTGCTGTGGTAGCGCGGGCACGCCTTTCTTGGAGAAGGAGTGACGACTGGCCATCGGCTCTTGGGGCACTGCAATGGGCATAAGGTCTCGAAAATCCTCGGTCTCAAAAGGGTGTAAAGGCAGCCTTTCTGTTGCCAACAAGTTGCAGATGATGAAACTCAACCTCTTAGGCATGTCATGCCCTTCGAAAATCATGTAAAACACAGCGAGGGGACTCCAACCACAGTCTCCCTCGTTTCCACTAATTGGGCCACACACACCCCACTTGACTGGCATCAGTTGACCCCCCTTTTGAAAAAGAAAAAGATGCTTTGCATGAAGCACTCTCAAAAATACGCGTGCCTTTCACCTCCCCTGGCTGACCCAGGGGAAGAAAAGTCCTCTGAGAGCCATGACTTGTTCATCTTGGTTCTTTTACAAACACAGCGAGGGGACTCCAACCACAGTCTCCCTCGTTTCCACTAATTGGGCCACACACACCCCACTTGACTGGCATCAGTTGACCCCCTTTTGAAAAAGAAAAAGATGCTTTGCATGAAGCACTCTCAAAAATACGCGTGCCTTTCACCTCCCCTGGCTGACCCAGGGGAAGAAAAGTCCTCTGAGAGCCATGACTTGTTCATCTTGGTTCTTTTACAAACACAGCGAGGGGACTCCAACCACAGTCTCCCTTGTTGCCACTAATTGGGCCACACACACCCCACTTGACTGGCATCAGTTGACCCCCCTTTTGAAAAAGAAAAAGATGCTTTGCATGAAGCACTCTCAAAAATATGCGTGCCTTTTACCTCCCCTGGATGACCCAGGGGAAGAAAAGTCCTCTGAGAGCCATGACTTGTTCATCTTGGTTCTTTTACAAACACAGCGAGGGGACTCCAACCACAGTCTCCCTCGTTTCCACTAATTGGGCCACACACACCCCACTTGACTGGCATCAGTTGACCCCCCTTTTGAAAAAGAAAAAGATGCTTTGCATGAAGCACTCTCAAAAATACGCGTGCCTTTCACCTCCCCTGGATGACCCAGGGGAAGAAAAGTCCTCTGAGAGCCATGACTTGTTCATCTTGGTTCTTTTACAAACACAGCGAGGGGACTCCAACCACAGTCTCCCTTGTTGCCACTAATTGGGCCACACACACCCCACTTGACTGGCATCAGTTGACCCCCCTTTTGAAAAAGAAAAAGATGCTTTGCATGAAGCACTCTCAAAAATACGCGTGCCTTTCGCCTCCCCTGGCTGACCCAGGGGAAGAAAAGTCCTCTGAGAGCCATGACTTGTTCATCTTGGTTCTTTTAGAAACACAGTGAGGGGACTCCAACCACAGTCTCCCTCGTTGCCACTAATTGGGCCACACACACCCCACTTGACTGGCATCAGTTGACCCCCCTTTTGAAAAAGAAAAAGATGCTGTGCATGAAGCACTCTCAAAAATACGCGTGCCTTTCACCTCCCCTGGATGACCCAGGGGAAGAAAAGTCCTCTGAGAGCCATGACTTGTTCATCTTGGTTCTTTTACAAACACAGCGAGGGGACTCCAACCACAGTCTCCCTCGTTTCCACTAATTGGGCCACACACACCCCACTTGACTGGCATCAGTTGACCCCCCTTTTGAAAAAGAAAAAGATGCTTTGCATGAAGCACTCTCAAAAATACGCGTGCCTTTCGCCTCACCTGGCTGACCCAGGGGAAGAAAAGTCCTCTGAGAGCCATGTCCACATTGTCAGTGGACAGACACGTGTGCTTATCTGCCAGCAGACCCCCAGCAGCACTGAAGACAGGTTCCAAGAGAACGCTGGCTGCAGGACACGACAAGATCCCCAAGACGTACGTGGCAAGCTCAGGCAATGTATCCAGATTGGAAGCCTAAAATGAGCAGGGCTCAACTTGCACAGTAATGGCATCGACGTTTCCTTGCATATACTTATATATCTGTGTGTCCTCCTCTTTTTCCTTGTCCAGCTCTTTTGTTTTCGCATGAGTATATGTCCTTGTCACTTTCCCATGTGTTTGTGTTGTGTTGTGAGTTGTTTGTCACCTTTTGGACACCTTTGAGGGTGTTTTCTAGGTGTTTTTATGTGTTTGTGATTGCCTGCCATTGTTTCCTATGCAGTTCGAGTTCGGTTCGTCGAACGTTCGACGAACCGAACTCGAACGAGACCTCCGTTCGGTGGGACCGGTTCGCTCATCTCTACATAAGACTTCTTTTAACCTCTCTCCATACCTTAATCAAAAGTGAAGAAAAGCTCCCTTCCTTCGGTACAAAAGGACTGCAAACGGGAAAAAGTTCCAAAAACAGGGTGAAACATCGTCAAAGCAGAAAAAACAGGAGGTAATGGTAGTTGTAGAGATGCAATTATTGATAACTTCCACAGGAAAAGGCAGAAAATCCACCCAGTCCTCCTGATTAGATGAAACAAAACATCTTAAATACTGTTTTACCTTTTGGTTCATCCTTTGTCTGTTCATTGGCCTCTGGATGATAACCTGAGAAAAATGAAAGTTTATTACCCAATCTGGAGTTATGCTATGCCAAAAGATAATTAAAAACTGGACCCCTCTATCAGAAATTTTGTTCTTAGGCACTCCATATAATTTCTCAATATGCAAGATGAATAATGCAGCTGAACTCTTAGCAAACTTTGAAAAGGAACCACATGAACCATCTTGCTGAAGTAGTCTACCTTCAACCACACTACAGTATTACCACCAGAAATAGGTATATCAGTGATGAAGTCAATGGACATGTGTGTGTAGGCCTGAGATAGGATCTCATTAGAAAAGAGAAAACCCGCCGGTGAATTGCGTGAAGCTTTAGCCCAGCACAAACCATGCATTTGCAGACTTAAGGCCCCGTTACACGCAGCAACATCACTAACGAGATATTGCTGGGGTCACGGAATTCATGACGCACAACGGGCCTCGCTAGCGACGTTGTTGCGTGTGACACTTACCAGCGACCGCTAATGATCCGAAATACTTCCCAAATCGTTGGTTGTTGACACGTTGTTCGTTTTCAAAATATCGTTGCTCGTTTAGGACGTAGGTTGTTCGTCGTTCCTGAGGCAGCACGCATCGCTACGTATGACACCCCGGGAACGACGAACAACAGCGTTCCTGCATCCTCCGGCAACGAGGTGGGAGTGACGTTCATGCGGCTGCTCTCCGCCCCTCTGCCTCTATTGGTGGCCCGCTGTGTGACGACGCTGTGACGCCGAACGAACCGCCCCGTTAAAAAAAAAAGAGTTTGTTCGGCGGCCACAGCGACGTCGTTAGGAAGGTAAGTTGGTGTGACGCGTAGTGGCGATATTGTTCGCCACGGGCAGCGAGTTGCCCGTGACGCACAAACGATGTCGCTGCGTGTAAAGCAGCCTATATTCAGCAACATCCTTACGGGTTTTCTGTCACCAGAAGGACGTTAAAATAGCTCTCCAAGTGGCTAAAGAACCCGGGTGACTGACCAACATAGAATCATACACTTCATTAAGAAAGTGGGTGCATAAAGAGGATTGTACAAAAAGTTTGTTCCAAAGCAATCCCTCTGGTGCACTGTCCTGAGCTTCCTGAATGCGCTTGTCTGAGATCAATCCCCAGAGTATCCACCACCACCCCTTCACTAAGAATTTTCATTCCTCAACTATGGAATAAAGCTACGTAACAAAGCATCAGCTTTAACATTTTTAGATCCAGGGAGATTAGTCACAGAAAAGTCAAACCAAGCAAAAGAAGAGCCCACTGGGCCTATATTGTGTTTAGACATTTGGTGGCATCACCATACAGCAGGTTTTTATGGTCAGTATAGACTGTTACCTTAGGTTTAGCTGCCTATAACCAGTGTCACTACTCCTCAAATGCTCTCTTAACTGCCAGAAGCTCTTGGTCCTAAATATCATAGTTAAACTCAGCTTGTGAGAACTTCTGATAAAAAAAGCACGAGAATGAAGGTAACAGTCTCTTTGTGAGAGAACCTCAAGCATTCCCACAGAAAAGGTGTCCACCTTGTCTACAAAAAAAACAAATCTGCCTTAAGGGTGCTTTACACGCTGCGACATCGCTAACGATATATCATTGGGGTCACATTGTTAGTTACGCACATTCGGCGTCGTTAGCGACATCGCAACGTGTGACACCAAGGAGCGACAATCAACGATCGCAAAAACGTCAAAAATCGTTGATCGTTGACACGTCGCTCCTTTTCATAATATGGTTGGTGGTGCATGCTGCTGGTTGTTCGTCGTTCCTGTGGCAGCACACATCGCTAAGTGTGACACCGCAGGAACGACGAACATCTCCTTACCTGCGTCCACTGGCAATGAGGAAGAAAGAAGGTGTTCCGCCCGCTCATCTCCGCCCCTCCTCTGCTATTGGGCGGCCGCTTAGTGACGCCGCAGTGACATCGCTATGACGCCGAACGCACCTCCCCCTTGAAGGAGGGATTGTTCGGCGATCACCTCCCCCTTGAAGGAGGGATTGTTCGGCGATCACAGCGACGTCGCTGAAAAGGTATATGTGTGTGACCCTGCCGTAGCGATAATGTTCGCTACGGCAGCGATCACCAAATGTCGCACAAGCGACGGGGGCGGGCGCTATCGCGCACGACATTGCTAGCTATCGCTGGTGATGTCGCAGCGTGTAAAGCACCCTTATGACTGAGGACCAGAGCCTTAGAGAAGGCTGCCTTGAGAGCAAATTGTTAATAACCATTCAATTGTAATTATCAAAACCTAAGAATCTTGGCAATGCTTTAAGGTTAGTAGTAGGTTGTACCCAGCCCAGGATGGCTTATACCTTAGCAGGGTCCATCTGAAACCATGGTGAAGGAATAAAAAAATGTACCTGTTGAACCTCAAATTGGCATTTCTCCAGTTTGGCAAATAAATTGTTGCCATGAAGAATTTGAAGAATGTGTCGTAAATCTATCAAAAGTGCATTAAAGTGGATTAAATACTCATCGTGGGAACTTAGCCTACATTAACTAAATAATTGCGGCGAAGGAAGTCATAAATCTTATTACTTTTAAACTGCAGATAATGTGAAGTGTAATGTACAAAAAAAAAAAAAAAAAAAAAAAAGGAACTATCCATATAAATGAGATACTCAATGAAGAGTCAGTAAAACAATAATGTAGCAAGATTGATGGTATTGTGTGCCTCTTAGTAATGATGGTAACATGCATAAAAGTACATCAAAATAATTAAGTGGATCAGTCACAGTAACAAATGGAAACCTGATACAATGGAGCAATTAACAGACACATTAGGCTACTAATTACTCTTACTTAAGCTGAATGAAAATTAAGTGACAAAAACAACTAAATAGTAGTAAAGTGAAAATATCATTAAAACTATCCCTTTTAATGCAGCTACCACATCTATAGATTGTATAATTCACACATGTAACAGATACAAAGGGGAAAACATAATGGCATTCTTAGTGGATAGTTCCATATGCTTTGTAGGCAAATTATAGACATAAGACCATGAATGAAACCAAAAGAACCATAAATAAAAATAAGTTTTAGTTTAGGAATTATCCCACATTTAAGTAGAGAAAAATAACAAAAAGCACTGAAGATCATGAGATTAAAAAACCCAACCTCCAGTTATTAGTGATGATGAGAGAGGAGCATGTTCGCCACTGCTCAATAAATGATGGCGTATCGGGGTGCTCGGTTACACTCGATACTTGGCTGAGTATCGTGGGTGCTCAAACGCAATGCTTGAGTCCCTTATGCCCATGTTTTGCAGCTGTTAGACAGCCAGTAAACATGTGACGATTGCCTGCCATACATGGTAATGCAATAACCATGTTGGCTACTGGCATTACTGTGATTGGCAGGCCACATAGCGTCATCGTGTCATATATGAGATCAGGGAGCACTATGCTCGTCGCACTCTCTTTTGGAAGCAGTTCAGGGAGAGTTGATCTAGGAAGGAAAGCTTAGATTAGAGCTTTGTTTGTACATTTGCACCATTTAGTGCCTTTCATGTGGCACTAAAGGGTGTTTTTATCCTTATTTAATCTAATAAATAAATAATTTAAAAAAAATGGAATGGGGTCCCCCTCATATTTGTTAATCAGCCAAGGTAAAGTAGACAGCTGCTGGTTGGTATCATCAGGCTGAGAAGGCCCATGGTTATTTGGCCCTTCCCAGCCTAAAAATAACAGCCAGATGCCATCCCATTAAACGTGCCAATTCTGGTGCTTGGCCCTGCTCTTCCCTACTGCCCTGATGCAATGGAGTAACATTTTTTGAGGTTTATGTTAGCTGTGTAATGTCAGCTGGCATCAAGTTCTGGTGCTAATAATGGAGAGAAGTCAGACACCCCTAATTCTGACCCAGTTATAAAAAAAATAAAAAAAACACAGTGGAAAAAATAGTCTATTTTAATAAAGACTTCCCTACCAATTATCCCTTGTTCACCAATTTATTATTAAAAATGTTCCCACAAAGATACTCCATCATGGTCCGTGATTCCTGAATTAAGCTCCAGCATCTGTGAATAGCAGTAAAGTTCAGCTATTTACAGACTCTGGGTAGTGACTAGATATGGGCAAACTTGCAGATATTTGAGTTCGGCGAGTCCAGCTGGACTTAAGAAAAAGTTTGCTTGGGACTCGACGTGACCCAAACGCTGAACCCCATATAAGTCCAAGGAACTCATACTTAAGTGTTCTAAATGCAAAATGAGGATTAAAGCAGGACAATTATACTTACAGAGTTTCCACACAGCTGTCACACTGTTTCCAGGTCTGCTCATTAAATCTCATGAATATTCCAATGTGTCCTGCCCACCATCTGTGACAGCATCTGTGATTGGTTGCAGTCAGACTGCCGGCATGCCAACGTCTGTGATTGGTTGCTCTATCACTAGCTGTCTGGGTCCCTAAGTGGAGTGTAAAAATAAATAAATAATTGGAAAAAATGGAGTAGGGTCCCCTGTATTTTGATACCTAGCACTGATAAAGCAGACAGCTGGAGGCTGCAGCCCTCAGCTGGGTTCGTTGTCTTGGCTGTGTATCAAAATACGAGGGACCCCATGTGGCTTTGTAAAAATTATTTAAATAAATAATTTAAAAAATCGGCATGTGGCCCCCACTAATTTTGATACCCAACCAAGATAAAGCAAACAGCTGGGGACTGGTATTCTCAGGCTGAGGAGGCTCATCATTATTTGGCCCTCCACAGCCTAAAAATAGCAGCCTGCAGCCATCCCAGAATTGGCAGATCCATTAGATGAACCAGTCCTGGTGCTTATCCGGCTCAGTCCGATTGCAGTGGAGTGGTATCAATCGGGATAATATAAGGGGTTAATGACAGCTGTGATTTGACAGCTGTCATCTAGCCCGAGGTTAGTAATGTGGAATGGTCTATGATACCCCGACCATTACTAATTTTGTAAATAAAAGAAATAAATACAAAACACAGAAAAAAAATCCTTTATTTAAAATAAAACAAAAAACACCCTCTTTCTACAATTTATAAACCCCCAAAACACCCTTGCAGGTCCTTCGTAATCCACAGACACAACATCCTACGACAATCCCAGATCCCCTGATTAACTGGCACCATTGAAATCAATAATCCAGTAATCCAGCAGCGTTCAATTCAATGCCAGATTACTGTAATGCGCACGCATTCGATTAGTGCGCGATTGAGTTCAACAAGTTCACCTAAGATCACACCTGGCGTTCCCATGGTACCCCAGTTGGGATTTCAGGTGAACTGATTCAATTAAATGCTGTATTAACTGATTAGGCTACAGTATGTGCATATGTTGAGTATTTGGTTGCAGACATTTTTGCCCCTGCTGGCAGAAAAAAAGAACTAAAAATGCGTAAAAAAATGCATTGCGTGTTTGATGCGTTTTTCTGTCAGGAGATGTAGATTTGGTGCAGAAATATCTTCAACCAAGTACTCAACATGGACAAATAGCCTAATACAATCAGCATTGATTTCAATGAGTTCCCACGGTACCCCAGTTGTAACTAGAGATGAGCGAACCTGTGGAAGTTTGGATCGGCGGGTTCATCCGTACTTTAAATAAAGTTTGGTTTGTAACCTGGACTTGACCTGAACCTCAATGTAAGTCACTAATTTGGCAGTTTGGGTCTCTGCCCGGCAACCAAATGTAGACACTGTCACAGAGGGTGGGCGAGAGAAGCAGTGAATATTCATGAGATTTAATGAGTGGACCTGGAAGCAGTGTGACAGCCACGTGGAAACTTAGTAAGATTAATGGTCCTGCTTTAATCCCCATTTTGCTTCCTTTTCCTTTTTTTAATTTTTATCTGGGTTGCCGAAACCTAACAGTAACATGGACTTCAAGAAAAGGTTTGGGTTCTCCCATTACTAGAAGTGACGACATTGCTGCATTATTATAAATGGATAATCTTGCTCACTGTCAAGTAGAGGGGTGCTCAGAGAAAAAGAAACGATACTGAAAAGCGTAACTCTGGCACATCCATTCGGCATTAAATAGCCTTTATCAAAAAATTAGATCTGCATAAACAAAATAACAGAATTAACAATCAGTATATATGTATTTTTTAAGATCCATATATAACATCATTTTAATTACAATAACAATCGCCACTGGATCATAATAATATAATAGAACAAACAAGTATAGGTGTATCATGAAAAAGGACTGTAAGCGCCCATGTACCTAAGTTTACTGGGTCACAGAGTGTGGGCACCCATAGAGGTCTGTATAACCGGCAAGGCTGTAAAACAAAAGAAAACACCATGTGACAGGCCAATTAGGAATGTAAAGAAGGAAAAAAAAAAAAAAAGTAAAAACCAGGAAAGAGAAAAAAAGGGGAAAAAAAAAAAGGGGGAGAGAAAAATAAGAAGATAAAATGATAAAAAAAGAAACAAAAAGACAACAATAAATGTTAAAAAAGGGCTAAGATTGAATAGAATTGACACAAAAGTAAATCATTGAGAACAAGAGAGAGAGACATAAAGACACAGGAAAAAGCAGGTGTGCAGGAGCCAGATAAAACACTGGTGTAATCTAACAGGTAAAACCATATGAACAAATACCTGGTAAAACTGGGAATCGGCATATAAATAGAGGCAAAACACCTATACAAAGAATAAGTGAGTTAGCACCACGTGTCACAAATAGAAACATAAGATCTAAGGACCTATAAATCATACCTTATGTGATACAAGAAATACAAGCAGGGCCGTGCTCCAGCATGGTGCAATCAGGACACCATGCAGAGATCTTTAACACTAGAACTACTGGACTCGTGACACCTATATAGAAATACATGGTGCAAAGTAGTCAAAATGACCACCTCAGTAGTTCTAGTGTTAAATAGTATAAAGACTGGTCTCCCAACCATCCTGTTTGTCACCGCGCCAGGGCAGTCGGGAAGAGTCTGGCCAAGTGCCAGAATTAGCACATCTTGGCTGGAGACCAAGTACCATGGGATCGCCACCACCATGAGGTTGTAGAAAGCATCAGTGTCCACACACCAAAACATCAACATTTTAGGGCAAGCAGTCAGGATATGCAAGCATATATGTGTGCTTTATTTCTCTATTTCCACCATGTCACATGCAAGCTTCCTCTTTAATTGTCAGCAGTGAGCAGTAGAAACAGAAGTGGGCTGTTATGCTGAATATGGCGTCATCGGTTCTCAACATCTTAGTTAATTCCTCAAAGTTTTGTAGAACCTCACAGATGTCAGACATTCATGCCCACTCATCAGTTCTAAGGTGAGGAGACTGACTGTAATATTGATGGGCATGTTGTAGTTGGTATTCAACTACTACCCTCTGCTGCTCACAAAGCCATGCCAACATATGTAATGTTGAGTTTAAGCATGTTGCACACCATTCGGTGAGATGGCACTTGCAACATTTGCTGCAACACTTCCAGACTGGCATTAGCTGTAGCTGAAATGGGCACACATATGGAATAACTTCATAAGTAGCTCAGGCACGTTTGGGTAGGTTTTCAGAGACTGCTGAACCACTAACATCAGCACATGGGCCATGCATAGTACATGTGCAAGCTTGGCAAGTTTCAGGGACACCACCAGTTAACGACAATTATCACACATGACCATGCCTGGCTGTAAATTCAGACAGAGAGCCACAGATCTGTCTGGTATGTTATACCTTTCAACAACTCTGCGGCAGTGTGCTTTTTGTCACCTTAAAAATTAGTTTCAGCAGAGCCAGTTACTGCTTCACCGAGGCAGTAACTGTAGTGCTTCCAGCTGGCTACTGATATGGATGATATGCTCCAAGACGTTAACTCAGAGATGGAAAAGGAGAAGATTCGGAAACTGGTGTAGGAGGTGTAAGAAACCCTGATGGAACCAGGGCCCGCAATCGTCTGTGTCAGTAGCACATGTGCTGTCCCAGGGTCCAGGGACCATCTAGCTTGCCAAAAATGTGATCTTCGTGCCTAGTGCAGATATGCCAGATTCTTGTGGTTGGTGTAGATAACCAGTGGATGAACCACCCCTCCAAGGCCGGACTTGATAGTCCATCAGTTCACAATCCCAAATGGAGTAATTGCACTCAGGAGCCGAGAAATCCTTCGACAAGAAGACGCAGATAACTATACTTCCTAAGGAAGATTTCTGTATGAGCACCGCTCCAGCCCCAGAGAAAGAAGCATCCATTTCCAGAAAGAACTGCTTATTCACTTCCGGTCTATGCAGATCCGAAGCAGAGGATGATTGCTTCAGGGAAAGAAATGCCTCTTTGGCCTTGGGTGACAAGACCTTAATATTCGCACCCTTTTTGGTCATAGCAAAGATGGGGGCAGTCAGAGTGGAAAAGTAGCAATATACATAACCAAGAAACTGCTGGACAGCTTTAACACCCATAGGAAGAGGCCATTTGAGCAGACACTTTCCTGGGATCCACCTTAAATACAGTAATGGAGATGATGAGATAATGTAGGCAAGGAAGGGAAGGGAGGTCCGTTCGAGGATATACTTCTCGAACTTAGCATACAGGCGGTTCTTCCTCAGTCTCTGTAAGACCAGAAGGACATTTCTTCTATGAGTAGGGAGGTCAGAAAAGTAAACCACTATATCATCGTCCAGATATACTACCTCCTAGTATACAGGAGAACACGGAAGATATCATTCACCAGTTCCTAGAAGACAGCTGGGGCATTGCTGAGCCCGAATAGCATGACACAATATTTTGTTTTCTTTTTTTGTTTAAAATACTGAAATACATCTCAGTAGATGACAAAGGGTAGATACGGCCCCTAGGCAGAGAGGCTCCAGGCAGAAGATCAATAGGACAGTCATATGATCTGTGCAGGGCAAGAGCTCTGCCTCCTTCTTGTCTAAGACATCCACAAAGGACCAAAAGGCAGAGGATAGACCTGCTCACACACTCCCTTATGAAGGTACAACGATATGCGCGTGGGGCACGCATTTGGTGGCCGCTCAACAGGTAGTTCCATCTCCTTATTTATCTAGTTTACAATGGTGGCTTTCTGTTATTTATTATTTTGCCACGTTTGCTCTTGTGCCGCCATGTCTCTCGTAATATTCATTTCATATTTCTTTTTTCCTCTATTCTTATTATGATTGCTGCTGCTATCATTACCACTTCTGCTACATACTAAGGGCCTGCTATAGTTTTGCAGTTGTCACTTTCAATTATTTATTACATTAGCTATTACTTTTCAATGTGATAATTACCTCACTTGTATTTTGCACCACAGGCACTGCTGCAATAGTCACTTTATATAAAATTTACTCTCTTAACTGCTGCTAGGCACTGGTCACTTTATTGTGGTACCATTGTCACATTATTTGTGCATCAATTGCCCTCCTTGATTGCTGCCATCATTACACTGCTGCTATATCTTGCATTTTTCATCACAGGCACTTCAGCAATTGTCACTTTAGATGTAATTTACTTTTTCTTAATCTGCTTCTATGCACTTGTCACTTTGATGTGGTACCATTATTATTTGTGCATCGTTTTCACTCCTGTAGGCTGTTTTTATATGGTTTAACCAATGTGAATTTTTCAGTAGCATGCTCTGATTTATATGTATGAATTTGCTATTTATCTCAATTATATATTTTTGTGTGTAAACTTACTACCCTTGATTATTACATTTATTTCTTTCCTCAGTGGCCATCATTTCTAGTACATATTATTGTATACATATACCAGACTATTACAGTCATATGAAAATGTTTGGGCACCCCTATTAATGTTAACCTTTTTTCTTTATAACAATTTTGGTTTTTGCAACAGCTATTTCTGTTTCATATATCTAATAACTGATGGACTCAGTAATATTTCTGGATTGAAATGAGGTTTATTGTACTAACAGAAAATGTGCAATCCGCATTTAAACAAAATTTGACCGGTGCAAAAGTATGGGCACCCTTATCAATTTCTTGATTTGAATACTCCTAACTACTTTTTACTGTCTTACTAAAGCACTAAATTGGTTTTGTAACCTCATTGAGCTTTGAACTTCATAGGCAGGTGTATCCAATCATGAGAAAAGGTATTTAAGGTGGCCACTTGCAAGTTGTTCTCCTATTTGAATCTCCTATGAAGAGTGGCATCATGGGCTCCTCAAAACAACTCTCAAATGATCTGAATACAAAGATTATTCAACATAGTTGTTCAGGGGAGGATACAAAAAGTTGTCTCAGAGATTGAAACGGTCAGTTTCCACTGTGAGGAACATAGTAAGGAAATGGAAGAACACAGGTACAGTTCTTGTTAAGCCCAGAAGTGGCAGGCCAAGAAAAATATCAGAAAGGCAGAGAAGAATAATGGTGAGAACAGTCAAGGACAATCCACAGACCACCTCCAAAGACCTGCAGCATCATCTTGCTGCAGATGGTGTCAATGTGCATCGGTCAACAATACAGCACACTTTGCACAAGGAGAAGCTGTATGGGAGAGTGATGCGAAAGAAGCCGTTTCTGCAAGCATGCCACAAATAGTCTCACCTGAGGTATGCAAAAGCACATTTGGACAAGCCAGTTACATTTTGGAAGAAGGTCCTGTGGACTGATGAAACAAAGATTGAGTTGTTTGGTCATACAAAAAGGTGTTATGCATGGAGGCAAAAAACACGGCATTTCAAGAAAAGCACTTGCTACCCACAGTAAAATTTCGTGGAGGTTCCATCATGCTTTGGGGCAGTGTGGCCAATGCCGACACCGGGAATCTTGTTAAAGTTGAGTCGCATGGATTCAACTTAGTATCAGCAGATTCTTGACAATAATGTGCAAGAATCAGTGACGAAGTTGAAGTTACACAGGGGATGGATATTTCAGCAAGACAATGATCCAAAACACCGCTCCAAATCTACTCAGGCATTCATGCAGAGGAACAATTACATTGTTCTGGAATGGCCATCCCAGTCCCCACACCTGAATATCATTGAACAACTGTGGAATGATTTGAAGCGTGCTGTCCATGCTCGGCGACCATCAAACTTAACTGCACTGGAATTGTTTTGTAAACAGGAATGGCCAAATATACCTTCATCCAGGAACTCATTTAAAAGCTACAGGAAGAGACTAGAGGCTGTATTTTTGCAAAAGGAGGACCTACAAAATATTAATGTCACTTTTATGTTGAGGTGCCCATACTTTTGCACCAGTCAAATTTTGTTTAAATGCGGATTGCACATTTTCTGTTAGTACAATAAACCTCATTTCAATCCAGAAATATTACTGTGTCTATCAGTTATTAGATATATGAAACTGAAATGGCTGTTGCAAAAACCCAAATTGTTATAAAGAAAAAAGGTTAACATTAATAGGGGTGCCCAAACTTTTTCATATGACTGTATGTTTTTTGTGCAACCTTGTCCATTATTCTTCCTGGTGTGAGACCACCAACCACCATTAATTATAATGCATCACCTCTTTTTTTTTGTATTAGGCCCCCTTCACACGCACATGCCTTCGGTACGTGTTTGACAGTTTTCTCACATACCGGAGACACGTACACACGTAGACCAAGGTATTCCTATGGTTTCGGACACATGTAAGTATTTTGGCACAGAACGTGTGTCCGTCCCGTACTTACGTTTGTCCGTGTGTTCCCCACTCCGACATGTCCATTTTCTCTCCGGCATCACGGGTGTCACACGGAACGCAAACGTGTCACACGTAACACAAACGGACCACACAGATGTGTTCCGTGTGACACGCACTGGAGAAAAGATGTGTCTTCGTGAAAAAAAAAGCCCTGCAGTCTCTGCCGCTGCTGTCACTTGCTTCCGACCGCCGCTCATTATGCTCATTGAATATTCACTTCATTGCGGCCGGAAGCGACAGCAGCGGGGAGTCTGCAGGACAGAAGATCAGCACCATGGACAGCGACGTCAGGGACAGGTGAGTAGAAAGTACCCGTTCTACGTGTGTTATCATGGATAACACACGGAGAACACACGTAGCCCATAAACACTGGTCACGGAGGGCAAAACAGACCTCTGACACGTGCGTGAAAACATGCATGGTTTTTCATGTACGTGTGAAGGGGGCCTTACATTGTGTTAGTGCATTTATTCCTCCCCTGGTTTTGTTTTATCTCATAAATTTGTTTTTATGGTTCAACTTATATGACTTCATGTGGTTTGTCTTTTTCAGTGATTCAGTGACCCCAACAGATAACTTCTCCAGAGGGCAAGTCAAGAACTGGCTCATGAATCCATAGCCACAGTAGACTCACGAGAAGCGGATGAGCCAGATCTGGAAGTACATAGAAGGCAATCTTCTACATATGCAAAGAGCCAATTCAGTATTCCATAGGCTCAGTAATAAAGTGCATGGACTTGGATTATGCTCTCTCATGCACTGAAGAAATCAACAAGGGATATAGAAGAGGAGAAATCAGAATGTGATGTTGATTCACTACAGCCTGCTACATGAAGTTCCCAACCGAGCCAGAATCCAAATATGCCACCTCTGTGAAGCGAACCTTTCCACCTGACACTTGCACAGTTAAAGTCAGGGATTAAGAGGTGTTATGCTCATCTACAGTTGCCTCTCCTACCAGTCCTAAGCATTGGAGTTTCCTGGCTTCTCTGGACAGAAGCAGATATGGTGAACAGCGCTTCTGCAGTAAAAGCACAACCTCTTGGCCAGATGATCCTCGTGGCGTTGTGAAGCCATCTTTACATGATTAACTTTTATTGGTTCAGAAGAAAGGATGAATATGGAAGGCTGATGCGAGAACAGTCTCTGGAAAGCAGGTGTTATGCGCAAGGGTCTCCTTCACAGTACACCTCTCTAGACCGCTTCCGGAACCGAAGATCAATTCGGGTGGCAACAGAAACCAAACCGTCCAACTGGGTGGGAACATCACGATCAGCCAGTTGATCCTTTTTCTTGCCCGACAGTCCCTCCTAGAAAGTGACTACCAGGTTCTCATGATTCCAGCCCAATTCAGAGGAAAACATGCGGAAGTGTGCAGCATACTGGCCAAAAGTGAGAGAATCTTAATGCAATATAATGAGTGGAGATGCTGCAGAGCTGACTCATCCCGGCTCATCAAACACCTTGTCTCCAGAAAAACCTGTAAGTTGGAGGTAACAGGATTGTCTCTCTCCCATAACGAATTAATCCAGGCTAAAGCCTCTCCTTCCAGGTGGGACATAAAGAAGGCCACTTTGGCATGATCATAAATGGTGAGGAAGAAGCTTGAAATGCAGCAAGCACTGGTTCAGAAATCCTCTGCATAATTTTGGATCATCATTAAACTGAGGAGGACCTGGGGGCAGAAGAGTGATGGACAACCGAATCTGGAGCTGCAACCTGAATGGGGACAGAAGAAATGGCAGCTTGTAGGCTGTTTAGGTGGTTGTTCACAGATGTCATAAAGGTCAACATTCGGGTGTGTGCCTCACATCGGCGGACCAGCTCTTGTTGTATTCAAGCAAGTTGGGATGCATTGGAGCAAGCAGGATCCATGGCCTGTTCAAACTGTTATGTCCAGCAAACTGGATGAGGGGGAAGTATATCCACTGATTGCGTTTTCGGTTAACACGCCTTCATCATGATCTCTCAGAACTCTCAGATCTTTCATTATCTTTTGGGACTGCATTTAACATATTGCCAGGATTTTTAAAATATTTTTTTTATATGAGACTTTAAATAAAAGTTAATTTTTATCCCACACTTGGATGTGTTCCCTTGCTGAAATTTTTGTTCTACTATATTGATGTTGGCAGCTCCTGCTTCTCCGGGCGTTGGTAAACTGAGGATCCCTTCTAATTACACGACAGAGCTAGTAAGCTGAATATACATTGTTGCTATTTTTCTTTTGGTAATGTTTCAAAATGTGAAAATGAAAAAAAAAAAATATTTTGCCTAAAATACAAAGGAAATGTGTCATTTTAACTTTATGCCTTTTTATTTAGATCATTTCATCTTCAACTTACTTAATTGTTAATAATATTGTTAATAAAATAATAATAATTTTGACCAAGTGTGCCAAAACTTTTACATGCCACTGTATTTCTTGGTATACCATCGTCCCTGCCTTGTACCTGCTTGTGTCCGTAACATCACCTATGATCTGACTAAAGTAGTGAGGTTGCAGACACAGTATACCTATAGAACAACTGTAAAGCAATATACATATGCCTTTAATTAAAAATTATCCCTCCTCCAGAAGCTATCCCTACAATGAATGCAGCTAGTAGCAGTATTAATAGGGAAAAGAATAGAGATAGGCTTGAATAGAAGTTTAGGTTTTAGGTTGCAACAGCAAGGTCTGTAAGACTAGAGTCTCTGCCTACATGCTTCTAATACACTATTCCTTATCCAGCAGCTTTCCCTACACTAATTGCAGCTAAGAGCGGTATTATTAGAGAATAGAATACATTTTTTACTTAGCAACAGCAAGGTTTGTAAGGCTAGAATCCCTTTCTACATGTCTCTTACACACTACCCATTCTCCAGCAGCTTGACCGACACTAAAAGCAGCTGAAAGTGGTATTATTATAGAATTAACCCTGAAAAGGTCTGTTGGTTTAATATTGCACCAGCAGCTACTGTGATGCTAAAGCATTCTGCCCCTTTTCAAGCAGAAGCTCTGCCTACAGTATTTTTGTGTACAGTACACCGAGCATGGCGTCACTGGGTCCTATATATATATATATATATATATATATATATATATACCCCATGGAAAGATGTGGCCAGTCAAATCGCAGTAATGCCTGTAGCCAACATGGCTATGGCATTACCATGATTGGCAGACAATCCCCGCATGTTTAGTGGCTGAAAAAAAGCAGCAAAACATGTGGGGCAGGGACTCGAGCATGCTACCCGAGTACCAGGACACTTGATCAAGTATTGAGTATCTCAAGCACCCTGATGCTCGATCAAGCATACTCGCCCATTAATAGCTATGATGTCCATTGGCAGATGTAAATGAAATAAAAATAGCCAACAGTGCAAACTAAACAGACTAATCTAGTTTATATGTGTATGATTTACTGGTTTTATGTTTACATTTATCATGTGCATGACAGCAATATTATAAATTTAATAGAGCATTTGGAAGTGCCATTGATAGTAGAAATTTGCATCATTTTGTATGCATGTCATTTTCTGAAAACAGAAAAAAAAACTGAGTTCATGACTTGAAAGCTATATCATAAGCTGCATAAAAAACAAAAAGCAGCACCAAATGTGCACTACAGCACTAAACATTCCAAACTGTACTTATTTTAAAAATTTTGAGATTTTTGGCAAAAAATTGCAATTTCTTGAGCTGCTTCGCCACGTCACGGCAAATCTCATTTGAAGCAGTCCTACACTAAAATATTTTTATAAAATGTGCCATACGGCCTCACATATGAATAGTAGAACTGCTCTTAGCAGCACTCACCTGGTCTATTTCAATCCCGTACCCATGACTGAGTCATGGCTGTGGGCGGGACAGGTCCAAGCAAATGCTGCATGAAGTAAATAGCCTGTGGACAAAGCCTGATGACTCAATGTGAACAGTCACCAACCGCCAAAATCTAGACAGATGGAATACATCCCAAATTGGGGTGCAAAGCAAGGTGGAGGTCAACCACCGACCAATTCAATGAAGAAAAAACAAAAAGCAGCACCAAATGTGCACTACAGCACTAAACATTCCAAACTGTACTTATTTTAAAAATTTTGAGATTTTTGGCAAAAAATTGCAATTTCTTGAGCTGCTTCGCCACGTCACGGCAAATCTCATTTGAAGCAGTCCTACACTAAAATATTTTTATAAAATGTGCCATACGGCCTCACATATGAATAGTAGAACTGCTCTTAGCAGCACTCACCTGGTCTATTTCAATCCCGTACCCATGACTGAGTCATGGCTGTGGGCGGGACAGGTCCAAGCAAATGCTGCATGAAGTAAATAGCCTGTGGACAAAGCCTGATGACTCAATGTGAACAGTCACCAACCGCCAAAATCTAGACAGATGGAATACATCCCAAATTGGGGTGCATAGCAAGGTGGAGGTCAACCACCGACCAATTCAATGAAGAAAAAACAAAAAGCAGCACCAAATGTGCACTACAGCACTAAACATTCCAAACTGTACTTATTTTAAAAATTTTGAGATTTTTGGCAAAAAATTGCAATTTCTTGAGCTGCCTCGCCACGTCACGGCAAATCTCATTAGAGGCAGTCCTACACTAAAATATTTTTATAAAATGTGCCATACGGCCTCACATATGAATAGTAGAACTGCTCTTAGCAGCACTCACCTGGTCTATTTCAATCCCGTACCCATGACTGAGTCATGGCTGTGGGCGGGACAGGTCCAAGCAAATGCTGCATGAAGTAAATAGCCTGTGGACAAAGCCTGATGACTCAATGTGAACAGTCACCAACCGCCAAAATCTAGACAGATGGAATACATCCCAAATTGGGGTGCATAGCAAGGTGGAGGTCAACCACCGACCAATTCAATGAAGAAAAAACAAAAAGCCAGCACCAAATGTGCACTTCAGCACTAAACATTCCAAACTGTACTTATTATAAAAAATTTTTTTGAGATTTTTGGCAAACAATTGCAATTTCTTGAGCTGCCTCGCCACGTCACGGCAAATCTCATTAGAGGCAGTCCTACACTAAAATATTTTTATAAAACGTGCCATACGGCCTCACATATGAATAGTAGAACTGCTCTCAGCAGCACTCACCTGGTCTATTTCAATCCCGTACCCATGACTGAGTCATGGCTGTGGGCGGGACAGGTCAAAGCAAATGCTGCATGAAGTAAATAGCCTGTGGACAAAGCCTGATGACTCAATGTGAACAGTCACCAACCGCCAAAATCTAGACAGATGGAATACATCCCAAATTGGGGTGCATAGCAAGGTGGAGGTCAACCACCGACCAATTCAATGAAGAAAAAACAAAAAGCCAGCACCAAATGTGCACTTCAGCACTAAACATTCCAAACTGTACTTATTATAAAAATTTTTTGAGATTTTTGGCAAAAAATTGCAATTTCTTGAGCTGCCTCGCCACGTCACGGCAAATCTCATTTGAAGCAGTCCTACACTAAAATATTTTTATAAAATGTGCCATACGGCCTCACATATGAATAGTAGAACTGCTCTCAGCAGCACTCACCTGGTCTATTTCAATCCCGTACCCATGACTGAGTCATGGCTGTGGGCGGGACAGGTCCAAGCAAATGCTGCATGAAGTAAATAGCCTGTGGACAAAGCCTGATGACTCAATGTGAACAGTCACCAACCGCCAAAATCTAGACAGATGGAATACATCCCAAATTGGGGTGCAAAGCAAGGTGGAGGTCAACCACCGACCAATTCAATGAAGAAAAAACAAAAAGCAGCACCAAATGTGCACTACAGCACTAAACATTCCAAACTGTACTTATTTTAAAAATTTTGAGATTTTTGGCAAAAAATTGCAATTTCTTGAGCTGCTTCGCCACGTCACGGCAAATCTCATTTGAAGCAGTCCTACACTAAAATATTTTTATAAAATGTGCCATACGGCCTCACATATGAATAGTAGAACTGCTCTTAGCAGCACTCACCTGGTCTATTTCAATCCCGTACCCATGACTGAGTCATGGCTGTGGGCGGGACAGGTCCAAGCAAATGCTGCATGAAGTAAATAGCCTGTGGACAAAGCCTGATGACTCAATGTGAACAGTCACCAACCGCCAAAATCTAGACAGATGGAATACATCCCAAATTGGGGTGCAAAGCAAGGTGGAGGTCAACCACCGACCAATTCAATGAAGAAAAAACAAAAAGCAGCACCAAATGTGCACTACAGCACTAAACATTCCAAACTGTACTTATTTTAAAAATTTTGAGATTTTTGGCAAAAAATTGCAATTTCTTGAGCTGCTTCGCCACGTCACGGCAAATCTCATTTGAAGCAGTCCTACACTAAAATATTTTTATAAAATGTGCCATACGGCCTCACATATGAATAGTAGAACTGCTCTTAGCAGCACTCACCTGGTCTATTTCAATCCCGTACCCATGACTGAGTCATGGCTGTGGGCGGGACAGGTCCAAGCAAATGCTGCATGAAGTAAATAGCCTGTGGACAAAGCCTGATGACTCAATGTGAACAGTCACCAACCGCCAAAATCTAGACAGATGGAATACATCCCAAATTGGGGTGCAAAGCAAGGTGGAGGTCAACCACCGACCAATTCAATGAAGAAAAAACAAAAAGCAGCACCAAATGTGCACTACAGCACTAAACATTCCAAACTGTACTTATTTTAAAAATTTTGAGATTTTTGGCAAAAAATTGCAATTTCTTGAGCTGCTTCGCCACGTCACGGCAAATCTCATTTGAAGTAGTCCTACACTAAAATATTTTTATAAAATGTGCCATACGGCCTCACATATGAATAGTAGAACTGCTCTTAGCAGCACTCACCTGGTCTATTTCAATCCCGTACCCATGACTGAGTCATGGCTGTGGGCGGGACAGGTCCAAGCAAATGCTGCATGAAGTAAATAGCCTGTGGACAAAGCCTGATGACTCAATGTGAACAGTCACCAACCGCCAAAATCTAGACAGATGGAATACATCCCAAATTGGGGTGCAAAGCAAGGTGGAGGTCAACCACCGACCAATTCAATGAAGAAAAAACAAAAAGCAGCACCAAATGTGCACTACAGCACTAAACATTCCAAACTGTACTTATTTTAAAAATTTTGAGATTTTTGGCAAAAAATTGCAATTTCTTGAGCTGCTTCGCCACGTCACGGCAAATCTCATTTGAAGCAGTCCTACACTAAAATATTTTTATAAAATGTGCCATACGGCCTCACATATGAATAGTAGAACTGCTCTTAGCAGCACTCACCTGGTCTATTTCAATCCCGTACCCATGACTGAGTCATGGCTGTGGGCGGGACAGGTCCAAGCAAATGCTGCATGAAGTAAATAGCCTGTGGACAAAGCCTGATGACTCAATGTGAACAGTCACCAACCGCCAAAATCTAGACAGATGGAATACATCCCAAATTGGGGTGCAAAGCAAGGTGGAGGTCAACCACCGACCAATTCAATGAAGAAAAAACAAAAAGCAGCACCAAATGTGCACTACAGCACTAAACATTCCAAACTGTACTTATTTTAAAAATTTTGAGATTTTTGGCAAAAAATTGCAATTTCTTGAGCTGCTTCGCCACGTCACGGCAAATCTCATTTGAAGCAGTCCTACACTAAAATATTTTTATAAAATGTGCCATACGGCCTCACATATGAATAGTAGAACTGCTCTTAGCAGCACTCACCTGGTCTATTTCAATCCCGTACCCATGACTGAGTCATGGCTGTGGGCGGGACAGGTCCAAGCAAATGCTGCATGAAGTAAATAGCCTGTGGACAAAGCCTGATGACTCAATGTGAACAGTCACCAACCGCCAAAATCTAGACAGATGGAATACATCCCAAATTGGGGTGCAAAGCAAGGTGGAGGTCAACCACCGACCAATTCAATGAAGAAAAAACAAAAAGCAGCACCAAATGTGCACTACAGCACTAAACATTCCAAACTGTACTTATTTTAAAAATTTTGAGATTTTTGGCAAAAAATTGCAATTTCTTGAGCTGCTTCGCCACGTCACGGCAAATCTCATTTGAAGCAGTCCTACACTAAAATATTTTTATAAAATGTGCCATACGGCCTCACATATGAATAGTAGAACTGCTCTTAGCAGCACTCACCTGGTCTATTTCAATCCCGTACCCATGACTGAGTCATGGCTGTGGGCGGGACAGGTCCAAGCAAATGCTGCATGAAGTAAATAGCCTGTGGACAAAGCCTGATGACTCAATGTGAACAGTCACCAACCGCCAAAATCTAGACAGCTGGAATACATCCCAAATTGGGGTGCAAAGCAAGGTGGAGGTCAACCACCGACCAATTCAATGAAGAAAAAACAAAAAGCAGCACCAAATGTGCACTACAGCACTAAACATTCCAAACTGTACTTATTTTAAAAATTTTGAGATTTTTGGCAAAAAATTGCAATTTCTTGAGCTGCTTCGCCACGTCACGGCAAATCTCATTTGAAGCAGTCCTACACTAAAATATTTTTATAAAATGTGCCATACGGCCTCACATATGAATAGTAGAACTGCTCTTAGCAGCACTCACCTGGTCTATTTCAATCCCGTACCCATGACTGAGTCATGGCTGTGGGCGGGACAGGTCCAAGCAAATGCTGCATGAAGTAAATAGCCTGTGGACAAAGCCTGATGACTCAATGTGAACAGTCACCAACCGCCAAAATCTAGACAGATGGAATACATCCCAAATTGGGGTGCAAAGCAAGATGGAGGTCAACCACCGACCAATTCAATGAAGAAAAAACAAAAAGCAGCACCAAATGTGCACTACAGCACTAAACATTCCAAACTGTACTTATTTTAAAAATTTTGAGATTTTTGGCAAAAAATTGCAATTTCTTGAGCTGCTTCGCCACGTCACGGCAAATCTCATTTGAAGCAGTCCTACACTAAAATATTTTTATAAAATGTGCCATACGGCCTCACATATGAATAGTAGAACTGCTCTTAGCAGCACTCACCTGGTCTATTTCAATCCCGTACCCATGACTGAGTCATGGCTGTGGGCGGGACAGGTCCAAGCAAATTCTGCATGAAGTAAATAGCCTGTGGACAAAGCCTGATGACTCAATGTGAACAGTCACCAACCGCCAAAATCTAGACAGATGGAATACATCCCAAATTGGGGTGCAAAGCAAGGTGGAGGTCAACCACCGACCAATTCAATGAAGAAAAAACGAAAAGCAGCACCAAATGTGCACTACAGCACTAAACATTCCAAACTGTACTTATTTTAAAAATTTTGAGATTTTTGGCAAAAAATTGCAATTTCTTGAGCTGCTTCGCCACGTCACGGCAAATCTCATTTGAAGCAGTCCTACACTAAAATATTTTTATAAAATGTGCCATACGGCCTCACATATGAATAGTAGAACTGCTCTTAGCAGCACTCACCTGGTCTATTTCAATCCCGTACCCATGACTGAGTCATGGCTGTGGGCGGGACAGGTCCAAGCAAATGCTGCATGAAGTAAATAGCCTGTGGACAAAGCCTGATGACTCAATGTGAACAGTCACCAACCGCCAAAATCTAGACAGCTGGAATACATCCCAAATTGGGGTGCAAAGCAAGGTGGAGGTCAACCACCGACCAATTCAATGAAGAAAAAACAAAAAGCAGCACCAAATGTGCACTACAGCACTAAACATTCCAAACTGTACTTATTTTAAAAATTTTGAGATTTTTGGCAAAAAATTGCAATTTCTTGAGCTGCTTCGCCACGTCACGGCAAATCTCATTTGAAGCAGTCCTACACTAAAATATTTTTATAAAATGTGCCATACGGCCTCACATATGAATAGTAGAACTGCTCTTAGCAGCACTCACCTGGTCTATTTCAATCCCGTACCCATGACTGAGTCATGGCTGTGGGCGGGACAGGTCCAAGCAAATGCTGCATGAAGTAAATAGCCTGTGGACAAAGCCTGATGACTCAATGTGAACAGTCACCAACCGCCAAAATCTAGACAGATGGAATACATCCCAAATTGGGGTGCAAAGCAAGGTGGAGGTCAACCACCGACCAATTCAATGAAGAAAAAACAAAAAGCAGCACCAAATGTGCACTACAGCACTAAACATTCCAAACTGTACTTATTTTAAAAATTTTGAGATTTTTGGCAAAAAATTGCAATTTCTTGAGCTGCTTCGCCACGTCACGGCAAATCTCATTTGAAGCAGTCCTACACTAAAATATTTTTATAAAATGTGCCATACGGCCTCACATATGAATAGTAGAACTGCTCTTAGCAGCACTCACCTGGTCTATTTCAATCCCGTACCCATGACTGAGTCATGGCTGTGGGCGGGACAGGTCCAAGCAAATGCTGCATGAAGTAAATAGCCTGTGGACAAAGCCTGATGACTCAATGTGAACAGTCACCAACCGCCAAAATCTAGACAGATGGAATACATCCCAAATTGGGGTGCAAAGCAAGGTGGAGGTCAACCACCGACCAATTCAATGAAGAAAAAACAAAAAGCAGCACCAAATGTGCACTACAGCACTAAACATTCCAAACTGTACTTATTTTAAAAATTTTGAGATTTTTGGCAAAAAATTGCAATTTCTTGAGCTGCTTCGCCACGTCACGGCAAATCTCATTTGAAGCAGTCCTACACTAAAATATTTTTATAAAATGTGCCATACGGCCTCACATATGAATAGTAGAACTGCTCTTAGCAGCACTCACCTGGTCTATTTCAATCCCGTACCCATGACTGAGTCATGGCTGTGGGCGGGACAGGTCCAAGCAAATGCTGCATGAAGTAAATAGCCTGTGGACAAAGCCTGATGACTCAATGTGAACAGTCACCAACCGCCAAAATCTAGACAGCTGGAATACATCCCAAATTGGGGTGCAAAGCAAGGTGGAGGTCAACCACCGACCAATTCAATGAAGAAAAAACAAAAAGCAGCACCAAATGTGCACTACAGCACTAAACATTCCAAACTGTACTTATTTTAAAAATTTTGAGATTTTTGGCAAAAAATTGCAATTTCTTGAGCTGCTTCGCCACGTCACGGCAAATCTCATTTGAAGCAGTCCTACACTAAAATATTTTTATAAAATGTGCCATACGGCCTCACATATGAATAGTAGAACTGCTGTTAGCAGCACTCACCTGGTCTATTTCAATCCCGTACCCATGACTGAGTCATGGCTGTGGGCGGGACAGGTCCAAGCAAATGCTGCATGAAGTAAATAGCCTGTGGACAAAGCCTGATGACTCAATGTGAACAGTCACCAACCGCCAAAATCTAGACAGATGGAATACATCCCAAATTGGGGTGCAAAGCAAGATGGAGGTCAACCACCGACCAATTCAATGAAGAAAAAACAAAAAGCAGCACCAAATGTGCACTACAGCACTAAACATTCCAAACTGTACTTATTTTAAAAATTTTGAGATTTTTGGCAAAAAATTGCAATTTCTTGAGCTGCTTCGCCACGTCACGGCAAATCTCATTTGAAGCAGTCCTACACTAAAATATTTTTATAAAATGTGCCATACGGCCTCACATATGAATAGTAGAACTGCTCTTAGCAGCACTCACCTGGTCTATTTCAATCCCGTACCCATGACTGAGTCATGGCTGTGGGCGGGACAGGTCCAAGCAAATGCTGCATGAAGTAAATAGCCTGTGGACAAAGCCTGATGACTCAATGTGAACAGTCACCAACCGCCAAAATCTAGACAGCTGAAATACATCCCAAATTGGGGTGCAAAGCAAGGTGGAGGTCAACCACCGACCAATTCAATGAAGAAAAAACAAAAAGCAGCACCAAATGTGCACTACAGCACTAAACATTCCAAACTGTACTTATTTTAAAAATTTTGAGATTTTTGGCAAAAAATTGCAATTTCTTGAGCTGCTTCGCCACGTCACGGCAAATCTCATTTGAAGCAGTCCTACACTAAAATATTTTTATAAAATGTGCCATACGGCCTCACATATGAATAGTAGAACTGCTCTTAGCAGCACTCACCTGGTCTATTTCAATCCCGTACCCATGACTGAGTCATGGCTGTGGGCGGGACAGGTCCAAGCAAATGCTGCATGAAGTAAATAGCCTGTGGACAAAGCCTGATGACTCAATGTGAACAGTCACCAACCGCCAAAATCTAGACAGATGGAATACATCCCAAATTGGGGTGCAAAGCAAGATGGAGGTCAACCACCGACCAATTCAATGAAGAAAAAACAAAAAGCAGCACCAAATGTGCACTACAGCACTAAACATTCCAAACTGTACTTATTTTAAAAATTTTGAGATTTTTGGCAAAAAATTGCAATTTCTTGAGCTGCTTCGCCACGTCACGGCAAATCTCATTTGAAGCAGTCCTACACTAAAATATTTTTATAAAATGTGCCATACGGCCTCACATATGAATAGTAGAACTGCTCTTAGCAGCACTCACCTGGTCTATTTCAATCCCGTACCCATGACTGAGTCATGGCTGTGGGCGGGACAGGTCCAAGCAAATGCTGCATGAAGTAAATAGCCTGTGGACAAAGCCTGATGACTCAATGTGAACAGTCACCAACCGCCAAAATCTAGACAGATGGAATACATCCCAAATTGGGGTGCAAAGCAAGGTGGAGGTCAACCACCGACCAATTCAATGAAGAAAAAACAAAAAGCAGCACCAAATGTGCACTACAGCACTAAACATTCCAAACTGTACTTATTTTAAAAATTTTGAGATTTTTGGCAAAAAATTGCAATTTCTTGAGCTGCTTCGCCACGTCACGGCAAATCTCATTTGAAGCAGTCCTACACTAAAATATTTTTATAAAATGTGCCATACGGCCTCAAATATGAATAGTAGAACTGCTCTTAGCAGCACTCACCTGGTCTATTTCAATCCCGTACCCATGACTGAGTCATGGCTGTGGGCGGGACAGGTCCAAGCAAATGCTGCATGAAGTAAATAGCCTGTGGACAAAGCCTGATGACTCAATGTGAACAGTCACCAACCGCCAAAATCTAGACAGATGGAATACATCCCAAATTGGGGTGCAAAGCAAGGTGGAGGTCAACCACCGACCAATTCAATGAAGAAAAAACAAAAAGCAGCACCAAATGTGCACTACAGCACTAAACATTCCAAACTGTACTTATTTTAAAAATTTTGAGATTTTTGGCAAAAAATTGCAATTTCTTGAGCTGCTTCGCCACGTCACGGCAAATCTCATTTGAAGCAGTCCTACACTAAAATATTTTTATAAAATGTGCCATACGGCCTCACATATGAATAGTAGAACTGCTCTTAGCAGCACTCACCTGGTCTATTTCAATCCCGTACCCATGACTGAGTCATGGCTGTGGGCGGGACAGGTCCAAGCAAATGCTGCATGAAGTAAATAGCCTGTGGACAAAGCCTGATGACTCAATGTGAACAGTCACCAACCGCCAAAATCTAGACAGATGGAATACATCCCAAATTGGGGTGCAAAGCAAGGTGGAGGTCAACCACCGACCAATTCAATGAAGAAAAAACAAAAAGCAGCACCAAATGTGCACTACAGCACTAAACATTCCAAACTGTACTTATTTTAAAAATTTTGAGATTTTTGGCAAAAAATTGCATTTTCTTGAGCTGCTTCGCCACGTCACGGCAAATCTCATTTGAAGCAGTCCTACACTAAAATATTTTTATAAAATGTGCCATACGGCCTCACATATGAATAGTAGAACTGCTCTTAGCAGCACTCACCTGGTCTATTTCAATCCCGTACCCATGACTGAGTCATGGCTGTGGGCGGGACAGGTCCAAGCAAATGCTGCATGAAGTAAATAGCCTGTGGACAAAGCCTGATGACTCAATGTGAACAGTCACCAACCGCCAAAATCTAGACAGATGGAATACATCCCAAATTGGGGTGCAAAGCAAGGTGGAGGTCAACCACCGACCAATTCAATGAAGAAAAAACAAAAAGCAGCACCAAATGTGCACTACAGCGCTAAACATTCCAAACTGTACTTATTTTAAAAATTTTGAGATTTTTGGCAAAAAATTGCAATTTCTTGAGCTGCTTCGCCACGTCACGGCAAATCTCATTTGAAGCAGTCCTACACTAAAATATTTTTATAAAATGTGCCATACGGCCTCACATATGAATAGTAGAACTGCTCTTAGCAGCACTCACCTGGTCTATTTCAATCCCGTACCCATGACTGAGTCATGGCTGTGGGCGGGACAGGTCCAAGCAAATGCTGCATGAAGTAAATAGCCTGTGGACAAAGCCTGATGACTCAATGTGAACAGTCACCAACCGCCAAAATCTAGACAGATGGAATACATCCCAAATTGGGGTGCAAAGCAAGGTGGAGGTCAACCACCGACCAATTCAATGAAGAAAAAACAAAAAGCAGCACCAAATGTGCACTACAGCACTAAACATTCCAAACTGTACTTATTTTAAAAATTTTGAGATTTTTGGCAAAAAATTGCAATTTCTTGAGCTGCTTCGCCACGTCACGGCAAATCTCATTTGAAGCAGTCCTACACTAAAATATTTTTATAAAATGTGCCATACGGCCTCACATATGAATAGTAGAACTGCTCTTAGCAGCACTCACCTGGTCTATTTCAATCCCGTACCCATGACTGAGTCATGGCTGTGGGCGGGACAGGTCCAAGCAAATGCTGCATGAAGTAAATAGCCTGTGGACAAAGCCTGATGACTCAATGTGAACAGTCACCAACCGCCAAAATCTAGACAGATGGAATACATCCCAAATTGGGGTGCAAAGCAAGGTGGAGGTCAACCACCGACCAATTCAATGAAGAAAAAACAAAAAGCAGCACCAAATGTGCACTACAGCACTAAACATTCCAAACTGTACTTATTTTAAAAATTTTGAGATTTTTGGCAAAAAATTGCAATTTCTTGAGCTGCTTCGCCACGTCACGGCAAATCTCATTTGAAGCAGTCCTACACTAAAATATTTTTATAAAATGTGCCATACGGCCTCACATATGAATAGTAGAACTGCTCTTAGCAGCACTCACCTGGTCTATTTCAATCCCGTACCCATGACTGAGTCATGGCTGTGGGCGGGACAGGTCCAAGCAAATGCTGCATGAAGTCATGGGTACGGGATTGAAATAGACCAGGTGAGTGCTGCTGAGAGCAGTTCTACTATTCATATGTGAGGCCGTATGGCACATTTTATAAAAATATTTTAGTGTAGGACTGCCTCTAATGAGATTTGCCGTGACGTGGCGAGGCAGCTCAAGAAATTGCAATTTTTTGCCAAAAATCTCAAAATTTTTTTATAATAAGTACAGTTTGGAATGTTTAGTGCTGAAGTGCACATTTGGTGCTGCTTTTTGTTTTTTCTTCATTGAATTGGTCGGTGGTTGACCTCCACCTTGCTATGCACCCCAATTTGGGATGTATTCCATCTGTCTAGATTTTGGCGGTTGGTGACTGTTCACATTGAGTCATCAGGCTTTGTCCACAGGCTATTTACTTCATGCAGCATTTGCTTTGACCTGTCCCGCCCACAGCCATGACTCAGTCATGGGTACGGGATTGAAATAGACCAGGTGAGTGCTGCTGAGAGCAGTTCTACTATTCATATGTGAGGCCGTATGGCACATTTTATAAAAATATTTTAGTGTAGGACTGCCTCTAATGAGATTTGCCGTGACGTGGCGAGGCAGCTCAAGAAATTGCAATTTTTTGCCAAAAATCTCAAAAATTTTTTATAATAAGTACAGTTTGGAATGTTTAGTGCTGAAGTGCACATTTGGTGCTGGCTTTTTGTTTTTTCTTCATTGAATTGGTCGGTGGTTGACCTCCACCTTGCTATGCACCCCAATTTGGGATGTATTCCATCTGTCTAGATTTTGGCGGTTGGTGACTGTTCACATTGAGTCATCAGGCTTTGTCCACAGGCTATTTACTTCATGCAGCATTTGCTTTGACCTGTCCCGCCCACAGCCATGACTCAGTCATGGGTACGGGATTGAAATAGACCAGGTGAGTGCTGCTGAGAGCAGTTCTACTATTCATATGTGAGGCCTTATGGCACATTTTATAAAAATATTTTAGTGTAGGACTGCCTCTAATGAGATTTGCCGTGACGTGGCGAGGCAGCTCAAGAAATTGCAATTTTTTGCCAAAAATCTCAAAATTTTTTTATAATAAGTACAGTTTGGAATGTTTAGTGCTGAAGTGCACATTTGGTGCTGGCTTTTTGTTTTTTCTTCATTGAATTGGTCGGTGGTTGACCTCCACCTTGCTATGCACCCCAATTTGGGATGTATTCCATCTGTCTAGATTTTGGCGGTTGGTGACTGTTCACATTGAGTCATCAGGCTTTGTCCACAGGCTATTTACTTCATGCAGCATTTGCTTTGACCTGTCCCGCCCACAGCCATGACTCAGTCATGGGTACGGGATTGAAATAGACCAGGTGAGTGCTGCTGAGAGCAGTTCTACTATTCATATGTGAGGCCGTATGGCACATTTTATAAAAATATTTTAGTGTAGGACTGCCTCTAATGAGATTTGCCGTGACGTGGCGAGGCAGCTCAAGAAATTGCAATTTTTTGCCAAAAATCTCAAAAAATTTTTATAATAAGTACAGTTTGGAATGTTTAGTGCTGAAGTGCACATTTGGTGCTGGCTTTTTTTTTTTTTTTTGTTTTTTCTTCATTGAATTGGTCGGTGGTTGACCTCCACCTTGCTATGCACCCCAATTTGGGATGTATTCCATCTGTCTAGATTTTGGCGGTTGGTGACTGTTCACATTGAGTCATCAGGCTTTGTCCACAGGCTATTTACTTCATGCAGCATTTGCTTTGACCTGTCCCGCCCACAGCCATGACTCAGTCATGGGTACGGGATTGAAATAGACCAGGTGAGTGCTGCTGAGAGCAGTTCTACTATTCATATGTGAGGCCGTATGGCACATTTTATAAAAATATTTTAGTGTAGGACTGCCTCTAATGAGATTTGCCGTGACGTGGCGAGGCAGCTCAAGAAATTGCAATTTTTTGCCAAAAATCTCAAAAATTTTTTATAATAAGTACAGTTTGGAATGTTTAGTGCTGAAGTGCACATTTGGTGCTGGCTTTTTGTTTTTTCATCATAAGCTGCATGTAAGATTGAGTAAGCAGCTTCAAATCCGAGAAGGATTATAACAGATTGCAGTGAAAAGTTTCCCCCTTTCATTCCACATTAGTAATATTAAATTATGTAGCAATTTTTAAACAAAATATGAAATTATGAAAACCCAAGTGATCAAATGACACAGTTAAGTTTTACTTAATACAGTGATTATCTTACAGACAATCATATCCACAATGCTTTTTTTTGCTTCTTTTTATTTTTAATACTAGGTAGAGATATTAGGGGTCTCGTATAAGTTCGGGCTCTGAAGGTTTGGCGGGACTTTAGGTAAAGTTCGGATTGAGACCCAAACTTGACCTGAACCTCATTAGAAGTCAGTGATTGGGCAGTTTCGCTCTCTGCCCACATTCAGCCAGCCATAAACAGAACACTCCGGGGAGTGGGTGGACAGTTTTTCCAAATTTTTTTGAGTGCACATGTAACAGGGTGAAAATGTACGTAAGATAAATTTGCATGTTTGTTAATGTATTATATATATATTTATGCTATAACTTAAATGGCCACTAGGTATCACTAGAGGGCAGGCACACTGCTAGACAGTAAGGGGTTACATTAAGTTTCCCTGGTAATGTAGACACAGAGAGACGGTTGAAAATTTCAGTCAGGATCTGAGGGACTGTGCAAGAGAAAGACGGCTGTCGGTTTCTCGTGTTTGGATTTATAGGATTGCCTTTTTTTTTTCCTTTTGTGGACTGCGTACTCGTTTTTTTCTTTGGAGCTCCTACTGCCCCTGATGAGCGGAATTCATCCGAGTGAATTTTTCTCCAGAAACTGTTTGGATAAAATCATCTAAGAGTGAATCAGAAGCAGTCTGAGGGGACGGACACCATCTTGGGTGAAGACTTTAGTGAGTAGCAATTGACTAGAGACCGATCGGTGTATAATAGTCAGTCAGGGACAGATAGATAGATAGATAAGATAAAGGAGAAGGAAGGTTATTCTTCGACAGATTATTCACTGAGAAGGAGGAGCTGTGTTTCTTGTTTATCCTGAGGCGTTTGCTCTGAAGTTATTAGAGGTTAAGCTGTGTTGTGCTGATAATAACAGACTATTCTACCTTTGCTTCATCACACTGTCTGGGGGCAGTGAGGTACAGAATATTGCATAGAGGTACATGTACATACATTTACATGTTGCTGATTGTATATGGGAATGTGGCCGGGTACCCTGATTGAATTGTAAACAAAAGGGGAGGTTGTTGTAAGATTATATCCTTGTAGGGATCACGTCCCATTATCTGTAATAGTGCACCCGGGTAAGCCCCATTAATAGATAAGGGAGGGAGCGGTATAGTGGGGGGAAATATAGTCCAGTTCATCCCTACAGACCGACACTTGAAGTCCTCCAAGTTGCATAAACTGTTATTGTTTATTCCGGGCTGTTGTGGCCCATACATTGTAAGAGAACTGTTTTTTTTATAAAGAAAATTGTTATCCCCCATCTTTGTGTCCCTGGGTTTTCCATAGTGCCATCGTATCTTAATAGTCATAACGACCGGCATTCAGTCATTACACAGCGTACACCCCAAACTGCAACCCGAGGTCGCTCTGAATGCTCTGGAAGGGGATGCCCGCAAGGTTGTTCTGCTGAAACCAGAAGGCCAGCGGAAGACAGTGGATGAAATAATTCAGGTCTTGGAAAAGACTTTCGACCATGTGGCAGCGGCCGGACAACTGCGAGTACAGTTTTTCATTCGTACCCAGAGGAGCGGAGAACGTCTGATTCAGTATGGCATCGCATTGGAAGAATTGCGTCAGGAAATTAAGAAGAAGTCGAATGTAACGGTGGGCACTGAGGCCGAGGTTGATCGCAATTTACGGGATCAGTTCATTGAGGGGCTCCAAAATGAGATGTTAAGAAGTGAACTACTACTGAAGGCAAGGAGTACCCCTGGTGTTACCTACGCTGAAATACAAGAAGAGGCAGTGGTGCGGACCCAGGAGGTGAAGCCTGCCCCGAAATGGAGTAACATGCAGGTGGTTGACACAAGGGAACGAGTGCGGGACCATCCCCATCGAGATCGTGGACTGGTGCATGGAGATGAGTTCCTAGTGGGCAATAGGGTGCTGGTAGAAGTTACTCGCCCAGGTGGAAACAGTGGGAGGCTACACATTACATTGTGGTGGACAGACCATTTACAGGGGGAAGTGTGTACACTGTGATTCCTGAAGGATGTGTCGGGCCCCGTCGTACATTGCACCGGAACTGGTTGAAAAGGTGTAAGAGAAGGAGTGAGGAGCCGCGTCTGGAGGGTAGAGCAGAGGAGCAGGACCCTGCCAGACCCTACACCTGTAGTGGCTGCTGGCGTGGGAGAGAGGCTACCCAGTGGTGCCGCCTGAACACCACCTAGGGCAGTAGCAAAAGGTGGCGCAGTAAGGGGACTACCGGTAGACCAAGCCCGCACGGGAAAACAGGTCCCCAGAGCAGGAACCCATTTACTTGGCCTGCCAAACCTGATGGTGAGGGCACTGTATGTGCCTCATCAACCTACACAGAGTCCGCAGTATCAACAGCAATGAGGGGGCCCATAAGGAGGATCGAACCTGGAGCCATCTTATCCTTGGTCCACGCTGTCAGCAAATGGGCCAGAAAGGGGAGAACGGCAGTTGCGACTTCCCTGGGTGATTCCAGTAATACTACAAGTAGGAGTCACTCCAAACAAGAAGGGCTAGGAAGGCGAGTCAGCAGTCACCCCTACATCAGCCGGAGGGATACCTGGTTCTGCCTGGTTCATCATAGCATCGCCTGGGTTGACACACAGCTACCATCTGAAGGTGAGTAAAAACCCTGAAAGACATTGCTGCTTGTGTGTGAGTTCTTCTGTGACCTGTGGTACTCCACACTTACACTGGGCCCTGGGGCCAGCCTCACTCTCGGGAGGCCACAACAACTGACTGCATCTACCATCAGCCCCAGGCGTTCCCTAAACTGCAGTGGCGGTCACCCCCTGACCGTAATTACCGAGAGTGGCGTCACAATTCCCATTGAAGTTAACCTGACCTGCCTGTTGTCAGAAGAATCCCAGCACGTGAAGTCCCTGAAGACGCTGAGGCGACCTGAAGGTAATGCGGGGCTACACAGATACCGTGAGGAAGGGCAGATTGCACAATACCCTGTGACAACCTGATAGGCCAGGGCGTCACACTAATAACTCATCAAAATTCACAATTCCACCTGCTTTGGAAGTAGAAATGGCCCTCTAACCTCTTGGGCGCCTGTGCGGCTGCACAGGTTGCACCAATGATATGTCCACCCCTGCACATGTACACATTGCACATATACATGTAAAAAAAAATATACATATGTACAAAACACATTGGGAAGTTTTGCATTACTTCAAGACAATATGGATTTTATGTGGAATTTTTAATACGCATCAATAAAGGAGACTTGTATGTCCATGGAACTGGATTTCTTCTCCTTGCTTTAATTTTCAAATGTTTTGGTAACTTTGCTCTGGACAGGACTGGAATCAGGCATCACTGGTAAGCTGGACTTTGTCTCTTTACATTTCCTGCAACTGCAAAACTGTAACTAAAAACTTTTTATCCTAAATAACCCCTTTTAATATTAATATACACAAGAAAAGAGGGGGAAACAGGAGTTTAAAGTGCATATAAAACTTTTTTTTTATTTTAATTTAATACAGCAATATAAATATATTTGATAAGGATGAAAAACAAGCTTGGGCTGAAAGACTAAAGCCCACTTTACACGTTGCAATTAGTTGTACAATCGCATTTGCGATGTGACACGCCCAGGTTGCATACGGGATCTATGAGATTTCACGTTGGTCGTTCATTTGCTGTCACACGAGCGTTAGTAGTCTATGTTAAATTGATCAATGTTATGTGCGATCCTTTAGATCATGTGCTCTGTGACGTATGCATTGGGCACCTTTTTTTTTTTTTTATTTATTGACTTGACAAGCATGTGTAATGTGTAGGGATGCGTTTTTACTATGTCATCTGCCATTCAGCTCTGCTACATGGCCGCTAACAGCAGACACAGACAGCCATGTAGCAGAGCTGAATGGCAGATGACAGCAGACACAGACAGAGCCGCACTGTCAGAATGAACTCGGGTGAACTTCACCCGACTTCATGGTCATGCTGCGGCTCTGTCTGTGCCGCGTCCTGATTAGCGGTCACCAGTGAAGACTCACCGGTGACCGCTAATCTCCTGAGTAACTGAAGTTAGCAGCCCTCTCTCATACTCACCAATCCCCGATCCCCGGCGCTGCACGGCTTTCTCACTGCTCCGGCGGCTTTTACTGTTTTGAAAAAGCCGGCCGCCCATTAAACAATTTCGTATTCCCTGCTTTCCCCGCCCACCAGCGCCTATGATTGGTTACAGTGAGACACGCCCCCACTCTGAGTGACAGGTGTCACACTGCACCCAATCACAGCAGCCGGTGGGCGTGTCTATACTGTGTAGTGAAATAAATAATTAAATAATTAAAAAAAACGGCGTGCGGTTCCCCCCATTTTTAAAACCAGCCAGATAAAGCCATACGGCTGAAGGCTGGTATTCTCAGGATGGGGAGCTCCACGTTATGGGGAGCCCCCCACCCTAACAATATCAGCCAACAGCCGCCCAGAATTGCCGCATACATTATATGCGACAGTTCTGGGACTGTACCCGGCTCTTCCCGATTTGCCCTGGTGCGTTGGCAAATCGGGGTAATAAGGAGTTATTGGCAGCCCATAGCTGCCAATAAGTCCTAGATTAATCATGTCAGGCGTCTATGAGACACCCTCCATGATTAATCTGTAAGTTACAGTAAATAAACACACACACCAGAAAAAATCCTTTATTAGAGATAAAAACACACACATATACCCTGGTTCACCACTTTAATCAGCCCCAAAAAGCCCTCCTTGTCCGGCGTAATCCAGGATGATCCAGCGTCGCATCCAGCGCTGCTGCATGGAGGTGACCGGAGCCGCAGCAGACACAGCCGCTCCGGTCACCTCCACACAGCAAATGAACACAGCCGCACGATCAGCTGCTGTCACTGAGGTTACCCGCGGCCACCGCTGCATCCACCGGTGGCCGCGGGTAACCTCAGTGACAGCAGCTGATCGCCAGGGCAAATCGGGAAGAGCCGGGTACAGTCCCAGAACTGTCGCATATAATGTATGCGGCAATTCTGGGCCGCTGTTGCCTGATATTGTTAGGGTGGGGGGCTCCCCATAACGTGGAGCTCCCCATCCTGAGAATACCAGCCTTCAGCCGTATGGCTTTATCTGGCTGGTTTTAAAAATGGGGGGAACCGCACGCCGTTTTTTTAATTATTTAATTATTTATTTCACTACACAGTATAGACACGCCCACCGGCTGCTGTGATTGGGTGCAGTGTGACACCTGTCACTCAGAGTGGGGGCGTGTCTCACTGTAACCAATCATAGGCGCTGGTGGGCGGGGAAAGCAGGGAATACGAAATTGTTTAATGGGCGGCCGGCTTTTTCAAAACAGTAAAAGCCGCCGGAGCAGTGTGATTGCTGTGCAGCGCCGGGGATCGGGGATCGGTGAGTATATGAGAGAGGGGGATAGACTGACATGGACAGAGAGAGAGGGACAGAGATAGTGACGGACTGACAGAAATTAGTGCATGACAGACATTGTGAGGCGCTTCAGAACGCAGCTTTTCAGCTGCGCTCTGAAGCAGACCTTTTTTAAGCTGCGGTGCAGAGCGCACACCTGCGCACATAGCATCAGACATCAAAATCGTATAAGGGATGTCACACGTTACAATTGACTAGGTTCGTGCAACAAAACGCTCAATTCTAGAGAATGATACGATGTGTTTGCGATCAACGGTTTTGCGTTCAATCCTGATCGCATGTAGCTGTCACACGCAGATACCTCACAAACGATGCCGGATGTGCGTCACTTACAACTTGACCCCAACGACGGATTGTGAGATATATTGAAGCGTGTGTAGCGGGCTTAACACACTGTTCCCAAGAAGCTCACCCCACAACAGTCATCTTATAGCGAAGGGGTGCTAAGAGTGGGTAAACAACTATTCGAACAGGGAATAAAGTGCCACGTGCATATGTCATAATCAAATCTAAAGAAATGAGATGACAATTGTCAAATCAAAATATTTGGAATAGAAAGACAAGGTTCATCCAAGAGAAGCATATGGGCACTTACCCCTGCAATCTGTTAGTACAAGGTAACAGCAGAACCTGATGGTGTGACCTCCGATAGCTGTTTCGCGGGACAAATGTCCACTTCTTCGTGTTATTTGTTTCTTTTCTCTTTCCATTTCCTGCAACTGTAACTAAAACGTTTTTTAGCCTGAACAACCCCTTTAATATTAAATCTAATATTATGTTGTGGTGTTTATAATTATTAGTGATTAGAGATGGTCATACTCGCAGATACCCGGGATCAGCAGGTCCAACTGGGTTAGCGAAAAATCCTGGTTCAGACCCGGAATTGATCCCAGATATCTGGCCAAATACCGGTCCCCATATAAGTCTATGGGGACCATAATCCGATGCTTTAAAATGGTGGTAGAAGGGATAGGGGGATTGGAGCAGGAGCATTATACTCACCGAGTCTCGGTGCGGCTCTGACGGTACTTTCAGGGCCGCTCATTATCCTTCACACACATTCAAGGCTTCCTCCGCCCACCGGCAGTCCCTGTGTCTCTGATTGGTTGCAGTAAGACACGCCCCCACCCTGTGTGACAGCATGTCTGATTGCAACAAATCAGAGGCTCTGTGTGTACAGCTCTATTGCTGCAAAAATAAATAAATAAAAAAATTGTCATAGATATTCAGCACAGATAAAGCATGCAGCTACAGGCTGCAGTACCCAGCTGTGTGCTTTTCTTGGCTGTGTATCAAAATAAGAGGACCCACATTGCCTTTTTTTTAAATTATTTAAATAAATAATTCAAACAAAGACGTGCGGTCCCCCCAAATTTTGATACCCGGCCACGATAAAGCTGACAGCTAGGAGCTGGTATTCTCATGCTGAGGAGGGCCATGTTCCACTAGCCTAAAAATAGAAGCCTGCAGCCACCCAAGATTGTTGCATCCATTATATGTGACAATCCCAGAACTGTACCCGGCTCATCCTGGATGCCCTGGTGTGGTGACGATTGGAGTTATAAGGGACTAATAACAGCTCACAGCTGCCATTAAGCCCTAGATTAGTAATGACAGGCATCTATGAGACCCCCCATTACTAATCTGTAAGGGAAAAGAAATAAACACAAACACTCAAAAATCCTTTATTTGAAATAAAATACAAAAAAACCTCTTTCACCCTTTATTAACTCCCAAAACACTCAGGTCTAACATAATCCACATGAGGTCCCACAATGAATCCACCTCTGCTACATCGAAGTGACAGCGTGTGGCCATAGAACATGAACACCTTCTTTGAGCTACAGGCAGAGAATGAGCCGTGCGATGAGTGGTGACATGACTCAAGTTATTTGTGGTCACAGCTGGAGGTTTCCATGATCCTCCACCTGTGATCTCAGGTAACCTCACCTGAGGTCACTCAGTTCAGTGAGGTCACCTGACAATGCTGACAGGCTGACTTTTCTTAAAATGAACAAGGCTTTGATAGACCCAGACGTCTCAATCCCAATGGATGACAGAAGCCAAACATAAAGTCAACTAAAATGTTTGTTTATTATATTGCATTCTAATGCACCCCTTTCCACCCAAATAAGGGTATACACTTCCTGTTTTCTTCCTTTGTCCTCCTCCTCCATATCAAGAGAGTTGTGATAAGACCCTTGCTCTTAATTTTTTCAGTATGTGATGTTCTACTACACAATTTTTAGAGCTCTACCATTAATAATCTCATATATACAGTGGCGAACAAAAGGGTAACAATGTTTTGAACATTTGACTTTCATATCTCACCATGCACTACATCTTTGAGCATGAGACTGCCTTAATTTTATAGAAAAAATGTTTGTCTGTTTTTTGTATTGCATTCCAATGCACCCCTTAAGACCCAAATAAGGGTATACAATTCCTGTTTTCTTCCTCTTTTGTGTCCTCCTACTCCTCCTTCATATCAAGAGGGTCATAATACGACCCTTGCTCTTCATTTTTTTTAGGATGTAATTTTATACTACACACGTTTTACAGACTTACCTCTAATAATCTTATATATGCAATGACGAACAAAAGGGTAACAATGTTTTGAGCTTTTGACTTTCAGGCTCCATATCTCACCATCCACTACATCTTTGAGAATGAGACTACCTTAATTTTATAGACAATCATCTTGGCTATCTCATACATAACATTGCCTTGCAATCATTTAGCATATAATTAGTTATGCAGATTCTAATAATGTTACTGTATTGTTACTGTTTTGCTTCTGGTGGTTGAATTTTTTTTCCTGTTGTGCGGTAGCAACCGCCTACATTGCAAATAGCTGCTCCGTATCACAGTGGCGGAGGTCTTTTGCAATGAAAAATCTGGAATGTTCACTCTTGTAGTTCCACAAGTCTTACAGTACGTTCGCTGCACCTGCGGCCTCCCTGGGCCACTCATTGCATTTGCATGGCTTTCCCCATCCACCGGCCAGCATGGCATCTGTTATTGGTTGCAGTCAGATGTGCCCCTAGCCTTTATGACAGCGTCTGCCTGCTTCCACACACAGACGCTGTCTGCGGGTCAAACGAGCAGAGGAGGAAACATCTCCGGCGTGGGTCATCCTGGGTCTCCCAGTGCACGATTCATGCATGGGAGTCCCAGGCTGAGCAGAGAAGGAAACCTCACTGGCACTGCTCATACTGAGCTTCCTGCTTCATGAAGCAAGTTGCTGAGGCAGAACAGAGGAGTACATATTGCCAGTCTAGGAGTTACATTCCTTACCAAAGGTAAAAAAATATTTTGTGGCCCTCCTTTACATCTTTTTCAGGGTGTATTGGAGTATATCCTTCTAATTTTTGACAGACATTGCATATTGTGAGTAAAGTTTACCAGTCTAGGAGTCACACTCCTTACGAATGGGAAAGGATTGTTTTCAGAGGCCTTCTACATCTCTTCCAGGGTGAATCAGAGTGCCTCCTTCTAATTTTTGGCAACCTTGCACATAGTCCATACGCTTGACAAGTCTAGGAGTGCTAATCCTTCTAAATGGGAGAAAAAGGTGTTGAAAGGCCTTCCTTTAGGTCTCTTCAAGGGTGTACTGCAATCCCTCCTTTAAATTTGTCCTACCTTTTGCACTAAGTGCAAAGGCGTTAGCAGTGGGGAAGTCTTTCTGGTTTTAAAGCTCTCTCTCTGAACATGAGGCTCTGAGAAAATGGCCACGGACAGTGACTCAACACACACTTCATATAGGTGTACGTGCGCCACTTTTGGGTGCTCCTTGCCTTGTAAAGGCCTCTCACTGAGTACAAAATTGAATCAAAGTACTGACTCTACGTCTCTTGCTTTCTGTATTGCAATGACACCTTGTAATTTAAGTCAGATCTCGCACTGAGTGCGTAGCCTTCTCCAATTTCGGAGTTAGATTCTTTGTCATAGTGTACCAATTGAATCAGAGTCTCTCCCTTATGTCTCTTGCTGTCGATATTGCAGTCCATCCTTATAATATTTATCAGCCCTTGTACTTAGTAGATAGGTTTTATCAGTCTATGAGTCCCACTCCTTAAAAATGGTCAAAAAATGTCTGACGCCTGCCTCTTTGTGTCTTACAGGAGGTATTGCAGTACCACCTTCTAATTTTCGCAGCTCTTGGACTTAATGCACAAGCTTTATGAGTGAAGGAGTCCCACTACCTAACAATTTTAACAAAATGTGTATGAGGCCCTCCTTTATGTGTAATACAGTCATGGCCAAAAGTTTTGAGAATGCTTAAGTTTTTCTAATGGCAATTTGCATATACTCCAGAATGTCATAAAGAGTGATCAGCTTAACAGCAATTACTTGCAAAGTCAATATTGGCTAAGAAAATGAACTTCAACCCCCAAAACACATTTCAACATCATTGCATTCCTGCCTTTAAAAGGAGCAGCTAACATTGTTTTAGTGATTGTTCCATTAACACAGGTGTGGGTGTTGATGAGGACAGGGCTGGCGATCAATCAGTCATGATTAAGTAAGAATGACACCACTGGACACTTTAAAAGGAGGCTGGTGCTTGGTATCATTGTTTCTCTTCAGTTAACCATGGTTATCTCTAAAGAAACACGTGCAGCCATCATTGCTCTGCACAAAAATGGCCTAACAGGGAAGAGTATCGCAGCTATAAAGATTGCACCTCAGTCAACAATCTATCGCATCATCAAGAACTTCAAGGAGAGAGCTTCCATTGTTGCCAAAAAAGCTCCAGGGCGCCCAAGAAGGACCAGCAAACGCCAGGACCGTATCTTAAAACTGTTTCAGCTGCGGGATCAGACTACCAGCAGTGCCGAGCTAGCTCAACAATGGCAGCAGGCTGGTGTGAGTGCTTCTGCACGCATTGTGAGGCGGAGACTGCTTGAGCAAGGCCTGGTTTCAAGGAGGGCAGCAAAGAAGCCACTTCTCTCCAGAAAAAAATATCAGGGACCGACTGATATTCTGCAAAAGGTACAGGGAGTGGACTGCTGAGGACTGGGGTAAAGTCATTTTCTCAGATGAATCCCCTTTTCGTTTGGGACATCTGGAAAACAGCTTATTAGGAGAAGAAGAGGTGAGCGCTACCACCAGTCTTGTCTCATGCCAACTGTTAAGCATCCTGAAACAATTCATGTGTGGGGTTGCTTCTCAGCCAAGGGAATCGGCTCACTCACAGTCTTGCCTAAAAACACAGCCATGAATAAAGAATGGTACCAGAATGTCCTCCAAGAGCAACTTCTCTAAACTGTCCAAGAGCAGTTTGGCGCCCAACAATGCCTTTTCCAGCATGATGCAGCACCTTGCCATAAAGCAAAGGTGATCACTAAATGGCTCATGGAACAAAACATAGAGATTTTAGGTCCATGGCCTGGAAACTCCCCAGATCTTAATCCCATTGAGAACTTGTGGGTAATCATTAAGAGACGGGTGGACAAACAAAAACCAACAAATTCTGGCAAAATGAAAGCATTGCTTATGCAAGAATGGACAGCTATCAGTCAGGATTTGGTCCAGAAGTTGATTGAGAGCATGCCAGGGAGAATTGCAGAGGTCCTGAAGAAGAAGGGTCAACACTGCAAATATTGACTTGCTGCATTAACTCATTCTAACTGTCAATATAACCTTTTGGTACTCATAATATGATTGCAATTATATTTCTGTATGTGATGTAAACATCAGACAAACACAATTAAAAACCAGAGGGCAACAGATCATGTGAAACTATAATTTTGGTGTCATTCTCAAAACTTTTGGCCATGACTGTACAAGGTGTATCGGAGTCCCTCTTCCTTCCAATTTTTGGCAGTTTTTGCATTATCTGCATAGACATTGTGAGTTTCAGAGTCTCTGCATAAATGAAACAGGATTTGTCTGACCATGTCACACCACACCACATGCCCAGTTAAGGTAGTAAAATCTAAAAATTACATTTACTGGCGACTACCCTTTGGTGTAGTTTTATTTACACCTATACTATATCATCTAATGTAATCATAGGCGATGGGAAAATACGATAAGAAATGGACTGGCTATTAAGGCTATGTTCACACTTTGCATTTTTATAGCAGTTTTTTTTTGCAGTGTTTTTAAAGAGTTTTATGTAAATTTAAAAGCTGATTTCCGTAAAAACTATGAGATTTCATAAATCTAGTGCACAGAATTGTTTTTTTTCATTACTCAAATGGTAAAATGTTACATTTTTGAAAGAAGCAGCATGTTAATTCTTTCAATGTGTTTGCAGTTTTTTTTTCAACATTGAAAGCAATGAGAAAGTACAAAAACTCATCAAAAACGTTTTGTGTGGAGAAGGTGTTTTTTTTCTTCTCTTTTATTTTTTTTCTTATAAAAAATAATGCTCCACCACTAATAATTATGCTTCTTAAAACTACAAGAGTTGTCAACTTATGAAACAGCGAGTACCATTCAATGTAAAATATTACTTTACAACTATAAAATCTTATCACCAATATTATTAATGTGGTAATCTTTGCAAACAAGTCAATATAAACTTTGTGTGATTTGATGTCTCACTTTGCGCTGTAATTATGTTAGCCGTCATTATATCGATTTAGCATCACACAATAATTATCATTTAGTTAGAGCTTTGAGCAATTGCACCCAATCTGATGACTCCAGTTGATTGCCTCTAAATAGTAGCTTATCTAGTGTTTCTTTTGTGAAACAATTCTCCAATAATAAAAAGAGAATAAAAGGCATTGTGTGAAAATATAGGATTTTATTATCATTTGAGGTAATATACAAGTGAATCTCAATAAATTAGAATATCATTAAAAAGTCAATTTATTTCCATAATTCAATACAAAAAGGGAAACACATATTATATAGAGTCATTACACACAGAGTACTCTATTTCAAGTGTTTATTTCTGATAATGTTGATGATTATGGCGTACCCGCCCCGGTCGTTTGTGCGTCATGGGCAAATCGCTGTCCCTGTCGAACAAAGTCGTTAAACCGCCGTCACATGTACTTACCTGCAGAGCGACTTCGCTGTGGGCTGCAAACATCCTCTTCCTGAAGGGTGTGGACGTTTGGCGTCACAGCGACGTCACACAGCCACTGGCCAATAGAAGCGGAGGGGCAAAGATGAGCGGGACGTAAACATCCCGCCCACCTCCTTACTTCCGCATAGCCGGCTGGTGCCGCGGGACGCAGGTAAGCTGTGTTCATCGTTCCTGGGGTGGCATACGGAGCGATGTGTGCTAGCCCAGGTACAATGAACAACCGGCGCCATGAAAAATAAACAATTTTTTTAAAAATAAGCGGCGTGTACACGACTCACGATTTGTGACCGATTCTGCGTCGCTCGGAGGTGTCACACGAGACGACGTCGTGAACGATGCCGGATGTGCGTCACGAAAACCATGACCCCAACGATGCATCGCACGATAGATCGTCTCGTGTGACGCCCGCATTACAGCCACTGAAAACTCAAGAATCATCTCAGAAAATTAGAATATTATAAGACCAACTAAAAAAATTATTTTAAACTCAGAAATATTGGCCTACTGAAAAGTATGTACGGTAAATGCACTCAATACTTGGTCGGGGGGCTTCTTTTGCATGAATTACTGCATCAATGCGGTGCGGCATGGAGGTGATCATCCTGTGGCACTGCTGAGGTATTATGGAAGCCCAGGTTGCTTTGATAGCGGCCTTCAGCTCGTCTGCATTGTTTGGTATGGTGTCTATCATCTTCCTCATGACAATACCCCATAGCTTTTCTATGGTGTTTAGGTTATGCGCGTTTGCTGGTCAATCAACTACAGTGATTCTGTGGTTATTAAACCAGGTATTGGTACTTTTGGCAATGTGGAGAGGTGCCATGTCCTGCTGGAAAATGAAATTTCCATCTACAAAAAGCTTGTTGGCAGCGGGAATCATAAAGTGCTCTAAAATTTCCTGGTAGACGGCTGCGCTGAATTTGGTCTTGATAAAACACAGTGGACCTACACCAGTAGATGACATGGCTCCCCAAACCATCACTGATTGTGGAAACTTCACACTAGACCGCAAGCAGCTTGGATTGTGTGCCTCTCCACTCTTCCAACAGACTCTGGGACCTTGATTTTCAAATGAAATGCAAAATTTACTTTCATCTGAGTACGACGCTTCTGGTGTTGTCTATTGGTCATGAGCAGCTTGACGCAAGGAATACAACAGTTGTAGCCCATGTCCTGGATATGTCTGTGTGTGGTGGCTCTTGAAGCACTCCAGCAGCAGTCGACTGCTTGTGAATCTCCCCCAAACTTTTGAATGGCCTTTTCTTGGATACAGCACTCTGTAATCAGCCAGCTTCTTTAGCAATGCCCTTTTGTGGCTTACCCTCCTTATGGAGTGTGTCAATGACTACCTATGTCAGCACTTTTCCCCATGATTGTGTATCCTACTTAAACAGACTAAAGGGGGCTTTACACGCTACGATATCGCCAATGCAAAGTCGTTGGGGTCACGGAATTTGTGATGCACATCCGGCCGCATTAGCGATGCCGTTGCGCGTGACACCTATGAGCGATTGTGCATCGTCACAAAAAAAAAACGTGCAAAATCGCTCATCGGTGACATGGGGGTCCATTCTCAATTATCGTTACTGCAGCAGTAACAAAGTTGTTCCTCGTTCGTGCGGCAGCACACATCGCTCCGTGTGACGCCGCAGGAACGAGGAACCTCTCCTTACCTGCCTCCCGGCCACAATGCGGAAGGAAGGAGGTGGGCGGGATGTTACATCCCGCTTATCTCTGCCCCTCCACTTCTACTGGGCGGCGGTTCAGTGACGCTACTGTGACGTCGCTGTGATGCTAAACGAACCGCCCCCTTAGAAAGGAGGCGGTTCACCGGTCACAGCGACGTCACCGGGCAGGTAAGTAGTGTGACGGGTCTCGGCGATGTTGTGCGGCACGGGCAGCGATTTGCCTGTGTCGCACAACAGATGGGGGCGGGTACCCACGCTAGCGATATCGCAGCGTGTAAAGCGGCCTTTAGGAACCATTTTAAGTGCTTAGGAAGCCTTTGCAGGTGCTTTGTGGTAATTATTTTAATTTTCTGAGATAATGACTTTTGGGTTTTCATTGGCTGTAAGCCATAATCATCAACATTAACAGAAATACACACTTGAAATAGATCACTCTGTTTGTAATGACGCTATATAATATCTGTGTTTCCCTTTTTGTATTGAATTACTGAAATAAATTACATTTTTGATGATATTCTAATTTATTGAGATGCACTTGTATGTTTAAAAGTTTAGGTCTTTGATAAGCCATAACATTGAAAGATAATTCTTCAAGTTGCTTAATTTGGAATAAGGTAAACTGTGGTATCAATTTGGAGTGTTCTAGCATATTATATCCCAAAATGATTTACAAATGACCTGCATATGTACTTAACTGTGCAACCAAGGTACAGTCTACTGCCAAGTATATGAATAAATATACAAACCTGCCAATGTCCCATACCAGAAGAAAGGAGGAGGCTCCCCAAACACACATCAATGTATATTTTGCCGGGGAAGTGAGTGTTCCCACAAATGGCTTCTTCAGGGAGGGAGAAACCATACGTGGGAACACTCACTTCCCCGGCGAAACGTAAGTTGGTGGGTGTTGGGTACCCTCCTTTCTTCTGCTATGGGACATTGGCACTGGTAACTTTAGGAGCATTTGGCACTTTATTAGGTATGTGCAATACTGCATACAATTGTTATAGATCATACGGGCACATGTTTACCTTGCAGGCTATTTAGGGACGTGTGATGGGGATTGAAACTTCAGCTTTCTATTACAAAGCAACCGCTTTTGGCTCGTTTGCACCATTTTATTGGGGAACCACAGAGATAATATAGGGTATATGTTTCATATTCTTAACTTTCCCTGCCTATGCTGTATTGGCATGTTACCTGCTATATTTATCTGATGCCTGTTACATATATTTATTTAAAGATGATTTTTTTCTGTGCCACTCATTTCACCAGACTTATGTGTCCTGTGGTTTTTTATGTCACTATTTGTCTGTTTTTATGTGTGCAACTATTTTTTGTACTTAATAAAATATTTTGCTAACACATATAACTCTTGTCTAAAGATGAGCGAGCCTCTAAAGGCTCGAGTTTGGTTCGGTTCGTCGAACAGAGGCCGCGTTTGAGTTCGGCTCGATGAACCGTTCAACGAACCTCTCAAACCCCATTGAAAACAATGGGAGGCAAACACAAACACATAAAAACACATAGAAACCTTCAAAGGTGTCCAAAAGGTGACAAACAACTCCCAAGACAACACAAACACATGGGAAAGTGACAAGGACATATAATCATGCGAAAACAAAACAGCTGGACGTGGAAAAAGAAGAGGAGACACAGATATGAGTATGTTTCGCTCACCGAGGAGCGGCGAGCGTCCGCAGGTGGACTCACTGGACCGTGCCCCGGACTCCCCTGAGAAGGCGACCAGCAGCGAACCCCTATACAGGGACTGTGCGGTGCCTCCCCAGAAGGCCTAGAAGCACGGCAGCCAGGAACCGGTGGTAGGAGTCTCTGTACGGCCAGGCGTAGCTTGGGTACGATGTCCGCAGCAGGTAAAACAGGGGTGTGGCACCGGAGATGGTCACAGTAGGTGGCACGGAGACTTTCACTGCAGGTATGGCGGGGGACGTCCACTGCGGGTATGGCCGGTGACGTCCACTGTGGGTATGGCCGGTGTCGTCCACTGCGGGTATGGCCGGTGATGGCCAGTCCACAGTCGGAAGGTACAGATGGTACTACGGTGAGATAGAGTATTAGTAACGGGCAGGTAACACACAGATAACAGTAGTACAAAGGGGCCTGAACACTAGCAGGGCTCTAGTAGAAGCGTTGCTCGGGCGCCTGCTGCCGGGAAAGGTGAACCTAAATAGTCTTTAGGTAACAGAGTATATGCAAGTGAACATCGATGCCATTACTGTGCAACTTGAGCCTTGCTCATTTTAGGCTTCCAATCAGGATAAATTGCCTGAGCTCGCCACGTACGCCTTGGTGATCTTGTCGTGTCCCGCAGTAAGTGTTCTCTCAGAACGTGTCTTCAGTGCTGCTGGGGGTGTGCTGACCGATAAGCGCACGCGTCTGTCCACTGCCAATGTGGACAGACTAACGTTCATCAAGATGAGCAAGTCATGAATCACAGAGGACTTTTCTACCCCTGTGTCATCCAGGGGAGGAGAAAAGCTGGTGTATTTTTGAGAGTGCTTCATGCAAAGCATCTTTTTAAGATTGAAACTGGGGGAAAACTGATGCCAGTGAAGTGGTGTGTGTGTGCATGGTCCAATTTTTGAAAACGAGGGAGACTGTGGTTGGAGTCCCCTTGCTTTTTTCAAACAGAACCAAGATGAACAAGTCATGGATCACAGAGGACTTTTCTACCCCTGTGTCATCCAGGGGAGGCGAAAGGCTGGTGTATTTTTTACAGTGCTTCATGCAAAGCATCTTTTTAAGATTGAAACTGGGGGACAACTGATGCCAGTGAACTGGTGTGTGTGTGTGGCCCAAATTTTGGAAATGAGGGAGACTGTGGTTGGAGTCCCCTTCCTGTGTTTTACATGCTTTTAGAAGAGCATGACATGGCTTTGAGGTTGACTTTCAGCATCTGCAAACTGTTGGCTACAGAAATGCTGCCTTTCCAACCTTTTGAACCGAGGATTTTCGAGACCTTATGCCCATCGTAGTGCCCCAAGAGCCGATGCTCAGTCACCACTCCTTTTCCAAGAAAGGCGTGCCCGCGCTACGCCAGCATGTCGCACACAACATCACCGCTTCCTTGAGAAAGTCTGTGTGTGACAGGGTGCATTTCACCACAGATACTTGGACCAGTAAGCATCGACAGGGGCGGTACATGTCGCTGGCTGGGCACTGGGTAACTATGGTGAGAGATTGAGAAGGGTCTGCTGTACAAGTCTTTCCGTCACCACGAGTTGTGTGTCAATCCTTCCTCTGTATGTAGAGGTTCCTACACTGCTTCTGCCTCTTCAACCTCGTCTAGGTCCTCAACCTCCGCCTAAAACCTGTATTGTAAGGCCACCGGCGTTGTAACTGTGCACAAGGAATCACGCACACCTCCTTACTATGCTGTCAGCAGAGCTCAATGGCATCAGGTGGTCGACTTTTTACTTTGAAATGTCTGGGAAATGTGACTCACACCGCTGAGGAGTTGCGGATGGTAAGTAGAGTTGAGCGCGGTTCGTGGTTCGAGGTTCTCCAGTTCTAGGCTCGAGTGATTTTGGGGCCTGTTCTAGATCGAACTAGAACTCGAGCTTTTTGCAAAAGCTCGATAGTTCTAGAAACGTTCGAGAACGGTTCTAGCAGCAAAAAAACAGCTAATTCCTAGCTTGGTTTCCGCTGTAATAGTGTAAGTCACTCTGTGAATCACACTATTATGACATTTCAGTGTATAGTGTGCGTGAACAGCGCCTTCAGATCACTGCTGTTTCTATAATGGCGATCGCCATTTTTTTTTTTTTTCCTTGTCTTCCTTCCCTAAGCACGCGCGTGTAGTGGGGCGGGCCAGCATGTCAGCCAATCCCAGACACACACACAGCTAAGTGGACTTTTAGCCAGAGAAGCAACGGCATGTGTGATAGGATGTCCATGTCACATGTCCCTGCATTATAAAACCGGACATTTTCCTCCAGGACACCATTATCTCTTCTGCGTCTTTGGTGTCAGACATCACTGTCGCAGCTCCGTCCTCCTGAGTCCTATCGCCGATACAGCTGTATGCGCTCCATACACAGCGCTGGACAGCTTAGGGATAGCACTTTCTAGCAGTCCTTTTAAGGGCTCAAACCGTTAGGGTCAGAGCCATAGGTGACAGGTCCTGAAAACAGCGACAGCGTCTGTGTAGCCAAGGTCAGGGATTTCCTCCCTGCATTTCCCTATTAGGAGGGAATAGAAAGGCAGGCTTCCATTCCTCTACCCAGACCCACAATCCTGGCACTGTACCCTCCTGTCCTCTGCACACTCCAACTCATTATAACTAAGCCATTATACTAGCAAACACTCAGTGTACCTAGTGGCATCCTAAACGTGGCTATTGGACTTTGCTATAGTCCCACTAGTGCAAAGACATTTGCAGAGCACGTCTGCCTGCATTGCACACTCCAACTCATTATAACTAAGCCATTATACTAGCAAACACTCAGTGTACCTAGTGGCATCCTAAACGTGGCTATTGGACTTTGCTATAGTCCCACTAGTGCAAAGACATTTGCAGAGCACGTCTGCCTGCATTGCACACTCCAACTCATTATAACTAAGCCATTATACTAGCAAACACTCAGTGTACCTAGTGGCATCCTAAACGTGGCTATTGGACATTTGTCTAGTCACAGTAGTGCAAAGACATTTGCAGCACGTCTGCCTGCATTGCACACTCCAACTCATTATAACTAAGCCATTATACTAGCAAACACTCAGTGTACCTAGTGGCATCCTAAACGTGGCTATTGGACTTTGCTATAGTCACACTAGTGCAAAGACATTTGCAGAGCACCTCTGCCTGCATTGCACACTCCAACTCATTATAACTAAGCCATTATACTAGCAAACGCTCAATGTACCTAGTGGCATCCTAAACGTGGCTATTGGACTTTGCTATAGTCCCACTAGTACAAAGACATTTCCAGAGCACGTCTGCCTGCATTGCACACTCCAACTCATTATAACTAAGCCATTATACTAGCAAACACTCAATGTACCTAGTGGCATCCTAAACGTGGCTATTGGACATTTGTCTAGTCACAGTAGTGCAAAGACATTTGCAGCACGTCTGCCTGCATTGCACACTCCAACTCATTATAACTAAGCCATTATACTAGCAAACACTCAGTGTACCTAGTGGCATCCTAAACGTGGCTATTGGACTTTGCTATAGTCACACTAGTGCAAAGACATTTGCAGAGCACCTCTGCCTGCATTGCACACTCCAACTCATTATAACTAAGCCATTATACTAGCAAACACTCAGTGTACCTAGTGGCATCCTAAACGTGGCTATTGGACTTTGCTATAGTCACACTAGTGCAAAGACATTTGCAGAGCACCTCTGCCTGCATTGCACACTCCAACTCATTATAACTAAGCCATTATACTAGCAAACACTCAGTGTACCTAGTGGCATCCTAAACGTGGCTATTGGACATTTGTCTAGTCACAGTAGTGCAAAGACATTTGCAGCACGTCTGCTTGCATTGCACACTCCAACTCATTATAACTAAGCCATTATACTAGCAAACACTCAGTGTACCTAGTGGCATCCTAAACGTGGCTATTGGACTTTGCTATAGTCACACTAGTGCAAAGACATTTGCAGAGCACCTCTGCCTGCATTGCACAATCCAACTCATTATAACTAAGCCATTATACTAGCAAACACTCAGTGTACCTAGTGGCATCCTAAACGTGGCTATTGGACTTTGCTATAGTCACACTAGTGCAAAGACATTTGCAGAGCACCTCTGCCTGCATTGCACACTCCAACTCATTATAACTAAGCCATTATACTAGCAAACACTCAGTGTACCTAGTGGCATCCTAAACGTGGCTATTGGACTTTGCTATAGTCCCACTAGTGCAAAGACATTTGCAGAGCACGTCTGCCTGCATTGCACACTCCAACTCATTATAACTAAGCCATTATACTAGCAAACACTCAGTGTACCTAGTGGCATCCTAAACGTGGCTATTGGACATTTGTCTAGTCACAGTAGTGCAAAGACATTTGCAGCACGTCTGCCTGCATTGCACACTCCAACTCATTATAACTAAGCCATTATACTAGCAAACACTCAGTATACCTAGTGGCATCCTAAACGTGGCTATTGGACTTTGCTATAGTCACACTAGTGCAAAGACATTTGCAGAGCACCTCTGCCTGCATTGCACACTCCAACTCATTATAACTAAGCCATTATACTAGCAAACACTCAGTGTACCTAGTGGCATCCTAAACGTGGCTATTGGACATTTGTCTAGTCACAGTAGTGCAAAGACATTTGCAGCACGTCTGCCTGCATTGCACACTCCAACTCATTATAACTAAGCCATTATACTAGCAATTTTTGCTGCCAGTTAAAGAGCCGTAGTTCAATTGTAAGGGATATTTATTCTTTATTATTCTGCTGTTAATAAAGCTAGACCACCACTGCAATCTACACCACCTCTCAATTTTTACTACCACATTTTCAGTCCACAATCTTGTCGCAATCAACATGAGTGGCAAAATTACAGATGCTGGTGGAAAGGGGAAGAGGCGTGGTGGAAAAGGCAAAAAAGGTTTTGGCCGTGGGGAAGGTGGCAAAGCTCCATTATCATCTGCTGAAGATAGACCATCTACCAGCAAAAGTAAGATGTCTACTACTTACCGTGGACAATCCGATGTGCTCCCTTTTTTACGGACATGAACAACAGGAACAAAGGTAGATGATGGCCAAAAAAGGAAAATGCTTGAATGGATCTCAAGTGGTCCAACAAGTGCCCTCTCAGCCACTTCAAGTACCGCATCCAAAAAACACCAGTCCTCTGAGTTGTCATCCCAATCAAACTTGATTTCTCCCAGCTCTGAAGTCTCCATCAGCCCTGCACAGCATGGTGGAACTGAGATGGCTGAGTCTGCAGAGCTGTTCAGTCACACTATAGCCTGGGAATCAGAGGTCTGCTCCCAAGCTACAGTGAGTACAGAACAGGAAATGGTCTGCAGTGATGCCCAGAACCTTTGTGACTCTGATTCAGGCCGTGAGGACCAAGTTTCGGAGCATAATGTTGACCCTTTGTCACAAACTGTAACACCTGTGGTTATAGACAATGAGGAACATACTGATGAAGATGAGACTCAGATACCCGATTGGGATGACAACTTAAATATTCGGTCAGGGTAAGAAGAGGCTCGGTCAGAGGGGGAGGGGAGTGCAAACACAACAATTGATGATGAAGTTCTAGATCCCACCTACTGTCAACCCACAGTCAGGCACTCGAGGAGGTCAACAGAGGTGGTGGAGGAGGATGCAACTGATGACGAAGTTACCTTGCGCCTTCCTGGACAGAGTCGGAGTACTGGTAGCACGTCTACAACTGCATCCTCAGCCACCACTCTGCCTCTGAGCATTATTCGGGGTGGATCAACAGGTCGCATGGCCTCTAAGCCTTGCCTAGCCTGGTCCTTTTTTGACATAGAAAAAGATCGCCCAAATTATGTGATCTGTAAAATTTGTCATGGTTCTCTTAGTAGAGGTCAAAACCTCAGCAGTTTGACAACTTCTTCCATGAATCGTCACATGAATAAATATCATATGGCCCGGTGGGAAGCTCACCGTGCTGCAATGCGGCCTAGCGGAGCGAACCATCCACCGCCTGCCCCTTCCAGTGCATCCGCGCGCTCGTCATCTTCTAGGACTGTGGGGACAGCTGTCACACCTGTTTTTCCACCCACAACTTCCACCACTGTAACCGCAACAGGCAGTTTGCTTGGTAGGTCGTCAGTTGTTTTGGAAGGGGAAACAAGTGAGTGTGTACAGCTGTCTCAGACATCGATAGCACCAACTTTGGATGAAGGCAACATCATGTCTCCGCCTGCACTTTCCTCACAAACCTGCATTTTTCCAGGGACACCCTACTAAACACCGTCTACACACAGCAGCCAGATCTCTGTCCCTCAGATGTGGACAAATAAAAGGCCATTTCCTGCGACCCATGAAAAAGCTAAGAGGTTGACTCCATCCCTCTGTAAGCTGTTGGCTACAGAAATGCTGCCTTTCCGCCTAGTGGACACACAGGATTTTAGAGACCTTATGTCTGTCGCTGTGCCCCAGTACCAGATGCCTAGTCGCCACTACTTCTCTAAGAAAGGTGTGCCCGCGCTACACCAGCATGTCGCACACAACATCACCGCTTCCTTGAGAAACTCTGTGTGTGAACGGGTGCATTTCACCACCGATACTTGGACCAGTAAGCATGGACAGGGACGTTACATGTCGCTGACTGGGCACTGGGTAACTATGGTGATAGATAGTGAAGGGTCTGCTGCACAAGTCTTGCCGTCCCCACGACTTGTGTGTCAATCCTCTGTCTGTCCAAGTTCCGCCACTGCTTCTGCATCCTCCACCTCATCTGGGTCCTCCACCTCCGCCCCAAGCCTGCCTGGTCAGGCCACCAGCGTTCTCACTGCGCAGAAGGAATCACGCACCCCTCATTACTATGCTGGCAGCAGAGCGCAACGGCATCAGGCGGTCTTTAGCTTGACATGTCTTGGGAATAAGAGTCACACAGCTGAGGAGTTGTGGTCAGCTCTGCGGTCCGAGTTTAATAAATGGTTGTCTCCACTCAACCTGCAGCCTGGTAAGGCCGTGTGCGACAATGCTGCAAACCTGGGTGCGGCCCTTCGCCTGGGCAAGGTGACACACGTACCTTGTATGGCTCACGTGTTGAACCTTGTCGTGCAGCAATTTTTAACACAGTATCCCGGCCTAGATGGCCTTCTGAACAGGGCACGAAAACTGTCTGCTCACTTCCGCCGTTCAAGCGCCGCAGTTGAGCGACTTGCATGGCTCCAGAAATCTTTCGGCCTGCCGGTTCATCGCCTGAAATGCGATGTGGCGACACGCTGGAATTCAACTCTCCACATGTTACAGCGACTGTGGCAGCACCGCCGTGCCCTGGTGCAATACGTCATGACGTATAGCCTGGGCCAACGAGATGCAGAGGTGGGGCAGATCACCCTGATGGAGTGGTCTCAGATCAAGGACCTATGCACCCTTCTGCACAGTTTCGACATGGCGACGAATATGTTTAGCGCTGACAATGCCATTATCAGCATGACGATTCCAGTCATTTACATGCTGGAACACACGCTAAACACTACTCGGAGTCAGTGGGACAACAGGAAGGGGATGAACTACAGGAGGATTCATATGCGCAAGACACAACAACATCACCAAGGTCCAGACGTTCCTCATCACCAAGGCGCCAGGCATGGGAGCATGGGGGACAGGGATCAACAAGGGCGCATGGTAGCAGGCGAGATGTTGAGGAAGGTGCAGGAGGACATGAAGAAATGGAGGACGAACTGTCCATGGACATGGAAGACTCAGCAGATGAGGGAGACCTTGGTCAAATTTCAGTTGAAAGAGATTGGGGGGAGATGTCAGAGGAAGAAAGAACGGTTAGCACCTCTATGCCACAAACACAGCGTGGACTTGGTCCGCATGGCTGCGCAAGACACATGAGTGCCTTTTTGTTGCACTACCTCCAACATGACCCTCGTATTGTCAAAATTAGAAGTGATGATGACTACTGGCTTGCCACACTATTAGATCCCCGGTACAAGTCCAAATTTTGTGACATAATTCCAGCCATAGAAAGGGACGCACGTATGCAGGAGTATCAGCAGAAGCTGTTACTCGATCTTAGATCCGCTTTTCCACCAAACAACCGTGCAGGTGCAGGGAGTGAATCTCCCAGTTGTAACTTGACAAACATGGGACGGTCTCGTCATCTTCAACAGTCTACACGTACCAGTAGGACCGTATCTGGTGCTGGTAACAGCAATTTTATGGAATCTTTTCATAATTTTTTTAGACCCTCCTTTGCAAGGCCACCAGAGACAACAAGTCTGACACATAGTCAACGGCTGGAGAGGATGATACAGGAGTATCTCCAAATGAACATCGATGCCATGACTTTGCAAATGGAGCCTTGCTCCTTTTGGGCTTCAAACCTAGAAAAATGGCCAGAGCTCTCAACTTACGCCTTGGAGATTTTGTCGTGTCCAGCTGCCAGCGTTGTCTCTGAACGTGTCTTCAGTGCTGCTGGGTGTGTGCTGACAGATAAGCGCACGCGTCTCTCCAGTGACAATGTGGACAGACTGACGTTCATCAAAATGAACAAGTCATGGATCCAGAAGGAATTTACAACCCCTGTGTCATCCTGGGGAGAGTAAATGCTTGTGGATTTGGAATGTGCTTGATGCAAATCTAGCTGTGAAGTGTACAACTAGGGCACAAGTGCTGCCACTGAATGGGTGGGTGTGTGTGGGGCACAATTTTTGGAAAAAAAGGAAGACTCCGCTTGGAGTAACCCTTGCTTACATTGTTTTTAAAAGAAGCCAAGATGAACAAGTCATGGTTCAGCAAAGACTTTTTCTACCTACCCCGGTGTCATGCTGGGGACGGTTAATTATGGCGTATTTTTGAATGTGCTTGATGCAAATCAAAACATCCTGTTTGCAACTAGGGCCCAAGTGCTGCCACTGATGGGGTGGGTGTCTGTGTGGCCCAATTTTTGGAAAAAAGGGAGACTCCGCTTGGAGTAACCCTTGCTTACATTGTTTTTAAAAGAAGCCAAGATGAACAGAGCTGGGATCAGGAAAGACTTTGCTACCTACCCTGGTGTCATCCTGGGGACGGTTAATTATGGCGTATTTTTGAATGTGCTTGATGCAAATCTAGCTGTGAAGTGTACAACTAGGGCACAAGTGCTGCCACTGAATGGGTGGGTGTGTGTGGGGCACAATTTTTGGAAAAAAAGGGAGCCTCCGCTTGGAGTAACCCTTGCTTACATTGTTTTTAAAAGAAGCCAAGATGAACAAGTCATGGTTCAGCAAAGACTTTATCTACCTACCGCGGTGTCATGCTGGGGACGGTTAATTATGGCGTATTTTTGAATGTGCTGGATGCAAATCAAAACATCCTGTTTGCAACTAGGGCCCAAGTGCTGCCACTGATGGGGTGGGTGTCTGTGTGGCCCAATTTTTGGAAAAAAGGGAGACTCCGCTTGGAGTAACCCTTGCTTACATTGTTTTTAAAAGAAGCCAAGATGAACAGAGCTGGGATCAGGAAAGACTTTGCTACCTACCCTGGTGTCATCCTGGGGACGGTTAATTATGGCGTATTTTTGAATGTGCTTGATGCAAATCTAGCTGTGAAGTGTACAACTAGGGCACAAGTGCTGCCACTGAATGGGTGGGTGTCTGTGTGGCCCAATTTTTGGAAAAAAGGGAGACTCCGCTTGGAGTAACCCTTGCTTACATTGTTTTTAAAAGAAGCCAAGATGAACAGAGCTGGGATCAGGAAAGACTTTGCTACCTACCCTGGTGTCATCCTGGGGACGGTTAATTATGGCGTATTTTTGAATGTGCTTGATGCAAATCTAGCTGTGAAGTGTACAACTAGGGCACAAGTGCTGCCACTGAATGGGTGGGTGTGTGTGGGGCACAATTTTTGGATAAAAAGGGAGACTCCGCTTGGAGTAACCCTTGCTTACATTGTTTTTAAAAGAAGCCAAGATGAACAGAGCTGGGATCAGGAAAGTCTTTGCTACCTACTCTGGTGTCATCCTGGGGACGGTTAATTATGGCGTATTTTTGAATGTGCTTGATGCAAATCTAGCTGTGAATTGTACAACTGGGGCACAACTGCTGCCACTGAATGGGTGGGTGTGTGTGGGGCACAATTTTTTGAAAAAAGGGAGACTCCGCTTGGAGTAACCCTTGCTTACATTGTTTTTAAAAGAAGCCAAGATGAACAAGTCATGGTTCAGTAAAGACTTTACCTACCTACCCCGGTGTCATGCTGGGGACGGTTAATTATGGCGTATTTTTGAATGTGCTTGATGCAAATCAAAACATCCTGTTTGCAACTAGGGCCCAAGTGCTGCCACTGATGGGGTGGGTGTCTGTGTGGCCCAATTTTTGGAAAAAAGGGAGACTCCGCTTGGAGTAACCCTTGCTTGCATTGTTTTTAAAAGAAGCCAAGATGAACAGAGCTGGGATCAGGAAAGACTTTGCTACCTACCCTTGTGTCATCCTGGGGACGGTTAATTATGGCGTATTTTTGAATGTGCTTGATGCAAATCTAGCTGTGAAGTGTACAACTAGGGCACAAGTGCTGCCACTGAATGGGTGGGTGTGTGTGGGGCACAATTTTTGGAAAAAAAGGGAGACTCCACTTGGAGTAACCCTTGCTTACATTGTTTTTAAAAGAAGCCAAGATGAACAAGTTATGGTTCAGCAAAGACTTTATCTACCTACCCCGGTGTCATGCTGGGGACGGTTAATTATGGCGTATTTTTGAATGTGCTTGATGCAAATCAAAACATCCTGTTTGCAACTAGGGCCCAAGTGCTGCCACTGATGGGGTGGGTGTCTGTGTGGCCCAATTTTTGGAAAAAAGGGAGACTCCGCTTGGAGTAACCCTTGCTTACATTGTTTTTAAAAGAAGCCAAGATGAACAGAGCTGGGATCAGGAAAGACTTTGCTACCTACCCTGGTGTCATCCTGGGGACGGTTAATTATGGCGTATTTTTGAATGTGCTTGATGCAAATCTAGCTGTGAAGTGTACAACTAGGGCACAAGTGCTGCCACTGAATGGGTGGGTGTCTGTGTGGCCCAATGTTTTGGAAAAAAGGGAGACTCCGCTTGGAGTAACCCTTGCTTACATTGTTTTTAAAAGAAGCCAAGATGAACAGAGCTGGGATCAGGAAAGACTTTGCTACCTACCCTGGTGTCATCCTGGGGACGGTTAATTATGGCGTATTTTTGAATGTGCTTGATGCAAATCTAGCTGTGAAGTGTACAACTAGGGCACAAGTGCTGCCACTGAATGGGTGGGTGTGTGTGGGGCACAATTTTTGGATAAAAAGGGAGACTCCGCTTGGAGTAACCCTTGCTTACATTGTTTTTAAAAGAAGCCAAGATGAACAGAGCTGGGATCAGGAAAGTCTTTGCTACCTACTCTGGTGTCATCCTGGGGACGGTTAATTATGGCGTATTTTTGAATGTGCTTGATGCAAATCTAGCTGTGAATTGTACAACTGGGGCACAACTGCTGCCACTGAATGGGTGGGTGTGTGTGGGGCACAATTTTTTGAAAAAAGGGAGACTCCGCTTGGAGTAACCCTTGCTTACATTGTTTTTAAAAGAAGCCAAGATGAACAAGTCATGGTTCAGCAAAGACTTTACCTACCTACCCCGGTGTCATGCTGGGGACGGTTAATTATGGCGTATTTTTGAATGTGCTTGATGCAAATCAAAACATCCTGTTTGCAACTAGGGCCCAAGTGCTGCCACTGATGGGGTGGGTGTCTGTGTGGCCCAATTTTTGGAAAAAAGGGAGACTCCGCTTGGAGTAACCCTTGCTTGCATTGTTTTTAAAAGAAGCCAAGATGAACAGAGCTGGGATCAGGAAAGACTTTGCTACCTACCCTGGTGTCATCCTGGGGACGGTTAATTATGGCGTATTTTTGAATGTGCTTGATGCAAATCTAGCTGTGAAGTGTACAACTAGGGCACAAGTGCTGCCACTGAATGGGTGGGTGTGTGTGGGGCACAATTTTTGGAAAAAAAGGGAGACTCCGCTTGGAGTAACCCTTGCTTACATTGTTTTTAAAAGAAGCCAAGATGAACAGAGCTGGGATCAGGAAAGACTTTGCTACCTACTCCGGTGTCATCCTGGGGACGGTTAATTATGGCGTATTTTTGAATGTGCTTGATGCAAATCTAGCTGTGAAGTGTACAACTAGGGCACAAGTGCTGCCACTGAATGGGTGGGTGTGTGTGGGGCACAATTTTTGGAAAAAAAGGGAGACTCCGCTTGGAGTAACCCTTGCTTACATTGTTTTTAAAAGAAGCCAAGATGAACAAGTCATGGTTCAGCAAAGACTTTATCTACCTACCCCGGTGTCATGCTGGGGACGGTTAATTATGGCGTATTTTTGAATGTGCTTGATGCAAATCAAAACATCCTGTTTGCAACTAGGGCCCAAGTGCTGCCACTGATGGGGTGGGTGTCTGTGTGGCCCAATTTTTGGAAAAAAGGGAGACTCCGCTTGGAGTAACCCTTGCTTGCATTGTTTTTAAAAGAAGCCAAGATGAACAGAGCTGGGATCAGGAAAGACTTTGCTACCTACCCTTGTGTCATCCTGGGGACGGTTAATTATGGCGTATTTTTGAATGTGCTTGATGCAAATCTAGCTGTGAAGTGTACAACTAGGGCACAAGTGCTGCCACTGAATGGGTGGGTGTGTGTGGGGCACAATTTTTGGAAAAAAAGGGAGACTCCGCTTGGAGTAACCCTTGCTTACATTGTTTTTAAAAGAAGCCAAGATGAACAAGTCATGGTTCAGTAAAGACTTTACCTACCTACCCCGGTGTCATGCTGGGGACGGTTAATTATGGCGTATTTTTGAATGTGCTTGATGCAAATCAAAACATCCTGTTTGCAACTAGGGCCCAAGTGCTGCCACTGATGGGGTGGGTGTCTGTGTGGCCCAATTTTTGGAAAAAAGGGAGACTCCGCTTGGAGTAACCCTTGCTTGCATTGTTTTTAAAAGAAGCCAAGATGAACAGAGCTGGGATCAGGAAAGACTTTGCTACCTACCCTTGTGTCATCCTGGGGACGGTTAATTATGGCGTATTTTTGAATGTGCTTGATGCAAATCTAGCTGTGAAGTGTACAACTAGGGCACAAGTGCTGCCACTGAATGGGTGGGTGTGTGTGGGGCACAATTTTTGGAAAAAAAGGGAGACTCCACTTGGAGTAACCCTTGCTTACATTGTTTTTAAAAGAAGCCAAGATGAACAAGTCATGGTTCAGCAAAGACTTTATCTACCTACCCCGGTGTCATGCTGGGGACGGTTAATTATGGCGTATTTTTGAATGTGCTTGATGCAAATCAAAACATCCTGTTTGCAACTAGGGCCCAAGTGCTGCCACTGATGGGGTGGGTGTCTGTGTGGCCCAATTTTTGGAAAAAAGGGAGACTCCGCTTGGAGTAACCCTTGCTTACATTGTTTTTAAAAGAAGCCAAGATGAACAGAGCTGGGATCAGGAAAGACTTTGCTACCTACCCTGGTGTCATCCTGGGGACGGTTAATTATGGCGTATTTTTGAATGTGCTTGATGCAAATCTAGCTGTGAAGTGTACAACTAGGGCACAAGTGCTGCCACTGAATGGGTGGGTGTCTGTGTGGCCCAATGTTTTGGAAAAAAGGGAGACTCCGCTTGGAGTAACCCTTGCTTACATTGTTTTTAAAAGAAGCCAAGATGAACAGAGCTGGGATCAGGAAAGACTTTGCTACCTACCCTGGTGTCATCCTGGGGACGGTTAATTATGGCGTATTTTTGAATGTGCTTGATGCAAATCTAGCTGTGAAGTGTACAACTAGGGCACAAGTGCTGCCACTGAATGGGTGGGTGTGTGTGGGGCACAATTTTTGGATAAAAAGGGAGACTCCGCTTGGAGTAACCCTTGCTTACATTGTTTTTAAAAGAAGCCAAGATGAACAGAGCTGGGATCAGGAAAGTCTTTGCTTCCTACTCTGGTGTCATCGTGGGGACGGTTAATTATGGCGTATTTTTGAATGTGCTTGATGCAAATCTAGCTGTGAATTGTACAACTGGGGCACAACTGCTGCCACTGAATGGGTGGGTGTGTGTGGGGCACAATTTTTGGAAAAAAGGGAGACTCCGCTTGGAGTAACCCTTGCTTACATTGTTTTTAAAAGAAGCCAAGATGAACAAGTCATGGTTCAGCAAAGACTTTACCTACCTACCCCGGTGTCATGCTGGGGACGGTTAATTATGGCGTATTTTTGAATGTGCTTGATGCAAATCAAAACATCCTGTTTGCAACTAGGGCCCAAGTGCTGCCACTGATGGGGTGGGTGTCTGTGTGGCCCAATTTTTGGAAAAAAGGGAGACTCCGCTTGGAGTAACCCTTGCTTGCATTGTTTTTAAAAGAAGCCAAGATGAACAGAGCTGGGATCAGGAAAGACTTTGCTACCTACCCTTGTGTCATCCTGGGGACGGTTAATTATGGCGTATTTTTGAATGTGCTTGATGCAAATCTAGCTGTGAAGTGTACAACTAGGGCACAAGTGCTGCCACTGAATGGGTGGGTGTGTGTGGGGCCCAATTTTTGGAAAAAAAGGGAGACTCCGCTTGGAGTAACCCTTGCTTACATTGTTTTTAAAAGAAGCCAAGATGAACAGAGCTGGGATCAGGAAAGACTTTGCTACCTACCCTGGTGTCATCCTGGGGACGGTTAATTATGGCGTATTTTTGAATGTGCTTGATGCAAATCTAGCTGTGAAGTGTACAACTAGGGCACAAGTGCTGCCACTGAATGGGTGGGTGTGTGTGGGGCACAATTTTTGGAAAAAAAGGGAGACTCCGCTTGGAGTAACCCTTGCTTACATTGTTTTTAAAAGAAGCCAAGATGAACAGAGCTGGGATCAGGAAAGACTTTGCTACCTACCCCGGTGTCATGCTGGGGACGGTTAATTATGGCGTATTTTTGAATTTGCTTGATGCAAATCAAAACATCCTGTTTGCAACTAGGGCCCAAGTGCTGCCACTGATGGGGTGGGTGTCTGTGTGGCCCAATTTTTGGAAAAAAGGGAGACTCCGCTTGGAGTAACCCTTGCTTACATTGTTTTTAAAAGAAGCCAAGATGAACAGAGCTGGGATCAGGAAAGACTTTGCTACCTACCGTTGTGTCATCCTGGGGACGGTTAATTATGGCGTATTTTTGAATGTGCTTGATGCAAATCTAGCTGTGAAGTGTACGACTAGGGCACAAGTGCTGCCACTGAATGGGTGGGTGTGTGTGGGGCACAATTTTTGGAAAAAAAGGGAGACTCCGCTTGGAGTAACCCTTGCTTACATTGTTTTTAAAAGAAGCCAAGATGAACAGAGCTGGGATCAGGAAAGACTTTGCTACCTACCCTGGTGTCATCCTGGGGACGGTTAATTATGGCGTATTTTTGAATGTGCTTGATGCAAATCTAGCTGTGAAGTGTACAACTAGGGCACAAGTGCTGCCACTGAATGGGTGGGTGTGTGTGGGGCACAATTTTTGGATAAAAAGGGAGACTCCGCTTGGAGTAACCCTTGCTTACATTGTTTTTAAAAGAAGCCAAGATGAACAGAGCTGGGATCAGGAAAGTCTTTGCTTCCTACTCTGGTGTCATCCTGGGGACGGTTAATTATGGCGTATTTTTGAATGTGCTTGATGCAAATCTAGCTGTGAATTGTACAACTGGGGCACAACTGCTGCCACTGAATGGGTGGGTGTGTGTGGGGCACAATTTTTGGAAAAAAGGGAGACTCCGCTTGGAGTAACCCTTGCTTACATTGTTTTTAAAAGAAGCCAAGATGAACAAGTCATGGTTCAGCAAAGACTTTACCTACCTACCCCGGTGTCATGCTGGGGACGGTTAATTATGGCGTATTTTTGAATGTGCTTGATGCAAATCAAAACATCCTGTTTGCAACTAGGGCCCAAGTGCTGCCACTGATGGGGTGGGTGTCTGTGTGGCCCAATTTTTGGAAAAAAGGGAGACTCCGCTTGGAGTAACCCTTGCTTGCATTGTTTTTAAAAGAAGCCAAGATGAACAGAGCTGGGATCAGGAAAGACTTTGCTACCTACCCTTGTGTCATCCTGGGGACGGTTAATTATGGCGTATTTTTGAATGTGCTTGATGCAAATCTAGCTGTGAAGTGTACAACTAGGGCACAAGTGCTGCCACTGAATGGGTGGGTGTGTGTGGGGCCCAATTTTTGGAAAAAAAGGGAGACTCCGCTTGGAGTAACCCTTGCTTACATTGTTTTTAAAAGAAGCCAAGATGAACAGAGCTGGGATCAGGAAAGACTTTGCTACCTACCCTGGTGTCATCCTGGGGACGGTTAATTATGGCGTATTTTTGAATGTGCTTGATGCAAATCTAGCTGTGAAGTGTACAACTAGGGCACAAGTGCTGCCACTGAATGGGTGGGTGTGTGTGGGGCACAATTTTTGGAAAAAAAGGGAGACTCCGCTTGGAGTAACCCTTGCTTACATTGTTTTTAAAAGAAGCCAAGATGAACAGAGCTGGGATCAGGAAAGACTTTGCTACCTACCCCGGTGTCATGCTGGGGACGGTTAATTATGGCGTATTTTTGAATTTGCTTGATGCAAATCAAAACATCCTGTTTGCAACTAGGGCCCAAGTGCTGCCACTGATGGGGTGGGTGTCTGTGTGGCCCAATTTTTGGAAAAAAGGGAGACTCCGCTTGGAGTAACCCTTGCTTACATTGTTTTTAAAAGAAGCCAAGATGAACAGAGCTGGGATCAGGAAAGACTTTGCTACCTACCGTTGTGTCATCCTGGGGACGGTTAATTATGGCGTATTTTTGAATGTGCTTGATGCAAATCTAGCTGTGAAGTGTACGACTAGGGCACAAGTGCTGCCACTGAATGGGTGGGTGTGTGTGGGGCACAATTTTTGGAAAAAAAGGGAGACTCCGCTTGGAGTAACCCTTGCTTACATTGTTTTTAAAAGAAGCCAAGATGAACAAGTCATGGTTCAGCAAAGACTTTATCTACCTACCCCGGTGTCATGCTGGGGACGGTTAATTATGGCGTATTTTTGAATGTGCTTGATGCAAATCAAAACATCCTGTTTGCAACTAGGGCCCAAGTGCTGCCACTGATGGGGTGGGTGTCTGTGTGGCCCAATTTTTGGAAAAAAGGGAGACTCCGCTTGGAGTAACCCTTGCTTACATTGTTTTTAAAAGAAGCCAAGATGAACAGAGCTGGAATCAGGAAAGACTTTGCTACCTTACCTTGTGTCATCCTGGGGACGGTTAATTATGGCGTATTTTTGAATGTGCTTGATGCAAATCTAGCTGTGAAGTGTACAACTAGGGCACAAGTGCTGCCACTGAATGGGTGGGTGTCTGTGTGGCCCAATTTTTGGAAAAAAGGGAGACTCCGCTTGGAGTAACCCTTGCTTACATTGTTTTTAAAAGAAGCCAAGATGAACAGAGCTGGGATCAGGAAAGACTTTGCTACCTACCCTGGTGTCATCCTGGGGACGGTTAATTATGGCGTATTTTTGAATGTGCTTGATGCAAATCTAGCTGTGAAGTGTACAACTAGGGCACAAGTGCTGCCACTGAATGGGTGGGTGTGTGTGGGGCACAATTTTTGGATAAAAAGGGAGACTCCGCTTGGAGTAACCCTTGCTTGCTGTGTTTTTAAAAAAGCCAAGATGAACAGAGCTGGGGTCAGGAAAGACTTTGCTATCTACCCCGGTGTCATCTTGGGGACGGATAAGAATGGCGTATTTTTGAATGTGCTTGATGCAAATCTAGCTGTGAATTGTACAACTGGGGCACAACTGCTGCCACTGAATGGGTGGGTGTGTGTGGGGCCCAATTTTTGGAAAAAAAGGGAGACTACGCTTGGAGTCACCTTGCGGTGTTTTACATGATTTTAGAAGGGCGTGCCATGCCTATATCTGTGTGTCCTCCTCTTTTTCCTTGTCCAGCTGTTTTGTTTTCGCATGAGTATATGTCCTTGTCACTTTCCCATGTGTTTGTGTTGTGTTGTGAGTTGTTTGTCACCTTTTGGACACCTTTGAGGGTGTTTTCTAGGTGTTTTTATGTGTTTGTGATTGCCTGCCATTGTTTCCTATGCAGTTCGAGTTCGGTTCGTCGAACGTTCGACGAGCCGAACTCGAACGGGACCTCCGTTCGGCGAACCGACCTCGAGCCGAACCGGGACCGGTTCGCTCATCTCTAACGGTAAGCTCTGGAGAGTGAGACAGAGTTTCAGCAATGGTTGTCTCCACTCAACCAGCAGCCAAGGAAGGCCGGGTGCGACAATGATGCAAACCTGGGTGTCGCCCTTCGCCGTGATAATGTGACAAACGTGCCTTGTATGGCTCACGTGTTGAACCTGGTTATCCAGCAATTTTTAAACCACTATCCCGGCCTACATGGCCTTCTGCAGAGGGCACGGTGTAACACCTGCCTGTGTCCACACACTCAGATGGGCTGTAAATGATAGGCTAGAGTGAAGCCACACACCAAGCAGGACCCCCAGAAACCTGAAACCCTTTAACCCCTATACAGGGATTTGGAATTACACAGGGCCCAAGGTGATCAATACCTGTGGAAGGCTGCAGTCCGAGAGAGTAGTAGTCAGGCAGGGTCAAACCATGAATTGAGGAATATGAACAGAATCGGAAGGCCAGGACTTAATCATAAAACAAGCAGAGGTCAAATGCGGATTGGGCAATGAGTTACATAAACAGCAGGCAGTAGATGTAGTCATGAAACAAGCCATAGTCAGCACAGAAAATCAAAAAACAGAACTGAGCGGAACAGGAACCAGAGGTTCAGAGCTATGTCTGGCAGTGGTCAGCAGACAGAATGGGCCTAAAAATGGTGTGGTGTCTTCCCATTGGTTGTAGCTGAATGATGGTACTTCAGCTGTGAGACACCCACCTCCTACAGTCAGCCAGTGGTTCTGCATATCTCAAGGTAACGCAGTCCAGTGGGTGAGTGGAACCTGCGGCCACTGGCGCCGCTGGCATCGACTCCTCTCCCATCATCAGCACTATCTACGAAAGGAGCACAGTGTCACCTGGCGATCGGAGTACAAATTGATGGAGCGGACTCCGGTGGTCACTTAACAACCGTGTGCGACAATGATGCAAACCTGGGTGCGGCCCTTCGTCAGGGCAATGTGACACACGTGCCTTGTATGGCTCACGTGTTGAACCTGTTTGCCCAGCAATTTTTAAACCACCACCCCGGCCTACATGGCCCTCTGCAGCGGCCACGCTCGCTATGTGCTCACTTCCACTGTTCACACCCAGCAGCTCAACAACTTGCATCGCTCCAGAAGTCTTTCGGTCTGGCGGTTCACTGCCTGAAATGCGATGTGCCAACACGCTGGAATTTGAATCTCCACATGTTGCAATGTCTGCTGCAATACGTTATGACATATAGCCTGGGCTAAAGAGATCCAGAGGTGGGGCAGATCACGCTGCTGGAGTGGTCTCAGGTCAAGGACCTATGCACCCTTCTACGAAGGTTAAAAATGGCGACGAAGATGTTTAGCGCTGACGTTGCCATCATCGGCATGACAATTCCGGTCATCTACATGCTAAAGAAGACTCTAAACAGCATTCATAGTCAGGTGGTGGGACAAGAGGAATGGGAGGAAGTACAGGAGGAGTCATATGCACAAGGGATAACAACATCTACAAGGTCCAGATGGTCAGCAGCACCAAGGCGGCAGGCATGGGACGGTGGGGGAGATGGATTAACAAGGGCGCATACTATCAGCCTAACTGTTGAGGAAGGTGAAAGAGCCCAGTAAGAAATGGATGACGAACTGTCGATGGGCATGGAAGACTGAGCAGATGAGGGAGAGCTTGCTCACATTTTGGTTGTGTGAGGTTGGGGGGAAAGGGCAGAGGAAGGAGGCATGATTCTCACCTCTCCGCCACCAACACAGCAAGGACTTGGTCCTCCTTGATGCGCAACACACATGAGCGACTTCTTGCTGCACTACCTACAACATGACCCTCGGAATTCGAAGAAATGCTGATTAGTGGGTTGCCACACTGTTAGATCCCCGGTACAAGACAAAATTTGGCAAAATAAATCCTGACATACAAAGGGACGCACGTATGCAGGAGTATCAGCAGAAGTAGGTACGAAATCTTAGCTCGGCTTTTCCACTAAACACCACTTGGGTCAGTGGACAGCAAAGGAACACTAACTTAGCATTCCAGACACTTGTAGGATGGCAGAAAAAGTGTCAGCTCTATGGGAAAATAAAATAGCGTGGCAAAACTAGGCAGGTGGGTAGAATGCTGTCCACTGACCTACAGCACCCGTGCATTCTACCCACCTGCCCAGTTTTGCCACGCTATTTTATTTCCCCAAAGAGCTGACCCTTTTTCTGCCATCCTAAAAGTGTCTGGAATACTAAGTTAGTGTTCCTTTTCTGTCCACTGACCCACAGCACCCATGCATTCTACCCACCTGCCCAGTTTTGCCACGCTATTTTATTTCCCCAAAGAGCTGACACTTTTTCTGCCATCTTGAAAGTGTCTGGAATACTAAGTTAGTGTTCCTTTGCTGTCCACTGACCCACAGCACCCGTGCAAAGGAACCCTAAGTTAGTATTCCAGACATTTTAGGATGGCAGAAAAAGTGTCAGCTCTTTGGGGAAATAAAATAGCATGGCAAAACTGGGCAGGTGGGTAGAATTCACGGGTGCTGTGGGTCAGTGGACAGCAAAGGAACACTAAGTTAGTATTCCAGACACTTTTAGGATGGCAGAAAAAGGGTCAGCTCTTTGGGGAAATAAAATAGTGTGGCAAAACTGGGCAAGTGGGTAGAATACACGGGTGCTGTGAGTCAGTGGACAGCAAAGGAACACTAAGTTAGTATTCCAGACACTTTTAGGATGGCAGAAAAAGTGTCAGCTCTTTGAGGAAATAAAATAGCGTGGCAAAACTGGGCACGTGGGTAGAATGCACGGGTGTTATGGGTCCGTAAACAGCAAAGGAAGCCTCACTTTCTATCCCTGCTAAAGAAAAATGCAGCAAGGAATTGCCTAAGCTGAGGTAGCCAGACGCTATTATTGAAAGCCCTACACGGCGTTTGCACGGACCTGCCTAGCAGCTATGGCTATGAACTCCTGTAAATCAGCCCTGAATAGGGCTGAAATAACCAGTAGTTTCTATTCCCCAAAACGCTGTTTAGATTGCACTGTATCTCTATAGCGCACACAGCAGCAGCGGGAGCAGTGACTGTCACCCACATGCAGCAGACAGATAATGGCGGTGACGTGGAAAAGGGCCGTGTCTTATAAGGCAAGGACATGTGACATGCACAGCCTATGACACATGCCCTTGCTTGTCTGGCAAAAATGCACTTTGTAGTGTGTGTCTCAGCCTGGCACACCCCACTGTACGAGCGGTTAGGGAAAAAAAAAAAATGGCGATCGGCATTATCTCAGCACTCAGCAGCAGCACTGATCTAAACCCCGTCCCCCCGCACACTATATGCTGAATTTTGATAATAGCGTAATTCACAGTGATTCACACTATTACAGTGAAAAGCCAGCTACTAACTAGCTAGGCTTTTTGTTGATCGAATCGTTCTCGAATGCTACTCGAACTGTTGAGCTTTTAGCAAAAGGCTTGAGTTCGTCGAGCCTCTCGAACACCCCCCAAAATCACTCCAACATGAAATTGGTGAACCTCGAGCCTCGAACATCGCTCATCTCTACTCTTGTTCTTTGGTGTTTATGCCAAGTTTATGAAGCAGCTTAAAGTAACACTTAAGGCCCTGTCACACACAGAGATAAATCTGCAGCAGATCTGTGGTTGTAGTGAAATTGTGGACAATCAGTGCCAGGTTTGTGGCTGTGTACAAATGGAACAATATATCCATGATTTCACTGCAACCACAGATCTGCCAAAGATTTATCATGTGTGTGACGGGGCCTTTAGGGTTATTTATTTTTCTTCTACTACGGTGTATATTATTCAGCTAGTTTAAGTATTATTTAGTTGTCTCCTGTAAATTCAAGATGTCCTTCTTTTTAGTTGGGTCATGTGATCACAAGGTGACCACCTTCCTCCTGGGAATTACATGGTTTTTATATTCTCTGAAGAAGGTCATTATATCAGCTAGGTTTCTCTATGATGAAATTGGAAGGTTTCAGTAAAGTCCTTCACAGGTTGGGGGTCAGAAGCTGCTATCACAAATAATGCACACAATTATAATAAAGGAGATCACAGTTCAGCTGACTGTATGCTTATATACATTAGATGTTTAGGAGAATATAGAGGGAAGGAATCAGTCTGCTCCCCCCGCAGAGATAATTCTGGTTTTAGCTGCCCATGTGATGTACTGTATATACAGATGAATCATGGCACTAGCATACGATATAGTCAAAAAATACAAGATAAATTGTAGGGAATCAAGATAGGTTTAAAGGAAGAAAACACAAGGTAACACACCATGCAAATAGGTACCCTGTAAATAGATAACGTATGCTAGATGACAATCAGAAAATTCCCAAGTGACACTTGTGTAAATGAACATTTGCAATCTGCTTGCGTGAGTTAAAAGAGTAGAATCTCATAATTTTGTGCAGGAACTGAGATAAAGAGAATTGGTTACTGGAGGGAAAAGAGAAAGAAAGGCAATAGCAAAGGCACCAGTGAAAACTTAGATACAGGGAGAAAAATATAAAATTCCCTGAGGCCATGGCAGAGTGGGAAATATCAGCCAGACTTGTACCAAGTCGAACATACTGAGCAAACTGAACTGGCTTATAGCTGTATATAGAAGCACAAGAGGAACATGATGCAGTCCTTAGTAGAAGTCAAATGGGCAAGGCCAGGAGGCCGAGTTACAAGAGAGGTCAAATGTGTCAGCTCAGGAGGCGAGTTACTAAGAATGTCAAATGTATAAGCTGAGGAGGGCCAGGAAGCTTAGTTGATGAACAATGTACTTGAGATGGCTAGAGGCCAGGAGATCCCTAAAGTGGTACAGACTGGAGCTATGCTCTGAGAGATGGAGGAAGGTGATGCAGCCCGTGGGTCAAGAGAACTAATAGCATCTAGTATTATAGATGTGTGTTTCTGGAGATACTTAGACAGCACTGGCAGAGTTGGGGCTGATGCAACATGTAGGCTAGACAAGGTAGATAACGAAAACCATAATGTAGAGAAAACTTAGATAATTATAAAGACTGAAAATATAGCACAAAAATTGTGCAAACGCCATAATGAATTTGACGCAAAGTAAAAAAAGCATAAAAAACAAACTTTTCCTAAAAACAAAAAGGTGTAGAAAGATTGATCAAGACCTGAAAGTATTATGGTAACTGTTGTAACAAAGGTTATACAGAAATGGTTTGCTCTAATAAGCTTTTACTACTAAAAACTAGCCAAAAACTTTAGTACTTCCTATGCAATAATAGTGATGGGCAAAGAATAGTAACTATTCATGTTTGGAGCAAATCCCAAAGTACTATTCCGGTATTTGTCACAAATAATGAACCTAATACAAATAAATTGGGAACTGGAGAAATTTTTCTTGCTGTGAGGAATACTGGAATAGTACTCAGCATTCGGTAAGCATAATATGATCACGAATAGTTACTATTCACCCATCTCTAGTCATTAACAATCAACAAATATGAAGATTGAGGCACCACATCCAGTGAAATGAACCACTCATTAACTCATGTGATGTGTCAGGTCCAGTAAGCTTTTCTCATGCTTCATTTCACTGGATGTGCTGCCTTTCACTCATATATGCTCTTTGAATTTTATAGTTTTACAAATCAAGATGTAATTAAAAAAATATAAGGTTTTAAAAATAGGTAAATACCTCAGATGAACTACAACACATGACCAGTTGCGCCTTGTCATTATTTATTTACCAAGAACTAGGCAAAAATGCAGAGCAATGTATGAAAGTTTTATGACATGAATCAATAACCTGTAGAACCACCTTCAGCGGCATATTGAAGTAATCATTTTCTGTATAACGTTATTACTTTCACATCGGTCTGAAAGCATTTTGTCCCACTCTTCTTTTTAAAGTCGCTTAAGTTTATTAAAGTTTTCGGCAATATTTTATGCACACTTTCCTTAAGGTTCTGCCGCAGCATTTCAATTGGGTTGAGGTCTTGCCTTTGACCGGACCATTTTAACACCATTTATTTTTCAGCCATTCTAATATACAGTAGATTTGCTGGTATGCTGGGAATATTTGGGACCATTGTTGCATAAGTGAGTTTTTTCCAAGCTTTTGTTTTTGGATTGATGACCTCATATTCATGGTCAACTCAGTGGCTGAAAGGTATGAGGTGTTTTGTTGATATGTGTTTGGTGTTCTCCAAACATGATGCAGGGAACTGTGTCCCCATCTACTTTGGTCTCATCTTTCTAATCGATATTGTTCCAAATGTCTTCTGGTCTGTTCAGATGCAACTTTACACACGTTAGCCATGCGGACATGTTATTTTAAGTAAGAAGAGACATTCTCCTGGCAACACTTTTAAACAACCCAACCAGTATATTTTAATTGTACTATCATGGACTTGAATATTTAACATGCTAACTGATTGCTTTAGTAGCTCTTGTTTTTTTTAGGCAATTTCTCTCAGTTGGTTTGACCTTATGTGAATTTGCTGAGATGTCCACTCCTGGCAAGATTGTTAACTTTCATAACTATTTTTCACTATATCTCTCTCACTGTAGAATGATCGACTACAAGTTATTTGAAAATGGCATAATAAATAGTGCTGGGTAAATAGTAACTATTTGTGTTCAGATTATTCCTAACAATTTCCAAAGTACTATTCTGGTATTCATCATGAATATCGAACCTAATGCAAGTCAATGGGGAACTTGAGCATTTTTCTGGGAAATCTGCATGAAAAATGAACGGGTTCCTGTGACAGGGGTGTTCAACAGAGCAAAGGATGCACGAGGCCGAGGGACGATCCAACAGGTTTATTCACAAGAACACTGGAACAGCACACGATAAGTCCACGTAAAACAGATTCGGGGGCCCTTCCCGACAATCCTCGGACCGGATAACAAAGCAATCGTCCTTACAGTAGTCCAAAGAGTTCCACACAATCCCACGGGCCGCCACACAGGCCTAGCTCCGTCCGTGTCCACAGCCACCCAGGCTGGAGCTCCTTCCTCTCTTTAGTTTCAGCTCACTCTGAAGTTACAAAAAGGGAAATGCATTGTCTGTGCTCCTTGACCAGCCCACCATGTTTGTTCAGGGGGTGGGGGTCACACATCCTATCATCAATGGTTTGGTCCATCACAGGGCTCAGATATGTCTGCCAGCCACAGTAGATGAAGGGATACCCTGCTGTGCAGAACAATGACTATTCCTTCACTGGCCAATGCAATTACAGATTAGATACACAACTCTGGAAAGAAGAGGACAGGCTATTTACATAATCACATTAGATGCCAAGACTACAATTGTATGAGGGAGACACATTGAGACCAGTAGCTCCCCCAAGGAAATACATGAATTACAACTAATACAACCAGGGAAATATACATATCATGACATAGTATCACAGCATATACAGTGAGAGGGTAAATTACATCTTCACAATCCCTCCCCCTCCCAACTTGTGTACGTACTAGGGACCTCTACAGGTCACTAGTTAAGTACACACAGGCAGAGCGTTACTTACATGTGGCTTCATGCAGCCACGAATTGGCATCGTAGCTCTCCCACATCATTGCCCAGGAGAACAGCTGCAGGCAGACCACACATCACCCCAACCACACATCGCCTGACCCCAAAACCAAAGTTCAGATCCACAGTGGCTGTGGGAATAGTCCTCCATTGTCCACCAGCCAGTTCAATGACAATCCTAGGTCCTCTATGGATTGCCTCAGGCCGAACCACTCGGGGATCAGCCAGTGTGAGGAAAGCACCCGAGTCACAAAATCCAACAAGTCTCTGTCCATCCAGCACAACCTCCTGCAAGTGCTTACCTCGATGAGCAGAAGTCGTCATAACTGCGGGTCGCACCCCGTAAACTCCTGGTGGTGCAACATGGGGGGCTGAGTCACTAGGCCAGTCCTCACATAGCGGTGCCACATCTTCCTCCATGGCACTGGGCTGTAAATAATTAACAATCCGATTGGGTGCAGGATCAGTCCTCATTTGAACAGCTGGGCAGGAGACTTGCCGATGCCCTGGCTGTCCACATTGATAGCATCTGAGCTGGGTCTCCCTCCATCCAAGGCGTCCTCTTGGGTAAGGGGTAGGGGAACTTGGAGGCCGGCTCCCACCTGAAGGTGCTGTAGGGGTTTGAGGATGATTCCTCCATGGCCTGGCTGGGCATGAGGCCTGCAAATGCCCGGGATGCCTACAAACATAACACCTGCGCTCTGTTACTTCCTCTCCCCGGCGTATTCCAGAAAGTGCAGTAGAAGCAACTGGAGGCACATTAACACGGGTATCAACATGTGGTGGCTTAGAGGAACGGGGAACAATGGGGACAGAATAACTGGGGGCATCCGGTGTTGTGGAGCTGTTAGGCGTCTCTCCATCCTCCAACAGAACCCTCCACTGAGGCTTGATGGTGAGAGCCTCATCAGCGAGAGCAGCAGCTTCCTCCACTGTCGCTGGTTTTCTCTCACGCACCCATTCCCGGATCTCAGCGGGGCACTGGGCAAAGAATTGTTCTTTTAGGATGACCTGCAGGAAGGTCTCCCAAGATAAGGCCTCCTCTGCCTCCAGCCAGCGATTACATATTTGTTTGAGTCTATGAGCATATATCTTAAAAGACACTTCCCCATCACAGGCTAAAGCACGGAACTGAGTCCTGTAAGTGTCTGGGGTCACAGCATAATGTTCTAGAATAGTCTGTTTAATATCCGCATACTCACAGTTCCACCGAGGGTCCATAGCTCTATAGGCTTCAGCAGCTCCCCCCTCTAGGAGCCCAACCAGATGCCGGACACGCTCCCTGTCCGGGACTTCCATTAATCGACACTGATGCTCAAAGTCCTGGAAGAAGCCCTCAATGTCGCCTGCAGCCTCATTAAACGGCTTAAAGTCTTTGCGGGACACCCTGGGAAGTTCCCTCATGATGGGTGCTGGGGTTACAGTCTATCTGGAACCTCTCGCGGCTTCCACAGCGAGCTCCTTATCCAGCAGTGCCATCTCCTCCATCCTGCGCTCCTTCTCTTTAGCTCCACGCATGGCCTCCCTCTTATCTTCTATGGTGGCCTCATCTCCAAGCAGTGCCATCTCCTCCTTGTACCACACAACCCATTGTCTTTTTTGGGTATTCACCTCCGGCTGCCGTCTTTCTTCCGTTTGCTGTGAGGATCCTTCCTCCACGTCATTTTGCGAACAGACTCCTTCTAGCGCCTCAATCAGCTGCTCCTTGGAGAGTCCTTTGAAACGAACTCCTACTTCACGGGCCTTTGATTGCAGGCTCCCCAAAGTCCAGGTCTTGTACTCTGCAGTGCTGGTTCCTGATGTTGAGCCATTGTCCTCCATTCCTTCTGCTCTGATCCCAGCGCTGCCAACCAGTTTGTGACGGGGGTGTTCAACAGAGCAAAGGATGGACGAGGCCGAGGGACGATCCAACAGGTTTATTCACAAGAACACTGGAACAGCACACGATAAGTCCACGTAAAACAGATTCGGGGGCCCTTCCCGACAATCCTCGGACCGGATAACAAAGCAATCGTCCTTACAGTAGTCCAAAGAGTTCCACACAATCCCACGGGCCGCCACACAGGCCTAGCTCCGTCCGTGTCCACAGCCTCCCAGGCTGGAGCTCCTTCCTCTCTTTAGTTTCAGCTCACTCTGAAGTTACAAAAAGGGAAATGCATTGTCTGTGCTCCTTGACCAGCCCACCATGTTTGTTCAGGGGGTGGGGGTCACACATCCTATCATCAATGGTTTGGTCCATCACAGGGCTCAGATATGTCTGCCAGCCACAGTAGATGAAGGGATCCCCTGCTGTGCAGAACAATGACTATTCCTTCACTGGCCAATGCAATTACAGATTAGATACACAACTCTGGAAAGAAGAGGACAGGCTATTTACATAATCACATTAGATGCCAAGACTACAATTGTATGAGGGAGACACATTGAGACCAGTAGCTCCCCCAAGGAAATACATGAATTGCAACTAATACAACCAGGGAAATATACATATCATGACATAGTATCACAGCATATACAGTGAGAGGGTAAATTACATCTTCACAGTTCCCCATTGACTTGCATACCAGAATAGTACTTTCAGATTCGTTATGAATAATTTGAACATGAATAGTTACTTTTCGCTTATCACTAATTATAAACCTTCTCAAATTGAGGAGCAGCAACAATTTCCTCTCTTAAGCGGGCTTTACACGCAACAACATTGCTAATGAGATGTCGTTGGGTTCACGGAATTTGTGACGCACATCCGGCCTCGTTAGCGACGTTGTTGCGTGTGAAATGCACAAACGACCGTTAACGATCAAAATTACTCACCATATCGTTGATCGTTGACAGGTCGTTCTAATCCCGATTATCGTTACTGTTACAGGGCGCAGATTGTTCGTCATTCCTGTGGCAGCACACATCGCTATGTGTGACACTGCAGGAACGAGGAACATCACTGTACCTGCGGCCGTCCGCAATGAGGAAGGAAGGAGGTGGGCGGGATGTTCCACCCACTCATCTCCGCACCTCTGCTTCTATTGGGCGGCCGCTTAGGGACACCGCTGTGACGCCGCACGAACCGCCCACTTAGAAAGGAGGCGGTTCGCTGGCCACAGCAACGTCGCTAGGCAGGTAAGCATGTGTGACGGTAGTTAGCGATGTTGTGCGCCACGGGCAGCGATTTGCCCGTGACGCACAACCGACGGGGGCGGGTGCTTTCACCAGTGACATTGCTAGCAATGTCACTGTGTGTAAAGCCCGCTTAAGATTATTGTATATGTGTTTACTCTTTGGATTTATATTAACATACATTTAAATGCTTTAGATCAACAAACTGATAACATTTCTGCATTTTTAGAGGTGGTTACACCTTCTGATGACTAATTGATAAAGGATATTTAATTACTTTCTTAATTCCTATGGAATCATTAAGGATGTACTTAATTTTTAACATACAGTTTCTGAAATTTTGCTTCATTTTTGTTAAATAAATTACATGGGTAATTTGTCATGCTTTTTATTCATTTAAAGGGAACCAATCACCAGGATTTTCGTATATAAGCTAAAGCCAGTTCTATACTGGCACTATCATGCTGATTATCTACATACCATTAGTGGTCAGCCCAGATGTTTAGGCTTTCAAATCCAAGAAAGTAAAGTTAAAAAAATCGGCAGCTGCTTGAGTGGCAGTTGCAATGGAGCAGTTAATATATTCATACTTATTCCCTCCCTCTGTTAGAATTAGCAAAAGTATTATACAAACGATTTACTTTGTTGAAGGACCCTTATGAGGTCATACCCATGTTACCTGGTATCCAGTTTTGTTGGCTGAGGCCCAGCCCCTTCTGGTCCCATGGGTATATCCTCACACAGGTCCTGCAACAGACAAAGGGAATCATTTGTATAATACTTATACTAATTCTAACAGGGGGAAGGGATAAGTATGAATATATTATCTGTTCCATTGCAACTGCCACTCAACAAGCAGCTAATTTTATAAACTTTACTTTCTTTGTATTTCAGAACCTAAACATCCGAGCTGACCACTACAAGTATGTATAGAATCAGCTTTATAGTGCCAGTGTAGCACTGGCTTTAGGTTATATACAAAAATCCTGGTGATTGGTTCCCTTTAAGATTGTAGGACCAGATTTTTTTTGTATTATGACCATAAAATTCAAAGAGGATGTACTTTTTACATTTTTTCTATAAATGTATATGAAACTATTAAAGCAGCAAAAATTTATGTCACGTTTCCTAGAAATCAAGAACCATTTCTGAAATTAAATTGAGGGAGGGGATCTAAATGAAAGTCATGACGGAATATTACTTCTCTTGATTAGATCATCAGAATTCAAAGCATGCTAAATTCTAATCAAAACATTGTATAATGTATGACTGTTCAAAACAATTCATCGTTGTATCTCGATATCCCAGTAGGTGGGTGCCTGTTTTAGGCCAGGAAAAAATATTTGGATAATTAGTAAACATCATCAATGTTTAATTTCCATCTATTCATTATCAATCTAAAGAAGTCATTAGCAGTATACTTTAATTAATTCCCTTTGGTGAGTGAATAAAACATTATTATGTGTTCTATATTTAACCATTAATAAAGACAGATATTTGGCATACAAAGTAGAGCTAAAAGATTTTAGAATTTTTTTAATGCAAATGAGAATTGTCTTTTGTATCACAGTGTTTTCCTTACCAATGTGACTTTGAGCCAACTTGAGAACTTCTGTAAATGTTGTATAAAAGTTCCTTTGTGCACATAAAAATAAGTTTTTGGTAAAAACATGGGGAAGTGCCATTTATGCATCACTGGTTGATGATATTGGCAATGTCAATGCAAATAAATATTTGTCGTAATATATATTAGCTTTGGTAATGAATTACTCTAAAAGCAGAGACCATATAACATGAAATTATAAAATAAGCAAGAGTCAACCTTTTTCAGAAAACATCCTGTAAAAAAATGCAGCAATCTTCCACCACTGATTTTGTCACAAAGCAAAGCATATTTGTGGAAATATTAGTGTGTTACATGAGAATTTTCTACAGATTTTGTCTTGGATTTGTAATGGATGTTATATATATATATATATATATATATATATATATATATATATATATATATATATATATATATACTGTATATGTATATATATTTATATGTATGTGTATATATATATATATATGTATATATATATATATATATATATATATATGACACACCCCAAATTTAGAGGAGGAAAATGAGGGTCTGTCTTATAATCCTAGTGTGTCTCTTAATCCTAATACTTAACAGGGGGGAGCAGCGGTGGTGGTGGAGCGGCTCAGGAAGATCACAGGAGGCAGAGTCTGCAATGCTGCGGGGTCAGGGGCAGGGGTGTTGCGACTCAGGACAGTCAATGGATGGAGGGCCGGCAACACTGCGAGCTTGGGGGTGTCGCGGCGGTAGGCGTCATTGATCTGCCGGTGGGCTGTGGGGGGGGTCACTGCAGGGGATTGACTCAGGTGGGTCACAGGATGGGGTGTCATGGCAGCGGTGGGCGCCTGATCTGACTGCAGGCTCCATTGAATTGCTCGTGGTTGACGCGATGGACTTCAAGAAAATGGCCACGGAGATGGTGCATGTGCAAATTTCTGAGTTTTTTTTTCTCCAGTTAAATAAAAGAAAAACTACACATGTTTGGTATCCACCTACTCATACTGTCCTGGAAAATTACATTGCCTGGTTAGTTTTACCATATAGTGGACATGGTAAATAAAAAAACCCAAAATTATTGTGGAAATGCACTTTTCACTGCACTTGCATTTTTCCCCCCAATTTTAGTACACTACATGGTAAAACTAATGGCTTCATTCAAAAGTACAACTTGTCCTGCAAAAAACAAGACCTCATATGGCTATGCTGACAGAAAAGTAAAAAAGTTATGGCTCTTGGAAGAAGGGGAGGAAAAGGAAAAAAATGGGAAATCACAAGGGGGTGAAAAGGTTTAAAATCTTTGCTTAGCATAGACACCAATGTGTAATTGGTGGATCACTTAGGGCAGAGGTCCCCAACCTTTCTGACCTTGAGAGCCACATTCAGCTCCTAGAGAGGGTCAGGAGCCACATCCAGCTCCCCATCCCCCTCACAGTAGTGCCATCCATAGCCTCCACAGAAATCACACCTAGATCCAGTGCACATACAGTTATGGTAGGGAGCAGTACAGCTAACCTTACATTTGACTCTGTTTATAAAAAGTATATTTTTTTAGAATTATAAAAAGATAAACATGGGGTTCACAACTACTCATCCAATATCACAATATTATAGCTTTCAAACCAACGATATTACAAAACATAAAATGTACAATGGAATTTTGATAGCTTAAAGAAAAACACAATTATGCTATAGATAAAGACTAACGGCACTCCCAAAACTGCAATATGAACAGGTGCATAACTGAACATGACAAAATGACAAAAAAAAAGACAGCTTACACTATAAAATGCTAAAGCATGAAAACCATGAATGTATGAATATAGACTTGCATTACTGATAAAGTAAATCTAAGATAAAATGAGATATTTAGCATACAAAAACATCCATTTTTATGTTTTGGGAGTGCAGTCAGTCTTTTTGTCTATATTCAAGAGGGTCATACTTTCTGACCGTGTACCCATCCCCCACTAGGCACAGGTGATTTTATTCTCTAGTAGAAGGTACCTACTTGCCCATAGACAGGAGGTTTTTAAACCCAGAGAGAGGCTTCAGTTCAGTGAAAGTTCACAGTATACGAGATATGCCGTGACGTGGGTACTAGGCAGATATAAAAATGGCCGTTTTTGTATGCTAGATATCTAATTTTTTCTTAGATTTCCTTTAGTAGTAATGTATATTTATATTCCTACATTCATGGTTTTCATGCTTTAGCTTTTCAGAGCGCAACAGTTTCTTTTTTTGTAGTTTTTACAATTTTGCTACAGTTATGCTATTTTAATGAACCAGTTAGGGGGTTACATTTTAATACGTTTACATTTCGTTACCTTAAGTATTACTTTCAATGGGTTTTTAGGGAAAAAAAAAACCCATAAATCCATGTAGACAGTTAAAAATACTTAAACACTATGTTTTTCATAGATTCATGTTCACACAGTTGTTGATTTAGCATTTAGCAGATCCTAAGAGAAATCTTACAAAGCCTCTATGGAGGCTATATAAGACAAAAGATTTCAAAATATTGCTCTATTCCTTCACACTTCAGTAATGGAATGTCATTGTGTTGTTTTGCTATAAGTTTATAGCTTCTTCGATGCACAAGGGCTTCGCTTTTAAGAAAACAAAAGTTTCATATAAGAGGATTCGATATCTACCATTTTTTGAAGGATGCTTTTATACAGTATATTGAGCCCTTGAGTGCTACAAATATTCTATTCTCTTACGAAAATTGCCTCACAAGTAACTTTTTGCAAGTGTAATAAATCAATAACAATGACTGTAAAAAGAGTAATACATCCATTAGGTTGTCAAAAAAATCTGATGGATGGATTGATTTATAAATTAAACCGAGAAAAAGCATCTTTGTTTATAATCATTAAACATGTATGTTTGTTTTCCTCTTGTTTCATAGGTAGAAAGTAAAAATCATTTCTATTATGTACAAAATAAATGTGCTCCTGCTACTAAAAGCAGGAAGAAAAAGTAAACGCAAGCTATGCAGAAAAATATAGCTATATAGCGCCACTTGCCCAGTGAATCTTTAAATGTGGACACATTTACAGCCAGGTTTTCAATCCCATTTTTGTAGTTTAGGATCAGGATTAGCCTAAAAAGCTGCTAGGAGTTAAGGGTGCTTTACATGCTGCGACATCGCTAGCCAATGCTAGCGATGCCGAGCACGATAGCACCCGCCCCGTACGGCCATCGTACGGCCGATATGTGGTGATCACTGCCACAGCGAACATTACATGCACATACCTGCTCTGTGATGTCGCTGTGACCAGCGATCCGCCTCCTTTCTAAGGGGGCGGTTCGTTCAGCGTCACAGCGATGCACAGCAGCATCACTGAACCACCGCCCAATAGAAAAGGAGGGGAGGAGATAAGCGGCCGGAACATGCCGCCCACCTCCTTTCTTCCTCCTTTTCCGGTGGACGCAGGTAAGGGGATGTTTGTCGTTCCAGCGGCATCACACACAGCGATGTGTGCTGCCGCAGGAACGACAAACAACATCATACCTGTCGCTGCAGCGATATTAAGGAAATGAGCAACGTGACAACGAGCAACGATTTTTGACGTTTTTGTGCTCGTTGATCGTCGCTCATTTGTGTTACACGCTGCGATGTTGGTAACGGCGCCGGATGTGCGTCACGACCCTGACGATATATATCGTAACTGATGTCGCAGCGTGTAAAGCCCCCTTTAGGCTACTGTGATGGGGTATGCGACAAAGCAGAAGGGGACACCAGGCCGAGGAACAATCCAACAAGATTTATTGAGTCAGGGAGCACAGAACATCCAATATTAAAATGGTTCTTTAGAGTCCACACAAAGGAAACAGAACTGAGGGCGCCAATCCGACGACAGAGAAAATATAGAAATAGCCCTTGGAAGAGTTCAATGGATCCAGCAGAAGAGGGACACGACACAGTCCCATGTGGCAGCTTCTATCAACTCACACAGGTTATGAGGGTCTGGCCGCAGCTGCAGACCCATTCAGCTTTGATAGCCACCCCACACGCACACACACAGACAGACACACACACACACACACACACACACACACATACTGCCAGATCAACCAAGAGTGTCTTCTCTAGTGCCTAGGATCCACCCCTGGAGGATAAGGGTTTACACCCACTTTTTAGTATGTGGCTATATATGGAGAAGTTTCCAGAAACTACAGGCTTGTATTGGATGAGTCCCATGCGGAGAAGAACAAAGACACAGTCGCCCACTAGATGTTGACCTAGGCCTGATTACATTAAAGTCCAGACACATAGGCCAAGGAGGGACACGCTGTTACAATACTGCTGGAGGCCTGATTAGTTTATGGTACAGGCTAGGGGGGACACTGTTACAGCTACGTTCACACGATCAGCTTTTGTAAGTTTTTCTGCACTTATTTATGTAGATTAGGTTACTTGCGTTTTTTATTGCGTTTTTGATGCTACAGTTTTTGTCTCTTGTTGGCCTGTCATGCTTTAAATAAAGCTGCTTTATTTATTAAACTTCCTGGCATTTGGCTTTGAAAAAACTTTACCGACATTGTTAGGAAAGGATTACATTTTTTATGTGTTTTTGCCATGGAAATGTGCTAAAAATGCATGTGCTTTTTTATATATTTTACACATCTAATGCAAGTCTATGGGAAAAATCTGCACAGAAAACTCAGCGAGAGAAATTGACATGCTGTGGATTTTAAAAACGCACCCCAGGTAAATTTACGCAGCATAAAAAAGAAGTGCAGTGGGCAGGAGATTGCTATTAATCCCATCCACTTTGCTGGAACTACAAGATGCTTTATTTTTGATTCATGAAAAACACACAGCATCAAAAACGCATCAAAAGCTCATTGTGGGAATGTATCATTTTAGTTCCATAACAGATTAGCTGTTTTCCTTCAGGTTAGATAAAGGCTAACATTCTCTGGTTACTGTTAGGCACAAATTACATATCAATTTGCATAGCTCCAATTAAACTCTCCTAGAACTATATGCTACAGTGTGGTTGTGCCCCATTGCCAGAACACTCATGCAACTATTGGTGTATAAAGTAAATTGTTGAAAGGCATAGTAAAGAAGAGTCAGAGATGTGTCCAGGCATCTTCCTCATGCTGTTCCCATTCCATTTGAGTGCTGTTTCCATCCAATTCAGCGATTTTACTGCCCCCTAGTACTGAATTTTGTATGCCCCCTGGGAGGGTTTTATGGAAAAAATTTCCATTAACTTCCATTATACGCATTAGTTGAGCTAAGCACACTAGCAGTCCAATTTGCTTGATTCGAGTACTGCGCACTCAAGCATTTTAGCGCTCGCTCATCACTAATAGTAATGGAAGAACCACACGTGGAAATGGCAATATTGGGTTTATGAAGATTAGTATAGGGAGGAAACATGAGACATTAAGTTTTTGACAGATTTTGTTTCGAGATCCAAGTCTAATTTAACTCGTTAATGATCAATCAATTAACAAGACAGCAGAAGGCAAAAAGATGCAAAGACAAATAAACAAGGTGGAAGGCCAATATGGATCATACAGTCTACGAAAAAGGGAGATGACCTTACAGCACCAGGGAACAAACTCAATAAGATATATGAAATATATACCAACTGACAGAGTCTGGCAAAATGGGTTTGAAGATGCAGGCTAAAAAGGGTTAATCACAGCAGATGAATTAAATATATAATTGTTAAAAGTTTGCAAATAAGTGTTTGAAGATGTAGGTCCTAAAAGGGTTAATCACAGCAGATGAATGAAATATATATCATTGATAGAGGCTGACAAGTGATGGGTTTGACAATGCAGGCTAAAAAGAGTTAATTACAGCAGACAAATGACATATATACCTGTTTGAAGAGAAGAGTGTTAGATTGACGCCATATTTAACTGTCAGACACTTATGAAAATCTGGCACTTTGATAAAATGTGCACAAGTTCCCCCTCCACAGGTTCCCTGGTCCTTTATAAGATCAATGGAAGCAATAAATCAGTGAAAAATAAAATCCCAGGAAACCACTTCAGCTCCTTCATACCTTACTAATGTGGGAAGTAAAGGAAAGTGTAGGTCATTTCATGGTACATTATGATTCATTTTATTTGTTTTTCAATTATAATGCTATGACGCATTTAATAAGCACAACAAAGCTGATTGATCAAATCAATTTCCTATGGTGCAAATCCTAAATGTTATCTAACTAATAAACTACCTTGTTATAGCTTTATCTTACTTTATCTTACTTCTGTTTAGGTTTCTGTCTTTTTTGTCTGCAAACACTTTAATAAAAGCATGTAAACATGTCAGCGATGCACATGGAGACCGTATTGATTGTGATTTGTGACCCCTGTGGAGCAGCCTTTTCAGACCGTACCTCATACTGCTATATTTTCAATACTGTCAATAAAGAAAATAAGAGAAACAACATAATAGGCTGTCAAAATGTGGAGTATTTAGACAAAAATGGAAGACATAGCTGTAACTGTAAAACAGTTTATATAAGGGAATAACTGCCAGAGAGGAGAATCTACATAGAGTCAGCTGTGTGTGAATTCTAGACAGAGTGAGGAGAACTTATGACATGTATCAGTCTCCCATCATGTCAATCCATGGAAAAGCCTCAGATTGAGCTCACACATCCAAATGGCTGGAAAAACAGGAGACTGGTGAGCTGCTGCATAGACAACGCCGGGTAAGAATGACACGCCCGCACCGGGGCCGTGGGGTTACTCGTTACCGGGCCGTTCTGTTTGTGGGACGCTGCAGTAGCAAGGCCCGATTCCGTGACTCCAGTGGTGTCAGTTAAAGTAGAAATGATGGGAATGGTAGTTCGTGACACCACCTGTGATATGCAGCAAGTTAGGTACCGCCGCTGCGGGATGGTGCCTCTGTGGCAGATGGTGACGCAGCGTGGTTGGTATAGCTCTCCACAAGTAGAGCTGGGCCCCAGAGTGGATGGGAGTAGTAGTAGGTGATTGATGGTGGGACTTAACGTTGGGGTGCAGGACTGAGGACGCCGGTAATAACTGGACAACACAAGGGCCATAGTTTCCTTTACCTTTTACTTGGTAGTTGATGGTACAGCCTCGGGAGACTGGTCCAGCAGGTAACGGAGGATAGATCAGCCTGGAAGCAATTGAAGGGATCCACCTAGCCAGGTGGGTTGTAGGCCTTCCTGCTTGCGCTGTAATGTGTTGGTCCCTGTGACTTGAAGCTACGCTGAGACCCTCTTCCTTATGTTGGTTCTGGTTCTCACTTGTATGGCAGGCAAATCTTTTACTGGTGCCGCTTCTTCTATCACAGCTCCTGGCTCTAGTATGCTGCTGTGCTCCGGGCACTTTGTGGGCCAGAAGACCTGCAGTCTCCTGCCCTTCGGATTCTGCTGTGGGGACTTCAGTACCTGAGTAGCCTTGGACTCCGATGTCTGGTTCTATGTGCTTGGCCCTGAGAGAGCTATAGCGCAACTCTCTTCTCAGCGACCGTCTTCTCTCCACTCCTGACTTGTTCTGATCAGTTTCACTTTCTGTCTGTATGTATTTCTACCTCCTCCTCCAGGCCAGAATGCATAGGGAAGCTCCCCTCAAACTGGGTTCTTGAGCTCCCTCTTCTGGTCCGGAGTAGGAAGTGTTGAGTGCTAGTGTACCTAGCATGGGAGACACCCCGCTTTGCTTCCAGGCATAGCATCACCCAGGGGGCGAGGAGGACAATGTTACGGTGGCAACCAGACTACTGGGGTGCCACATTCCCCCCTAGTGAAAGTCAGTACTCTCGGACTGAGGAAAACATTTTTCAAACAATAACAAAGCATTAACAATTTATACATCTTTGACATTTTAAGAAACCAGAACATTTACATTATTAATTTTACATTTCTTAACTTTTTCTATATATTCAACTTGCCCTACTCTCGATACCAGACAGGGATCCGAATGCGGGTACTACGTTGTGACCTACGTAGAACTGGTGGCAACCCTTCCCTGTCTGGTGTGTTTACTGACCTGCTCTGGTTTCCTATGTTAACATTGTGAGTAGGCCTAGCTCTTACCGGTATGGAGGGCAGTCTCCTATGACTCCTTTAGTGAAATAGAAAGGAAAAAGGTGCACTGCACCGCTTACCGCTCTGTAAGGCTGTTGTAGTAAAGTCCTTTTCGGCTCTGTTCTGTTTAGAGCCAGCCACGTGGGTGTTCTGAGAGGCAGCCTCAGCTGCTAATACTCACATGGACTTGCTGCAGAAAAAACAGCTTAGTGCATAGGATGAAGTGACTGACCGTGGTGGTGTTGCCAAAGTGCCAGGATAAATACTTCTTTTGCCACAAAGAGAAATTGTCAGCACTCTGCGGTTGTCAAACAAATCTTGCTTTATTTTTTTTTGCAGACAGGTGAAACAGACATGAGGGAGCAGGGGGAGCGGAGCACAAGGTCCACACACATCCTGCAAAAATGGATAAAATGTGCCATACCTCAAATAGTGAGATATTAGTTTATATTTTGGCCCAAAATATGTAAGCTTGCAACTTGTGCTCCGCTCCCCCTGCTCCCTCATGTCTGTTTAACCTGTCTGCAAGAAAAAATAAAGCAAGATTTGTTTGACAACCGCAGAGTGCTGCCAATTTCTCTTTGTGGCAAAAGAAGTATTTATCCTATGACTCCTTAGACTCACAACGGGCATGACAGATTCGCTGCTGACAGGGGGAAGATTCTCTGGTTCCACTGCGTGTGTGGCTTCTGTTTTTGTAGCTGGCTGGTCTTCTGGTGGGTCTTGAGTCTCTGCCACTTCAGGAGGACAACTTTAGGGAAGGTTAAGACTGGTACTACAATGGCTTGGTTCACCTGTGTCCAGTTCTTCAAGAACTCTCCAAGGATGGCTTGAATGGTCTCTACCACTTTTACTGTAGGCTGGGGAACTTCTTGATCTTCTTCTCTGGACTTTAGTTAATTAGGGCATACCTTCAGGTGATCCCTTGAAACCGCTGTTGAAGTTTTTCCTCCATCTTTACAGATGAGGCTCACTTTGGGGCAGTTGAAGTTTGAGGGCATGATTGTGTATGGCTCAGCCTCCCTCTGGTTGTCTAGTCTGTGCACCCTCCGCTTCCTTTTGAGGACCTGCTATCCAGGTGTTAAGGGAGTCGCTGGAACTGTTAGGTTATAATTTTTCTCCTGTCTTGACCTTGCCTGGGACAGACTCTCCTCCACACACTCCTGAACTTTGCGGTACTGTTGCTGACATTCAGTATCCCAATCTGCATCTAGTTGGTCTGCCTCAGGCTCTAAGACTCCCATGTCGAAGTCCACGGGTAACTTGCCAGGTCTGCCGCATGAAGAAGGTCGGGGTACAGTAGGTGGAGTTTACCTGGATATGGTTGTACAGGTCTATCAGATCTACCAATTTCTCCGACCAAAGATTTCTCTCTTCAATGTGCAAAGTCTTTAACAGGTCTATGACCACCTGGTTCATCTTCTCTCATAACCCATTGGTTTGGGGATGGTACGGCGTTGGCCTTATTTTTTTGCAGCCGTACAAGTGACAAAATTCCTGGAACACTTCTGCTTCAAAGGCTGGGCCTTCGTCGGTGAGAACCCTTTCCGGGTAACCATGGGGCCGACAAAAGTATTCTTGGAAGGCCTTGGCTGCAGTCTAGGCCGTTTGATCCTTCACTGGGACCCCTACCAAGAAACAGGAGTAATGGTCTACAATGGTGAGAGCGTAGTCATAGCCCGACCGACTTGGAGGAAGCTTCACGTGGTCTAAGGCTACCAGTTCAAGCGGCTGCTTCATGATAATTGGCTGCAAGGGAGCCTTCTGGCTTTCACAGTCTTTTTGCCTCAGGTTGCATGAACCACACTCTCGGCACCACCTCTCGATCGCCTTTCTTATGCCAACCCAGTAGAAATGGTCGCAAATCGAATTTGAATAGAGGGCCACTGAAGCTGGTGGTGTTGGTGCAGGAGGAGGAGGAGGAGGGCAAGGCCAACACCCAAATGGCCACATTGGCAAAAGCACTGTAAAGTGTTATGGAGTACGTATTCCAACTTTCACACTAATGATATAAGGGATGCAGAAAATTACAAATGACTGCCGTCCATCCTCAATGTATGTTACAGAGCCCACCTGAGGGCCCTAAGAAGTCCGAGATTTGAGGACAGCCAGTGGACCTTTCTACATTTGAATAGAGGGCCACTGGACCGGTGGTGCTGGTGGAGGAGGAGGAGGGCAAGGCCAACATCCCAATTGTAGCTGACCTTTTAAAGTGCTGTCAAATATGTCCCAAAAAGGAGGTGTAAGACAGACACTAATGTAATGTATAAGTTACAACCCTTTCTAATCGAAAAAGAAGGAAAAATGTAAAAAATGAAACGTGTGAACATATGCTAAAGTTGATTTTTGGAGGTCAGGGCTTGATTTGACATTTTATTACAGTGATTAGGCACTACAAACTGTTGCTTAGCAATTTTCCCTCTTTTACTTTGGTTTGAGAGCTGTTCTGGCGACTACGTAAACGCCATGTGCTGCTCTGAGCACGTTATTCCAAAACACCGGAAATGCAGTCAGGAACCTTCTACAGGCTGTGCCCATACTGTTTCAGCCTTTTTCCATCAATTTCAGCCTTTTCCTCAGTCACCACAGGTCACCGTTGGGTCCAACGTGAAATGTTTCTGGATTCCCATAGACTTACGTTGGGCGTCGAATATTCTCAAATATTCGCATAGCGGTGACGTATTCGCCGGATATTTGGCGAAGCGAATATCAGGGTATTCGATCATCCCTAATTATTAACAAACTAGGGTATGTATCGGTATGCATATAGAAGTATTTCCCCCTTTTTTAATCCCCCTTTATTCCTTCCATTTACTCATTTTAGAATATTAAAACTAACTGACGTGGGTGAATATGATAATAATATAATATATATCTTTTGTCCAACAGTTATATCATTTTATTGTATTACCCATCTAAGGATAATCAGGCACCACGGTATATAGAACGCCAGGGTCGGACTGGGGTACCAGGGGCCTACCAGGATCATTGACACTAGGGGCCCACACTATAACTACCGTAAAAGTTTTTATTACTTGATCATTTTCGGCTTCTCTCAGTATAACATGCGCCTTTTAGCAAACTATACAGTGCGCAAAAGAGACCTGTATTGTGCCCTGCATATATCACAGGATTTCTTATAGCCTCTTATTTATTGTAGTTAATAATGGAATCTATTATTTACAATTAGTCGCAGTTTTTCTTACACACGGACATTCCTTGTCCTCAGTATAAACCACCGAGTCCATCAGCCAAATAATTTTCAAAGTGAAGCAAAATGTTATCCAGCATCTTCACATGGAAAAATTGACTAAAATTAATCCACTGATGCTGCCATCTATCTGGGAAATCCCATATTAGGTCCTGTGCGCACACTGCGTTTTTTGCTGCCGATTTTGCTGCAGAAAAGCTGCAGTATTTGTTCATAACCTTTAGAGTTGAGAGATGTTCGAGGTTCGCCAATTACATGTTCGAGTGATTTTGGGGGGTGCTTGAGATCGAACTCGAACTCGAGCTTTTTGCTAAAAGCTCAACAGTTTGAGCTAGGTTCGAGAACGGTTCGATCAACATAAACGTGGCTTTTCACAGTAAGGCTATGTGCACATGTTGCTATCTGCATGTGTCCTGCGTCCCCAGCACAATCCCTCTCCCTTTCCTACTCACCGATCATGGGTGCCTCGCTCCACGTCTGTCACAAATCTGCAGTGTCTTTTCCTCTTTAGAAAATGGCTGCCGCTTCATTAGTCAATTAGTTATTCTGTGCTTTCCCCGACCACCGGCGCCTATGATTGGTTGCAGTCAGACACGTCCCCAAGCTGAGTGACAGGTAACTCACTGCAACCAATCACAGCCGCCGGCGGGCGGGTCTATATCGTGCAGTAAAATAAATAAATAAATAATTAAAAAAAAAAAATACAGTTCCCCCATATTTGATACCAGCCAGGATAAAGCCGTACGGCTGGAGGCTGGTATTGTCAGGATGGGGAGCGCCACGGTATGGGGAGCCCTCCAGCCTAACAATATCACCCAGCAGCCAGCTGGAATAGCCACATCCATTAGATGCAACAGTCCCAGACTCTACCCAGCTCATCCCGAATTGCCCTGGTGCGGTGGCAATCGGGGTAATAACAGGGTTGATCATGCCAGGCGTCTCTCCAAGACACCTTCTATGATCAACCTGAAAGTGAAAGTAAATAAAGACACTGCGAAAAATCTTTTATTTGGAATAAAAGACAAAAAAACACCCTGTTTCACCCCTTTATTAATCACCAAATACCCCTCCAGGTCCGACGTAATCCACACAAAACTGTAAGGTCTGCTCCCTGAAGATGTAGCAGCACCGTAGAACACCATCGCGCTGTATTAGGTCCACGTAGCAATGAAGTGAATCGCGCTGTCAGCAGAGACTTCAGTCAGCACTGCAGGCTTCAAGATTACAAAATCTGCCCTTCTTTATCAATAGAGGCAATAGCTCAGTGGAGAAAGAGCTCCCCTTTGAAGCATTTAGCTTTCTCTCTCTCTCCCTTCTTTCTCTCTCTCTTTATCTCTCCCTCTCCTTTCTCTCTCCTTTTCTTTCTCTCCTTTCTCTCTCTCCTTTCTTTCTCTCCTTTTTCTCTCTCTTTCTCTCTCTCCTTTCTTTCTCTCTCTTTCTCTCTCTCTCTTTCCTTTCTTTGTCTCTCTCTCTTTCTCTCTCTCTTATTCTCTCCTTTCTCTCTCCTTTCTCTCTCTCCTTTCTCTCTCTCCTTTCTCTCTCTCCTTTCTCTCTCTCTCCTTTCGCTCTCTCCTTTCTCTCTCTCCTTTCTTTCTCTCCTTTCTCTCTCTCCTTTCTTTCTCTCCTTTCTCTCTCTCTCTCCCCTTTTCTCTCTCTCCTTTCTCTCTCTCTCTTTCCTTTCTTTGTCTCTCTCTCTTTCTCTCTCTTTTTCTCTCCTTTCTCTCTCTCTCTTTCTCTCCTTTCTCTCTCTCCTTTCTCTCTCTCTCCTTTCTTTCTCTCCTCTCTCTCTCTCTCTCTCTCTCTCCTCCTGAGCTTCCCTGTGGTCCCTGGTATGTAATGTTTACATTGAATGTTTTTGTGATATACCAATGCATAATATGATACCAATTGGTGATGTACTAATGCCTAATATAATACTAGAGGTGTTGCTTAATACCTCTTAGTGGTGCCTCCTTTATATGGTTCTTTTAGAAGTAATGCGCTCAGCATATATGCTATATAATATGCTGTATAATGCAAAATGGCCTATAATCAAACTTAGTTCTATCTAGTATACAGTGCACTGTGCACTTTATATTTATCTATTACTATTTAAAACTTTATCTCATCTGAAAAATTCATATTAATTTATGCCATATATGCCTCTTTTGATGAATTTGCTATACTGAGCGCGTTATTACATTCATTCATTGACTATTATGTCCGTTTTAATGCTGGTTTACCATATAGTGTACCCTTTTGTGCATGGAGAGGATTATGTGGACTAGTCCAGGTTCTATTTTGTACATAATTATTATTTATTTATTCCTTTTAAGCACTTGGCACTTTATGCATGTCTTTAAGACTGATATGTTAGGAATGGATAGTCTATATTATATGAACCTAACCTACTCCATGTGATCTCTCCATTATTTACATCTTCGATTGTGTCTTATGTATTGACTACTGGTATATCTCTGGTTTACTTGCCTCTATACTGACAGGTGACCAATTCAGGGTTATTTATTCACTATGCATTCTCTCAACTCTCTCTATTTTCATGTTCTTCTTTTAAAAACCTTTTTCTACAATAATAAAAATTATTGCTTTACATTATGTGTTTCAGTTTTTACTCCAGTGTATTGTAGTTAAAAGTTTGGTTCGGTACCCAAAGTTGACCCTGGACCCCGTACAAGTCAATGCGGAGCTGAACTTTGGCAAACAAATGTTCATAAGGAATTTAGTCAATATATGCATGTTTTTAAAGTTTCCCCACAGAGCAAACATTTTTAGAGATTCCCCACAAAGTCAAAATTTTCAGAGGTCCCCCACAGAGCAAAAAAAAAAGTTTTTGATTCATTTTTGACTTACACAGTACTTTAAAGTCCCCAAATAAAGGAAAATAAAGAGAATAGATAGAAAAGTTAGAGATCCTGCATTTTGTTTAATTTTTCACCGCCTACATATTATAAACTTGTCTTTCATGTGGCACAAAGGGTATATAGCCTGCTTTAAGCTAAAAAATAAATCATTTAAAAAAAATAATAGCATGTGATCCTCCCTATATTTGTTAACAAGCCAAGTAAAGGCAGACAGCTGGGAGCTGGTATTTTCAGGCTGGGAAGAACCATGGGATATTTGGCCCTTCCCAGCCTAAAAATACCAGTCCGCAGTTACCCCAAAATTAGTGAATCACATTAAATGTGCCAATTCTGGAGCTTTGCCTGGTCTTCCCAAATGCCCTGGTGTAGTGGCAATTGGGGTAATCTTTTTTGGGGTTGATGACAGCTGTGAATTGACAGCTGGAATCAAGACCAGAGGTTAGTAATTGGGAGGCGTCTATCAGACAACCCTATTACTAAGCAGATAAGTATAAAGTAAAAAAAAACATATACACAAACAATTTTAAAAAAAAACAAAAAAAACCAGTCCCCAACTTTTATATTCACTAATTTATTTAAAAATCAAAAATAAAAAAGCCATTATGATTCTGAAGTAGACCACTTAATCCGACAAAGTCCAAAAATGGAAACCTGAAAGGCAAAATGAGAGCATTAAAGAAATAAAAAAAAAAGACAGTACCTCATTCACCACTTTATTTGCACCCCAAGCAATCTCCACAGCTTCAGTGTAATCAGGGGTGGGATTCAGCCATTATTACAGTTTCTCCTGTACCGGTTGTTAAAGTCATAGCTACTTTGGAGAACTGGCAAGAGAAAATACCTCTATCCATTGCTATCTTTCCAGGGGCGGCACAGTCCTCCTGCAACAAAAGCACTGACTGTGCCAACCCTGTGAGAGATGGCACTGAGTGTTGACTGCAGGCTATCAGGTGCCATCCTTCCTGACATAGTGGAGAAATATTTAATCAGCCTGCAGTCAGTGGTGATGGGAGGCAAGCACTCCCCTCCAGCAGTGTCACAGCAGGAAGAGTGTGAAGCAACATGGAGGGGATTGGACTAACCAAAGGGGTGGAGCAAGCAGCTGAGCAGTGGTGCCCTCCCCTCCAATAGCATCACAGCAGGAAGACTGTGGAGTGACATGGACGGGACAAGGATAACCGAAGGGGCGGAGCAAGGAAATAAGCAGCGGAGCCCTCCCCTCCAGCACCATCACAGCAGGAAGACTGTGAAGCAACATGGAGGGGGTGGGGTTAACTGGAGGTGGCCCAGAGCAAACCAGACAGAGAGAGGTATGAGATAGAAAAGAGCACGAGAGAGACAAAATGGAAGAAGTTACAAAACACAGTGAGGTAGGACACAATATACAGGCAGGAAACAGAAGAGAAACACAGCCAGGATACAGGCAGGAAAGAAGAGAGAGAAAAGAGACAGTCAGACACAAGAGACAGGAGACAGACAGGGGAGACAGGTGAGAGGGCTGTATATAAAACACTGGCTGCCTCCTTACCCAATTTCCTTAAAGGGTTTTTCGGATCTAAAACGACAAGACTGCAGTCACTCTATTGTACACTTTGTGCTCTGTGAGGATTCATCAGTGTCTGTGTTGGGAATGACAATTATGTAAGGCACAAATATGCGAAATGATGACTCTGGGTCAGCTGTTCCTGACTGTTTTACATTGTGGTTTGTCCCTGGCCTGCTAAAATAAACAGCGATATGCAGCCTGCTGAGAAGTATGACCTGCACCAGACAAGTCCATGCACTCAGTTTTCCTGTAGCATGCCGGGGCATCCAGAGTCAGGCCTCTCCTCTACTGCCCTGCGCCACCCTACAGAGACTTGTACCATCCTGAAGGACCTGGACTACCAGTACAACCTGCTTGGAGCGTAGGTATTATTGGAGTTATTCTGTAATGTGCAAGTGTTCCCTTAATTTTTTTTGGGCAGCGTAGTAAAAGGATATATTTTATTGATACAAACATCCCAACCAAGGAAAAGAATATTTTACTTTTCCCTGCAAAGAAACAAGGCACAATATCAATCAAAAGATGTTGCACTGTAAATATACATCAACTTTGCTGATGCTTACTTTTATAACTTCCAAGCGTCAGTAATTTGAAGGTCAGTACTTTGTGACAGCCAGCAATTACTGATTGCTGTACCATATTTAAACTCGACCTTGGTGTTGTTCATTCATATAGTGGAACACATTCTTTAATGTTCACAGAAATTCAATTAATTGATCCCCCTGGTCAGGACAGGTAGCATGAGTTTTCTGCAAATACCTTTTTTCTTGTATCAGCGAAAAATTTCTTTTCATAAAGCCTGTGCATTTTCTTTTTTATTGAGAAATATAAAGGTTAAAGTGTAGAATGATTAAAAAAAATAAAGTAAAACGGATTTAAATAGAATCTTAGTGATTGATCTAATTATCCGTATAGTTACACACACATGCACAGTGCTTGTAAAAATAATGACCTCAGGAGCAACATTGAATTCTTGTGGATTTAATTAGATTTTTTAAATTGTTTAACAGATAGAGTATCTTAAAGAGGACTGTCACCAGAATGCCTTGGCTAAATAATGCCTGTTTCCTGAGTCTGTAGTTATTTTTGACTATCTTTTTTGTTCAATTTTGAACCCTTTATGCTATTCAAGTGTTGTTAGGTAAGGGTGTGGTAACCATAACTCTTCTCCATGGTTGGTGTCTTGTGCTCCTTTACGATGCCACCCAATATTCACAAGGTAGCATCAGGGCAGCCTGGTGCAGCGTGAGAACAGATCTCTCCCAAGGACACACTCTGCTTCATACCATGCAGACATGTCACATTGGAGTGGCAAATTAAAAGAGTATCTATTAAGCACAGACAAATGTCTCAGAGCAGTTATCAGATAACGGGAGCGTCCCACTCTTAAGGCCACTTCACACATAATGAGATCGTGAACGAGATCGTTGCTACGTCAGAGTTTCTGTGACGCAACAACGACTTTACTAGCGATCTCGTCGTGTTTGACATGTACCAACGATCTGCCCCCTGCTGTGAAATCGTTGGTCGATGCTGAACAGCCTGGGCCATTTTTGGCTCGTTGGAGTCCTGCTGGGCAGGATGGATCTGTATGTTTGACACCTAGCTAATGATTTTGTTAACGACCTAGATGAGTGAAACGAAGGCGTGTAGTTGCGTCCCCGTTGTGTGACAGGGTCCCGACGATTTACAAGATCGTTATATGGGTCGCATGCTCGTTCCTAAAGTCGGTGTGTGTGACACCTCACATACAATTTCACTAACGACTCAGCAACGATCCGGGAACTGTGATGTAGTAGCGATCTCATTCACGATCTCGTTATGTGTGACTGGACCTTAAGGGCGGTGTCACACGCTACGATATATCGGGCGATATGTCGTCGGGGTCACAGATTCCGTGACGCACATCCGGCATCGTTAGAGATATCATAGCGTGTGACGGCTACGAACGACTGTGAACGAGCAAAAATACTCACCTTATCGTTGCTCGTTGACACGTCGTTCATTTTCATAAAGTCGTTCCTCCTTCTGTGCGCCGGTTGTTCGTCGTTCCCGAGGCAGCACACATTGCTCTGTGTGACACCCCAGGAACGATGAACACAGCTTACTTGCATCCCGCTGGCAATCCGGTAGGAAGGAGGTGGGCGGGATGTTGCGTCCTGCTCATCTCCGCCCCTCCGCTTCTATTGGCTGGCCGCTGTGTGACGTCGCTGTGACGCCGAACGTCCCTCCCCCTTCAAGGAGAGGATGTTCGCCGCTCACAGCGAGGTCGTTTGGGAGGTAAGTACGTGTGACGGGGCTAAACGACTTTGTGCGACACGAGCAAATTGCCCGTGACGCACAAACGACGGGGGCGGGTGCGATCACTCATGCGATCGCCCAATATATTGTCCCGTGTGACGCCGCCCTAAGATAAAAACAGATTCAAAAATGCATTCCAGTGCCTGTTAAAATTTGGAGTTACAGCTTAATATTGGAGCTTTTGTCAGTATACTCATACACTCTTGGCTCTGAGCAGTTGGTATTATGTTATAGGCTAGCATAAAACCAGTTGCCCCATAGCCTCTTAGGAAACAAGCAGATGGTTTATTATTATAGACTGTCATGGTCATGCGGTCCTTCTCCCATGTCACAAAATCAACAGAGTGAGAGATGATTGAACAATCCAAAGAACATTTATTCCAAGCAAGTCAGAAGGTCCATCAAATAATCCACCACACAGAGGGTAAAAAAGGAAAATGGATATAGCTCAGTAATGGAATAAATGTTCCAGGAGGTTAGTCATAATCCTTCAGCAGTCCTTTTCCAGGGAAATCAGGGTTCCTCACAGTATCTCTTCGGTGTCAGGTTCTCCCCCAGAGGATCAATTTTACTTCTCTCTTGTTTTTCTCAGCCAGAATTAATAATCTCCCAGGTAATAAAAGAGTTTAGGGGGATCCCAGGTCCCTCTCCCCCAGACTTAGGGACAAAAGTTTGGCAGGGGGTGATTAACCTGCAAACAGTATAATGTACACATAAGGAATACACAGAATGGACAGAGCACCACGCCTAAAATATGAACCTACACAAAATTATACTATACACAACCCCCCATATACCACAATCACAACCTCTCCCTCCTTCTTAATAAGTCAGTGTGTCATGAGGTCTACACAGACCTCTGGCCACCTCACTTAAGTCCATGTTGCTCAGCTGTGGATAGTGCCTTGTACAGTGGTAACGTTGTAAGGACAAGCTTCCCTTTGTGTCCTCCTTCACTCAAACTGTTTCCTGCGCCCAATCAGTATTGTAGATTTCCTACATCATTTCCTAGGAGAATATGTGCAGGAAGGCCACTCATCATGCCAACCATGCATTGCTTGACCCCCAAAGGCAAAGTCTAGATCTACAGTCACCTTTGGGATATTCTTCCTTTGTCCTCCAGCCAATTCAATAACCATCTCTGGTCCGTGATGTATCGCCTCTGGCCAAACCACTTGGGGATTAGCTATTGGGAGAAATGCCCCGGAGTCACAAAATACAATGACTCTCTGTCCATCCAGCACAACCTCCTGTAGGTGCTTACTTTGATGGTAAGAGGAACTCGGGGCTGTGGCTCACACCCCATAAACCCCTAGTGCTCAACCATGAGTGTCTAAGTCATTAGGCAAGTCAACTTGAAGGGGTGAGAACTCTTCCCCCATTGTATTTGGCTGTAGAGAATGAACAAGTTCATTTAGTGCAAGGTCATTCCTCAATCGACCTGCAGGGCAAGTGTCTTGCAAATGCTCAGGCTGCCCACATCGATAACATCTCCTCTGCATCATACTCCTTCTAGAACATGGTGACAAAGGCTGGAGTTCATACACTCCAATGGTGGCATCTGTGGTGCAGGGGTCAACGATATACTGCAGTGAAGGTGGCTGTACCTCTTCCTCAGGCGGGATGGAATGCACAAAATGCACTGATCGAGGTGGAGGTTCGTGGGGGTCCCTCTGAGTCCTTGCGGGACAACTGGATTGCTGGTGTCCAGGTTGTAACATCTCCTCTCTGTGATTCCCGGAGGGCGTGGTCGGAACTGTTGGGCCCCGGATTGAGACATGGTTGTTATCGGCCTGCAGCTGCATGGAGGGGCAGATATAACTGGAAAGGGCCGGGGTGCAGGAGCAGGCTGTGGCTTATTGTCCAGAAGACTTCCTTCATTGCGGTCGGACAGTAAGGGCCTTATCAGCCAGGGCTGCAGCTCTATCCAAGGTGTGTGGCGTGTGTTCTCAGACCCATTCCCGTATTTCTGAGGGACACTTGTAAAGAAATTGTTCTATAAGAAATACCTGTATAACGTCTTCCACAGTGAAGGCATTTTCTGCTTACAGCTATCTCCAACATGTCTGGGACATCTTATGGGTATACATCCTAAATGATCCCCCTGTGGTGCATGGGAGATCTCAGAACTGTGCTCTTTGTGAGTCTGGGGTGATAGCATGATAATCCAGGATAGTCCGCTTTACAATGTTGTAGTCCCAGTTGTGCTGTGAGTCAGTGGTGCGATAAGCCTCTGCTAGGCTTCCGTTCAGGTGTCCATCTAACAAACGTATCCAGCCAGAGAAAGGCACCTCCATCACGGCACACTGCTGCTCAAAATCCTTGAAGAACCCCTCCAAATCTCCGGAAGCCTCATCAAATGGCTTGAAGTCCGCCTGGGTAATCTGTACAGGCTCCCGGATCACTGAGTTTACAATCTAACTCATATTACTCCCTCTGCCAGACTCCATTGCTTTTTAGCTCCTCTGTGCTCGGCGAGCAGCCTCCTCCTTATACTCCTGAGATACACCTAGGCCCAGAGCCGCCATCTCTTCTTTGAACCACACCAACCACTGGCTTTTTAAGGGAGGGATCCCCATCTCCAGTGCTTGTCCGTCAGACATCTGGGAGGAGGGAGTCTTGCTCGCACCCACCAGTAGATCAATTAAGGCCTCTTTACTCAGTCCCTGGTAGCTCTGGCCCAGATCTCTGGCTCTCTCCTTTAGCCTTGATATGGTCCAGTTTATGTACTCACTCTGTGGGTGGATCTCTATTGGGCTTTGCTCTGTTGATCCCACTACTGCCACCAGTTGTCACGGGGTCCTTTTCCCATATCACACAATCAACAGAGCGGAGATGATTGAACAATCCAAAGAACATTTATTCCAAGCAAGTCAGAAGGCCCATCAAACAATCCACCACACAGAGGGTAAAATAGGAACACGGATATAGCTCAGTAATGAGATAAATGTCCTAGGAGGTTAGTCATAATCCTCCAGCAGTCCTTTTCCAGGGAAATTGGGGTTTCTCACAGTCTCTCTGGGGTGTCAGATTCTCCCCCAGAGGATCAATCTTACTCCTTCTCTCTTGTCTTTCTCAGCCAGAATGAATAATCCCCCAGGTAAACAGAGAGTTTAGGTGTTTCCCAGGCCACCCTCCCCCAGACTTAAGCTGGTGTCACACTAAACGACAGCGACAACGACGTCGCTGTTACGTCACCATTTTCGGTGACGTAACAGCGACCTTGTAAGTCGCTGTTATGATCGCTGCTTAGCTGTCAAACACAGCAGAAGCAGCGATCATAACGTCGCTGTGCTACATGTGCAGAGAGCAGGGAGCCGCGCTTAGCGCTGGCTCCTTGCTCTCCAGCAGCACACATCGGGTTAATTAACCCGATGTGTGCTGCAGCTACATGTCACAGTTCAGAGAGCAGGGAGCCGCGCTTAGCGCTGGCTCCTTGCTCTCCTTGCTACAGTATACATCGGGTTAATTACCCGATGCATACTGCAGCCACATGTCACAGTGCAGGAGCCGGCACTGGCAGCAAGAGCGGAGGCTGGTAACCAGCGTAAACATCGGGTAACTAGGGAAAGGTCTTCCCTTGGTTACCCGATGTTTACGCTGGTTACAGCTTACCGCAGCTGCCAGTGCCGGCTCCTGATCGCTTCATTTCGTCGCTCTCTCGCTGTCACACACAGCGATGTGTGTGTCACAGCGGGAGAGTGACGACCAAAAAATGAAGCTGGACATTCAGCAACGACCGGCGACCTCACAGCAGGGGCCAGGTCGTTGCTGGATGTCACACACAGCGACAGCGACGGGACGTCGCTGCAACGTCACAGAAAATGGTGACGTAGCAGCGACGTCGTTGTCGTCGTCGTTATGTGTGACACCAGCTTTAGGGACAAAAGCCCAGCAGGGGGTGATTAACCTTCAAACAGAAAATCTACACAAAAGTAATACACAGAATGGACAGAGCACCACGCTTAAAACATGAACCTACACAAAATTATACACAACCCCCCATATATCACCATCACTGTCATATTGCCACATGGCTCATAGCCCTCAAGGAAATATCTGGTATTATAGGCTGGTGGGTTCATAGTCTCCTTGACAACAAACAGTGGATTTAATATAATCAAGTGGCATAAGGCCACTTAGACTATGGCTTAACTTGGCAACGAGTAGTGAGCATTATAGTATAATCTGGCATAAAGCCAATTAGCTTATATTTCCTTGTCAATAAGCAGTGGTATTATATCAAAGGCTGGTATGACACCATTTGGTATTTAGTCCACATGGCAACTAAGGGGGTAGTATTATACATTTGCATGAAGTCAATTGGACCATAGCTCCCTAGGCAATGAGCAAAGTATTATAACAAGGCATCAGCGGACCCGAGGAAGTTTGGATTTGCAGAGTTTGGACGGATTTTAGTTAAAAGTTTGGTTCAGGACCCAGATTTGGCTCAAACTGGACCCCAGACCCCAAACCCCACATAAGTTAATGGAAACTCAAATTTCTGTCCTGTAAATTCGCTGTAAAATGGTCATAGTAAGGGCTAGTAGGCTGCAAAAGGAAGCAAAATATGGCAATTGCCTTGAAAACAAATGTGTATAGGAAATAAATAAAATAAAAACCTATGTTGGGTCCCACCAATTTTTAATAACTAGCGCAGGTAAAGTAGACACCTGTGGGCTGCAACCCTCAGCTGTCAGCTTTACATTGGCTGGTTATCAAAAATAGAGTGTTAAATCCCCTTTTTTTTATTATTTAAATAAATAAATTAAATGGCGTGAGTTCTGCCCTATATGTTATAACCAGACAAGATAAACAGACAGCAGGAGGTTGATATTATCAGGCTGGCAGGGCCCATGGTTTTTTGGCCCCTCAGAGCTTAAATATAGCAGTCCACAACTGCCCCAAAAGGTGCACATGAATTAGGTGCCCTAATTCTGGTGCTTTGCCCGACTATTCCCAATTTCCCTGGTGTAGTGTCAATCGCCGAAATACTTTTGAGGTTGATGTCAGCTGTGAATTGACAGCTGGGATGAAGGCCAGGGATTAATAATGTATAGGCGTCTATCATACACTCCAATTACTAACTCAGTAAGTATAGAGTTAAAAAACACATACACAGGAAAAAGGTTTCTTTGAATAAACACTCCCCCACACGTCCTTGTTCACCAATTTATTAAATAAAAAAATACTCAACGGTCCGACGTAAACCAATTGGTGAAATAACTCTTCCCCACACTTCCTTATTCACCAAATTATTAATTAAAAAGAAATACTAGATGTTCCATCGTAATCTAATGGAGTAATGCCCCCCGATGCCCATTGAATCTTATGGAGCCTCGTTCTGAGAAATTTATCAGGACGAGGCTGCATATGTCACTCCTGGAAAGTGGTAGGTATGGAATATCTCATGAGCTTTTTAAAAGTTACTGAGTTGACAACTGCCGAGACCCAGTGGCTGTCAACTATGGTAACCGAAAGGTCTTCGGCAGCTGTGAAGCTCAGAAACCATAAGGGAGCCTTTAAGGGAGCATTTAAGGTAAGAGTTCACAACATCCAGATGTCCCAACAGCGGGAACGCCAGGAACCTTAAGGCTATGTGCGCACTTTGCTTTTTTACATGCTTTTCCACTGCTTTTTCAACTGTAGCATTTTCATATCAAAATGCTTGCGTTATGCTTTTCAAGCAAAGTCAATGGGACATTGAGCTTTCTTCTGCCCACTTTGTTGTTCAAAACCCTCTGTTTAATTTGCATAAATTTGGGCATAAACACAGCGTTTAAAGAAGCAACATGTCAATTGTTTTTGCCATTTTGGCTGCGCTTCCCATCCATTCAATTTAATACAAAACTGTAGCGTTTGCTAAAAGCACCGAAAAAGCACTAAAAACTCATGAAAACCGCAAGGTGCGCATAGGTTACTTTCTTTGCATTTTACATGCATTTTTAAAGCCAAAAGCATTGTCTTTTCTGCGAGAGGATGCTTTTTGAACTGCAACTACCTCGACGCAAAGTCTTCCCGTCTCCTGCAGACTCTGGCTACCGTCTGCCACCTAGCCAAGGTGTGAGGGCTCCAACAAGTGGCGTACCATCCATAGAGGCAGGCCACGCGGCTGCTACGCTGTGTGTGTAAACTTTCACTTTCCTCATCGCAGCACGGACGGGCTTCCCCAGGATGGTCACCAAGCAGCTGGGAGCCCGCACTGTTTGACTGTTCTATATATTCACATACCTCCCAACCGTCCCGGATACAGCGGGACAGTCCCTCTTCTGAGCCTTTGATCCCGGGTCCCGCCCGTGAGGCTGTTTGTCCCGGCTCCACCCACCCACTGTAGCCCCGCCTCGCTGTTTCTCCCTTCTACTATTCATTACAGAGCCGAGCGTGCACCTACTCCTGTGACTGCTGCTGAGGTATGAATCACCCCCTGCAGCAGAGCGACCCCCCTGCAGCAGAGCGACCCCCCCCCTGCAGCAGAGCCCCCCCCCCTGCACCAGAGCGACCCCCCCCCTGCAGCAGAGCCCCCCCCTCCCTGCACCAGAGCCGACCCCCCCCCAGTCCCGGAGCCTGCGTTTCTCTGCAGCTGTTCTCTGACTCCCCGTGTGTGGCTTCTCACTGCTGCAGACACGCGGGGAGTCAGGAAGCTGAGGAGACCGTGCAATCAGCACTTCTCTCTCCTGCAGATAGCAGTGACAATAACCTATGCAGAGTGACATCTGCAGGCTTCTATTACCGATCAGTGGTCTCCTGCCTGTGGAGCAGAGCTGCTGGGTCCTAGCTTCCCAACAGCTTCAGCTCTGCTTTATCCTGGCTCCTCTACCAGTTAAAGGGAACATGTCAGCAGAAATTTCACAATAAAAATAAAAGATTCCCCTCTGCAGCTCCTGGGCTGCTTCTAGAAAGGTTCCTGTTGCTATTGTGCCCCCTTTGAGACCTACAAAAATACTTTATGAAGTCTTACCTTTTTGTATGCAAATGTGTTTTTATGGTCACGGGGGCGGGCTGTCTGGCGTCCGTTATTCCCCCTCCTGCCGCTTTACGCAGTCCCCCATTGCTCATTTACATACACAAGGACGCCTTCCTCATGTAACTGTCCTCCCGAAGTTTTGCGCATGTGAACGCTTTTTCAGGTGATTGCGCAGGCACGAGATTATGGGCGGCGCTGTGATTGTCATCAGCAGCGTTAACCAAGTACCCGCCCATAATCTCGTGCCCGCACTTTTCCCTCTGACTCCACCGTTATGCGCAAGTGCTGGCCATATGAACCATGTTACCTATTACTGCTTGCACGAGATTATGGGCGGGTACTTGGATGACTTTGCTGATGACAATCACAGCGCCGCCCATAATCTCGCGCCCATGGTAATAGGTAACGTGGTTCATATGGACAGTGCTTGCGCATAACAGTGGAGGCAGAGTGAGAAGCGCGGGCACGAGATTATGGGTGGGTACTTGGATGACTTTGCTGATGATAATCACAGCGCCGCCCATAATCTTGCGCCTGCGGTAATAGGTAACGTGGTTCATATGGACAGTGCTTGCGCATAACGGTGGAGGCAGAGTGAGAAGCGCGGGCACGAGATTATGGGCAGGTACTTGGATGACGCTGCTGATGACAATCACAGCGCCGCCCATAGTCTTGCGCCCATGGTAATAGGTAACGTGGTTCATATGGCCAGTGCTTGCGCATAACGGTGGAGGCAGAGTGAGAAGCGCGGGCACGAGATTATGGGAAGGTACTTGGATGACGCTGCTGATGACAATCACAGCGCCGCCCATAATCTCGCGTCTGCGCAATCACCTCAAAAGCGTTCACACTTTGCACAGTGCTTACTCCCGCGAGAGTGGCACTGGGCATTCACAAAACTTCAGGAGGACAGTTACATGAGGAAGGCGTCCTCATGTATGGAAATGAGCAATGGGGGACGGCGTACAACGGCAGGAGGGGGAATAACGGACGCCAGGCAGCCCGCCCCCGTGACCATAAAAACAGATTTGCATACAAAAAGGTAAGACTTCATAAAGTATTATTTTAGGTCTCAAAGGGGGCACAATAGCAACAGGAACCTTTCCAGAATTCATCCCAGGAGCTGCAGAGGGGAATCTTTTATTTTTTTTGCTAAATTTCTGGTGACAGGTTCCCTTTAAAGGGAACCTGTCAGGTGCAATCTGCACTCAGAGCCAGGAGCAGTTCTGGGTGTATATTGCTAATCCCTCCCTAACTGTCCCTGTATACACTAGCATAGATAAAGGCATCTATAGAAAAAGTATTTTTAAAGAGCTTATATCTTATGCTAATTAGCGCGGGGACTAGTCCCAAGGGCGTTACTTCACTTGGCTAGTCGGCTCATATAGCGTGTTAGTACTCACACAGGGGCGTAATAACATGCTAACATGCTATGCGAGCCGACTAGCCAAGTGAAGTAACGCCCTTGTGACTAGTCCCCGCGCTCATTAGCATAAGATATAAGATCTTTAAAAATATTTGTTCCTGATCTCTTTATCTATGCTAGTGTATACAGGGACGGTTAGGCAGGGATTAGCAATATACACCCAGAACTGCTCCTGGCTCTGAGTGCATATTGCACCTGACAGGTTCACTTTAAAGGGAACCTGTCACCAGATTTGGGGCCTATAAGCTGCGGCCACCACCAGCGGGATCTTATGTACACATTCTAACATGCTGCATACCTCCCAACCGTCCCGGATACAGCGGGACTTTCACGCTTTACGTTGTTTGTCCCGTTGCCACGGGCGGGACGGCCGGCTCCCGGGCTCCGCCCACCCACTCTCCGCCTCCCTGCTTTTCCCTCCTACCATCCTAGTAGACGTGGCATAGAGAGGAGCGCTGCCTGTGCTGCTGCTGGTACAGTAAACTAATCTCCCCAGCGCTGATTTCCCTCCCTCCCCCCTCACCCCCGGCTGGAGCCTGTCTGTGCGGTCGGCCCGCCACCTGTCTGTGCGGGCGCCCCCCGCCGCCTGTCTGTGCGGGCGCCCCCCGCCGCCTGTCTGTGCGGGCGCCCCCCTGCCGCCTGTCTGTGCGGGCGCCCCCCTGCCGCCTGTCTGTGCGGGCGCCCCCCTGCCGCCTGTCTGTGCGGGCGCCCCCCTGCCGCCTGTCTGTGCGGGCGCCCCCCCGCCGCCTGTCTGTGCGGGCGGCCCGCCGCCTCATTGTGCGGGCGGCCGGCCGCCTCTCTCTGCGGGCGGCTGGCCGCCTCTCTGTGCGGGCGGCCCGCCGCCTGTCTGTGAAGGCGGCCGGCCGCCTGTCTGTGAAGGCGACCGGCCGCCTCACTGTGGCTGCCTGCGTGTCCGTGCTGGAGGCCCGCCGGCTGCCTGCGTGTCCGTGCTGGAGGCCCGCCGGCTGCCTGCATGTCCGTGCTGGAGGCCCGCCGGCTGCCTGCGTGTCCGTGCTGGAGGCCCGCCGGCTGCCTGCGTGTCCGTGCTGGAGGCCCGCCGGCTGCCTGCGTGTCCGTGCTGGAGGCCCGCCGGCTGCCTGCGTGTCCGTGCTGGAGGCCCGCCGGCTGCCTGCGTGTCCGTGCTGGAGGCCCGCCGGCTGCCTGCGTGTCCGTGCTGGAGGCCCGCCGGCTGCCTGCGTGTCCGTGCTGGAGGCCCGCCGGCTGCCTGCGTGTCCGTGCTGGAGGCCCGCCGGCTGCCTGCGTGTCCGTGCTGGAGGCCCGCCGACTGCCTGCGTGTCCGTGCTGGAGGCCCGCCGGCTGCCTGCGTGTCCGTGCTGGAGGCCCGCTGGCTGCCTGCGTGTCCGTGCTGGAGGCCCGCCGGCTGCCTGCGTGTTTGTGCTGAATGAGTGTGGATGGGGAGTGGATATGGGCGTGACTGTGAAATGGGTGTGGTTAGGGGGCGTGGACTAAAAATTTGCCGCGGCGCGCTACGCGCGCCGCAAACTTTGTCCCTCTTTTCCTTCTTTAAAAGTTGGGAGGTATGTATTCATATATAGATATTCAATCAGGAGAGAGGGCGGAACTTGTTCAGTATAGTGCGGGAGATTGAAGATATGGAAAGCTAAACAGTGCAGAAGCAGCAGAGCAAGAAGAGAGTTAAGCAAACAAGAAGAAGCAGAGCAGAAGCACCAGGCAGAAAAAGCAGAGGAAAGAAAAGGAACACAGCCAGGAGGAGCCACAGGAAGTGGAGGCAGAAGCCACTAACATCTCTCACTGCACAGGAGCAGGTGAGTATAATGTGCAGATGTCTGCCTGTAACACTACAGAGACTGCCCTGTGCTGTGTCATCCCTCTGTGTAATATCTCTGTACTAAAAGGTAAACCATCAGTAAGCCATAAGTAAATGCAAGGTGCAGCGCTGTGTAACAGAGCATGAAGCAGAGCCAATATACCAGATGTGGCACTGCAGAGGGGTATCAGAGTAGGAGGGAAGCCCCATATATAGCTGCCATAGCTGTGTGCGGCTTCCTTCCCTCCTACTCTGACACCCCTCTGCAGTGCCACATCTGGTATATTAGCTCTGCTTCATGCTCTGTTGCACAGTGCTGGTATATTAGCTCTGCTTCATGCTCTGTTGCACAGTGCTGGTATATTGGCTCTGCTTCATTCTCTGTTGCACAGCGCTGGAATATTGGCTCTGCTTCATGCTCTGTTGCACAGTGCTGGTATATTGGTTCTGCTTCATGCTCTGTTGCACAATGCTAGTATATTGGCTCTGCTTCATTCTCTGTTGCACAGCCCTGGTATATTGGCTTTGCTTCATGCTCTGTCGCACAGTGCTGGGATATTGGCTTTGCTTTATTCTCTGTTGCACAGTGCTGGTATATTGGCTCTGATTTTTGCTCTGCTGCACAGTGCTGGTATATTGGCTCTGCTTCATTCTCTGTTGCACAGTGCTGGTGAAGTGACCAGCCAGGGAGGCCTCTGGCTGTGTAGTCGTGGCAGCACTGTATTCAAGGCACATCCCTGGCTTTGGTACTTCTTTAATGTTGAGGAAGTGTGTGTCAGTTTCTTCATCGGCCGATGTACAAAGAGTCGGCAGACAAAAGTCCAGATGCAATAAAAATGACATTTATTCACAAGGATAAAACACTCCGGTCAGCAGATTCCGGCAATATTAGTGGAGCTGGGGACAACCTGCCCAAACGCACCCTCTGGTGGGGATATGCCCTAGATACTCTTCTTCTCCGGGCTCCCACTCTCCGGTCAAGCACGCACTGGACCCACACCAGCGGAATAGACCCTGAGGTTGCGTCCACCTCCTGTTCTCCGGTGTCCCTTGATGGTCCGCTCACACACACACTTGCCGCTGCAGATGTTCACTGTCTGCTGTCCCGGATCCTCTCTCCCACACACAAACAGACTTAGCCTAGATATCCGGCCGACTCCTCCTCCCCGGTGGCAACAGCCGTCCCACCCGGCCACTAGGGGGTGCCCTAACACATCACATAAAAATATAAAACACTTTTAATAATAACTTTTCCGGGACTATCAGTAGGGGTTATGGCCACCCACTACATGCCTCCCCTCTTAAAATCCGAGCCTCCCGGCAAGGCTCTAAACTTTAAACATTTTAACACATAAAAACCTTTTGGGTCAGTCCTCAACAGCGGCACCAGTTCAGCGGCGCTCCCGGTCTTTAGGGGCGCTTAATGGCGCAGCAGCGCTCCCGGTCTCTGGATAGCGCCCGGAGGCTCAACAGCGCTCCCGGTCTTAGATGGGCGCCCGGAGGCTTCAATAGCGCTCCCGGTCTTTGCTGAAGGTGCCCGGAGGCTTCAAGAGCGCTCCCGGTCTTTGCTGGAGGGCAACAGGCCCGTAAAACTTTTCAACAACAAGGGAACTTTCTGCCGGTCTGGAACAACACCGGTCTTTGAAGGTGCTGAAGTCAACAACTTACTCTGGGGGCCAGGCTCTCTTCCATTCCTCCGCTTGAGCCTGGATATAGGCCCCCAGAGATTGTCCCGGCTGGCGGCGGATTCGCCTGAAAGACACAGGGGCGAAAGGCGGCTCCGCCGGTGCAGCTGCTGCAGCTCCTCTTGGGGGTGATGGTGTCTCTGCCCGAGATGGCGGTGGTGCGTCCAGCATGATGACCGGCTTGTTTGTAACATTTTGCGTTACCGCTACCACGGTTGGAACCTTCTCCGGGTCAGGGGCCGATGCAGTCGCTGTTTCCGGGACAGCAGCCATGACACGCCGGGGTTGAGAGGGCGCGGGCGGGAGCGGTCTGGCATGGCTCCGGCGCCGCTCTTGCTGCTCCTCCCACTCAATCTCCTCCTGCCACTGCTCCGCTTCCCGGGTGGTTGGCATGCGAGAGACACAAACAGCAAACAGGCCGCGGCTACCTGCGTCCGGCAGGAACTGGACTTTCTCGCCCGGCCACAAAGTATGGAGTCGCTTGGGCAGTCCTTCCACGTCGAGATGAACTCTATTATAAAAGTAATCATCCCCGGTCTCGACTTCTCGGATGAATCCATATCCGTCCTGCTGGTTGAACTTAACAACCACCCCGGTCACAAACTGCTGTGCCAGCTCCTCGCCACCAGAACCGGACAGCATTTCCCGGACGATGGTCTCGGCCAGGAGACGTTCCTGGACGGGGTCAGGCTTCGGGGTCGGGACACTGGGGCGCGACTCCGCAGGCGGGGCGATGACTGGATCCCAGAAGAAGCCCAGGTGATCTTTCTCCAAGCGCTCAACGAACTCCTCAGCCGGCTCCGGCACAAATGGGGAAGCGGCGGCGTTAAGCTGCGGGGTCTCCCATGGGAAGACTGCAACCCCCGGACGGTTTGGCATGGGTGGGGTGGCATAGGTCGCCTTCACCTCTGTGATGGTGCTCCCGGTTTGAGCATCCCATGAGGTCTTCCAGGAAACTTTGTCCGGCCTGGTGGAACCTCCCGGTCCAATGGGAAGGTCCACCAACGCGGCCTCACTAGCAGGGGCGAACCGGGGTCGACCTCGACCGAGGCTGATTAGGGCCATAGTCGTTGCCAACTCCGCGGGTTGCCCAAAGGTCTCCATCTCGGTCTCCGACAGTATCGCTGGTAATGGCGGTGATGTCGACGCTGAGACTGGGAAGAGTGGAGGCGGGTCTTCGTTTCCCGCTCTTAAACGGACTCCACCCCCAGCCTCACGCATCATCTTGACTCCTCCACTGAGGTACTTCTTTTTCTTCTTCAATGCCCTGGAGCTGGCGCCTCCCCTCTTTGGGCGGAGTACTCCGTACTTTCTCTTCGGCGCCGGCCAGCCCCAGGCTCTTCTTTTGGCGCCAATTCTTCGCGCCTTTTCTTCCTTACAGATAACGGCCTCCTTGCCGCCATCTTGTACCCGGTCCAACGCTACGGGTACTGTGTTTTCTTCCCACCATGGGACTGGAAACCTTGCATCATGGTCCGGGTCCTGTGTTCCAGGCACGACCTGATCTCCAGCTTTTTGGGTTCCTGGCAGGTTAATCGTATCCTGCCGACTACGCCACATGAAGTGACCAGCCAGGGAGGCCTCTGGCTGTGTAGTCGTGGCAGCACTGTATTCAAGGCACATCCCTGGCTTTGGTACTTCTTTAATGTTGAGGAAGTGTGTGTCAGTTTCTTCATCGGCCGATGTACAAAGAGTCGGCAGACAAAAGTCCAGATGCAATAAAAATGACATTTATTCACAAGGATAAAACACTCCGGTCAGCAGATTCCGGCAATATTAGTGGAGCTGGGGACAACCTGCCCAAACGCACCCTCTGGTGGGGATATGCCCTAGATACTCTTCTTCTCCGGGCTCCCACTCTCCGGTCAAGCACGCACTGGACCCACACCAGCGGAATAGACCCTGAGGTTGCGTCCACCTCCTGTTCTCCGGTGTCCCTTGATGGTCCGCTCACACACACACTTGCCGCTGCAGATGTTCACTGTCTGCTGTACCGGATCCTCTCTCCCACACACAAACAGACTTAGCCTAGATATCCGGCCGACTCCTCCTCCCCGGTGGCAACAGCCGTCCCACCCGGCCACTAGGGGGTGCCCTAACACATCACATAAAAATATAAAACACTTTTAATAATAACTTTTCCGGGACTATCAGTAGGGGTTATGGCCACCCACTACACTGGTATATTGGCTCTGCTTCATGCTCTGTTGCACTGTGCTGGTATATTGGCTCTGCTTCATTCTCTGTTGCACAGCGCTGGTATATTGGCTCTGCTTTATGCTCTGTTGCACAGTGCTGGTATATTGGCTCTGCTTCATGCTCTGTTGCACAGTGCTGGTATATTGGCTCTGCTTCATGCTCTGTTTCACAGTGCTGGTATATTGGCTCTGCTTTATGCTCTGTTGCACAGCGCTGGTATATTAGCTCTGCTTCATGCTCTGTTGCACAGTGCTGGTATATTGGCTCTGCTTCATTCTCTGTTGCACAGCGCTGGAATATTGGCTCTGCTTCATTCTCTGTTGCACAATGCTAGTATATTGGCTCTGCTTCATTCTCTGTTGCACAGCCCTGGTATATTGGCTTTGCTTCATGCTCTGTCGCACAGTGCTGGGATATTGGCTTTGCTTTATTCTCTGTTGCACAGTGCTGGTATATTGGCTCTGATTTTTGCTCTGCTGCACAGTGCTGGTATATTGGCTCTGCTTCATTCTCTGTTGCACAGTGCTGGTATATTGGCTCTGCTTCATGCTCTGTTGCACTGTGCTGGTATATTGGCTCTGCTTCATTCTCTGTTGCACAGCGCTGGTATATTGGCTCTGCTTTATGCTCTGTTGCACAGTGCTGGTATATTGGCTCTGCTTCATGCTCTGTTGCACAGTGCTGGTATATTGGCTCTGCTTCATGCTCTGTTTCACAGTGCTGGTATATTGGCTCTGCTTCATGCTCTGTTGCACAGTGCTGGTATATTGGCTCTGCTTCATGCTCTGTTGCACAGTGCTGGTATATTGGCTCTGCTTCATGCTCTGTTGCACAGTGCTGGTATATTGGCTTTGCTTCATTCTCTGTTGCACAGTGCTGGTATATTGGCTCTGCCTCATGCTCTGTTGCACAGTACTGGTATATTGGCTCTACTTCATGCTCTGTTGCACAGTGCTGGTATATTGGCTCTGCTTCATGCTCTGTTGCACAGTGCTGGGATATTGGCTTTGCTTCATTCTCTGTTGCACAGTGCTGGTATATTGGCTCTGCTTCATTCTCTGTTGCACAGTGCTGGTATATTGGCTCTGCTTCATGCTCTGTTGCACAGTGCTGGTATATTGGCTCTGCTTCATTCTCTGTTGCACAGTGCTGGTATTTTGGCTCTGCTTCATGCTCTGTTGCACAGTGCTGGTATATTGGCTCTGCTTCATGCTCTGTTGCACAGTGCTGGTATATTGGCTCTGCTTCATGCTCTGTTGCACGGTGCTGGTATATTGGCTCTGCTTCATGCTCTGTTGCACAGTGCTGGTATATTGTTTCTGCTTCATGCTCTGTTGCACAGTGCTGGTATATTGGCTCTGCTTCATGCTCTGTTGCACAGTGCTGGTATATTGGCTCTGCTTCATGCTCTGTTGCACAGTGCTGGTATATTGGCTCTGCTTCATGCTCTGTTGCACGGTGCTGGTATATTGGCTCTGCTTTATGCTCTGTTGCACAGTGCTGGTATATTGGCGCTGCTTCATTCTCTGTTGCACAGCGCTGGTATATTGGCTCTGCTTTATGCTCTGTTGCACAGTGCTGGTATATTGGCTCTGCTTCATGCTCTGTTGCACAGTGCCGGTTAATTGGCTCTGCTTCATGCTCTGTTGCACAGTGCTGGTATATTGGCTCTGCTTCATTCTCTGTTGCACAGTGCTGGTATATTGGCTCTGCTTCATGCTCTGTTGCACAGTGCTGGTATATTGGATCTGCTTTATGCTCTGTTGCACAGTGCTGGTATATTGGATCTGCTTTATGCTCTGTTGCACAGTGCTGGTATATTGGCTCTGCTTCATTCTCTGTTGCACAGCGCTGGTATATTGGCTCTGCTTCATGCTCTGTTGCACAGTGCTGGTATATTGGATCTGCTTCATTCTCTGTTGCACAGTGCTGGTATATTGGCTCTGCTTCATTCTCTGTTGCACAGCGCTGGTATATTGGATCTGCTTTATGCTCTGTTGCACAGTGCTGGTATATTGGCTCTGCTTCATTCTCTGTTGCACAGCACTGGTATATTGGATCTGCTTTATGCTCTGTTGCACAGTGCTGGTATATTGGCTCTGCTTCATGCTCTGTTGCACAGTGCTGGTATATTGGCTCTGCTTCATGCTCTGTTGCACACTGCTGGTATATTGGCTCTGCTTCATTCTCTGTTGCACAGTGCTGGTATATTGGCTCTGCTTCATTCTCTGTTGCACAGCGCTGGTATATTGGATCTGCTTTATGCTCTGTTGCACAGTGCTGGTATATTGGCTCTGCTTCATGCTCTGTTGCACAGTGCTGGTATATTGGCTCTGCTTCATTCTCTGTTGCACAGCTCTGGTATATTGGCTCTGCTTTATGCTCTGTTGCACAGTGCTGGTATATTGGATCTGCTTTATGCTCTGTTGCACTGTGCTGGTATATTGGCTCTGCTTCATGCTCTGTTGCACAGTGCTGGTATATTGGCTCTGCTTCATGCTCTGTTGCACAGTGCTGGTATATTGGCTCTGCTTCATGCTGTGTTTCACAGTGCTGGTATATTGGCTCTGCTTCATGCTCTGGTGCACAGTGTTGGTATCTTGGCTCTGCTTCATGCTCTGTTGCAGAGCGCTGTACAGAGCGTTTACTTTTGGCTTGCTGACAGTTTCCCTTTTACTCATACTCTTTTGCGGTACCTATATCAGGCTCATCAGACCTGCTTTATGCTTTGCCGCACAGATCATTTATCCCAGTCCTCCACCCCTTTTCTCTTAGCCCAGCACATGTATATTTCTGTTTTTCTTGGCATATTTTTACACTCGTTATGCCATATCTATATCTGTACAGGGATTGATAGTTCCTGGGTCAGTGGATCATCACACTGGGTATAGGATCCTATGTATTACTTTTTTCCTTTTTTTATTAGATCACAGGATGCCCTTGACTCGCCCACCCCAGGGCTATGGGACACCCGGTGCCGGGCCGGACTAGTCCGGTGGTAGTCAGTGGTGGCTGGGCCCGGCTCCGTGGCCCTGGTGGGTGTCAGTAAAATATGTGGCTTGCTTGTTAATGGTTGTGTTCGTGACGCCACCTGTGGTATGCGGCTAATAAGCCGCCGCTGCTGTGTGAGGCCTCCGGGATGATGATATAGCAGCTATGGTAGTACTGCTCCCCACAGGTGGAGCAATGCCCGGGGCACAGTTGGTGCTTGTGAAAGTCTATGGTGCTGTGTGACTAACACGGTGCAGGGCCGACAGGCGAGGAAAGAACCAGGCACAAACAACAGTCTCTTTACCTTTTCCTCTTTTACTCTGGGAACAGTCCAGTCCTGGGAGACAGTTACAGGTGGTGATGGGGATCCGGTCGGCCTGGAAGTACTTGGGGTGATCTTTCTGGCCAGCTGAGTATGAGGCCTACTCCTGTACCTTTCTTGGTGATGATAGGACCCTGCTTCTCTGAATCCAGCAATGGCCCTCTTCGCTGCTGGGACCAATAGCACGTCCCTTCCCTCTGTAGGTGGCTGCGCAGGCCCACTCCCTGGTGCTTCTCCGCTGGGGTCCACACCGGGCCCTGATGCTGCAGCTGTACCTTGGATGTGTCTGGGCCAGGGGCTTGCAGCTCCCCTGCCCTTCGGATTCGGCTACCAGGGACGGATTTTATACTCTGGCAACCACAGACTCCGATGTCCGAGTCTCTCTGCTGCCTCTCAGCTACTCCTGCTTCTCTGGGCCAAACTGCTCCAGCTCTAGGCCCCAGATTCACAGGACAGCTCACTCTGTGTCTGTTCACTTCTGCTGCTCCCTACAGACTAACTAACTCCTCCCCCAGGTCAGGCTTAAGGAAGCTCCCTGAAACTTCAGGTTCAGAGCTCCCCCTACTGGCCTGAGGGAGAAACTGCGGTGGATGTTAACTTACTGGCCAGTAGATTTCCCCATTACCTCCAGGCTCAGCATTAACCCTCAGGAGGACAATGCCGTTGTGGCGACCAGGTCCTAGGGCGCCACACTCCCCCTTAGTTAAATTCAGTACTCCCGGACTGTAGAAACAAAACATAACATGTCATACATTTCATCCCAATATGGGAGGCACATTCTCTTTAACGTTACAATCTTAAACATTTCTATAAGAGTCCAGTGTGGCTCCCTGCCGGGTGTCCATTACACTGCTCCATGGGGGACCCGCCGCGATCAAACCCCCAACGTAGGCTCTGGGCGTGCGTCAGAGCATTGATGACCCCACTCTATGCACGCCGGACGGGTTTTTCTTCAGGGGTGTTTGAGCACACTGGTGCTAACTATGAACAATTTAGGTGTTGGCCACCCATAGTCCAGTGGCCCAATTGTCCATTTTCGCAATCAAAGAAAAAGAAAACATTTTGTGCACAACATGACAGACATTTTGCATAACTATTTACACTATAATAAGTACTCTTTATACAGTAGACTCCCTATACCTTAGAGGGGGTTGTCCCCGAGTGCTGCGCTGGGACCTACGTAGCTCTGGTGTTTGCCCCTGACTACGTGGTGCGTCTTCTATCTCAGCACTACAGGTGGGCCTAACCCCAATAGGTAAGCGTGATGGTTGCCTTTGTGGTCCAGGAGTCGCCAAGTGTATGACAGGTTCACCACTGACAGGGGGTTGATCCTCCTGTTCCACTGCTGGCGTGTCATCTCGTGCTGGAGCGGACGATTCTTTAGGTGGATCCGGAACCTTTTCTGTTTCTGGCTCGACCAACTGCGGAAACGCCAAAACTGGTACCACTATGGCATTGTTGATTCGGGTCCAAGTTTTGGGGAACTTCCCAAGGATGGTTTGAATCATCTCCCCTTCTTTCTCTTGACTTTGGGGACTTCCTTGTACTCCTTCCATTTCTCTTTGGATTCGGCACCGTTCAGGGCACGCTTTCAGGCGGTCTCGGGAAATTGCTTGACAGGTCTTGCCTTCATCTTTGCTTATGAGGCATACCTTACTATTGTCAAAGTTGGAGGGGATAATGGTGTAGGGCTCGTTTTCCCACTGATCATCCAACTTATGCGTCTTCCGCTTCTTCTTGAGGACTTGTTCTCCAGGTGCTAAGGGAGTTGCTGGGGCTGTTTGATTGTAATGCTGTTCTTGTCTCGTTCTTGCTTGAGACAGGCTCCTTTCCACGCACTCCTGGACCTTACGGTACCGCTGCTGCCGTTCTGCATCCCAATCCTCTATTTCTTGAACCGCCTCAGGCGACACAGTCCCCATCTCAAAGTCTACAGGCAACTTGCCTGGTCTGGCTCGCATCAGGTAAGCGGGGCTGCAGTTGGTCGAATTCACTGGGATGTGGTTGTACAAGTCTACCAGATCTGGCAACTGTTCTGGCCATTGGTTCCTCTCTTCCAGCGGTAGGGTCTTCAGCATATCAATAACCACATGGTTCATTTTCTCGCACAGTCCATTGGTCTGGGGGTGGTACGGTGTGGTTCGAATTTTCTTACAACCGTACATGTTACAGAACTCTTGGAACACTTCAGCCTCGAATGCAGGACCCTGATCCGTCAGTACCCTTTCCGGATAGCCGTGCGGTCGACAAAAGGATGCCTGGAACGCTCTAGCTGCCGTCCTGGCTGTCTGGTCCTTCACAGGCACTACTACCAGGAAACGAGAGTAATGGTCCACAATGGTGAGGGCGTACACATAGCCTGACCGGCTTGGTGTTAACTTCACGTGGTCCAGGGCCACCAACTCCAGGGGCTGCTTCGTGACAATTGGCTGTAGGGGAGACCTTTGGCTGGCATCATCCTTCCGCCTCAAGTTACACGGGCCACAGTCTCGGCACCATTTCTCGATCATCTTTCTCATGTGCACCCAGTAGAACCGATCACGGAGTAAGGCCTCCAACTTCTTCCACCCGAAGTGCCCGGCGTTATCATGATACGCTGCTAGGACCATTGGAGCATCCCTCTGCGGAACCACTATCTGCCAGACAAGTTCATTTGTTCGATAGTTGACATATCTCTTGCAGAGCTTGCCCTGGTAGGTGAACAGTCGTCCCCTCTCCTTCCACAGCTGCTGGGCTTCCTCTGGAGCGTCTGGGCCAAGATGGGTCTCAGCTTGCGCTAGCTTCTCTTTGACCAATCGCACGGCCGGGTCACCATTCTGTGTTTCTTCCCAATTATGGTGGAGTAATGGATTGACCGAGACCTCGTGCTGGTTTAAGCGCTTCACTCCCACAGCATGCTCACACTGTGAAACACCCTGGTGATGGAAAGCCGGTAACTCTATCTCTTCGAGTTCATCCAGGTCTTCTCCAGACTCGGGTAAGTGAGGCATTCTGGACAGCGCATCAGCATTGTTATTCTTCTTGCCAGCCCGATACTTGATGGTAAAGTCAAAGTTAGACAGCCGGGCCATCCATCGCTGTTCCATCGCACCTAACTTGGCTGTTGCCAGGTGTGTCAACGGATTGTTGTCCGTGAAGATGGTAAACTTGGCCGATGCCAGATAGTGCTTGAAGCGTTCAGTCACTGCCCACACAATAGCGAGGAACTCCAGCTTGAAGGAACTGTAGTTTTCTGGATTCCTTTCCGTGGGCCGAAGCTTCCTATTGGCGTACGCTATTACCCTCTCTCTGCCTCCCTGTACCTGGGACAGAACTGCTCCCAGTCCCACGTTGCTGGCGTCTGTGTACAGTATAAACGGTTGGCTGTAGTCAGGGTAGGCCAGAATTTCTTCTCCCGTGAGAGCCCCTTTCAGCCGGACAAAGGATGTTTCCAGTTGGCTGCCCCATTCAAATGGAGGGCTCTGCTTCTTAGCCTGCTTCGGCTGGCCCACCAGGAGATCTTGAAGGGGCGCTGCTATCTTGGTGAACCCATCAATGAACCTTCGGTAGTAGCCCACCAGTCCAAGGAACTGCCGCACCTCCTTCACCGTGGTGGGTCTTGGCCAGTCCTTAATTACCGTGACTTTCTCCGGATCAGGTGCCACGCCTTCTGCGCTGACCACATGACCCAGGTACTGTACCTTTGGCTTCAAGAGGTGACATTTGGACGGCTTGATCTTCAGGCCATATTTCGACAAGGACTCAAACACTTCTGCTAAGTGCTTCAGGTGGTCCTCATAAGTCTTGGAGTAGACTATTACGTCATCCAGGTACAGCAGCACGGTTTCGAAGTTGTGGTGGCCCAAGCAGCACTCCATCAACCTTTGGAATGTCCCTGGGGCGTTGCAGAGCCCGAATGGCATACAATTGAACTCACAGAGACCCATTGGTGTCGTGAATGCAGTCTTCTCCTTGTCCGCCTCTGCCACGGGAACCTGCCAATACCCACTGGTGAGATCCAAGGTGGAGAAATAGTTAGCTGACTTTAAGGCTGTTAGTGACTCCTCTATTCTGGGTAGTGGATAGGCATCTTTATGTGTAATGCGGTTAATTTGCCTGTAATCTACACACATTCTCATTGTACCATCTTTTTTCTTTACGAGCACTAGTGGAGCTGCCCAGGGGCTACAACTATCTCTGATAACCCCAGCCTCCTTCATTTCCCGTAACATTTCCTTGGCACACTGATACTGTGCGGGGGGTACAGGGCGGTATCTTTCTTTAATGGGATGATGATCACCCGTGGGGATTTGATGTTGAACCCCTTTCACCTGCCCAAAATCTAGGGGGTGTTTGCTGAAGACCCGCTCGTACTCCTGTACCACCCGGTAAACCCCATGCTTTTGGTGTGAGGGGGTGGAGTCGGTGCCCACATGTAATTTTTGGCACCAGTCTTCCGGCTGCCCCTTGGAGCCATTGTCTTCCGCCTGGTCGGACGGGATCAAGGGTTCCACTGCTTTAATGGTATTGTTGCTGACAGTGTACAATTTTGCCACAGTGGCATACCGGGGCAATTTGGCCTCCTCCTCCCCACAATTCAGGACACGGACGGGCACTCTCCCCTTGCGGACGTCCGCTACCCCTCTGGCTATCAGGACTCCAGGCCTACTGTCTGAATACATTGGTTCTACCAAGGCATGGTAATCCTGACCCTTGAGGCCTATTGCTGCCCGACACCATATCAACATTTCACTTCTTGGGGGTATTACAATGGGGAGGGGGTCACTTACCCTCACACTGCCAATTTCTCCTCCGGCCAGCTCTACCTGCTGCCTCCTCATCAGGGCTCTGATCTCCCTCTGTAGGACACGCTGCTGCCCGGAGCTGGCAGTTTCAGACGCCTGTTGTAACAAAATTATCACTTCGGCAATACAATTTTCTATCACATTTGTACCAAGAGTTAGCAGTGGGTCAGATTCTTTGCGATCAATATCTACAATTATCATCCCCTGACATGGCAATTCCACCCGCCCCACTTTAATGGTTACTTCTTTGTACCCAATCTGAGGTAAGGGCTGACCATTACTGGCCACAATTGTTAAATCATCATCTGGGCCATGGTCAATGTCTGAATCGGCCCAATATCTTTTGTACAGTTTGTGGGGGATGGTTGTTACCTGGGACCCCGTATCCAGGAGGGCATTCAAAGGGATTCCATCCAGCACAATAGGAAGGACCGGTCGTCCTCCCACATACTTGCTGCGGCTGGGGGTTGAGCCGGGCTTCCTTACACCTGGGGGTCGGCTCCTGGCCCCAGGCTCGGCCCATTTAAAGGACAGCGTCGTGCAATGTGGCCCGCCTGGTTGCAGTTGCGGCAGATCGGTTGTCCTGTTGAATCGTACCGGTCTGTGTCTCTGCCTCGGGTCGGCGGAATCCTTCTCTGTCGCATCCATGGGACGTCCTCTGGGCTGGAGGCCAACTCGATTTTCGCAGGCGAGGGGGTCATTTGTAGAGACTGCACGGTCTTGGCAAGGGCAGCCACAGTCTTGGTCAGCTCCTGGACCTGTTGTCTGAGCTCCGCAGTGGGATCCTTATCCAGGGACTGCGCCTCAGCCCCTGCAGTGGCTCGTGTTGCAGGCACCACCCCGGGGTATGTGATAGCAGGAGGCCGGAGGGGTACTGGGTCATTCGGTGTAGATTCTCTCAGTACCCTGATGGCCTGGTCCTTAAACTTGGCAAAGTCCAGAGCAGGGTTCTGCAGGACCAGGATACGCAGCTGGGTCCTGTGGGCATCTGACAGGAGCCCCTCTATGAACTGCTCAGTTAGGAGTTTGTCTTCTTCACGTACACTCTCTGGGTCCACCTGTTTAACTGCTTTCAGGGCCTCTTGCAGGTTTAGGGCATAGTCCCTTATGCTGTCTGTGGCCCGCTGCTTGCACCCAAAGAATCTCATCTTTATCTCTGCTGCGGTGCGAGTGTCAAACGTACTCTTTAGCTTGGCCAGTATCTGGGCTGCTGTCCCTTTATCTGTATCAGGTTATGACTTCGCTTCACGCTGGGCTGCGCCGGCTAGCTGTCCCATTAATATGCCCACCTTCTGGCTCTCAGTCAGCAGATACACCCGGAATAAGCTGTGCAGGCTTTCTCTGAAGTCACTCAAGGTATGGGACTCCCCGGAGTATTGCGGCAGCCATTCTGCTCCCGGTATGTATGGCATGGTGATCGGCATTACCGGCGCTACAGTGGGGGCCGGGGTGACGGCGACTGGGATTGCTTCTGCTGGTGCTGCGGCGTCTCGGGCTATGGCAGCCACCTGCCCTCCCTCTGAGTCGGACATCTTCCTCCCCCTTAGTGAACCTTACCAGGCTCCATTCACTTTTCAAATTTTCTTCCGGGTCGCGCGGGGTTAACAGCGCTCTGCTCTGATGGCGCGCTCCCTTCGCGCTCTTTGTCAGGCACGCCCCCCTTCTTCCTGCGCTCGGCGAGGCTAATGGCGGCGGTGGTCTGCAGCCAGTACACAGTCTTTTAAGCACAATTCCGGCAGGCGCACAGTACCCGGTGGGACCGGGCACGAAATCCTGTTCGTGACGCCAAAAATTGACTCGCCCACCCCAGGGCTATGGGACACCCGGTGCCGGGCCGGACTAGTCCGGTGGTAGTCAGTGGTGGCTGGGCCCGGCTCCGTGGCCCTGGTGGGTGTCAGTAAAATATGTGGCTTGCTTGTTAATGGTTGTGTTCGTGACGCCACCTGTGGTATGCGGCTAATAAGCCGCCGCTGCTGTGTGAGGCCTCCGGGATGATGATATAGCAGCTATGGTAGTACTGCTCCCCACAGGTGGAGCAATGCCCGGGGCACAGTTGGTGCTTGTGAAAGTCTATGGTGCTGTGTGACTAACACGGTGCAGGGCCGACAGGCGAGGAAAGAACCAGGCACAAACAACAGTCTCTTTACCTTTTCCTCTTTTACTCTGGGAACAGTCCAGTCCTGGGAGACAGTTACAGGTGGTGATGGGGATCCGGTCGGCCTGGAAGTACTTGGGGTGATCTTTCTGGCCAGCTGAGTATGAGGCCTACTCCTGTACCTTTCTTGGTGATGATAGGACCCTGCTTCTCTGAATCCAGCAATGGCCCTCTTCGCTGCTGGGACCAATAGCACGTCCCTTCCCTCTGTAGGTGGCTGCGCAGGCCCACTCCCTGGTGCTTCTCCGCTGGGGTCCACACCGGGCCCTGATGCTGCAGCTGTACCTTGGATGTGTCTGGGCCAGGGGCTTGCAGCTCCCCTGCCCTTCGGATTCGGCTACCAGGGACGGATTTTATACTCTGGCAACCACAGACTCCGATGTCCGAGTCTCTCTGCTGCCTCTCAGCTACTCCTGCTTCTCTGGGCCAAACTGCTCCAGCTCTAGGCCCCAGATTCACAGGACAGCTCACTCTGTGTCTGTTCACTTCTGCTGCTCCCTACAGACTAACTAACTCCTCCCCCAGGTCAGGCTTAAGGAAGCTCCCTGAAACTTCAGGTTCAGAGCTCCCCCTACTGGCCTGAGGGAGAAACTGCGGTGGATGTTAACTTACTGGCCAGTAGATTTCCCCATTACCTCCAGGCTCAGCATTAACCCTCAGGAGGACAATGCCGTTGTGGCGACCAGGTCCTAGGGCGCCACACCCTTACATGTTAGCAGTGAGCTATAATAGCCTGTAATGAAGCTATACATATGACTCTGTACTGGCTGTGTATCACTACGTGTATTTAATCAGTTTATTGTTATTGTGCATTATTGTTTATGGGCATATTATCAGAGTGGGTTATCATAAGTGCCTTATCTGATATACTGGCTCTCCTCCAGGCTCGGTTGCACAGAGAATTATTCAGGGCTATCTGACCATCTTCTCTTCTATACTAATCCTTCTGCAGTGCCCATATCCAGTTTATTACAAAATAAGTTCAATTTAGTTATACGTACTGTATGTCTCTGTGCTAACTGTGTGGCACTGCACATACTTATTCCATGTATTGAATTGTTAAGCGCACTAACTGTATATGGGTATTGCATTACAGTAGGTTATCACACTTTTGCAGAGGTTTTCATTTGGGATTTGTTCATGCTTTTAAAGGGAACCTGTCATCAGATTTGGTGATTATAAGCTGCGGCCACCACCAGGGGTCTCTCATTCTAACATCCTGTATACAAAGGCCAGGCCGCTGTGTAGAATGTAAAAAAACACTTTAATATAGACCTAAGGGGTGGAGCGGTGCAGACCGGTCGGATGGGTGTCTCTGTTCTCCGGTACCAGTGCCTCTTCTTTTGGCCATCTTTGTCCTCCTTCTTCTGAAGCCCGGGGTGCATGATGCGTCCTACGTCATCCACTCTAGCCGGTATTGAGGTCACACACAGACACACTATAATACTTTAATCTGCCATGTGTGTATTATATCTGTACTGTGACATCACTGTGTATAATATCCCTGTACTGTGACATCACTGTGTGTATTATCCCTGTACTGTGACATCACTGTGTGTATTAGCCCTGTACTGTGACATCACTGTGTGTATTATCCCTGTACTGGGACATCACTGTGTGTATTAGCCCTGTACTGTGACATCACTGTGTGTATTATCCCTGTACTGTGACATCACTGTGTGTATTATCCTTGTACTGTGACATCACTGTGTGTATTATCCCTGTACTGTAACATCACTGTGTGTATTATCCCTGTACTGTGACATCACTGTGTGTATTATCCCTGTACTGTGACATCACTGTGTGCGTTATCCCTGTAATGTGACATCACTGTGTGCCTTATCCTTGTAATGTGACATCACTGTGTCGATTATCCCTGTACTGAGCAGTGATTTATTATGGTTCTTAAGGCTATAAAGAAGGTCATAATCGTTCCCATTATATGGGGGAGACAGAATTGAAAATTTATATTGTGTGTGGTGAGGAGCACGAAAGGAGGACATCGCTACTTTAAGCCAAGTTCACACACTGCAGATTTTGGGGGGGTTTGAGGTGTGAACCCACTGGTCTTTGTGCTGTGAACTTTGCACAGTAACAGGATGGTGCTTATATTCAGACTTTGTGTGGTGATATTTGGTCATGGTGTGGCGGCATTATTTTGCAATGTATAGTAGTATTATTGGTTTTGAAAATGAAGAAAACGATCCAGCTGAGTGACCAGGTGATTTATTCAGTGCAATTCAGACAAGGTATATGGTCGTGGTTAACGCGTTTCTGGCTTAACGCCCTTAATCATAACAACCATCATTGGGTTGTTATGATTAAGGGCGTTAAGCCAGAAACGCGTTAACCACGACCATATGCCTTGTCTGAATTCCACTGAATAAATCACCTGGTCACTCAGCTGGATCGTTTTCTTTATTTTCATTGCTGTGCGGCCAGGGCAGGGCCGGATCCGAGTCTGAGGCGCGGTGAGGTCAGACGTGGGTGAGCTGGATTCCTTTACAAATTATTGTTTTTGATAAGGTGGGTGTTGTTCAGTAATGCAGCGGTGCTCTGCAAGCGTCAGGCGCTGCGGTACTCTGCAGGCGTCAGGCCCTGCGGTTGTCAGCGAGCATCAGGCGTCGTACACAGTAACAAAATAGGAGCACAGGCGCACAGCACTGCCTAGACTGGTGCTCTGCAGACGGAGCTGTGCCCGGTAATAGTCTACTTACTGGACTGGTAGATGTATAGTGTGGCGCCCTTGACTAGCCAGGTAGCCACAGACAGAACACCCACACACACCCACCCCCGGACAGTTACATTAGTCAGGCACAAAACCCTTGTTGCCTCCCTCCAGGGATTTGATGTCTACACCAGGTGGGGCGGAGCCCGGCGGTTGGCCCCACCCACCGATGAGTTCACAGGCCTGGAGGAGGCAAAAGTGACGTAGATTTGTTCAGGAGGTGAAAGTGAGAGGTCACAAACTGCAGGTGTCTGGGTCGGAGCCCAGGCACTGACAGCAAGGTTGGCGGACGGTGGTGGCCGTCTGCAGGAGTTAGTGGAACTCCGCAGAGCCGTAAGGACCGGGGCTGGGCGGTGGCCCACCGGTACCAGACCGGGGAACGGAGTGAAGCTAAGCACACCCAGGCAGGGCCATCGGACCCCGACCAGGCTTGGAGCCACCGTTAATAGTCAAATCCGAATGTGACAGGAACCCCCGGGGTTCCCTAACAACCAAGTCCCGATTGAAGGCAACCGCTCACACCGTGAGGATATACAGCCACCGCCACCGGCTAGAAGTCCAAGGGCCAGCGCCTGCGGGCAAAACGGGTTCCTCTGGTATCTATACACCAGGGAGAGGACTACCGTTGGGAAGCCATTGGAGTCAACACAGTTACACAAAGGTGCAGGGAGAGACAGCCACCATCACCTGTCCGGGGAGAGACACAGCAGCCGGCTGCGGGACCCGTCCATCCAGCCGTTTGGTTTATCGGAGACTTTGTGCATCTCTCGCTGAGTGACTACACCCGTGCCATCTGGCACCGCGCCGCGCTGTCCCTGCAACAATGCACCTCACCGACCCTGCTTTCCTGTCACACCACCGGGCCCCGGGACCACCAACCCCTACCCACGGAGGGGGAAAACAACATCCCAGCTGCTCCCTACTATCACTCCCGGGATCCCCGTTACCAGCAGCGGTGGTGCTCATCTTCACCACAACCTGTCGGTGGCGTCACGGACTAAATCCCCAAACAAACCACCCCCTTTTCACTCACGGGCAAGGAGCGCCGCTCGAGTCCCCGGATCCGGCCCACCGCTCGAGCTACCGAGCAACAGCAGCAGCGCTGGACCGAGCGTTAGCGAGCGCAGCGCCCCGCCGCCCGCGACAACTTGGCGTCACGAACAGGATCCTACCCATCTACTTACCAGTAGAAGTGCGCTTTGTGGTCCCCGCTGGCGGCGTCCAGCCGACAAATTTGAAGCACCGCCATCTTTGGCGCGAAGATTTCCCGCTCGAGCGTCTTCCCCGAGCAGGGAAGGCGCGAAAGCGAAGCCCCGCCCCCAACAAGTGGAAGTGCTAAAGAGAACCAAGGGGGGGCGGGTGAAAGCCTGCATAATGTAACCGAGGCCATAGGAGCGGGGACGCCAGGACTCTGCAAACATTTGGTTCCTGGAACACTGCTGCGCAAGATGTCCCGTCCGTCCGGCACCGCTGAAACCCCAGAGCCCACGCCAGGAACAGCGGCGTGGGTGGAGGTCTGGACCACACTGTGGCACCCTGGACAAGCCAGGTCGTCACAGAACAACACCAACACACCCCACACCCCGGTTAGGCACACCAAAGCCAAACACAAAATCCTTGTTGCCTTCCTCCAGGGGCTGATGTCCACACCAGGGGGTGAGCCAGGCGGTTGGTCCCGCCCACCGAGGAGTTCACAGTCCTGGAGGCGGGAAAAGGAGCCAGATCAGTTTTGAAGTTTGAGAAGGGAGGAAGTAAAGTGGTAGTAGAGGAGACTGACCGTGTCCGGGTGCGTGGCCCGGGCACATCCAGCAAGGTTGGCAGATGGTGGTGACCGTCTGCAGGAGAGGCCGATTGGAGCAAACCGTAAGGACCGTGGACGGGCGGTGGCCCGGCAGTACCGGATCGGAGAGCAAAGAGAAGCCAGCACCATTCGGCAGGGCTTACGGACCCCGACCAGGCTAGGAGTCGCCGTAAAACCGGTCAAATCCATTAGCGAAGGGAACCTCCGGGGTTTCCCAGCAGTCAAGACCCGATTGAAGGCAACAGCTCACACCGTAGAGGGAAACACAGTCACCGCCAAGGCTACAGTTCCCAGGGCCAGAGCCTGCGGGCAAAAGGGGCTCCCTCAGCATCCATCACAAGCTGGGGAGCGGGTTACTGGTGGGAAGCCATTGGAACTATTAACACAACATAGGTGCAGGGAAAGGCAGTCACCATCAACCTGCCGGGAGGAGAAACACCGCAGCCGTTTGTGGGACCCGTCCATCCAGCCGTTTGTTTGATCAGAGATTCCGTGTAAATTACTGGCTGAGTGAGTACCACCGTGCCGTGCGGCACAGCGCTGCCCCTGCGACCCTGCACCTCACCAGGCCCCGTAACCCGCCTGCCATCCCTACCCCTCACCGGGGCCCCGGGACAACCAATCCCCCTACCCACGGAGGGGAGAACCAACATCCAAGCTGCTCCCTGTCACCGCTCCCGGGATCCCCGTCCAGAGCAGCGGTGGTGTCACAACCTCACCACAACCGTGGGTGGCGTCACGGACAATCAATCCCCAAAACCATTCCCCTTTTCACTCACGGGCGAGGAACGCCGCTCGAGTCCCCGGGATCCGGCCCACTGCTCGAGCCACCACCGAGCAGCAGCAGCAGCAGTAGCCGGACCCGAGCAGTGGGTGAGCGCAGCGTCCCCTCCTCTGCCCACGACAACACATGTGCAGCCGCCTGCAGGCCCAAGTGCAGTCCCTCGTGGAAGAATGGATGGCCGACATGGCGGAAGTGGCGGCGGCCGTGCGGAGACGCGAGGTGGAGACAGAGTTGGAGGAACGGGTAGATGACCCACGCCCCTGTGTCCCCGAGGGACCGGTCACTGCAGCTGAGGGGCTCGGTCTGCGCCCGCTCACCCTGCTGCCTCCCCCACTATCCGTTTTGGCTGATGCTGCCCCACCACTAGGCCCGCTACCCCCACCACCGGTAGCGGAGCTCTGGCCATCCGTCCTGGAGGACCAGTCTGCAAGCGATATCCGCAGACGACCCGCACCGCTGCCATGGAAGATCCAGCGGGAGCTGCCCATCCGCGAAGAAGAGCCGTCGGCACCGGAAGTGGCCGCACCTAAGTCCGTCCCGGCTCCTGTAGTCCATCCGGTCCAGACGGAGGCGGAGGTCCAGCCGGTAATGACCCCTGTTCCCAAAACCCAAACCTCGGCTGAGGCTGCGCCAGGTCGCCGCTGTGAGGCAGCACCCCAGGCCATGTCACTGCGGGACCTTCCAAGAAGGACGCCAGTTGTGGGCAGCGTGAAGGAAGTCCCGCGGGGCCTGACCCGTGCGCGGGAGCATGCAGACGCCCCTTATTGGGAAAGGGAGCCGACCCCGCTGGGCCGGGAAATTGCCGAGAGGGAGCGACAAAGAGCCAAAGTGGTGGCCCGCACCATCCGCGAGAAGGACAACCTCCGCCATGGTACATTTCGGGTATGGGGCCCGGTGTATGAAGGTCAGGTCCGGAGATTTGATCCCCATCGGGGGTACGGCTTCATTTATGAGCCAGGCCTGGAGGCCGAGGTGTTCGTGGCTCGCCGAGACGTGCATGCCCATCTGCCGACGGGCCACCCGGGCCGAGACCTGCTGCCAGGTGACCTCGTGTCCTACACTCGACACTGCGGGGAGAGGGGCTGGTTTGCCCTCGATGTAAAGGTGACTGAAGGCCGTAGTTTCCAGGCGGAGTTCCAGTCCCCTCCTCCACCTTGCCGTCAGGATGTCGAGGTGGAGAAAGTCTACGAGGAGGTTGACCTAAAGTGAAGGCAGCGGTCCACCGTTGCACCCTGTTGTCCCCCGTTGGGACCCTCAGCAAAATGAAAATTAATCAATCCGAAAAATCACCAGATTACTGTCCGAAAAGAGAACCGTCCCCGTTGGGACTGGAGTTGTCGCTGTTGTTAAGTTCATCCCCATACCCACATGAGAAACTACTCATGAACATGGCCGAGAAGTAGCAGGCCACCCACGAACTTGTGGGCCTGTAGATAATGTTGTGGGATGGATACCGTTGCCGCCTCCGGAGAGGCTGATTTGGAGGATGGGCCTGGAGGAAAGAGATGACCCAGGCCCGCCACTACCGTAACCGGTGGCGATCCTTCGGGGTCAGGGGTCCCCCTTGGACGTGGGGTCCCCTGAAGTGACAGCCGGGTGCGAGACACCGTACCCGTTCCCGTTTGGGCATCCTGAACCTGGACTGGGGTCAAGGGGTGCTGCCCACTTCTTAGGGGCAGCATCAGGGCTAGGTTGCTTGGGTGGGAGAGCGGAAGACATCCGTCCGTCCATCAGTATTAAAAATGTTTTATATGTGCAACGTTTAAAGTGACCAGAAGAATGCTTATGTTGAAATGTTTACTGTTTTACCTCTTATTTATATTTTTACAGTTGAAAAATAAAACCAGTGATGGACGGGCAGCCCGCGGACGGTCTACATTTCACCAAGGGGGAATGTGGCGCCCTGGACTAGCCAGGTAGCCACAGACAGAACACACCCCCACCCCCGGACAGTTACATTAGTCAGGCACAAAACCCTTGTTGCCTCCCTCCAGGGTCTGATGTCCACACCAGGTGGGGCGGAGCCAGGCGGTTGGCCCGACCCACCGAAGAGTTCACAGGCCTGGAGGCGGGAAAAGTGACGGAGATTTGTTCAGGAGGTCAAAGTGAGAGGTCACAAACTGCAGATGTCTGGGTCGGATCCCAGGCACTGACAGCAAGGTTGGCAGACGGTGGTGGCCGTCTGCAGGAGTTAGTGGAACTCCGCAGAGCCATAATGACCCTGGGCTGGGCGGTACCGGACCGGGGAACGAAGTGAAGCTAAGCACACCCAGGCAGGGCCATCGGACCCCGACCAGGCTTGGAGCCGCCGTTAATAGTCAAATCCGAATGTGACAGGAACCCCCGGGGTTCCCTAACAACCAAGTCCCGATTGAAGGCAACCGCTCACACCGTGAGGACATACAGCCACCGCCACCTGCTAGAAGTCCAAGGGCCAGCGCCTGCGGGCAAAACGGGCTCCTCCGGTATCTATACACCAGGGAGCGGACTACCATTGGGAAGCCATTGGAGTCGACACAGTTACACAAAGGTGCAGGGAAAGACAGCTACCATCACCTGTCCGGGGAGAGAAACAGCAGCTGGCTGCGGGACCCGTCCATCTAGCCGTTTGGTTTACCGGAGACTTTGTGCATCTCTTGCTGAGTGAGTACACCCGTGCCATCCAGCACCGCGCCGCACTGTCCCTGCAACCCTGCACCTCACCGACCCTGCCTCCCCGTCACACCACCGGGCCCCGGGACCACCAACCTCTACCCACGGAGGGGGAAAACAACATCCCAGCTGCTCCCTACCATCGCTCCCGGGATCCCCGTCACCAGCAGCGGTGGTGCTCATCTTCACCACAACCTGTGGGTAGCGTCACGGACTAAATCCCCAAACAAACCACCCTCTTTTCACTCACGGGCGAGGAGCGCCGCTCGAGTCCCCGGATCCGGCCCACCGCTCGAGCCACCGAGCATCAGCAGCAGCGCCGGACCCGAGCGTTAGCGAGCGCAGCACCCCGCCGCCCGCGACATATAGCCTGGCTAGGATAAAGATTGATTCACAAGTTGTGCATATGCGCCCCCCAATAACTTGTATGCCCCCCCACTGGCCCCAAGTAACTTGTATGTTCCACCCAGTAACGTGTAAGCCGCCCCCAGTAACGTATATGCTGTTATGCTGTTTATGTTAATATTTTATTGTATTTTTTTTTTTTTGGGGGGGGCCATTCAGACTTTTGCTATGGGGCCCCATGATTTCTGTGTACGCCCCTGGCTCCGACCCTGGCACCTGTCAGCTTGGCACCTCCACTCCAACTTGAACTTTAATGTTAACTCACTGTTTTCGCGCCACTGGCTCTCCAGACCCCTAGGTGGGCGTTTCCTAACCGCCTGGTCCCGCCCACTGGTGTGTCTGTCCTTCATTGGGGGGGTGACTAGGGTTTCAGGTCAGTTGATTTAACCCTTTGTGGGATAGGCGTTATGCGGGGGCCTATGTGTACATCTACCTGGTTTTCCAGGGCGTTACATTCCCCCTTGGTTGAATACAGACCGTCCGGCCACCACTATGTATTTTTAACCGAAACTGGAAAAAGGGGGGTAAAAACTTAGTACAATTATAATAACAGTAAACAATTTCTTCCCTTACGGGAGGCACAGATCTTAAACGTTGCACATATAAACGGAACGGGACGGACCAGGCCACCTACTTGTTGCTCCCATCCAAACAACCTGTTCCCTGGTGCCACCGCTAAACACTGGTGCACACCCCTTTACCCAAGTCCAGGAATGGGTCCGGGTGACGCCCACACGGGCCGGGTATAAAGTTCGTTACCCGGCAGTCCTTGTCACGGGTTCCCAAGTCCGGGGACCCCTGGCCTGGAGGTTAGTCACCGGTTTTGGTAGTGACTGGGCCTCGGCCGACTCTACCGCAGGCCCTTCCTCCAATCAGCCTTTCCTGTGACTGCTGTGAACAAGAAGGGTAGCCATGAATTATTTATAAGGCCCAAAAGTTTTTGGGTTGGCTTTCCAGTCCAAAGCCGTGGTCCATAAAACTGCAAATGGTAACGGGGTTCAACTTTAACTGGGGTAGCCGGAAACCGCTACCTTAACAAACTTCCTTGCTTGAAGATGGCAGAGGGGGGTGGGGGCACACTTGCTCATCCATCTTCCCCCACTTCTTTACGTCGAGGGCGAACCACCCCCTCTCTCCGCAATGCCAGGTATAGGAGACCAGCTCTCCTGGCTCCAGGTCACGATCCGGGTGACCTGTAGGCAAATGAGGGGCCACATCCCTCCGGGATACAAAAATCTCGGCCTCCAAACCCGGTTTATAAATAAAGCCCCATCCCTTTTGGGGCTTAAAGTGCCGGATCTTTCCTTGGTACATCGGGCCCCGCACCCGGAAAGTTGCCTGCCAGAGGTTTTTCTTCTCCCAGTATGTTCTATTTAGTACTTCGGCCTTCCGCTTCTCCCTGACCGTGATCTCCGTCTTCAGCTGCTGCCGCTGCCGCTCCCAATACGGAGTACGGGTTTCACACTCTGCTTCCTCTTGCTCAGGGGCTTGGACCATCCAGACGCCCTCACTGCCAGCTACGACCGGGCTGTGAAGTGGAAAAGGGCTCCGTTGATCCGCGGCCTGCTCTGCCGCCCTGTATGTGCATCCCAGCTGCGCCTCAGCCGGGACTGGGTACTGGGGAGCAGCGACATCTTTGCTGACTTCTGGTTGGGTGTCACCTCTGCTACCGCCTGGCGCATTGCCGGGGCCGACGTCATAAAGTGCGCTGCCTTCTCCAGGATCGGGGATGATGTCATCTCTGGTGCAGCCGGGCTCGGGGCCCGAGGGGATGTCTTCCGGGCTTTGGTCTTTCACGGGGCTGTTACGGGTGCCGGAGTGGTGGCGTGCTCATGGCCTGAGGGCTCCGTTGCCGGGTACGTGCAGGCGGATGGAACGGGTACCGCTGCCGTGGCTTGTGGCAGTGGACCGAGAGAGGCGCCAGCTAAAGGTACGGGCAGCGAGGGAGGCGGCGTGGCAGACGGGGGCAGACCGAGCTCCTCAGACTGTTGGGCCGGTCACGGTGGGACATAGGGGCGTGGGTCACTTACCCACTCCTCCGAGATCATCTCTACTTCGCGGGCCCGGACAGCTGCAGCCAGTTCCTGCATCTCGGCCGTCCATCTCTTTAGTAGAAAGTTGGCCTGGGCCTGGATTCTTCAGCACATCCGTTCTGTCTGGGCTTCCACCCAGATGGCAGACCCGGGGGCAAATCCTTCCATCTTCGGGTTGCCGGACTGGTCAGACATCCTGTCGAGGTGGTGTCCAGGAATGGAAGATGGCAGAGTCCTGCTGTCCCTGCCTCTTATTTCCTCGGATCACATGACGCTATTCTCGCCCGCCCCCCTGGTTTTTCGGGAGCAGTCCTCTGATGTGGCTTGCTAGTTTCGATTTTGGCCTCAGGGTTTTCCTTCTGGCCTTGTTCCTAGGGGGCGGGGCTTCAGCTTTGCGACCTTTCTCGGGGAAGAAGACTCTGGGTTGTTGTTTTTCATGCCCAAAAATGGCGGCAAAGATGGCGGTTTTCAAAAATTTTGCAGCGGAGAACCGCTGACAGTCCAGAGCAAGGCGCACTTTCACCAGGTAAGTGAATGGGTAAGAATCCTGTTCGTGACGCCATATTTCGGGGTGTGCCGTCCCCGTGCCAGCAGCTGGTGCTGCTCGGATCCGGATCTACAGTACGGCTCAAAGGGTTCTCCGGACCCGGGGGTCAAGCAGACACTCCGAATAAAGGGGGGCATATTTATGCGGGATTGGTTGTAAAATGTCTGACGCCACCCACAGTGTGTTACGGAGCTCCCGGGAACATTGGGCTGGCAGCTGGATGTTAACCCCTCCGTGGTTAGGGATGAATGTCCCGGGGCCAGGTGTCTCTATGCTGAGGATGGTGATTGCAGGGGCCAGCGCACCCAGCCAGGCCGAGGATGTTACTCACGGTCGAATAAAGCACACAAGTCTTGTGGTAAACCAAGGTGGCCGGCTGCTGCAGAGGGGTGTATCTGATCCCACACCTAGGCTGGTAGTCAAAGTCTCTCTCCTCTGCACTCAGTTTGTTGTAGGTAGGACTTCCCGGTTTGAAATACAGGAGTCCGCTCCCAATCCTTTTGCTGGGAGCCGTGACCATCTGACGCTGACCCTTGGGATCTCCGGGCCCTGGCGCTTGCCCTATCCCTCTCAGTGGGTGGTTGTCACTTTTCGGGACTTAGGTTAGGACAGGACCTAAAATCCTGCCCTCAATTGGTTAATTAGCTAGGCCGTCGGTGCCAGTCCTGGCTTCAGGGTCCAAGTACCCCCTCTGTTCACATGGTTTCCGGGTCGGTTCTCCGGTGTCGGTACTGGCGGGTTCCAACCCTGTCCCGATCCACCTCGGATCCCCGGCAGCCATCTTCCCGTCTCCTGCAGACACTGGCTATCGTCTGCCACCTAGCCAAGGTGTCAGGGCTCCGACCCTGGCACCTGTCAACTTGGCACCTCCACTCCAACTTGAACTTGAACGTTAACTCACTGTTTTCCCCTCCCCGGGCTCTCCAGACCCCTAGGTGGGTGTTTCCTAACTGCCTGGTCCCGCCCACCGGTGTGTCTGTCTTTCCTTGGGGGGTGACTAGGGTTTCAGGTCAGTTGATTTAACCCTTTGTGGGATAGGTGATATGCGGGGGCCTATGTGTACATCTACCTTGTTTTCCAGGGCGTTACATATACACATTAAGGTATAATTGTTAAGTAGTGGGACTTCTAAATTCATAAAACTTAAGTGCAAGGGCTGGTAAAAATCAGGAGAGATTGCAATACATCGGGAAAGACATGTACAGAAGGGCCTCAGAAATTTTTTTTTCCTCATTTTAAAGGAATGGGACTCCTAGACTGGTAAACCCTACGCACTACTGTGAAAAGCAAAAGGGCAACAATGTTTTGAACTTTTGACTTTCATGCTCCATATCTCAATATCCCCTTAAGATTTCAGCATGAGACAAATGTCACTTTATAGACAATCATCTTGGCTATCTCATACATAAATTTGTCTTGCTACTATTTAGCATCTGATTAGTTATGCAAATTCTTGTCATGTCACTGCATTGTTACTGTTTTGGACCTAGCATTTGAATTTTTTTTTCTTCCTGTATAGCCTGTTCTCACATTCCCTAGTAGCTGAATGTTTTATAAGTTTGATTCCCAAGTGAGAGGTCACTGGTTTGAATCAAGGAACAGCCATGAAGATTTCCCAAGAAAAGAGAAAGATCATCATTCAGCTTATCGATAGTGGTCTATTGGCCAAGAATATTGTCAAACTGCATTGTGTGAGTGCCATGACAGTTGAAGAATATGAAATCTGTATATCCATTCTAAAGCCAAGAGGTGGGCGTCCAGGCAAAACATTGGTGTCAACAAGTCCACTCATCACAATTTCTATCAGTTCTGGTGTGACAATCATGACAGTGGCTGTGGCTCCTATCCTTTATAGTAGGGAGATTACAGACATCAATGCAAGCACCATGTGATGCACATTACACAAGTCTGAATTGGTTGCCACAAAAAAGGTGAAGTAGACTTGACTGCAATATCATCATAGGAAGCATTGACTCAATGTCACACGGTTTTTGGCTCTAAACTCGTCTAGTGTCATGGCGGCATCTGACACTGTTTAAACTGCAGAATCAGACACTGAACACTAAGGCGGGCTTTACACGTTGCGACATCGCTAGGAATTGCTAGCGATGTCCAGCGCGATAGCACCCGCCCCCGTCGCACATGCGATATGTGGTGATTGCTGCAGTAGCGAACATTATCGCTACGGCAGCTTCACATACACATGCCTGCTCGGCGATGTCGCTTTGACCGCTAAACAATCCCTCCTTCAAGGGGGAGGTGCGTTTGGCGTCACAGCAACGTCACCGCAACGTCATTAATCGGCCGGCCAATATAAGTGGAGGGTCAGAGATGAGCGGGACATAACATTCCGCCCACCTTCTCCCTTCCGCATTGACGTCGGGACGCAGGTGAGGAGATGTTTGTCGCTCCTGCGGGTTTACACATAGCGATGTGTGGAGCTGCAGGAACGACAAACAACATCGTACCTGTGGTCGAACCGACATTATGGAAATGAACGACATTACACATATCAGCAATATTGTACGCTTCTGTGCTCATTCATCGTCGCACCTAGGATTTACACGTTGCGATGTCGCTACCGGCGCTGGATGTGCGTCACTAACGACGTGACCCCGACGATATTTCAAAAGACTTGTTTAGTGCTTCTGAGTTACACAGGCAGGCTTGAACATTAACCAGGTGTGTTTTCATTAGTGATCAGACTATCAGGAATTAATGTCTGCTAGCCTGCTAGTTACATGTTGGTGGAGATTTATTACAGTCACTCGCCACATTTTAAGATGGCGGAGCCTGTCTTCCCATGCTAACTATAGCTTTGGCTAAACTGATCTGTGTGCTCTTGTATCCCAGTCCTGCTAGTAATTGTATTACTTTGTGCATGGAATTGTTCTTGAGTTCATACGTTGCCTTGTTGTTTAATCCCTGCTTTTATTTTCCTCCTTGTTGTTTTATACCTCTGTGTGCCGTGAGATAGAGATTTGGTCTCTGCTGTTTGTCCCCTAGCCTGAGGGCCAGTCGAGGAGCTTCTGTCCCCTCCTCTCCATTTACACCATTACACTCAAGTTTGCAAAGAAGTACAAAAAGTGGGCAGTAAAAGATTGGAAACAGGTGATTTGGAGAAATGAGACGAAAGTCAATAGACTAGGCTTTCATGGCTGCAAATGGAAGAAACAAGGTAAAAAGGTGGGAAAGGATGCATGAGAATACACCAGAGAAAAAAAGGAATATTTGAATTAGGTTCTACTGGTGTCATCCGGTGGGGTTGAGAAGTCTGGGCTAGCGAAGAGCGAGTGTGCTCGGCACTGCTTGATACTTGATTGAGCATTAGAGTGCTCAATCGAGTAACGAGCATTGCTGAGTATCACGTAGTGCTGAAGTTCTCAGGTTACAGTGAAGCAGCTTTTTTCAATGATTGGAGCAGACAACCTACAGCTGGGGATTTCCCCAGCTGAGTGTAGGACTCCTAGCTCAGCTGCACTCTTTTAGAACTGAAGAACTCCTGGGATAGTTCTCTATATATCTCTCTTTCTCTCTCTTTTTATCTGTCTCTGCTCTGCTACATCTGATCATCTCATTCAGATATAGCAGAGCTGAGACGATCAGTTGTAGCAAAGCAGAATTGGTCACAGATACTATATCAAATGTAGCGCCTCTGACCATCTCTGCTCTTCTACATCTCACTGTTTCTAATTTAATATATGACTATCTTAGCTCCCACACCTGACCATCTCAGCTCTGCTACATCTGAGTGAGACTGTCAGATGTTGCAGAGCAGAGATAGATATACTGTAGCATCTGTGACCATCTCTGTTCTGCATCATTTGTCTGTCTCATCTTAGCTACATCTGCATCAGCTGGTAAGATGTAACAGAACAGAGACAGATTTACCGTCTCTGTCTTTGCTTTGATACATCTGACTGTCTTAGCTCTGCTACATCTGAGTGAGACAGTTAGATGTCGCAGAGCAAAGACTGATGGAGCATCTCTGACTTTCTCTGCTCTGCTGCATCTTACCGTCTCACTCAGCTGTAACAGAGCTGAGATGATCAGATATAGCAGAGCAAAGATAGTCAGATGTAGCAGAGACGGTCAAAGAACATACTTCTGTATCTGCTCTCCCACATCTGACCATCTCACTCCAATGAAACAGAGCTGAGAAGGTCAGATATACAGTAGGTAAGCTGTGACAGTCAGATGTAGCAGAGCAGAGAGAGATGTAAGGCATCTGACTTTCTTTGCTCTGCTACATCTGACAGTCTCAGCTCTGTACATCTGAGTGAGACAGATGTTGTAGATCCTAGACTGATGGAGCATCTCTGACTTTCGTTGCTCTACTGCATCTTACTGTCTCACTCAGATGTAGCAGAGTTGAGATGGGCAGATGTAGGAGAGCAAAAATAGTCCGATGTAGCAGAGACAGTCAAAGACTATACATCAGTATCTGCTGTTCCGTATCTGATGATCTCACTCAGATGTATCAGAGCTGAGAAAGTCAGATGTAGCAGAGCTGAGACAGTCAGATGTAGCACAGCAGAGACAGATGTAGTGTCTCAGGCAGTGTCTGTGCTTCTAAATCTGACCATCTCTGCTCTGCTACATCAGACCAACTCAGCTCTGCTACATTTCAGTGAGATGGTCAGATGTAGCAGAGCAAAGACAAATGTATCTCTGGCTGTCTCTGCTCAGCTACATCTGAGTGAGACAGTCAGCTGTATCAGAGCAGCGACAGATGTAAGTAATGGTAATAGTACTAATGCAGTATGTTGGGTCTATACAACGTAATGTAATGTGGTTACTATATGATGGTATTATGCTGGGTCTATACAATGCAATTTCATTACCATATGGCGTATTATGCTGAGTCTGTAAAAAGCAATTGTACCGCCCCGTGCTCGGCAGCCGAGCCGCTCGGGTCCGGACCTTCAGTGGGTGGCTCGAGGGTCTCCGGACCCGGGGGTCCTGCGGTCACTCCAATCAATTGTGGTTTGGGGACGTAGTTGTACGGCCGGAGCCATGTTAAGTTCTTGATGCCACCCACGGGATGTGGTGAAGATGGACACCACCGCTGCAGTTACGGGGCACCCGGGGGAGATGTTGCACAGCAAATTGTTAACCCCTCCTTGGGCAGTGATGGTGGCCCCGGGACCCGTTGGGGGGATGTTTGGCGGTGCAGGGAGATGGGCGGCCGGAGGGCACTGATGTACTCACTATTAGTAAACACACGAGTTTCTGGTAAACCAAGGTGATGGTGATCGGTGCCCGCAGCCGGCTGCAGTCTGGTCCCCCACCCGGCTGGTGGTCTCTGTCTTTCTCCTGCACCTGTTTGTGATGGTGGACTACCTGCGCTTGCAACTTCAGGAGTCCACTCCCGGCATGTGGTTGCCTGAGGAGCCCTTTTGCCCGCAGACGCTGGCCCGTGGGATCTCTGTGCCGTGGCGGTGGCTTTCTATCCCCCTCGTTGGGCTGTTGCCTTCAGTCGGGACTTTGGGTGGGACAGAACCTCTAGTCCTGGCCGCAATCAGTTAATTAGCTAGCCTCCAGTAGCTTCTGGACCTAGCTTCAGGGTCTGAGTAGCCCCCTTTGTGCTCCGGTTTCCGAGTCAGTTCCCTGGGTCGGTACCGGCGGGTTACAACCCTGTCCCGGTCCACCTCGGTTCCACCGAGCCATCTTCCCGGCTCCTGCAGACAGAGGCCTCCGTCTGCCTCCTAACCAGCGGTACCAGGGCTCCTACCCTGGCACCTGCTCAAATTGGCTTTTTCTCTCCTCTGCTGGAACTGCACACAACTCCAGCCCACACACCTCTCCAACTTGAACTCTGAAACTGAACTGAACTGTTTACTTTCCCGCCTCAGGCTCTCTGAACTCCTCGGTGGGTGTCTTCCAACCGCCTAGTTCCGCCCCCTGGTGTGTCCATCAAGCCCTGAGGTGGGTGACTAGGGTTTAAGTGTTTGGCTGTGTGTTACCTATGAGGGACAGGTGTAATGCAGGACCCTATTTGTGAGTACCTGGCCCAGCCAGGTAGTCACACTATGTGCTTACTATATGGCGGTAATATGTTGGGTCTATACATTGCAATGTAATGGTAATGTGGTTACTGCATGGCGGTATCATGCAGAGGCTATACAATGCAATCTCATGACTATATGATGGTATTATGCTGGTTCTATACAATGCAATCTCATTACTAAATAGTGGTATTATGTTGAGTCTCTACAATGTAATGTGGTTACTATGCTGGACCAAAATATAAATGCAACACTTTTGTTTTTGCTCCGATTTTTCATGTACTGAACTCAAAGATCTAAGACTTCTTCTACATGTACAAAAGCCTTTTTTCTCTCAAAAATTGATCATAAATTTGTCTAAATTTGTGTTAGTGAGAACTTCATTGCCAAGTAAATACATCCACCTCACAGGTGTGGCATATCAAGATGCTGATTAGACAGCATGATTATTGCACAGGTGTGCCTTAGGCTGGCAACAATAAAAGGCCACTCTAAAATCTGCAGTTTTACAGAAAGGCTGGGGCCACACGGTGTGCTAGTGCGATCCTCGCATGACACTCGGCTTACGCTGGTAGTACATCAGAGCCGAGTGTCATGTGAGTATCCCTGCGACTAAGGTCCGACTGTGCAAGCGGACCTCAGCTGCGGGGGGGCGGGCCAGCACTGTGGAGGGGAGGGAGGGATTTATCTTCCTCTCTCCTCCGTAGCCGGCTATTGCGATTCTCGCTCTGCATTCGCGGTACACTGGTGTACTGCGAGTGCAGTGCGATTTTTTTTCTCGCCCCATTCACTTCGGTGCGAGAGAATCTAGGATCGCATTACAGTCGCAGCATGGTGCGATTGTTTTCTCAGTCCAATTAGGGCTGAGAAAATAATCGCTCATGTGCGCTCACACAAACATCATATTGGTCCGAGTGGAATGCGATGTTTTATCACACCACTCGCACCGTTTTTTCGCCAAGTGGCTTAGGCCTATTGGGTGGGGTGGCAGAAAACCAGTCAGTATCTGGTGTGGCCACCATTTGTCTCTTGCAGTGCAACACATTTCCTTCACATAAAGTTGAACAAGTTGATGATTGTGGGCTGTGGTAAGTTTGTCCACTCTTCAATGGCTGTGCGAAGTTGCTGAATATTGACAGGAACTTGGAAACACTGTCATATACGCTGATCCAGAGAATCCAAAACATACTCGATAGGTGATATGTTCTGTGAGTATGTTGGCCATTCAAGAACTGGGATGTTTTCAGCTTCCAAGAATTGTGCACACATCCTTGCAACATGGGGCCATGCATTATCATGCTGCAACATGAGGTAATGGTCGTGGAATAATGGCACAACAATGGGCCTCAGGATCTCATCACTCTACAGTATCTCTGTACATTCAAAATTGCATTATTAAAATGCACCTGTATTAGGTGTTCATAACATATGTCTGCCCATACCATAACCCCACCGCTACCATGGGCCACTCAATTCACAATGTTGACATCAGCAAACTGCTCACCCATACAGCACCATAAACACAGTCTGCCATCTACCTTGTACATTGAAAACTGGAATTCATCTGTGTAATGAACACCTCTGCAATGTACCAGATGCTATCAAATGTGAGCATTTCCCCACTCAAGTCAGTTATGAAGATGTTCTGCAATAAGGAGACCCTGATGAGGACGAAGACATGCAGATGAGTGTCCATGAGAGGGTTTCTGACAGTTTGTGCAGAAATTCATTAATGTGGAAATTATTATTGCAGCAGCTGTCCGGATGGCTGGTCTCAAATGATCTTGGAGGTGAAGATACTGGATGTGGAAGGATAATTGTGTTCCTACAGCACAGAGTATTGCAGGAAATGAATGTCAAGATATTGTAGTAAGTCACAAGTTGGAAAGTGATGGTTCCACCTGCAACACAGAGTATTTAAGGAAATGAATTTCGAGAAATTGTAGTAAGTCACAAACCGAACACTGTTGGTTCTACCTGCAGCACAAAGTATGTCAGGTGTATGACAATCTCTCTTTCTTCACAGCAATTTCAACTGTCTCCTGGCAGATCTCCTACTGGACCTAAGGGGGTCTGCCAAAAAAAATGCTCCAGTTTTCTATTGATTTCCATTGTGCTCGAGTAACGAGCACTTTAGCATTTAAGTGCTTGCCCATAACTAGTCTGAGCCATCCAGCCTTTCTCATTTTGATAAGAGTCAGCCTGTCAGCCTTTTCAGTTGTTAGGCGGATGCACCTATCAGTTATTATGCTCCCGGTTGCACTAAAAACATGCTCTGCCAAAATGCTATCGGCAGGGTCGGCCAGCACCTCCAAGGCGCAGAGGGACAGTTCACGCCATGTGTCCAGTTTGGATACCCAATAGTTGTACCACACAGAGGAAACATGGAGAATGCTTAAGTGGTCAGCTGGGTACACATTCACCATCTTCCAAAACTTTTCTATCCTTGTCAGACTATCTTGTGCACCAGGACCTGGGCACTGCTTGCGCACTGCCTCCCCTGCCTGAATAGGACCTGATGTGTGTCTCCTTCATCTTTCCTCCTTGGTTGCCCAATGAACTATGACTTCTGTCATCTGCTTTGTCAGATGGGAATTTTTGTACTAATTGTTCGACTTGGGCCTTCTGGTATTACACCATTTTAGTAGCCTTCTATGTTGCAGGAAGGAAAGATGTACAGTTCTCCATGTAGTGTGGGTTTAGGGGGTGAACAACCAGTAAACAGTGTTGGCAAAAATGCGTATAACGCGAGGGTCATGAGAAATACATACATATATACTGTACAGAGAACTCATGATTAGAAAATAGCAGTGTTTGACCATGCCTCAGATGAGCCCATTGCATATTTAGATTGTTTTTGCAGATGGATCCAGATACCAAGATGCTGGTCGATTCCACATTGGGATTGCAGTAGTTACACAGCATGACGTAATAAAAGCCAAACCACTACCTTTTCACATGTTGGCACAGGAAGCAGAGCTGAAGGCACTCACTGAGACATGCAGAGCAGCAAATCATAAGATGGAAAATGGATATGCAGACAATAAATCTATCCTAATGGGAGGCCAATCAAAAATGCAGAATGTATGAACCCTGATGGAGACTCACCTGTTACTTACTAAGCTTGGTATAGGTATAGTGAAACTCACACCCAAGTTGACACCAATTTAGCCATCGGAATTGCTCTAACAGACTCAGAGGCAAGAAAGCAGGCATGTGGCCAAGAATCGAGATTCTGGCACCAACACAGACCATGAACTCAGTGGCACGTGTCACTCCAGATGTTTTTAAATTGCTATAGATGTAAGTAGTTCAACAGGAAACAAAGTAGGGGAAAACAGAGGGAACTCAGCTAACTGAGGATAGTCTGTGGAAAAAAAGGAGGTAATCTTTGTCTGCCATGAGCTTTTAAAACTCCATGATGGAAAAAACACATTTGTTAACAAAAGTTTTGTGTATTTTGGTAGAAAAGGTATGGGTAATGCAAGGCTTGGCATGCAGGTGGCAAGGTACACTTAATCTTGTGTTAATGATGTGTGCCCAACACAATGTAGGAAAAACTGTAAACACACCACAAAAATACATGATTCATCCACTCATTCCAGAGATTGCAGTTGACTATATACGCTACCAAAAATAGGTGTATATGAGTCTGTGCTTGTTTGTGTTGACTTATTTTTCTGTTTTCTTGAGGATTGTCCAGCCCAGAAAGCTACAGCTAAGTTTACTGCACAAAAACTCCAGAAGGAGCAGGTATGTAGAAATGGTGTTCCTGAAGTGTTAGAAAGTAATAGAGGGTCACATTTTACTGAGTAGGTAATGAGGGAAATTTTGCAGTCTCTGGGAATTGGGAAGGTTTTTTACGTTCCTTACCATCCACAGGCAGTGGGAAGGTTGAAAACCTAAATGGTACATGAAATTTATGTCGCTGTTTGAAATCAACTTTTTGGAGACCATCATTAACCTATGGAACAATGAAATAGAGACATCCCTGTACAAGAAGCCAATTGGCCATCCAACATACCTGAAATGGGACAGTTTTCATCCAAAACACATAAAAAACTCTATAGTGTACAGTCAGGCCATCAGGTACCATCGGATATGTTCCAACACTACAGATAGAGACAATCACCTTGAAGGCCTGAGAAAGACCTTTCTGAATCAAGGCTACCACCCAAGAACCTTTGAAAACCAGATTACAAGAGCCACCAGAATATCAAGAAACCATCTCCTGCATTATAAAACTAAAGAAGAAAATAACCGGGTCCCTCTTGTAATAACCTATAATCCAAATCTGAAAGTGTTAAGAGGAGCTTCACGGAAACTACAACCATTACTGCAAAAAGATGCCCGTTTAAAATCTATTTTTCCAGACCCCCACTTCTGTGTTTTAGGCAGCCCCCGAATCCGAATCTAAGGAACATCATTGTCAGAAGCTCCCTGTCCTCTCCAACAACAACAGGAACATTTCCCTGCAACCAGAAAAAATGTAAGACCTGTCCATTTATATTGACAACGGACAAGATAAAGATTCCCAGATCACATCAGGACTACAAGGTCCCAGGTACCTTCAGCTGCACTACAACTAATGTGGTGTACTTAATTATATGTGCCAACTGTCCAACTGGGGGTCTGTATGTAGGGGAGACAGGACAACAGTTTAGGACAAGGATGAATTCTCACCGCCACACAATTAGAGAAAGAAGGATGGATCTACCTGTGGCCAAACATTTTTGTAACCCTGATCACAGCATCATAGACATGAAATTGCTGGTATTGAAAGGAAATTTCAAGTCCCAAAGATACAGGAGAGTCTGGGAGTACAAACTTATGATGACCTTTGACACATTCAGAGCAGGAATGAATGTGTCTCATGGATTCATGTCTTTTTACATCAATTAAGAGATGTGCTCCTCAGATCATCTGGGACATCACAGCTCTGGAACAGATCCTAATCAGAGGACAATGAAACTTTCACACTGAACTGCAGCAATATATATGGCCACAACAGTTTGCCCCCTTGCCATAGTGATAGTTCTGCTTCAGATAACTTGTTTGTTTTTGTTTTTTTTTGTTTTTTTTATTACTGCACTATTCTATGTCCTGTTGTGTATAAATATGTGACTCTTCAGATTTTGTGTTATACCATGCCTGATGAAGAGGCCTGAGTAGTCTCGAAAGCTTGCTATTATTATCATCTTTTCAGTTAGCCATTTAAAGGTATCAACCACTGAGGACTCTCAGTTCTTTTAAACAAACATGAAATTTAACAATTCAGAATAATGAGCTATGTACAAATTTATGTATGATCAACTTAACAGTGTGCATAAACAGGTGTATACTTCTATTCCAGAATCTGAATCATTGCCAGGAGCACATGATTTTCAGCTTGGAAACTGAGTGGTCTAAAAAGACATGTGAAAGAGCCATGATCCAAGATTTGATGGGCCATTCAAGGTTCTCCTAACTACAGCAATTTCAATGAAGCTTGAGAAAAAAACCCACTTGGATATACTGTATGATTTGGTTGAAGTCTAGGGACTATGGGGGCCAGTCCAGCACCTCTACTTCATTGTCATTGGACTATTTCTTTGCCAAATCGGCGTATCTTCTGCTAGAACCCTACAGTTAGGTCCAGAAATATTTGGACAGTGACACAAGTTTTGTTATTTTAGCTGTTTACAAAAACATGTTCAGAAATACAATTATATATATAATATGGGCTGAAAGTGCACACTCCCAGCTGCAATATGAGAGTTTTCACATCCAAATCGGAGAAAGGGTTTAGGAATCATAGCTCTGTAATGCATAGCCTCCTCTTTTTAAAGGGACCAAAAGTAATTGGACAAGGGACTCTAAGGGCTGCAATTAACTCTGAAGGCGTCTCCCTCGTTAACATGTAATCAATGAAGTAGTTAAAAGGTCTGGGGTTGATTACAGGTGTGTGGTTTTGCATTTAGAAGCTGTTGCTGTGACCAGACAACATGCGGTCTAAGGAACTCTCAATTGAGGTGAAGCAGAACATCCTGAGGCTGAAAAAAAAGAAAAAATCCATCAGAGAGATAGCAGACATGCTTGGAGTAGCAAAATCAACAGTCGGGTACATTCTGAGAAAAAAGGAATTAACTGGTGAGCTTGGGAACTCAAAAAGGCCTGGGCGTCTACGGATGACAACAGTGGTGGATGATCCCCGCATACTTTCTTTGGTGAAGAAGAACCCGTTCACAACATCAACTGAAGTCCAGAACACTCAGTGAAGTAGGTGTATCTGTCTCTAAGTCAACAGTAAAGAGAAGACTCCATGAAAGTAAATACAAAGGGTTCACATCTAGATGCAAACCATTCATCAATTCCAAAAATAGACAGGCCAGAGTTAAATTTGCTGAAAAACACCTCATGAAGCCAGCTCAGTTCTGGAAAAGTATTCTATGGACAGATGAGCCAAAGATCAACCTGTACCAGAATGATGGGAAGAAAAAAGTTTGGAGAAGAAAGGGAACGGCACATGATCCAAGGCACACCACATCCTCTGTAAAACATGGTGGAGGCAACGTGATGGCATGGGCATGCATGGCTTTCAATGGCACTGGGTCACTTGTGTTTATTGATGACATAACAGCAGACAAGAGTAGCCGGATGAATTCTGAAGTGTACCGGGATATACTTTCATCCCAGATTCAGCCAAATTCCGCAAAGTTGATCGGACGGCGCTTCATAGTACAGATGGACAATGACCCCAAGCATACAGCCAAAGCTACCCAGGAGTTCATGAGTGCAAAAAAGTGGAACATTCTGCAATGGCCAAGTCAATCACCAGATCTTAACCCAATTGAGCATGCATTTCACTTGCTCAAATCCAGACTTAAAACGGAAAGACCCACAAACAAGCAAGACCCGAAGGCTGCGGCTGTAAAGGCCTGGCAAAGCATTAAGAAGGAGGAAACCCAGTGTTTGGTGATGTCCATGGGTTCCAGACTTAAGGCAGTGATTGCCTCCAAAGGATTCCCAACAAAATATTGAAAATAAAAATATTTTGTTTGGGTTTGGTTTATTTGTCCAATTACTTTTGACCTCCTAAAATGTGGAGTGTTTGTAAAGAAATGTGTACAGTTCCTACAATTTCTATCAGATATTTTTGTTCAAACCTTCAAATTAAACGTTACAATCTGCACTTGAATTCTGTTGTAGAGGTTTCATTTCAAATCCAATGTCGCGGCATGCAGAGCCCAACTCGCGAAAATTGTGTCACTGTCCAAATATTTCTGGACCTAACTGTATGTCATCCTTTTCATACCCATAGTACTCCAGTGCACGAAGTAACTAGTCTTATAGGAGTCTCACATATAGCACAGCATTGAGATCACCATCAATACTGGTCAGGTATCCAACACCTTTGGTTGTGAAACAACCCCAAATCATCAGTCTTCCTCCACTCAACATGACAGTTCCTTCAATTAATTGATCCATTAGCCTCTTTTTCCATTGTTTCTTTTAGACCCATTTGCACCGATCAAAGTCTATTGACTTTCATTCACTTTTTGTATTTCTTTGCAAACTCAAGCTGATGCTTATTAGGATGATAATGAGGTCAATACTTCTTCACCTTTATTCAGGCCACACTTTCAGACTCGCGTAATGTGCATCACACGGTGCTTGCATGGACGTCTGTGATTTCACAATTCCGCAGCATTTGAGTCACTTCCAGTGCCATGTTTGTCACGTCAGAACTGATAGACCTTGTGATGAGCCGACTTGTTGACTCTGATATTTTTTCCTGTACATCCATCTCTTGGCTTTTGAATAGATGGATTGAATTAATTTTGTACTCTTTCAGATGTCATTGTACTCAACTGATGCAGTTTGGTTATTGTCTTGGATGAGAGACCGCTATCGATGAGCAGGATGCTGTTTTTCTTTTCTTGGGAAATCTGCATGGCTGCTTCTTGATTTGAACCAGTGAACGTTTGCTTGATAATCAACTGAATAGCACAATGAACTATTAGGGAATGTGAGAACAGGCTGTAATTTGTAGTATACAGGAAGAAAAAAAATTCGAACACCATAAGCAAAACAGTAAAAATGCAATAACATGACAAGAATCTGCATAATTAATCATATGCTAAATAGTCGCAATTCAAATTTATATATGAGATAGCCAAGATGATTGCCTATAAAATGAAGGTAGTCTCAAGCTCAAAGATGTAGTGAATGGTGAGATACGGAGGCTGAAAGTCAAAAATTCAGAACCCTTTTACTTGTCACTGTGTACCTCCTGAAATATACATATTTGGTAACAAAAGGGGATAATATGAGAGAACATACTCCGTTTAGACTTACAACGGAATGAGTATAACCATCTTGTCTCATAACTCCTGTTTCGTGTTGTGAGGTAGCGACCACCAATGTTGTGGATGGTCGTTGTGTGTCGCAGTGAAGGATCCCCTGCAATATTGAACTTAAGGTGTGACTGTGGGACCTGTAGTTCCACAGAACTTGGGTTGTAATTAAGGGTTAGGTTCCCTTTAAACTATGACCGGTGTGATGGACAGGGCTGGAGAATCACATACCTCAACCTGTGGGTGTATCCAGTTGGGTTTAAGAGACTGTTTGGTTTTAGAGACAGGGAGAGATCTGAGAGTGCTGCACATGGAGGATGTGTGCTGGAGATCTCAGTCTGTGTGAAGACTGGAGACAGACTTCTGGAAATCAGTCCTGGTGAGGACTGGGGAAAAGACTGCAGCCTGGCTGGAGAGGGCTGGAGGCTGCAGGAAGCAACCACAGTGAGTGTTCGCTGGCAGGGGCCAGAGTGTGGAGACTCCACTATGGATATTTAATGGACTGGAAGCCCACCACGGTATGTGGATGTGTTATATTTTCATTTAAGCCGGGAGAGGCTTTGTTACATTTTGTTTATCAGTTTATGTTGAGTGTTTTAAATAAACTGCCAGAATTTTTATAAAGAGACTGTAGCTGTGTTGCTAAAGCTACCTCGCACCGCTGCAAGTGAGTGGAACCCCCCAGGTTGCGGGGTGCAACCTTACAGTGTTGATCAAATAACACTGCTGGGAAAAGAAGTTTCATATTTCTGTTTTCACCTTAAAATTCCTATTGGCTACAGCCAGAAAGTTTCATTTGCCTAATAACCTATTTAAAATTAAGGCCCATTTACACACAACGATATCGCTAACGAGATATTGTCGGAGTTACGGTGTTAGTGACGCACATCCGGCCTCGTTAGCGATGTCGTTGTGTGTGACACCTTTTTGCAATCAGTAACGATTACAAAAAGGTGTCAAATCGTTCGTCGTGTACACGTCGTTCATTTTTAAAAATCGTTCCTCGTTTGGAACGCAGGTTGTTTGTCGTTCCTGCGGCAGCACACATTGCTATGTGTGACACCGCAGGAACGAGGAACAACATCGTAACTGTGGCCGCCGGCAATGAGGAATGAAGGAGGTGGGTGGGATGTTCCGGCCGATCATCTCCACCCCTCCGCTTCTATTGGGCGGCCGCTTAGTGACGCCGCTGTGACGCCGAACGAACCTCCCCCTTAAAGAAGAGATTGTTTGGTGGCCACAGCGACGTCGGTGAACAGGTAATTGCATGTGATGCTGCCATAGCGATATTGTTCGCTACGGCAGCGATCACTCCGTGACGCGCCACTGTTGTGGGCAGGTGCTATCGTTCACGACATCGCTAGAGATGTTGCAGCGTGTAAAGCCCACTTTAGGCTTTGTTATAATAAACCAGAATTTTTGAAGCTAAACTGTGGAAAGTGGTATGAATAATATTTCAAGGCACTATATATATGCTGTGTCCATTGGCACAACAATAAAATATAGGAATTTTGCTTTTATACAACACAAGTTTTATTAATTTAAAAATAATTAAATCACTACTTTCAGTGTATTGTGCCATCTACATTGGCAGAACTGTTGAACTCATAGATTGGCTGTAGCACTGTTGACATGACATCAGCGCTGCAGACAAAGCAAGACTAGGAGACTAAAGGAGAGCTAGCACTGGACCTGGAAAGGCTAAGTATATACAGTACAGATCAAAAGTTTGGACACACCTTCTCATTTAAAGAGTTTTCTTTATTTTCATGACTCTGAAAATGGTAGATTCACATTGAAGGCATCAAAACTATGAATTAAAACATGTGGAATGAAATACTTAACAAAAAAGTGTGAAACAACTGAAAATATGTCTTATATTCTAGGTTTTTCAAATTAGCTACCTTTTGCTTTGATTACTGCTTTGCACACTATTGGCATTCTCTTGATGAGCTTCAAGAGGTAGTCACCGGAAATGGTCTTCCAACAGTCTTGAAGGAGTTCCCAGAGATGCTTAGCACTTGTTGGCCCTTTTGCCTTCACTCTGCAGTCCAGCTCACCCCAAACCATCTCGATTGGGTTCAAGTCTGGTGACTGTGGAGGCCAGGTCATCTGGCATAGCATCCCATCACTCTCCTTCTTAGTCAAATAGCCCTTACAAAGCCTGGAGGTGTGTTTTTTAGGGTCATTGTCCTGTTGAAAAATAAATGATGGTCCAACTAAACGCAAACCTGATGCAAAAGCATGCCGCTGCAAGATGCTGTGGTAGCCATGCTGTTTCAGTATGCCTTCAATTTTGAATAAATCCCCAACAGTGTCACCAGCAAAGCACCCACACACCATCACACCTCCTCCTCCATGCTTCACTGTGGGAACCAGGCATGTAGAGTCCATCCGTTCACCTTTTCTCCGTCGCACAAAGACACGGTGGTTGGATCCAAAGATCTCAAATTTGGACTCATCAGACCAAATCACAGATTTCCACTGGTCTAATGTCCATTCCTTGTGTTCTGTAGCCCAAACAAGTCTCTTCTGCTTTTTGCCTGTCCTTAGCAGTAGTTTCCTAGCAGCTATTATACCATGAAGGCCTGCTGCACAAAGTCTCCTCTTAACAGTTGTTCTAGAGATATGTCTGCTGCTAGAACTCTGTGTGGCATTGACCTGGTCTCTAATCTGAGCTGCTGTTAACCTGCGATTTCTGAGGCTGGTGACTCGGATAAACTTATTCTCCGCAGCAGAGGTGACTCTTGGTCTTCCGTTCCTGGGGCGGTTCTCATGTGAGCCAGTTTCTTTGCAGTGTTTGATGGTTTTTGCCATTCCACTTGGGGACACTTTCAAAGTTTTCCCAATTTTTCGCACTGACTGACCTTAATTTCTTAAAGTAATGATGGCCACTTGCTTTTCTTTACCTAGCTGCTTTTTTCTTGCCATAATACAAATTCTAACAGTCTATTCAATAGGACTATCAGCTGTGTATCCACCAGACTTCTGCACAACACAACTGATGGTCCCACCCCATTTATAAGGCAAGAAATCCCACTTATTAAACCTGACAGGGCACACCTGTGAAGTGAAAAACATTTCTGGTGACTACCTCTTGAAACTCATCAAGAGAATGCCAAGAGTGTGAAAAGCAGTAATCAAAGCAAAAGGTGGCTACTTTGAAGAACCTAGAATATAAGACATATAAGGGGGACACCGGCCTAAGGGGGGAAAAAAGCCTCACCCTTAGCAGTCACTCACATCTCTCTTCTCCCCACAGGTTCCGGAGAATCAGTTCCTCCATGCCTATCTTGTTGGCCTTTTATCCTACACTTATTAGCATACCTCATCCAGGTAACCAGCTTTTTCCTTAGTCTTTCTCCAACCCCTGGTAGCCCAGTATTTCCTAGATTTATTTGTCTCCTTTACCACTGACAGGTTTTACGTCTACCCTGCCAACTACCAGCTGCTTCCAATGGGCATTCAGCTTTGGGGATCGAGCAATCTTGTTTTTACGCACTCAATTTTAAAATTTATTGTAAAAAAATAAAGCAGTAGACTTTTTACTTAAATCTCGTGTATCTGGTCATATCTTTTAGATATATACACTCACTCAAGGAACTCTGGTATATTATATACTAGCTGTAGTACCCGGGCATTGCCCGGGATAGTAACTATCTCTTTGTCTCTCTCCCAGGTTCTGTCTGTGTGCCACTGTCTGTCTGACTCTCTGTCTGTGTCTTTCTTTGTCTGTCTGTGTCTATGTCTCTGTCTGTCTGTTTCTATCTCTCTGTCTGTATTTGTATCAGTCTATCTTTCTCCATCTCTGTGTCTGTCCCTGTATATGTGTCTGTCTGTCTCTCTCTTTCCCCGTCTGTCTCTTTCCCCATCTATCTTTGTCTGTCTCATTCCAGGTATGTTTGTTTCCCGGTGTGTCTCTTTCCCAGTCTGTCTCTTTCCCAGTCTGTCTCTTTGCCCGGCTGTCTCTTTGCCCGGCTGTCTCTTTGCCCGGCTGTCTCTTTGCCCGGCTGTCTCTTTGCCCGGCTGTCTCTTTCCAGGGATGTATCTTTCCAGGGCTGTCTCTTTCCAGGGCTGTCTCTTTGCTCATCTGTCTCTTTCCAGGTCTGTCTCTTTGCCCGTCTGTCTCTTTGCCCGTCTGTCTCTTTGCCCGTCTGTCTCTGTGTGTGTCTCTGTCTGTCTCTGTCTTTTTCTGTCTCTCTCTATCCGTCTCACTACTGACATCTTATTACCTCACACATAAGCTTCTTTTACTAACAGTTTATTTTGTTCCTATAGCAACCACTGACAGTTGCTATTAATAGCTTGTAGCTCCCACCTCCATTCAGTTTAATGGATGCAGGGTTTTGGAGAGTAATTGCAAAGCGCGGTGTTAAATTTTACCGTCAAAACATAGTCTATGACGTTCCCTGAGTCACATGGAGTGTTTGTGCAAAATTTCGTGATTGATTGTAAATGCGACGGTGCAGATTCCTTTAGCGGACATACACACACACACACACACACACACACACATACAAACATACACACATACATACACTGAGCTTTATATATTAGATATATTTTTAGTATTTATATTTTTAATATTTCAGTCCACACTTTCTCATTTTCATCCCGTTAAGTGTTGCTTTTACATTTAACTTATTATCCCGGCTAGGACGCCACCCTTAGGAGCGCTAGTGTTCTTTATTCTATAAATTATTTCAATCATATATTTAACATAAAAAAGAAAAAAACATAAAGAAACATTATGATTAAAAAAAAGAAATGAAAAACAAAGCAATTAAAAACATCATAGGTACCCCAAAATTTTAATCAATAAAAACCTCAGCTTGGCGTGCAAAAAACATACCATCAACAGGAAAATTAAAAAGTTACAGATCTCAGAAAATTTTGACACAAACTAAATTTTGATGAATTTTTAGCAATAAAATATATAACCCCCCAACCTTATAAATTTGTAATGCCATAATTATACCTGAATAATCATATTGTCAATTTTACCACATCATGAACCCTGATGTTTTTTTTTTTTTATCATTTCATGTAATATATTACATTTTCTCACTACACAGTTTTTCTTATATTTTTCTACAGTAAATAACAATATATTCCATAGAGCTCATGCCCTCATGGACTTTACAAAAATGTTTTTTCTAGTTTATGTGTTGTAGCATTAGTCATAACAGCTACCTTATATAACAGTTATGTGCATTATATGCATCAGCAATAACCAACATTACACCAGAGAATCTGTTTTTTTCTTGGATTTCTTGTAATACGCAAATGCAGCACTCCGATAATTGTATTTTAGCGGGCGTAAATACCCAGCAAGTTCACAACCTTTTATGAGATTTTTACATTATAGCTGTAGATACTATACATACTGTCTAAAATTATCTAATACAGTAGTAAAAGAGATTTATGGTGAGGGCTTTGTATGTGCTTGAATTACAAAGCATGATATCCAATGTAATAGATGTAAGGCTAAAGTGCTAAATTATGGACAGATTAGAAATGTGTGGCGACAGCTATGCCAGGACAAATTTAACTGAAGCATAATCTCTACTGTGCACCTGAACATTATGTATTCTGAATGTAATATTCACTAATTACTATACTACTGAGAGTCTGGCAAATTGATTATTGTAATTTCATATTGGTTTCTCTCCCAGAATGCATACAGATATGATTCCAGCTCATAAAAAGAAACGGTGAGAGGTTAATTACCAAAGTAAAATTAAAGCTACAATGCAATGTGTACACCGATCAGCCTCAAAGGAGCTTTCTGGGAATACGTTTTTTTTAAGTTGATTGATTGCAGTAGTGCAAAATAATGAATTCAAACTTTATCCCTTTCACCCCGGCCGATTTTCTGTTTTTCGTTTTTTTTGCTCCCCGTTTTGCGAGACCCAAAACGTTTTAATTTTTCTGTCAATCTTGCCATATGAGGACTTGTGTTTTGTGGGATGAGTTGTACTTTTAATTGAAGCCATAAGTTTTACCATATAGTGTACTGGAAAGCTGCAAAAAAATTCCAAGTGCGGAAAAATTGCAAAAAAAGTGCAATTGCATGATTGTTTTTGGGATATGTTATTCACTGTATGGTAAAACTAAAGTGTTGGTATGATTCCTCGTTACGAGTTTGTAGATACCAAACATGTATAGGTTTACATTTATCTCTAAGGGGTTAAAAAAAAATTCAGAAGTTTGGCCAAAAAAAGTGTCGAACTTTTTGCGCCATTTTCCACTTATTTTTTGCATCCCAAGCTGACATTTTTAATGGTACCATTTTTGCGCGGATGCTATGCTTTGATCGCCTGTTATTGCATTTTGGGCAAAATTTGTGACAACCAAAAAATGTAATTTTGGTGTTTGGAATTTTATTTGCTGCTACATTGCTTACTGATCAGATAAATTGATTTTATATTTTGATAGATTGAGCATTTCTGAATGCGGCGATACCAAATATGTGTACATTTTTATTTTTTTTAACCCTTTAATTTTCAACGGGGCGAATGGGGGGCAATTTGAACTTTTTTTTTTTTTTATTTTTTAATACTTTGTTTAACTTTTTTTTTACTTCACTAGTCCCTCTATTGGACTATAAGGATCTGCAGTCTGAACGCTCATTTATTTCTACTGATCAGAGCTGCACAGTTGGGATCACCAGAAATGCTCACCTCTCTTCACTGGCAGCACTCGGCCGAGTGAAACAAGAAGTGACTCATGCTAGCTACAGGAGTCATCACATGACCCTGTGCTACAATGAGAACCATCGTCTCACAGTGATCACGTCACAGTGCTGCCGATGGAGCCGGGTAAGTGAAGATTAAGCGTGGCAGGGATTTAAATCGCAATGTCACATTTTGACATCGCTGTTTAAGGGGTCCACTCATGCCTGCAAAGCACACGTCAGCTGTTCAAATCAGCTGACATGTGTGCGAATTGCCAGCAGCTGCTCACAGCAGCCGCCGGTGATTATACTATAACCGCTTAGAATGTACCATTACAGCCTGTGGTCATTATGGGGTTAAATACCCTCTCCTATTCCAGCAAGGACACTCTGTGTGGCTTCTGAGGTCTTTCTTATCAGGCTACTACTGCAACATCATAGATCACATGACAACTGCAGTATAGCAGAGATGTGTCACAAGTAGAGTTGAGCGCGGATCGTGGTTCGTGGTTCTCCAGTCCGCGGTTCGAGTGATTTTGGGGGCTGTTCTAGATCGAACTAGAACTCAAGCTTTTTGCTAAAGCTCGATAGTTCTAGTTACGTTCGAGAACGGTTCTAGCAGCAAAAAGCCAAGCTAATTACTAGCTGGCTTTCCGCTGTAATAGTGTAAGTCACTCTGTGACTCACACTATTATGAAATTTCAGCGTATAGTGTGCGGGAACAGCGCATTCAGATCACTGCTGCTGGGATAATGGCGATCGCCATTTTTTTTTTCCTTGTCCTCCTTCCCTAAGCGCGCGCGTGTAGTGGGGTGGGCCAGCATGTCAGCCAATCCCAGACACACACACAGCTAAGTGGACTTTTAGCCAGAGAAGCAACAGCATGTGTGATAGGATGTTACATGTCCCTGCATTATAAAAACAGGTATCTGCCCGTCCGGACGCCATTATCTGCCTTCTGCGTCTGGGTGTCAGTCACCGCAGGTGCAGCTCCTGTCTCCGATACTGCTGTGTATGCTCTACACACAGCGCTATACAGAATAGGGATAGAAGTTTCTATTAGCCTTTGTAAGGGCTAATAACAGCAGGCTCAGAGCCATAGGTGACAGTCAGGTCCGTGGAAACAGATTTTAAAAGCTACAGAAGATAACAGCGTCTGTGTAGCTAAGCTCAGGGACTTCCTCGCTGCATTTCCCCATTATGAGGGATAGAAAGTGAGGCTTCCTTTCCTGTACACAGACCCACAACCCTGCCACTGTACCCTCCTGCCCTTTGCACACTCAAGCTCATTGTTACTAAGCCATTATACTAGCAAACACTGAGGAAACTTAGTGGCATCCTAAAAGTGGCTGTTGGACTTCCATTAGTGTCCCACTAGTGCAAATCTATTTGCAGCACCTCTGCATTGCACACTCAAACTCATTGTTACTAAGTCATTCTAATAGCAAACTATGCTGCCAGTTTAAGGGCCGTAGTTGCATTGTCAGGAATAGTTATTGTTGTTTATTCTGCTGTTAATAAAGCTAGACCACCGCTGCAATCTACACCACCTCTCAATTTTTACTACCACATTTTAAGTGCACAATCTTGTCGCAATCAAAATGAGTGGCAAAATGACAGATGCTGGTGAAAAGGGGAAGAGGCGTGTTGGAAAAGGAAAAAAAGGGTTTGTCCGTGGGGAAGGTGGCAAAGCTCCATTAACATCTGCTGAAGATAGACCATCTTCCAGCAAAAGTAAGATGTCTACTACTTACCGTGGACAATTTGATGTGCTCCCTTTTTTACAGACACGAACAACTGGAACAAAGGTAGATGATGGCCAAATAAAGAAAATGCTTGAATGGATCTCAAGTGGTCCAACAAGTGCCCTCTCCGCCACCTCAACTACCGCATTCAAAAAACACCAGTCCTCTGAGTTGTCATCCCAATCACACTTGCTTTCTCCCAGCTCTGAAGTCTCCATCCGCCCTGCACAGTATGGTGGAACTGAGTTGGCTGAGTCTGCAGAGCTGTTCAGTCACACTATAGCCTGGGAATCAGAGGTCTGCTCCCAAGCTACAGTGAGTACAACCCAGGAAATGGTCTGCAGTGATGCCCAGAACCTTTGTGACTCAGATTCAGGCTGTGAGGACCAAGTTTCTGAGCATAATGTTGACCCTTATTCACAAACTGTAACATCTGTTGTTATAGACAATGAGGAACATACTGATGACGATGAGACGCAGATACCAGATTAGGATGACAACTTAATTATTGGTTCACGTCAGGAAGAGGCTCGGTCTGAGGGTGAGGGGAGTGCAAACACAACGCTTGATGAGGAAGTTCTAGATCCCACCTACTGTCAACCCACAGTAAGGCACTCGAGGAGGTCAACAGAGGCGGTGGAGGAGGATGCTACTGACGACGAAGTTACCTTGTGCCTTCCTGGACAGAGGAGTACTACTGGTAGCACGTCTACAACTGCATCCTCAGCCACCACTCTGCCTTTGAGCACTAGTCGGAAGGGCTCAGCAGGTCGCATGCCCTCTAAGCCTTGCCTAGTCTGGACCTTTTTTGACATAGAAAAAGATCGCCCAAATCATGTGATATGTAAAACTTGTCGTGATTCTGTTAGTAGAGGGCAAAACCTCAGGAATTTGACAACTTCTTCCATGAATCGTCACATGAATAAATATCATATGTTCCAGTGGGAAGCTCACCGTGCTGCAATGCGTTGTAGCGGAGCGAACCATCCACCGCCTTCCCCTTCAAGTGCATCCTTGCGCTCTTCATCTTCTAGAACTGTAGGGACAGCTGTCGCACCTGGTTTTCCACGCACAACTTCCACCACTGTAACCGCAACAGGCAGTTTGCTTGGTAGGTCGTCATTTGGTTTGGAAGGGGAAACAAGTGCGTGTGTACAGCTCTCTCAGACATCGATAGCATCAATGTTGGATGAAGGCAACATCATGTCTACACCTGCACTCTCCTCAGAAACCTGCATTTTTTCTGGCACACCCTACTCACCACCGTCTACACACAGCAGCCAGATCTCTGTCCCTCAGATGTGGACAAATAAAAGGCCATTTTCTGCAACCCATGACAAAGCTAAGAGGTTGACTTTATCCCTCTGTAAGCTCTTGGCTACCGAAATGCTGCCTTTCCGCCTGGTGGACACACAGGATTTTAGAGACCTTATGTCTGTCGCTGTGCCCCAGTACCAGATGCCCAGTCGCCACTACTTCTCTAAGAAAGGTGTGCCTGCGCTACACCAGCATGTCGCACACAACATCACCACTTCCTTGAGAAACTCTGTGTGTGTGAACAGGTGCATTTCACCACCGATACTTGGACCAGTAAGCATGGACAGGGACATTACATGTCGCTGACTGGGCACTGGGTAACTATGGTGATAGATGGTGAAGGGTCTGCTGCACAAGTCTTGCGGTCCCCACGACTTGTGTGTCAATCCTCTGTCTGTCCAAGTTCCGCCACTGCTTCTGCCTCCTCCACCTCGTCTGGGTCCTTCACCTCCGCCCCAAGCCTGCCTGGTCAGGCCACCAGCGTTGTAACTGTGCAGAAGGAATCACGCACCCCTCATTACTATGCTGGCAGCAGAGCGCAATGGCATTAGGTGGTCTTTAGCTTGAAATGTCTTGGAAATAAGAGTCACACAGCGGCTGAGTTGTGGGCAGCTCTGGAGACTGAGTTTGGTAAATGGTTGTCTCCACTCAATGCTGCAAACCTGGGTGCGGCCCTTTGCCTGGGCAAGGTGACACACGTGCCTTGTATGGCTCACGTGTTGAACCTTGTTGTCCAGAAATTTTTAACACACTATCCCGGCCTAGATGGCCTTCTGAACAGGGCACGAAAACTGTCTGCTCACTTCCGCCGTTCAACCACCGCTGCTGAGCGACTTGCATCGCTCCAGAAGTCTTTTGGCCTGCCGGTTCATCGCCTGAAATGCGATGTGCCGGCACACTGGAATTCGACTCTCCACACGTTACAGCGACTGTGGCAGCACCGTCGAGCCCTGGTGCAATACGTCATGACGTATAGCCTGGGCCAACGAGATGAAGAGGTGGGGAAGATCACCCTGATGGAGTGGTCTCAGATCAAGGAACTATGCACCCTTCTGCACAGTTTCGACATGGCGACGAATATGTTTAGCTCTGACAATGCCATTATCAGCATGACAATTCCAGTCATTTACATGCTGGAGCACACGCTAAACACTATTCAGTGTCAGGGGGTGGGACAACAGGAAGGGGAGGAACTACAGGAGGATTCATATGCGCAAGAGACAGCAACATCACCAAGGTCCAGACATTCATCATCACCAAGGCGGCAGGCATGGGACCATGGGGTACAGGGATCAACAAGGGCGCATGGTAGCAGGCGAAATGTTGAGGAAGGTGCAGGAGAACATGAAGATATGGAGGACGAATTGTCCATGGACATGGAAGAGTCAGCGGATGAGGGAGACCTTGGTCAAATTTCAGTTGAAAGAGGTTGGGGGGAGATGTCAGAGGAAGAAAGAATGGTTAGCACCTCTATGCCACAAACACAGCGTGGACTTGGTCCGCATGGCTGCGCAAGACACATAGTTATATAGTTACATAGTTACATAGTTACTTAGGTTGAAGAAAGACCTAGGTCCATCTAGTTCAACCTTCCTCCACCAGTTCTACATTTAGTCACTAAGTCATTTATAACCAACAATGTTTTGTGTACTGAGGAAATCATCCAGCCCTTTTTTAAAAGCTGTTATAGTATCTGCCATTACTACCTCTTGTGGTAGTGTATTCCACAGTCTGACCGCTCTAACTGTAAAGAACCCTTTCCTATTTAGGTGTCGGAATCGCTTTTCTTCCACTCGCAGTGAGTGCCCCCTGGTCCTTAGTACTGTCTTTGGAAGAAATAAGTCATGTGCCAGTCCTTTATATTGACCACACATGTATTTATACATATAAATGAGATCTCCTCTGAGACGTCTTTTTTCTAAACTAAACATATCTAACTTTGTCAACCTGTCATCATATGGGAGGCCTTCCATTCCTTGTAATAGTCTAGTTGCCTGCCTTTGAACTGACTCTAACTTCTGAATGTCCTTTTTAAAATGTGGAGCCCAAAACTGGATCCCGTATTCCAGATGTGGCCTTACAAGTGATTTATAGAAGGGTAACAATACGTTGGGATCACGGGATCTAATCTCTCTTTTTATACACCCTAAAATCTTGTTTGCTTTAGCAGCTGCTGCTTGACATTGAGTGCTGCTGCTCAGCTTATTTGTATTGAGAATACCCAAGCCCTTCTCCTGTTCTGTAGTCCCGAGTTTACTTCCATTTAATGTATACGCAGCTATAGGATTACTCCGTCCTAGGTGCATTACTTTACATTTATCAACATTAAATCTCATTTGCCAAGTATCTGCCCATTCTGACATCGTATCCAGATCTTTTTGTAATATTGTACTATCCAGGTCAGTTTTTAATATCCTACATAGTTTGGTGTCATCGGCAAAGACTGACACTGTACTATCAATCCCATCCACAAGGTCATTAATAAAGAGAGTAAAAAGAATCGGTCCAAGCACAGATCCCTGCGGCACCCCACTGCTGACTATAGCCCATTTAGAGAATGTACCATTTATGACTACTCTTTGTTTCCTATCTTTTAGCCAATTCCTTCCCAGTTGCATATTGTGTCCCCTACATGAGCGCCTTCTTGCTGCACTACCTCCAACATGACCCTCGTATTGTCAAAATTAGAAGTGATGATGACTACTGGCTTGCCACACTATTAGATCACCGGTACAAGTCCAAATTTTGTGACATAATTCCAGCCATAGAAAGGGACGCACGTATGCAGGAGTATCAGCAAAAGCTGTTACTCGATCTTAGCTCGGCTTTTCCACCAAAAAACCCTGGTGCAGGGAGTGAGTCTCCCAGTTGTAACTTGACAAACATGGGACGGTCTTGTCATCTTCAACAATCTACCCATACCAGCAGCATCGTATCTGGTGCTGGTAACTTCAATTTTATTGAATCTTTTCATAATTTTTTTAGACCATCCTTTGCAAGGCCACCAGAGACAACAAGTCTGACACATAGTCAACGGCTGGAGAGGATGATACAGGAGTATCTCCAAATGAACATCGATGCCATGACTTTGCAAATGGAGCCTTGCTCATTTTGGGCTTCAAATCTTGAAAAATGGCCAGAGCTCTCTGTGAGGCAAATCCCGGGATATGAAGATGAATTATGACTCCAGTCATAATCCCTCATCACTCCCTGGCAGTGCCCCCTCCCTTCTTGTTCTCAGTGTTCCACTTACACCTCCATGGCCATGTCCTGTGATATGGAGATGAGGTGGTGTGGGAACAATGGACACAGGATGACTCCCTGCCGTCACCCTGTAACAAGAGTTGTATCTCATTAGCAAGGCTATGGAAATAGCCAGACAGAACGACTCCAGTAAAAAATGGTTCATATCTCGCAAGCCATATTTCCGATAAATATGGCAACCATAAAAATGGTGTCTCCGCATGCGGACGATGCCGGCACACCCTTTTTATGGGAGCAGGACATTGGGAAATGCCCCAGGCGTGATATCAGCCAATGGGGAACTGGCAGACAGGTCATGAGTCCCCTCGTTCTGTAGCTAAATTCATAACTGTCACAATGAGAGCATTGGCGTCCGCCTACGACGCTCCCAGGCAAAGTTATGGCCCATATTCCATGTTGTGGATTGTCCATAACTCAAGCCAGGGGTGGAGCAGTGCTCCCTCTGAGGTCACTAAGGTAGGAGGGGACCTGGATGTGCCCAGGTTGATAACCCTACTTCGGCCATTTTCCAGTGTTCTTTTCGCTGGGGGCACGTGTAGGAAACATCTGTGGGAAGGATCCTAGAAACCTGGGTACAGCGCCCCCCTGTGGCCAGACGCAACAAGGTAACTGCTGGAACTGTGTATGCCTGTTTGTAACCCATGCTTTGATTGTAACTGTACTCTGACATATGTATATTCTGTAGATTCCCTATTGTATATATTGTAGTTCTAGTGTGCTTTAGGCTGATTAAATTATATAATTAATCTTGGGCTGTTCTGTTATCTCGATCTTGAATCCCACGTCTGTGTGTTCGGCTAATAGTTACCGTAAATCGGTTGGTGGCCGCGAATTGTGCCAAGGATTATTGTGGGGAGGCCAGTGAGATTCGGGGAGATTTTATATATTCCGCCCGCGGAGGTCGGGGGAATATATACCTTACTCTCACCGGGGACCCTTCAATAATCGGCATAAGTAGTATAGCGGCCTCCTTGCTTATGGTCGGGCAATTCCATAATTGGCCTGACTATAAGAGGGGCGCTAGAGAGCGCGTCACGTGCTCTGTCTGTCGGTCGGGAGGTATAAAGGAGGGGTGACCCCCACTTGTTACCCCCCGATTGTGACGTACTGGTAGCCAGCGCGGGGGATTTCTGAGTGACCCCCCCGGTGGTTTGTGACATATTGGTGGCATAGCGGTGGGATCGAGATAATAGTGTGTGTGAGTGTGAGACCCATACTCCCAGACACTAAAGACTGCCTGCAGCAGCTGTGGCTGCTGGGGTCTTCAGACTAGCTCAACACTAGAGTGTCAGAGTGCAGATACTGTAAGGTGTGTGGAGGCATCAGGTGTCAGTTCTGTGTCAGTGACCAAAAGTCTGCAAGAATGGCTGATGGCACCAGGAGCAGAGCTATGCAACTGGCCAATGCTAAGGCAGGAGCCGAAGAGAGGGAGGACGGTGCTGTGGACAGCAATGAGGAGGTTGCCCACAAGTCCTCCAGGAGCTCGACGCCAGAAAACCGTTCTGCCGAGGACATTGCGCAACCTGGCACTGCTGGACAAGATGAGGAGGAGCTCACCCAAGGTTCCTCAACGAGCCAGATGCCAGCCCTCCGCTCTGAAAGGGACAGTGAATCGCCTAGCTCTGCAGCGTGCCGCAGATCACCACGTGCCATTCCACCGAGCCTGGGAGGCTCGGATAGCCTTCTTCAAATGGCTATGGCCCTTCTCCAGGCTGGAGACCAGAAGGGCTACAAGGAACTCCTGGCAGAGCGCAGGGCAGAGCGGCAGGCAGCGCGTGACGCTGAGGCTGCGGAGCGGCACGCAGAGCGTGAGGCTGCGGAGCGAGAGCGGCAGGCAGCGCGTGAAGAGCGAGAGCGACAGGCAGACCGTGACTACCAGCTGCAGCTAGCTCAGCTCCGGCCCTCATCAGCCACATGTGACCTTCGAGACACCAAACTTCCAAAGGTCCGTGTTGAGGACTTCCCAGTGCTGGAGAAGGATGGAGACTTGGACTCTTTCTTGACTGCTTTTGAACGGACTTGCTTGCAGCACCATCTGGACAAGGACCAGTGGGCCAAATACCTGACCCCCCGTTTAAGGGGTAAGGCCCTGGATATCCTTGGGGACTTGCCTGCTGAGGCAGATCAGGGCTACGACACCATCAAGCGGGCCCTGATCCAACAGTACAACCTCACTCCAGAGTCCTACCGCAAGAAGTTCCGGAGCCTACAGAAGGGACCAAAGGACTCCTGGGCTGACCACCGGCGGGCACTTGCCCGAGCTGCCGACCACTGGACCCAAGGCCTGCAGCTTTCCACCGGACCGGAGATCCTGGACTTGTTCATCACGGAGCAACTCTTGTGGAACTGCCCTGAGGATCTCCGCCAGTTCATCCGAGACCAGAAGCCAAAGGGGTCCACGGCTACAGCTGCCCTTGCCGATGACTACACCAACAACCGGGCCCCTGAGGCCAGGAGAGCGGCCACCAGCAGCACCTGGAGAGGGGGTAAGATGAATTCTGCGACTGCCCCACCTGCCCCTAGACTGCAGGGGGTGTCCCCCTCAACTCCCCTCTCCAGGCCCGTGGCGGAACCAAGACGGTGCCACCAGTGCAACCTACCTGGACACTTCAAGGCCATGTGCCCTCAGCGTCCCAAGGCCCCGGCTCCGTCCCCGTCCCAAGGGCCGCCCAAGGTGTATTGTGTGGGTGGGGGTGGTGGTAGGTCCCTGGACAGCTTCCAACCTGTCACCGTCGGCCGGTCTGTGACCATAGGACTGCGAGACAGCGCCTCGGAGGTGACTCTGGTGCGGCCTGAGATGGTGTCCCCCCAAGACTTGATCCCTGGAAAAACCCTCGCTGTCTCCGGGATTGGAGGCACTGACCCGGCGCTGCCTGTTGCTGACATTTATGTGGACTGGGGCGCAGGGCGAGGGGTGAGGGAGGTGGGGGTAACTGATCGGATCCCTGCAAACGTGCTACTTGGGACAGATTTGGGGCAGATAACCTCCCAGTTTGGGCCCCAACCAAGGGCTGAACCTTCAGCCAGTACTGACATGCCTCCGGACAATGTTAATGTGTTATCTATGAATGATGTAAGGGAGGAGGGAGTGAACTCTGATATTTCTGCTTGCATAGACACCATAGACACACACGCAGCTGCAGCTGTGACAGGAGGGGAGGGGGTCAGAGAAAGGTGTGACAATGCCTCTACAAGTAATCAGCCTGGGAGCTGGGATCTGTTGCCCTCTGCAGGGATAAGCAGAGAGCAGGGTGCTGCAGGGGGAGGACCAGTGTGTGAGGTGGGGGCTACCACAGCAAATGTGGGGTCCCCAGAGATTTCACAGCGGGGTTCTGTTGCTGCAGGAGGGGAACAGGCAGGTGAGATTGGGGCCGGTCCAGGAGCGGAAGTGCTCCCAGGTAAGATCTCGGTGCATGGTTCCCCCACAACCGGGGTGTCAGGAAGCCAGGTAGGTCTGCCTGAACCGGCGACTTGGTCAGGAACGGAGGAGGAGCAGGCACGACCCACGGTCGCAGCGGCTGTGGCCGCTGTCACCCGCAGTGGGAGTGCTGGAAGCCAAGGGGCCTCCCGGAGGTCCGATAGCTCTTCCCCTTCTGACCAAGTGGCAGCCGAGTCAGGTGGAGGCCAGGACACAGGTCCCGGGGTACTGACTGAAGATGTGACAGTCTCGTCGATTCTGGCCACATCTAGTCAGGGGTTTCAGGCAGCGTTAGAGGCTGACGACAGCCTGAAAGCTCTTAAGGAGCAGGCGGCACAGCCTCCCTCGGACTCGGACCCGGAGCGAGTGGTCTGGGACCAAGGACGGCTGTACCGGGTCACGGTCCAGCAGGGTTCACCGGAGGCGTGGCCCAGGGACCGACAGTTGGTGGTACCCTATCCGTTCCGGACGGAGTTGTTGCGGATCGCACATGAGATTCCGATGGCCGGACACCTAGGGATCGCTAAGACCAAGGCCAGGTTAAACCAGCATTTCTACTGGCCAAAAATGGGGGCCGATGTGGCTGCCTACTGCCGTTCGTGTGAAACCTGTCAGAGAGTGGGGAAGGCGGGGCCACGCCCCAAAGCCCCACTAGTATCTCTGCCAATCATCGATGAGCCTTTCAGGAGGGTGGCTGTGGATCTGGTCGGCCCGCTGGCCATCCCCAGCAGCTCCGGGAAATGCTTCCTACTGACGGTAGTGGACTATGCCACCCGGTACCCAGAAGCAGTGGCCTTGTCGTCCATTCGGGCTGACAAGGTGGCCACCGCATTGCTGGAGATTTTCTCCCGAGTGGGTTTTCCCCAGGAAATGCTCACTGACCGGGGGACCCAATTCATGTCCCAGCTGATGGAGGCCCTCTGTAAGCAAGTCCAGGTGCGACATCTGGTGGCCAGCCCGTACCATCCACAGACTAATGGCCTGTGCGAGCGGTTCAATGGCACCTTAAAGCAGATGCTTAAGATGTTGGTCGACTCCCATGGGCGTGACTGGGAGCGGTATCTCCCACACCTGTTATTTGCTTACCGGGAGGTTCCACAGGCCTCCACAGGATTCTCACCGTTTGAGCTCCTGTACGGGCGACGTGTGCGGGGCCCCCTGGCTCTGGTGAAAGAGGCTTGGGAAGGGGATTTGGCCACCCCTGGAGTGTCGGTTATCGAGTATGTCATGCGCTTCCGGGACAAAATGCAGGCCTTGACGCAACTGGTACACGACAATATGGCTCAAGCCCAGGCCGATCAGAAGCGTTGGTACGACCAGAACGCTTGTGAGAGGACCTACCAAGTGGGTCAAAAGGTGTGGGTACTGGTCCCCGTACCACAGGACAAGCTTCAGGCAGCCTGGGAAGGCCCATACCTCGTGTACCAGCAGCTCAACCCTGTGACGTACCTGGTCACCCTGGACCCTGCCCGTGGAAGGCGGAAGCCCTTCCATGTGAACATGATGAAGGCACATCATGAGCGGGAGGCATGTGCGCTCCCCGTGTGCAACCTGCCCGAGGAGGGAGAAGCGGAAACCCTCTTGGATATGCTAGCCCAGGTTAGGGCAGGCGGATCCATTGAGGATGTGGAGGTTGGCCACCAGCTCTTGGAGGACCAACGGTCCCAGCTGTGGGCCACCCTACACCCCTTCCGGGCCCTAAAGGACGCCCTGTCCAGCCCGCCCGTGCTACAGGCAGCCGACTTCACGCGGCCGTTTGTAGTACAGACCGACGCCAGTGACTTCGGCCTCGGTGCGGTGCTCAGCCAGGTGGACTCTGCGAGCCAAGAGCACCCAGTCTTGTACCTGAGCAGGAAGCTGTTACCAAGGGAAGTTGCCTATTCCACGATGGAGAAGGAGTGCCTGGCCATAGTGTGGGCCCTGCAGCGTCTGCAACCCTATCTATACGGGCGCCACTTCATCGTGGAGACGGACCACAATCCCCTCAGCTGGTTGCACACCGTCTCTGGGACGAATGGGCGATTGTTGCGATGGAGCCTTGCGCTCCAGCAATACAACTTCACCATTCGCCACAAAAGGGGCCGTGACCACGGTAACGCAGACGGGCTGTCCCGACAAGGAGAGGTCGCGGACGGGCGCACGGGGGAACACCGGAGTGTGCTGCCCCCTAGCGCCCTCAAAAGGGGGGAGGTGTGAGGCAAATCCCGGGATATGAAGATGAATTATGACTCCAGTCATAATCCCTCATCACTCCCTGGCAGTGCCCCCTCCCTTCTTGTTCTCAGTGTTCCACTTACACCTCCATGGCCATGTCCTGTGATATGGAGATGAGGTGGTGTGGGAACAATGGACACAGGATGACTCCCTGCCGTCACCCTGTAACAAGAGTTGTATCTCATTAGCAAGGCTATGGAAATAGCCAGACAGAACGACTCCAGTAAAAAATGGTTCATATCTCGCAAGCCATATTTCCGATAAATATGGCAACCATAAAAATGGTGTCTCCGCATGCGGACGATGCCGGCACACCCTTTTTATGGGAGCAGGACATTGGGAAATGCCCCAGGCGTGATATCAGCCAATGGGGAACTGGCAGACAGGTCATGAGTCCCCTCGTTCTGTAGCTAAATTCATAACTGTCACAATGAGAGCATTGGCGTCCGCCTACGACGCTCCCAGGCAAAGTTATGGCCCATATTCCATGTTGTGGATTGTCCATAACTCAAGCCAGGGGTGGAGCAGTGCTCCCTCTGAGGTCACTAAGGTAGGAGGGGACCTGGATGTGCCCAGGTTGATAACCCTACTTCGGCCATTTTCCAGTGTTCTTTTCGCTGGGGGCACGTGTAGGAAACATCTGTGGGAAGGATCCTAGAAACCTGGGTACAGCGCCCCCCCTGTGGCCAGACGCAACAAGGTAACTGCTGGAACTGTGTATGCCTGTTTGTAACCCATGCTTTGATTGTAACTGTACTCTGACATATGTATATTCTGTAGATTCCCTATTGTATATATTGTAGTTCTAGTGTGCTTTAGGCTGATTAAATTATATAATTAATCTTGGGCTGTTCTGTTATCTCGATCTTGAATCCCACGTCTGTGTGTTCGGCTAATAGTTACCGTAAATCGGTTGGTGGCAGCGAATTGTGCCAAGGATTATTGTGGGGAGGCCAGTGAGATTCGGGGAGATTTTATATATTCCGCCCGCGGAGGTCGGGGGAATATATACCTTACTCTCACCGGGGACCCTTCAATAATCGGCATAAGTAATATAGCGGCCTCCTTGCTTATGGTCGGGCAATTCCATAATTGGCCTGACTATAAGAGGGGCGCTAGAGAGCGCGTCACGTGCTCTGTCTGTCGGTCGGGAGGTATAAAGGAGGGGTGACCCCCACTTGTTACCCCCCGATTGTGACGTACTGGTAGCCAGCGCGGGGGATTTCTGAGTGACCCCCCCGGTGGTTTGTGACACTCTCCACTTATGCCTTGGAAATCTTGTCGTGTCCAGCTGCCAGCGTTGTCCCTGAACATGTCTTCAGTGCTGCTGGTTGTGTGCTGACAGTGACAATGTGGACAGACTAACGTTCATCAAAATGAACAAGTTATGGATCCACAAGGAATTTACTACCCCTGTGTCATCCTGGGGAGAGAAAATGCTTGTGGATTTTTAATGTTCTTGATGCAAATCTAGCTGTGAAGTGTACAACTGGGGCACAAGTGCTCCCACTGAATTGGTGGGTGTCTGTGTGGCCCAATTTTTGGAAAAAAGGGAGACTCCGCTTGGAGTAACCCTTGCTTACATTGTTTTTAAAAATGATCCAAGATGAACAGAGCTGGGATCAGGAAAGACTTAGCTACCTACCCCGGTGTCATCCTGGGGATGGTTAAGTATGGCGTATTTTTGAATGTGCTTGATGCAAATCTAGCTGCGAAGTGTACAACTGGGGCACAAGTGCTGCCACTGAATGGGTGGGTGTGTGTGTGGCCCAATTTTTGGAAAAAAGGGAGACTCCGCTTGGAGTAACCCTTGCTTGCTGTGTTTTTTAAAAGGAGCCAAGATGAACAAGTCATGGTTCAGCAAAGACTTTGCTACCTATCCCGGGGTCATCCTGGGAACGGTTAAGTATGGCGTATTTTTGAATGTGCTTGATGCAAATCTACCTGTGAAGTGTACAACTGGGGCACAAGTGCTGCCACTGAAGGGGTGGGTGTGTGGTCCAATTTTTGGAAAAAAGGGAGACTCCGCTTGGAGTAACCCTTGCTTGCTGTGTTTTTTAAAAGGAGCCAAGATGAACAAGTCATGGTTCAGCAAAGACTTAGCTACCTACCCCGGTGTCATCCTGGGGACGGTTAAGTATGGCGTATTTTTGAATGTGCTTGATGCAAATCTACCTTTGAAGTGTACAACTGGGGCACAAGTGCTGCCACTGAAGGGGTGGGTGTGTGTGTGGCCCAATTTTCGGAAAAAAGGGAGACTCCGCTTGGAATAACCTTGCGGTGTTTTACATGATTTTAGAAGGGCATGCCATGCCTATATCTGTGTCTCATCCTCTTTTCCTTGTAACGCTGTTTTGTTTTCGCATGAGGATTTGTTCTTGTCACTTTCCCATGTGTTTGTGTTGTGTTGTGAGTTGTTTGTCACCTTTTGGACACCTTTGAGGGTGTTTTCTAGGTGTTTTTATGTGTTTGTGATTGCCTCCCATTGTTTCCTATGCGGGTCGAGTGGTTTGCCGAACCGGTTCGCCGAACCGAACTCGAACGAGACCTCCGTTCGGCGAACCGAACTCGAGCCGAACCACGGCCGATTCTCTCATCTCTAGTCAGAAGCTGCTGAGAAGAGTGATTGATTGCAGTAAAAAACTGCACTATAGTTGAACTTGTGACAATAAGGCTTTGCGTGCTTTTTTATTCATTTTTGAATACAGATTTGTCACAAAACCTCAAGAGAATTCTGATGCCAGCAAAGTCAATTAGAATCCCGAATGTTTATGCCCACGTTGATTTTCTGTGACTTGTAGATTTGGTGCAGACAATAATCTGCATTATTTTAATTCTATCAGCATTTTTGCAGCGTTTTTTCAACCATTGACGTCAATGAAGTCAGTCACTATAAAAACACAGGTATAAAAATGCTGAGTATTTGCTGCACTTTTGCTGTGTTTTTGTAGAGTTTTTGCTTGCTTTTTTGCATGGCTTTTTAGACAGTAGTGAAAGCTACAGAGATAGATAATAACCTGTCAATATGAGTGTGAAATGCCCCTTCGGCATCCCTTGGGCACATTCATATGGTAACTATTCTCCTGCATTGTTTCCAAGTGCATTAAACATATTATAATGGTTATGTGTGAATATATTTGATATTGCACTGCTCATTTGTTTGCACTGGTTAATGGGAACCTGTCAAGTCCAATTTGCACCTAGAACCACTAGCAGTTCTGGGTGTGTGGCGCCCCTGACCTGGTCAGGCACCACTGAGTATTGCACCCACGCTTGGGTCAATACAAACAGGTAATCCCGAAGGCTGACTAGGGTGTGGACACACAGACACGTAGTAACCAGGACACACACACAGCTAAGAGGGGACCCATGGGCAGACCCAGGGAAGGGGCGGAACCTTCGCATCCCAGCTAGTGGTGGGTAGTGGGACTGGGAGCTAGAGAGTGTGCAGTGGCAGTCAGAGGAGTAGGAGTGGAGCAGCCGCGTCTGAGGTGTAGAGCAGAAGAGCAGTACACAGTCAGACCCTGGACCTGTAGTGGCTGCTGGCGGGGGAGAGCGGCTACCCAGTAGGGCTGCCTGAAAACCGCCTAGGGAAAAGGTGGCTTAGTAAGGAGACTACCGGTAGGCCAGGCCCGCACGGTGAAACAGGTCCCTAGAGCAGGAACCCATCTACTCGGCCTGCTAAACCTGCTGGTGAGGGTGCTGGATATACCTCACCGAACCACACAGAGTCCGCAGCATCAACAGCAAGGAGGGGGCCCATAACTAAAAGAAGGCAAGCAGCCAGCATTACTTGGTCCACGCTGTCAGCAAACGGGCCAGAAAGGGGAGAACGGCAGTTGCGACTTCCCTGGGTGATTCCTGCACTACTACAAGTCAGGGGTCACCCCAAACAAGGGCTAGGAAGGAGAGTCAGCAGTCACCCCTAGATCAGCCTGAAGGATACCTGGTTCTACATGGTTCATCATAGCATCACCAGGGTTGTCTCACCCTACCATCTGAAAGTGAGTAAAAACCCTGAAAGATATTGCTGCCTGTGTGTGAGTTCTTCTGCGATTTGTGGTACTACACACTTACACTGAGCCCCTGGGGCCAGCCTCACTCTTGGGAGGCCATAACACCAGACTGCATTTACCATCAGCCCCAGAAGCTCTCTAAACTGCAGTGGCGGTCACCCCCTGATCGCAATTACCGAGAGTGGCGTCACGATCCCCATTGAAGTTAACCTGACATACCTGTGGCCATAAGGTTCCCAGCACGTGAAGTCCCTGAAGACCCTTGAGGCGACCTGAAGGTAACAGGGCTTCACAGGTGCATATTGCTAATCCCTGCCTAATCGTCCCTGCATCTAGTAGCATAGATAAAGAGATCTTTAGAAAAAGTATTTCTAAAGATCTTTTATCGTACACTAATGAGCGTGAGGACTAGTCCGCTGGACGTGATAACATGCTAATGAATATGCAGCGTCATTTGCTGATCTAACTCACCTCTCCGCTGCTATCTCCGCCTGACGCTGGATTTCGGCACAGTGCGCATGATCCCGGAGTTTCGGTCATGTTCACTATGAAGCCGGGTGTACGCGTCCTGGCTTTAAACTGAAGTAGTGCGCATGACCAAAAGTCCAGGATCATGCGCACTGAGCGTCGGGCGGCGATGGCAGCGGAGAGGTGAGTGAGATCATCCTTTGATACTGTGCATTCATTAGCATGTTAGCACGCCCACAGGGGTGTGCTAACATGCTAATAGGGCCGACTAGCAAGGGAAGCAACACCCAGGGGGTGTCCCCGTGCTCATTAGCATACGATAAAAGATCTTAAGAAATACTTTTTCTAAAGATCCCTTTATCTATGCTACTAGATACAGGGACAGTTAGGCAGGGATTGGCATTATGCACCCAGAACTGCTCGTGGTTCTGGGTGCATATTAGACCTGACAGGTTCCCTTTAAGTTCTAAACAGCACCTGCAAAGTAATATGAAAAAAAAATCCAAAAAAAAATCCCATTTGTTAAGGTTAATTAAAATATAAAAAGAAAAATTAAAATACATACAGAATGAGAGACACCTGGATAGAGATGAGCGAACCGGTTCGGCGAACCACTCGAACTCATAGGAAACAATGGGAGGCAATCACAAACACATAAAAACACCCTCAAAGGTGTCCAAAATGTGACAAACAACTCACAACACAACACAAACACATGGGAAAGTGACAAGGACAAATAATCATGCGAAAACTAAACAACTGGACGAGGAAAAAGAGGAGGAGACAGATATAGGCATGGCATGCCCTTCTAAAATCATGTAAAACACCGCAAGGTGACTCCAAGCGGAGTCTCCCTTTTTTCCAAAAATTGGGCCACACAGACACCCACCCCTTCAGTGGCAGCACTTGTACCCCAGTTGTACACTTCAGAGGTAGATTTGCATCAAGCACATTCAAATATACGCCATCCTTAACCGTCCCCAGGATGACACCGGGGTAGGTAGCAAAGTCTTTGCTGAAACATGACTTGTTCATCTTGGCTCCTTTTTAAAAACACAGCAAGGGTTACTCCAAGCAGAGTCTCCCTTTTTTCCAAAAATTGGGCCACACGGACACCCACCCCTTCAGTGGCAGCACTTGTGCCCCAGTTGTACACTTCACAGGTAGATTTGCATCAAGCACATTCAAGTCTTTGCTGAACCATGACTTGTTCATCTTGGCTCCTTTTAAAAAACACAGCAAGGGTTACTCCAAGCAGATTCTCCCATTTTTTCCAAAAATTGGGCCACACAGACTCCCCATCAGTGGCAGCACTTGTGCCCTAGTTGCAAACAGCACGTTTTGATTTGCATCAAGCACATTCCAAATCCACAAGCATTTACTCTCCTCAGGATGACACAGGGGTAGTAAAATTCCTTGTGGATCCATGACTTGTTCATTTTGATGAACGTTAGTCTGTCCACATTGTCACTGGACAGATACGTGCGCTTATCTGTCAGCACACACCCAGCAGCACTGAAGACACGTTCAGAGACAATGCTGGCAGCTGGACACGACAAAATCTCCAAGGCGTAAGTGGAGAGCTCTGGCCATTTTTCAAGATTTGAAGCCCAAAATGAGCAAGGCTCCATTTGCAAAGTCATGGCATCGATGTTCATTTGGAGATACTCCTGCATCATCCTTTCCAGCCGTTGACTATGTGTCAGACTTGTTGTCTCTGGTGGCCTTGCAAAGGATGGTCTAAAAAAATTATGAAAAGATTCAATAAAATTGCTGTTACCAGCACCAGATACGGTGCTGCTGGTACGGGTAGACTGTTGAAGATAGCGAATAGGATAACTGAAGTGAGCACTAATATATATATATATATATGAGTGCAAGCCAAAAATACATACTATATATAAGAATAAGGCTGCACATCAAACTTAGATAATGGTATAATGCCTCAAGCATATGGAAAAATATTGGAATATACAATGAAAAATGCTACTTGCTAATTTGAACATGTGAATAATGAATTGCATACCTGCTATGAATATTAGGAAAAAGGAGATATTTAGCAATCGCATTGATCAATGTAACTGAGCCCCAAAACCTCGTCAAGGTATATCTCTATATTGGGGTCCCTAGCTCTGTGACCCTAACTGTGTGTCATCTCATTGCAATTAAAAACTGCTATGGGTGGAGAGGGGTAACTAAGGACTTTCTTATATAGGAGATGGAAAAAACATGGCCGAAAGGGGCGGAGCTATGTTCACATTCAGAAAAAAAACTACATATAACTGAATAGGATAACTGAAGTGAGCACTAATATATATATATATGAGTGCAAGCCAAAAATACATACTATATATAAGAATAAGGCTGCACATCAAACTTAGATAATGGTATAATGCCTCAAGCATATGGAAAAATATTGGAATATACAATGAAAAATGCTACTTGCTAATTTGAACATGTGAATAATGAATTGCATACCTGCTATGAATATTAGGAAAAAGGAGATATTTAGCAATCGCATTGATCAATGTAACTGAGCCCCAAAACCTCGTCAAGGTATATCTCTATATTGGGGTCCCTAGCTCTGTGACCCTAACTGTGTGTCATCTCATTGCAATTAAAAACTGCTATGGGTGGAGAGGGGTAACTAAGGACTTTCTTATATAGGAGATGGAAAAAACATGGCCGAAAGGGGCGGAGCTATGTTCACATTCAGAAAAAAAACTACATATAACTGAATAGGATAACTGAAGTGAGCACTAATATATATATATATGAGTGCAAGCCAAAAATACATACTATATATAAGAATAAGGCTGCACATCAAACTTAGATAATGGTATAATGCCTCAAGCATATGGAAAAATATTGGAATATACAATGAAAAATGCTACTTGCTAATTTGAACATGTGAATAATGAATTGCATACCTGCTATGAATATTAGGAAAAAGGAGATATTTAGCAATCGCATTGATCAATGTAACTGAGCCCCAAAACCTCGTCAAGGTATATCTCTATATTGGGGTCCCTAGCTCTGTGACCCTAACTGTGTGTCATCTCATTGCAATTAAAAACTGCTATGGGTGGAGAGGGGTAACTAAGGACTTTCTTATATAAGAGATGGAAAAAACTTGGCCGAAAGGGGCGGAGCTATGTTCACATTCAGAAAAAAAACTACATATAACTGAATAGGATAACTGAAGTGAGCACTAATATATATATATATGAGTGCAAGCCAAAAATACATACTATATATAAGAATAAGGCTGCACATCAAACTTAGATAATGGTATAATGCCTCAAGCATATGGAAAAATATTGGAATATACAATGAAAAATGCTACTTGCTAATTTGAACATGTGAATAATGAATTGCATACCTGCTATGAATATTAGGAAAAAGGAGATATTTAGCAATCGCATTGATCAATGTAACTGAGCCCCAAAACCTCGTCAAGGTAGATCTCTATATTGGGGTCCCTAGCTCTGTGACCCTAACTGTGTGTCATCTCATTGCAATTAAAAACTGCTATGGGTGGAGAGGGGTAACTAAGGACTTTCTTATATAGGAGATGGAAAAAACATGGCCGAAAGGGGCGGAGCTATGTTCACATTCAGAAAAAAAACTACATATAACTGAATAGGATAACTGAAGTGAGCACTAATATATATATATATATGAGTGCAAGCCAAAAATACATACTATATATAAGAATAAGGCTGCACATCAAACTTAGATAATGGTATAATGCCTCAAGCATATGGAAAAATATTGGAATATACAATGAAAAATGCTACTTGCTAATTTGAACATGTGAATAATGAATTGCATACCTGCTATGAATATTAGGAAAAAGGAGATATTTAGCAATCGCATTGATCAATGTAACTGAGCCCCAAAACCTCGTCAAGGTATATCTCTATATTGGGGTCCCTAGCTCTGTGACCCTAACTGTGTGTCATCTCATTGCAATTAAAAACTGCTATGGGTGGAGAGGGGTAACTAAGGACTTTCTTATATAGGAGATGGAAAAAACATGGCCGAAAGGGGCGGAGCTATGTTCACATTCAGAAAAAAAACTACATATAACTGAATAGGATAACTGAAGTGAGCACTAATATATATATATATGAGTGCAAGCCAAAAATACATACTATATATAAGAATAAGGCTGCACATCAAACTTAGATAATGGTATAATGCCTCAAGCATATGGAAAAATATTGGAATATATAATGAAAAATGCTACTTGCTAATTTGAACATGTGAATAATGAATTGCATACCTGCTATGAATATTAGGAAAAAGGAGATATTTAGCAATCGCATTGATCAATGTAACCGAGCCCCAAAACCTCGTCAAGGTATATCTCTATATTGGGGTCCCTAGCTCTGTGACCCTAACTGTGTGTCATCTCATTGCAATTAAAAACTGCTATGGGTGGAGAGGGGTAACTAAGGACTTTCTTATATAGGAGATGGAAAAAACATGGCCGAAAGGGGCGGAGCTATGTTCACATTCAGAAAAAAAACATATAACTGAATAGGATAACTGAAGTGAGCACTAATATATATATATATATATATATATATATATATATATATATATGAGTGCAAGCCAGAGTTACCCCTCTCCACCCATAGCAGTTTTTAATTGCAATGAGATGACACACAGTTAGGGTCACAGAGCTAGGGACCCCAATATAGAGATATACCTTGACGAGGTTTTGGGGCTCAGTTACATTGATCAATGCGATTGCTAAATATCTCCTTTTTCCTAATATTCATAGCAGGTATGCAATTCATTATTCACATGTTCAAATTAGCAAGTAGCATTTTTCATTGTATATTCCAATATTTTTCCATATGCTTGAGGCATTATACCATTATCTAAGTTTGATGTGCAGCCTTATTCTTATATATAGTATGTATTTTTGGGTTGCACTCATATATATATATATTAGTGCTCACTTCAGTTATCCTATTCAGTTATATGTAGTTTTTTTTCTGAATGTGAACATAGCTCCGCCCCTTTCGGCCATGTTTTTTCCATCTCCTATATAAAGAAAGTCCTTAGTTACCCCTCTCCACCCATAGCAGTTTTTAATTTCAATGAGATGACACACAGTTAGGGTCACAGAGCTAGGGACCCCAATATAGAGATATACCTTGACGAGGTTTTGGGGCTCAGTTACATTGATCAATGCGATTGCTAAATATCTCCTTTTTCCTAATATTCATAGCAGGTATGCAATTCATTATTCACATGTTCAAATTAGCAAGTAGCATTTTTCATTGTATATTCCAATATTTTTCCATATGCTTGAGGCATTATACCATTATCTAAGTTTGATGTGCAGCCTTATTCTTATATATAGTATGTATTTTTGGCTTGCACTCATATATATATATATTAGTGCTCACTTCAGTTATCCTATTCAGTTATATGTAGTTTTTTTTCTGAATGTGAACATAGCTCCGCCCCTTTCGGCCATGTTTTTTCCATCTCCTATATAAGAAAGTCCTTAGTTACCCTTCTCCACCCATAGCAGTTTTTAATTGCAATGAGATGACACACAGTTAGGGTCACAGAGCTAGGGACCCCAATATAGAGATATACCTTGACGAGGTTTTGGGGCTCAGTTACATTGATCAATGCGATTGCTAAATATCTCCTTTTTCCTAATATTCATAGCAGGTATGCAATTCATTATTCACATGTTCAAATTAGCAAGTAGCATTTTTCATTGTATATTCCAATATTTTTCCATATGCTTGAGGCATTATACCATTATCTAAGTTTGATGTGCAGCCTTATTCTTATATATAGTATGTATTTTTGGCTTGCACTCATATATATATATATATTAGTGCTCACTTCAGTTATCCTATTCAGTTATATGTAGTTTTTTTTCTGAATGTGAACATAGCTCCGCCCCTTTCGGCCATGTTTTTTCCATCTCCTATATAAGAAAGTCCTTAGTTACCCCTCTCCACCCATAGCAGTTTTTAATTGCAATGAGATGACACACAGTTAGGGTCACAGAGCTAGGGACCCCAATATAGAGATATACCTTGACGAGGTTTTGGGGCTCAGTTACATTGATCAATGCGATTGCTAAATATCTCCTTTTTCCTAATATTCATAGCAGGTATGCAATTCATTATTCACATGTTCAAATTAGCAAGTAGCATTTTTCATTGTATATTCCAATATTTTTCCATATGCTTGAGGCATTATACCATTGTTGAAGATAACGAGACCGTCCCATGTTTGTCAAGTTACAACTGGGAAATTCACTCCGTGCACCATGGTTGTTTGGTGGAAAAGCCGAGTTAAGATTGAGTAACAGCTTTTGCTGATACTCCTGCATACGTGCGTTTCTTTCTATGGCTGGAATTATGTCACAAAATTTGGACTTGTACCGGGGATCTAATAGTGTGGCAAGCCAGTAGTCATCATCACTTCTAATTTTGACAATATGAGGGTCATGTTGGAGGTAGTGCAGAAAGAAGGTGCTCATGTGTCTTGCGCAGCCATGCGGACCAAGTCCACGCTGTGTTTGTGGCATAGAGGTGCTAACCGTTCTTTCTTCCTCTGACATCTCCCCCCAGCCTCTTTCAACTGAAATTTGACCAAGGTCTCCCTCATCCGCTGAGTCTTCCAAGTCCATGGACAGTTCATCCTCCATATCTTCATGTTCTCCTGCACCTTCCTCAACATTTCGCCTGCTACCATGCGCCCTTGTTGATCCCTGTCCCCCATGGTCCCATGCCTGCCGCCTTGGTGATGATTAACATCTGGACCTTGGTGATGTTGTTGTCCCTTGCGCATATGAATCCTCCTGTAGTTCCTCCCCTTCCTGTTGTCCCACCCCCTGACTCCGAATAGTGTTTCGTGTGTTTTCCAGCATGTAAATGACTGGAATTGTCATGCTGATAATGGCATTGTCAACGCTAAACATATTCGTCGCCATGTCGAAACTGTGCAGAAGGGTGCATAGGTCCTTGATCTGAGACCACTCCATCAGGGTGATCTGCCCCACCTCTGCATCTCGTTGGCCCAGGCTATACGTCATGACGTATTGCACCAGGGCTCGGCGGTGCTGCCACAGTCGCTGTAACATGTGGAGAGTCGAATTCCAGCATGTCGGCACATCGCATTTCAGGCGATGAACCGGCAGGCCAAAAGACTTCTGGAGCGATGCAAGTCGCTCAGCTGCGGCGGTTGAATGGCAGAAGTGAGCAGACAGTTTTCGTGCCCTGTTCAGAAGGCCATCTAGGCCGGGATAGTGTGTTAAAAATTGCTGGACAACAAGGTTCAACACGTGAGCAATACAAGGCACGTGTGTCACCTTGCCCAGGCAAAGGGCCGCACCCAGGTTTGCAGCATTGTCGCACACGGCCTTACCAGGCTGCAGGTTGAGTGGAGACAACCATTTACCAAACTCAGTCTCCAGAGCTGCCCACAACTCAGCCGCTGTGTGATTCCTTTTTCCAAGACAAGTCAAGATAAAGACTGCCTGATGCCGTTGCGCTCTGCTGCCAGCATAGTAATGAGGGGTGCGTGATTCCTTCTGCACAGTTACAACGCTTGTGGCCTGACCAAAAAGACTTGGGGTGGAGGTGGAGAACCCAGACGAGGTGGAGGAGGCAGAAGCAGTGGAGGAACTTGGACAGACAGAGGATTGACACACAAGTCGTGGGTACGGCAAGACTTGTGCAGCAGACCCTTCACCATCTATCACCATAGTTACCCAGTGCCCAGTCAGCGACATGTAACGTCCCTGTCCATGCTTACTGGTCCAAGTATCGGTGGTGAAATGCACCCGTTCACACACAGAGTTTCTCAAGGAAGCGGTGATGTTGTGTGCGACATGCTGGTGTAGCGCAGACACACCTTTCTTAGAGAAGTAGTGGCGACTGGGCATCTGGTACTGGAGCACAGCGACAGACATAAGGTCTTGAAAATCCTGTGTGTTCACCAGGCGGAAAGGCATCATTTTGGTAGCCAAGAGCTTACAGAGGGATAAAGTCAACCTCTTAGCTTTGTTATGGGTCGCAGAAAATGACCTTTTATTTGTCCACATCTGAGGGACAGAGATCTGGCTGCTGTGTGTAGACGGTGGTGAGTAGGGTGTCCCTGTAAAAATGCAGGTTTGTGAGGAAAGTGCAGGCGTAGACATGATGTTGCCTTCATCCAACGTTGATGCTATCGATGTCTGAGATAGCTGTACACACGCACTTGTTTCCCCTTCCAAACCAACTGACGACCTACCAAGCAAACTGCCTGTTGCGGTTACAGTGGTGGAAGTTGTGCGTGGAAAACCAGGTGTGACAGCTGTCCCCACAGTCCTAGAAGATTAAGAGCGCGCGGATGCACTGAAAGGGGCAGGCTGTGGATGGTCCGCTCCGCTAGGCTGCATTGCAGCATGGTGAGCTTCCCACTGGGACATATGATATTTATTCATGTGACGATTCATGGAAGAAGTTGTCAAACTGCTGAGGTTTTTGCCTCTACTAACAGATTCCCAACAAATTTTACAGATCCCATGATTTGGGCGATCCTTTGCAAGGTCAAAAAAGGACCAGGCTAGGCAAGGCTTAGAGGACATGTGACCGGCTGAGCCACCCCGACTAGTGCTCAGAGGCAGAGTGGTGGCTGAGGATGCAGTTGTAGACGTGCTACCAGTACTCCTCCTCTGTCCAGGAAGGCACAAGGTAACTTCGTTGTCAGTTGCATCCTCCTCCACCGCCTCTGTTGACCTCCTCGAGTGGCTGACTGTGGGTTGACAGTAGGTGGGATCTAGAACTTCCTCATCAAGCGTTGTGTTTGCACTCCCCTCACCCTCAGACCGAGCCTCTTCCTGCCCTGAACGAATATTTAAGTTGCCATCCCAATCTGGTATCTGCGTCTCATCGTCCTCAGCATGTTCCTCATTTTCTATTACAACAGGTGTTACAGTTTGTGAATAAGGGTCAACATTATGCTCAGAAACTTGGTCATCACGGCCTGAATCTGAGTCACAAAGGTTCTGGGCATCACTGCAGACCATTTCCTGGTCTGTACTCACTGTAGCTTGGGAGCAGACCTCTGATTCCCAGGCTATAGTGTGACTGAACAGCTCTGCAGACTCAGCCATCTCTGTTCCACCATACTGTGCAAGGCGGATGGAGACTTGAGAGCTGGGAGAAAGCAAATTTGATTGGGATGACAACTCAGAGGACTGGTGTTTTTTGGATGCGGTAGTTGAGGTGGCGGAGAGGGCACTTGTTGGACCACTTGAGATCCATTCAAGCATTTTCTTTTTTTGGCCATCATCTACCTTTGTTCCAGTTGTTCGTGTCCGTTGAAAAGGGAGCACATTGGATTGTCCACGGTAAGTAGTAGACATCTTACTTTTGCTGGAAGATGGCCTATCTTCAGCAGATGTTAATGGAGCTTTGCCACCTTCCCCACGGACAAACACTTTTTTTCCTTTTCCAACACGCCTGTTCCCCTTTCCACCAGCATCTGTCATTTTGCCACTCATTTTGATTGCGACAAGATTGTGCACTTAAAATGTGGTAGTAAAAATTGAGAGGTGGTGTAGATTGCAGCGGTGGTCTACCTTTTTTGACAGCAGAATAAACAACAATAACTATCCCTGACAATGCAACTATGGCCCTTAAACCGGCAGCACAGTTTGCTATTCTAATAGCTTAGTAAAAATGAGTTTGACGGTGCAATGCAGATGTGCTGGATATAGCTTGGCACCAGTGGGACACTAATGAAGTCCAACAGCCACTTTTTGGATGCCACTAAGTTTCCTCAGTGTTTGCTATTATAATGGCTTAGTCAGTGGGAAATAGCTTTTTGGATGTTCCTCAGTGTTTGCTATTATAATGGCTTCGTAACAATGAGCTTGAGGGTGCAATGCAGAGGTGCTGCAAATTGCTTGGCACCAGTGGGACACTAATGAAGTCCAACAGCCACTTTTTGGATGCCACTAAGTTTCCTCAGTGTTTGCTGTTATAATGGTTTAGTAACACTGAGCTTGAGGGTGCAATGCAGAGGTGCTGCAAATTGCTTGGCACCAGTGGGACACTAATGAAGTCCAACAGCCACTTTTTGGATGCCGCTAAGTTTCCTCAGTGTTTGCTATTATAATGGCTTAGTAACAATGAGCTTGAGGGTGCAATGCAGAGGTGCTGCAAATTGCTTCGCACCAGTGGGACACTAATGAAGTCCAACAGCCACTTTTTGGATGCCACTAAGTTTCCTCAGTGTTTGCTATTATAATGGCTTCGTAACAATGAGCTTGAGGGTGCAATGCAGAGGTGCTGCAAATTGCTTGGCACCAGTGGGACACTAATGAAGTCCAACAGCCACTTTTTGGATGCCACTAAGCTTCCTCAGTGTTTGCTATTATAATGGCTTAGTAACAATGAGCTTGAGGGTGCAATGCAGAGGTGCTGGAAATAGCTGGCACCAGTGGGACACTAATGAAGTCCAATAGCCACTGTTAGCATACCACTAACTGGCAGCACTCTGCAATTAAAATGGCTTTGCTAAAAAGGGCAGGAGGGTACAGTGGCCGGGTTGTGGGTCAGTGTAGAGGAAAGGAAGCCTCACTTTCTATCTCTCCTAATTGTGATATGCAGCAAGGAAGTCCCTGAGCTTTGCTACACAGACGCTGTTATCTGTAGCTGTTAAAAACTGTTTCCACGGACCTGACTGTCACCTATGGCTCTGAGCCTGCTGTAATTAGCCTTTAAAAGGGCTGAAAGAAACTTCTATCCCTATTCTGTATAGCGCTGTGTGTAGAGCATACACAGCAGGATCGGCGACAGGAGCTGCGCCAGCGTTGACTGACACCCAGACGCAGAAGGCAGATAATGGCATCCAGACGGGCAGATACCCGTTTTTATAATGCAGGGACATGTGACATGGACATCCTATGACACATGCCCTTGCTTGTCTGGCAAAAAGTCCACTTAGCTGTGTGTGTGTCTGGGATTGGCTGACATGCTGGCCCACCCCACTACACGCGCGCTTAGGGAAGGAAGAAAAAAAAAATGGTGATCGCCATTATCCCAGCAGCAGTGATCTGAATGCGCTGTCCCCGCACACTATACGCTGAAATTTCATAATAGTGTGAGTCACAGAGTGACTTACACTATTACAGCGGAAAGCCAGCTACTAATTAGCTTGGCTTTTGACTGATAGAAACGTTCTCGAACGTAACTCGAGCTAACGAACTTTTAGCAAAAAGCTCAAGTTCTAGTTCTATCTAGAACACCCCTCAAAATCACTCGAACCACGAACTGGAGAACCACGAATTACGAACCGCGCTCAACTCTACACCTGGACTGTGTTTCGAGATTTCATCTCTTAGTATTGATGGATTTTAATGCATGTTAAATAATATGATTTCTTTTTATTAGATTATTTTTTGGTTGCTGGCAATTCCTCCTTTTTTGTTTACATATATCTGTACCCAGGAAACGGCCTGAGATTGTGTTCACCGTGTATCATTTCTGAGGCATTTCCCTAGTAGGTGAGCTGATGTTTTGCTTTTTTTTTCAATTTTCTACATCTAGTTATGTATTCCTTTCCATCTTATATTTACCGTAAATCTTGTGGTTTTATTCAGGCAATCATTTTTTTTATTGTGCCCTAGGCTTATTTTTTTCATCGTACATATTTCCATATTTTCTCTATTTGAATGGTTTTAATATGTACAGTTGTGCTCAAAAGTTTACATACCCTGGCTGATTTTTTGCTTTTCTTGGCCTTTTTTCAGAGAATATGAATGATATCACAAAAACGTTTTAAAGAAAGTTGCCCATTCTTCTTGGCAAAAAATTCTTGGGCTTTTTTTACATGAGTTCTCCCCAAAGTGGCTCAATGATATTGAGGTCAGGAGACTGAGATGGCTACTGCAGAACCTTCACTTTGTAAAGTGTCGGCTTTTCCAAATTGACTTGGTGCTTTGGCAATTGGGGTTGTGGTTTTTGGGCTTGATGTCAGCTGTGTAGGGTCAGCTGGTATGAAGTCTTGATGTTAGTAATGCAGAGGTGTTAGACACCCCATTACTAACCAAGTAAGTAAAAAAAAACCAAAAAAAACCCACACATGCAATAATACATTTTTTAAATAAGTAGACATAAGTAGAGAGAAATAAAAGCAAGAGACTGTCCCTCATTCACCGATTTATTATAAAACAAAGTTCCCCTGTCAGACATAGTCCAGCGGTTGCCACCATGTTCTTAGATTACATATATCAAAATCAGTGGAGCTTCAGAATGAGGCACCACAGACTTTGGTCAGCAGCCACTGCAGGCTCACATTGCACTCTGCAACACCTGACAAATGTGATTTAGCAGTGATGTCAGCAACGTCAGTGTTCATCATTCTGATACTGTCTCAGTCATTGATCACAGTCGCCAGGTATCAGAGTAACAATTGTCAGGTGTCGCTGTGTGTAATTTGAGCCAGGAGAGGCTGCTGCTCAAAGTTTATAAAGTATCATTCTGAGACTCCATAGCCTTTGATCTACTTAATTGAGCAACATCATGGGAACCACTGGACTATATCGGACCGGTAAAGTTTGCTTTCTGATAAATTTGTGAATGAGGGACAACATTTTGTTTTTATTTCTCTCTTTATAAGTCTTTCAAGTTTCTTTATGTGGACTACAAAGGAATCTCTGGACTACATCAGCATCTTTGGAGTACGTCAGCTCTGCAAGGGTTTCTTTTATTTTAATGTAATGGTAAATCAGGGAAAGTGTTGGGGATTGTTTAATTAAATAAAGTATTTTTGTGTTTTGTTTTTTTTTTTTTAACCTACTGGCTCAGTAATGGGGGTGTCTGATATACACCGCTCCATTACTAGCACCAGAGGTTGATACCAGCTGACACTACATAGCTGACATGAATCCCAAAAACCATTACCTCAATTTCTAGTACACATCAGGGAAATCAGGAAAAGCTGATCTAATGTAATGTGATGCCCCACTCCTAGGGCTGCTGCAGGCTGGTATGCTTAGGCTGAGAAGGGGCAAATAACCATGGGCCTTCCCAGCCCAATAATATCAACTCCCAGCTGTCTGCTTTACCTTTATAAAAAAAAAGGGGGGAGAGCAACATTGGTTTTTCATGTATTTATTAAATCATGGAAAGGTATCCAATAAGCTCCATAGGATGCAATTTTATTTTATGTCCAGAGGTTTTGCAATTATATTTATTTGTCTGTCTGTCTATGTCTATGTATGTCTGTCTATATATATCTATATCTACTATCTATCTCTATAGCATTTATTGTACAAAAATGCTAGAAAATCGTAGGGGAAAAACGCATGCAAAAATGTATTGAAGATACGTCAATAACGCACAGTTTTTCCCACTGCATTTTTCCTGTCAAGAGTTGCGGAAAGACAACAGACAATGTGCCTCCATAAAAGTGTTGTCCATGTTGCTTAGTCAGTAAGAATTAACTCTTTTTTGCCTGAAATGAAGTTGAGTCAGTGTCCAGGAGTAGTGTTGATGTTTGGGCAGTTCCTCTGAATATAGAACCATATTTTTGCTACAAGAATTTTATATTCTTTACTTTGTCCCACATAGGTTAGGCATATTTTTCACACTATTTATCTTGCAAGGTCATGTCTGCTGTGGTCTCTTACTAATTGCTTAATTTTTTAACGTGGTTAATTTGTCCTAGATCCTAGCAGCTACTTCCTATATATCGTATTTTTTGTTTTGTAAGACGCAGCAGATGATAAGACACATCCCAAATTGAGAGATAAAGAAAAAAAAGGGTCTGTCTTATACTCTGATTTTGTCTTACCGGAAGGGGGTGGAAGCAGTGGTGGAGCGGGGTCACAGGAGGTAGAGGCTGTGCTGGCGGCGGTGGGTCAGTGCTGGTAGAGGTGGTGGCGGGTCAGTGCTGGCAGCGGTGGCGGGTCAGTGCTGGCAGTGGTGGCGGGTCAGTGCTAGCAGCGTTAGCTGCGGTGGTTGTGTGGTGGAGCAGGCCAGTGCGGCGAGTGTCCCAGAGCTCTGTCGGCGGTCTGGGCTTCAAAGAAACGGTGCCCGGAGCGGAGCGTGTGCAGATGGAGCACTCATCCAAGAGCTCCATCTGCGCATGCGCTGACTCCGGGCGCCATCATTTGAAGCCCGGACCGCAAACAGACCATCTGGGACACCCGCTGCACAGCTACTGCAGCCTCCGCTGCCAGCACAGCCATCGCAGTCCACACAGCCAGCCGGCCACCTGCCCACCCGCACAGAGAGACAGCCGGCCGGCAGCACAGAGAGGTAGCCTCCCGCATGCACCGACAGGCACCTGGCCGCCCGCACAGACAGGCACCCGCCAATTTTCCACCTCCCGGTAAGCTATATTTGGATTTTAAGACACACCCCTCATTTTCCAGTTCAGTGGGGCGGGCCAGGCTGTCAGCAAATCCAGAGACACACACTGCAAAGTGGATTTTTGCCAGACAAGCAAGGGCATGTGTCATAGGCTGTGCATGTCACATGTCCTTGCCTTATAAGACATGGCCATTTTCCCCATCACAGCCATTATCTGTCTGCTGCGGGTGGGTGACAGTCCCCGCTCCCGCTGCTGCTGTGTGCGCTATAGAGATACAGTGCAATCTACACAGCGCTTTAGGAATTAGGGACTACTGGTTATTTCAACCCTTTTCAGGGCTGATTTATAGGCGTTCAATAGCCATAGCTGCTAGGCAGGTCCGTGCAAACGCTGTGTAGGGCTTTAGATAACAGCATCTGGCTACCTCAGCTCAGGCAATTCCTTGCTGCATTTTTTCATTAGCAGGGATAGAAAGTGAGGCTTCCTTTGCTGTCCACTGACCCACAGCACCCGTGCATTTTACTCACCTGCCCATTTTTGCCACTCTATTTTATTTCCCCAAAGAGCTGACACTTTTTCTGGCATCCTAAAAGTGTATGGAACACTAAGTTAGTGTTCCTTTGCTGTCCACTGACCTACAGCACCCGTGCATTCTACCCACCTGCCCATTTTTGCCACGCTATTTTATTTCCCCAAAGAGCTGACACTTTTTCTGCCATCCTAAAAGTGTCGGGAATACTAAGTTAGTGTTCCTTTGCTGTCCACTGACCCACAGCACCCGTGCATTCTACCCACCAGCCCATTTTTGCCACGCTATTTTATTTCCCCAAAGACCTGACACTTTTTGGGGCATCCTAAAAGTGTCTGGAATACTAAGTTAGTGTTTCTTTGCTGTCCACTGACTCACAGCACCCGTGCATTCTACCCTCCTGCTCATTTTTGCCACGCTATTTTATTTCCCCAAAGAGCTGACACTTTTTGGGGCATCGTAAAGTGTCTGGAATACTAAGTTAGTGTTCCTTTGCTGTCCACTGACCCACAGCACCCGTGCATTCTATCCACCTGCCCATTTTTGCCACGCTATTTTATTTCCCCAAAGAGCTGACACTTTTTGTGGCATCCTAAAAGTGTCTGGAATACTAAGTTAGTGTTCCTTTGCTGTCCACTGACCCACAGCGCCCGTGCATTCTACCCACCTGCCCAGTTTTGCCATGCTTTTTTATTTCCCCAAAGAGCTGACACAAAGTATCTGGAATACTACCTTAGTGTTCCTTTGCTGCCAAGCAAGGTACACCACATGTGCATTCTTCACTCCTCTCCATTACTGCTACGCAATTTTAATTTACAAAAGTGCTGCCACTGTTAGGGGCATACTCCAGTTGTCTGCTATACTACCTTACTGTTCCTTTGCTCCTTTGCTGCCAAGCAAGGTACACCACATGTGCATTCTACACTCCTCTCCATTACTGCTACACAATTATTAATTTACAAAAGTGCTGCCACTGTTAGGGGCATACTCCAGTTGTCTGGGATACTACCTTACTGTTCCTTTGCTGTCAAGCAAGCTACACCACATGTGCATTCTACACTCCTCTCCATTACTGCTACGCAATTTTAATTTACAAAAGTGCTGCCACTGTTAGGGGCATACTCCAGTTGTTTCCACTTCTAAAACAACTGACGACCTGCCAATCACACTCCCTGTTGCGGGTAAAGGGTTGGAAGGTCAGCGTGAAAAAGCATGTGTGACTGCTGTCCCCACAGTCATAGAGGATGAAGAGCACGCAGATGCACCTGATGGGGCAGACGGTGGTTGCAGAGCCCCGCTATGCCGCATTGTAGCACAGTGAACTTCCCATTGCGACTTATGCTTCATTTAAAGTATATATCTATATATATATATATATATATATATATATATATATAGTATATATACTATAAATATATATAGTATGATAGTATATATCAAAACCACTCAACAGGAAAAGGACTCTAGGCAGTTGGGTTGATAAATGATTGTTTAACTTTCCCAAAAGAAACAATAAGAAGTATGCATAAAACTGAAAGAATAGAACAATCTATTCACAATTCCAAAAGCCTACACCCCTATGCTGCGACACTCATAATGGTGATTTATACACCCTGCTCACCAAATTTGGACTAACCAAGGGACTGTGTAAACAGTTATCTACTACCTGGTAATCCCTCTGCGTTGCAGGAGTAATTGTGTGTGTGCGTGTGTGCGAACACAACTTCCCAGTGGTGCATCACAACAGCTTACAAGTTATCTACCTAAATATAGACAAAACCCATTACCCCCCTGAATACCCTTGTTAAGGTGGTGTCACGCATAGCGACGATGACAACGACGTCGCTGCTAAGTCACCATTTTCTGTGACATAGCAGCGACGTCCCGTCGCTGTCGCTGTGTGTGACATCTAGCAACGACCTGGCCCCTGCTGTGAGGTCACCAGTCGTTGCTGAATGTCCTGCTTCATTTTTTGCTCATCGCTCTCTCGCTGTGAAGCACACATCGCTGTGTATGACAGCGAGAGAGCGACGAACTGAAGCGAGCAGGGAGCCGGCGCTTGGCAGCCTGCGGTAATCTGTAACCGCAGTAAGCATCGGGTAACCAAGAAGCCCTTTCCTTGGTTACCCGATATTTACCTTAGTTACTAGCATCCGCCACTCTCATGCTGTCAGTGCCGGTTCCCTGCTCCCTGCATACGTAGCTGGAGTACACATTGGGTAAGTAACCCGATCTATACTCTGGCTAGGAGTGCAGGGAGCCAGCGTTAAGTGGTGTGCTCTAACGCTGCCAGTGCGGGCTCCCTGCTCCCTGCACACGTAGCTGGAGTACACATCGGGTAATTAACCTGTGTACTCTGGCTAGGAGTGCAGGGAACAGGGAGCCGGCACTGACAGCTTGAGAGTGGCGGACGCTAGTAACTAAGGTAAATATCGGATAACCAAGAGAAGTGCTTTCCTTGGTTACCAGATATTTACCTTAGTTACGCTTCCATGCGTTGCTGCTGGCTGGGGGCTGGTCACTGGTCGCTGGTGAGATCTGCCTGTTTGACAGCTCACCAGCGACCATGTAATGACGCAGCAGCGATCCTGATAATGTCAAATTGCTGGTCGTGATAGCTGCTGCGTCGCTGTGTGTGACACCACTTTTATCTGAAGTCTCACAGATAAGGCAGATGATAACAGTGTGAATGCAAACCACACAGCTCAGCAACACATCCTGGAAATCTTGTCTCCCTATGATTTTAACTGTAAGTGACAATTTGACAGTGCAGAGGCAGAAAGTCTTATTGTCTATATAGTCAGCCTAACCAGATCAGATATATGTTTTGCTAACAAAACAAAGTGTTGCGTGCACGCATTACTGTATGGGCCCACCCTACCGTACCCGAGTACTGTGTTGTCCAGTTGCCATAAATACAGAGTTTACGCTCCTCTCACGGTAAACAGTATAGACAGCACTGGAAGAATGTTGGTCTCTGGCACAGGATGCTGCTCACAGGCGTTACGGTCCTCCTCACCCAACTCCAAAACGACTCCCCTCACAATTGAACGAAGTGTTTCCGCGGTGACTTCTTGCTGTAATGCACACCTTTAGCTTTTCCTTATGTTCATAAACAGAATCTCCTCCGCTCTCCAAGTCAACAGCCGAAGACCGTTTTGCTATTGCTATAGTGACCAAACAAACAAAGACAGATGCAAAAAAACAGCAGCCCCTTGTGTGTAGTCTGCAACAATGCATGCAATGAACGGCAAATAAGCATGTTGCATTGACATTGGATAAAGCTGATCAACACACCCTCACGCTATCAATTGATATCCATGTGACACTTCATGGACGAAGTACTCAAAGTAGTGAGTTTTTGGCCTCTACTTAGAGATTGGTGACAAATCTTACAGATTACATGACTTGGGTGATCCTTTGTGATGTCAAAAAATCCCCAGGCTAGGCAAGGCTTAAAGCCCATGCGACCTGCAGAGCCACCACGACTACTGCTCAGAGGAGAGCTGCTCAAAGAGTTGTGGCTGAGGATTCAGTTGTTGACGTGCATTTGTACTTTGTCTCTGTCCAGGAAGACGCAAAGTAACCTCATCGTCAGTCGCATCCTCCTCCACCTCCTCTGCTGACCTCATCGACTGGGTGACTTTGGTTTGACAGTAAGTGGGGTCTCCAACCTCATCATCACCCGGTGTGTTTTAATTCCCCTCGTCCTGAGTCCTCCGAGAAAATCTCTTTCTGCCCTGACCGAATAGTAAAGTTGTCATTCCAATCAGGTATCTGAGTCTCCTCAGCATGTTCCCCATTGTCTTCACCAGGAGGATTTACAGTTTGGGAATGAGGGGTACATTATGCTCAGCACCTTCTTCATTGGGGCCTGGATCCGACTCACAAAGCTTCTGGGCATCAGTGCAGATCATTTCCTTGTCAGGACTCACTGCAGCTTTGGAGCAGATCTCTGATTCCCAGGATATAGTGTGACAACAGCTCTGCAGACTCAACCATCTCTGTTACCCCATACTCAGCAGGGCTGGTGGAAACTTGAGAGCTGTTAGAAAGCAAGTGCGATTGGGTTGACACCACAGAGGAATGGAGTATTTGGGATATTGAAGTTGAGGTGGAGGAGAGGCCACTTTATGGAGCACTTGAAGCAGCTGCTGTTTTGGTGCCTCATCTACATTTGGTAGTACTGGCCGTGTCCGTGAAAAAAGGGATCAAATCAGATTATCCACGGGAAGAAGTACACCTGTTATTTTGGCTGGTAATTGGGGTTATGAATCGGTTCCGCCGTAGACGCAAGCAGCCTGCTGCGGTTCCAGTTGCGCCCAGTTGTCAGCTACCATTTTTGGCTGTGCCTCGGGTCGTCCAGCTGGCTGCTTTCTCCTCCATGTCAAAGTGTGGAGAACTCCAGTGTTTCGCCTAGTGAGTATGCTCAGCCTGACTGTGCCATTCCTGAGGCTAAGTCCTCAGTTCGGGCTACAGCGCACGCTCCCACACTTAGTGCGAAAAACCTCTTTGCACAGGTACTTGGACTCCGTGCCGTGTCTAAGTCCTGTGTTGTGCCTATAGAGCATGCTGAAGCTGATAGTCTTTTTTCTGAGACTGTTGGTCAGGCAGCATGCTCAGGCACTTACTGCATCAGAGGCTAGGTCCAGTAATGAACTCTTTGGCCCTGTCTGTGACGTGGCAGTCCCAGATAGACCACAGGGCATCAGGTGTCCTGATGATGTGGCCAGGCCACTCCGGACTGGCTTGCAGAGGTCCGCCCCTATGACTTGTCACCTCATTATTGTTGGTCAGACAATGATTGGTGAGGTGTTTGGGTCGTGGCTGCCATGAGGACATCCTTGAAGTGGCGGTTCCAAATAGGCCGCTGGTTATGCCACTGATGACGTGTCACTCTGCTTTTGTCTCCAGGAGGTGCATTGTGGTCCACCCTGGGTTGGGGCGGACCCAGGTTATAAAAGGAGCTGGAGCCAACAAGGAGGTGCGCAGTCTTCTATTATGCTCAGAAAGAGCACACCTCTATGTGTTGAACCTATTGCGGCTTTAGGCCAGAGATAGGCAGGGATAGGGCGTTGGTGCAGGCCGCCACCACAGTTGGTAATGCAGAATGGTTAAGACCAGCTCCTGTCCTACCAGTCCTGCTAGTGCAGCCCAGTGGCATTAACTCGGCTGCTGCTCCTGATGCGCCTGCTATCCACAGGTGTTGCCCCTACGTACACGGACAGCGTACCCAATGGCCCCTCTGTTGTTAACAGGGAGTTCCGGGGCTGGGTGGGTGTGTGGACCCTGTGACGCTAACAGGGTTTCCAGTCTCCAGATCCGAGTGTCGTCTAACTCGGTTCAGGCTACTATTTGTTTCAGAGCCACCCAGCTCTGTATCCTCCGCCTAACCTTCGTGTTGCCAGCATCTCCTTTTCCATCTGTGAGGACAGTAGACCCCGACTGGTGATTGGGATATATACCACCTTATCCTAATCTGCCAGTCCCCCCGTAACAGATGGTGTTTCTTTAGCAGATGTTACTGTTGCTTAACCACTGAACCCACGGACACAAACTTTTTTCTACTTTCCAACACACCTGTTTCCCTTTCCACCAGCGTATGGCCTTTTGCCACTCATTTTGTATATTTACTAATTTCCAACTCTGCAGGGACACCATAGTCAATGCCATCTCAGCACAGCAGCCAGCCCTCGGTCCCTCAGATGTAGACAAGTAAAAGACCATTTCCTCCTAAGATTGCGTACCTGCTTCTGCTGATACTCCTGCATACATGCGTCCCTTTGTATGGCAGGATTTATTTTGCCAAATTTTGTCTTGTACAGGGGATCTAACAATGTGGCAACCCACTAGTCAGCATTACTTCGAATTTTGACAATCCGAGGGTCATGTTGTAGGTAGTGCAGCAAGAAGGCGCTCATGTGTTTTGCGCATCAAGGAGGACCAAGTTCTTGCTGTGTTGGTGGCGGAGAGGTGAGAATCATGCCTCCTTCCTCTGCCCTCTCCCCCAAACCTCACACAACCAAAATGTGAGCAAGCTCTTCCTCATCTGCTCAGTCTTCCATGCCCATCAACAGTTCGTTCCATTTCTTACTGGGCTCCTGCACCTTCCTCAACAGTTAGGCTGATACTATGAGCCCTTGTTAATCCACCTCCCCCACCGTCCCATGCCTGACGCCTTGGTGCTGCTGACCGTCTGGACCTTGTAGATGTTGTTATCCCTTGCGCATATGACTCCTCCTGTACTTCCTCCCATTCCTCTTGTCCCACCACCTGACTATGAATGCAGTTTAGAGTGTGCTCCAGCATGTAGATGACCGGAATTGTCATGCCGATGATGGCAACTTCAGCGCTAAACATCTTCGTCGCCAATTTTAACCTTCGAAGAAGGGTGCATAGGGCCTTGATCTGAGACCACTCCAGCAGCGTGATCTGCCCCACCTCTGGATCTCTTTAGCCCAGGCTATTATTGCAGCAGGGCTCGCCAGCGTTGCCACAGACGCTGCAACATGTGGAGATTCAAATTCCAGCGTGTCGGCACATCGCATTTCAGGTAGTGAACCGCCAGACCGAAAGACTTCAGGAGCGATGCAAGTTGTTGAGCTGCTGGGTGTGAACGGTGGAAGTGAGCACATAGTGAGCATGGCCGCTGGAGAGGGCCATGTAGGCCGGGATGGTGGTTTAAAAATTGCTGGACAAAAAGGTTCAACACATGAGCCATACAAGGCACGTGTGTCACATTGCCGTGACGAAGGGACGCACCCAGGTTTGCATCATTGTCACACACGGCTGTTAAGTAGAGATGAGCAAACCGGTCGCGGTTTGGCTCGAGCTCGGTTCGCCGAACCGATGTCTGGTTCTAGTTCGGTTCAGCGACGCCGGTTCGGTGAACCGCTCGAACCCATAGGAAACAATGGGAGGCAATCACAAACACATAAAAACACCTAGAAAACACCCTCAAAGGTATCCAAAAGGTGACAAACAAGTCACAACACAAACACATGGGAAAGTGACAAGGACATATACTCATGCGAAAACAAAAGAGCTGGACAAGGAAAAAGAGGAGGAGACACAGATACATGAGTATATGCAAGGGAACATCGATGCCATTACTATGCAACTTGAGCCCTGCTCATTTTAGGCTTCCAATCTGGATAAATTGGCTGAGCTCACCACGTACGCATTGGGGATCTTGTTGTGTCCCACAGCTAGCGTTCTCTTGGAACGTGTCCTCAGTGCTGCTGGGGGGGTGCACTGCTGACAGATAAGCACACGCCTCTGTCCACTGACAATGTGGACATACTAAAGTTCAACAAAATGAGGAAGTCATGGCTCTCAGAGGACTTTTCTTCCCCTGGGACATCCAGGGGAGGCGAAAGGCACGTGTATTTTTGAGAGTGCTTCATGCAAAGCATCTTTTTCATCTTGAAAATGGGGGTCAACTGATGCCAGTCAAGTGGGGTGTGTGTGGCCCAATTAGTGGAAATGAGGGAGACTGTGGTTGGAGTCCCCTCGCTTTTGAAAAAAGAACCAAGATGAACAAGTCATGGCTCTCAGAGGACTTTTCTTCCCCTGGCTCAGCCAGGGGAGGCGAAAGGCACGCGTATTTTTGAGAGTGCTTCATGCAAAGCATCTTTTTCATCTTGAAATTGGGGGTCAACTGATGCCAGTCAAGTGGGGTGTGTGTGGCCCAATTAGTGGAAACGAGGGAGACTGTGGTTGGAGTCCCCACGCTTTTGGAAAAAGAACCAAGATGAACAAGTCATGGCTCTCAGAGGACTTTTCTTCTCCTGGCTCTGCCAGGGGAGGCGAAAGGCACGCGTATTTTTAACTGCGCCCAAGGAATCCCACACACCTCCTTACTATGCTGGCAGGAGAGCTCAAGGCCATCAGGCGGTCAAATGTTTACTTTGAAATGTAGGGGAAATGTGAGGCACCGCTGAGGAGTTGTGGACGGTTAGCTCTGTAGAGTGAGACCGAGTTTCATCAATGGTTGTCTCCACTCAATCAGCATCCAGGGAATGCCGGGTGCGACAATGATGCAAAACAGTCTGCGGCCCTTCTTCAGGGCAATGTGACACACGTGCCTTGTATGGCTCACGTGTTGAACCTGGTTGTCCAGCAATTTTTAAACCACTATCCCGGCCTACATGGCCTTCTGGAGAGGGAACGGTGTAATGCCTGCCTGGGTCGACACACTCAGACGGGCTGTAAAGGATAGGCTAGAGGGAAGCCACTCACCAAGCTGGACCCCCAGAACCCTGAAACCCTTTAACCCCTATACAGTGATTTTGAATGACACAGGGCCCAAGTTGATCAATACCTGTGGAAGGCTGCAGTTCCAGAAAATAGTAGTCAGGCAGGGTCAAAACATTAATTGAGAAAGAGGAACAGAATGGGAGGGACAGGACTTTATCCGGAAACAAGCAGAGGTGAATGCGAATCGGCCAACAAGGTACATAAACAGCAAGCAGGAAAAGTAGTCATGTAACAAGCACACAAAATCATAAAACTGAACTGGGGGTAACAGTAACCAGAGGTTCATAGCTATGTCTTGCAGTGGTCTGCAGACAGGAGGGGCCTAAAAAAGGGTGTTGTGTCTTCTCATTGGTTGTAGCTGAATGATGGTACTTCATCTGTGAGATACCCACCACCTGCATTCAGCCATTGGTTCTGCATCTGTCAAGGTAACGCAGCCCAGTGGGTGACCATAACCTGCGTCCACCTGCGCTGCTGGCGTCGACTCCTCTCCCATCATCAGCACTATGCACGAAAGGAACACGTTGTCACCTTGCGACAGGAGTATAAATTGACGTAGCGGACTCCGGTGGTGACTTAACAGCCGTGTGTTGCAATAATGCAAACATGGCTGCGGGCCTTCGTCAGGGCAATGTGACACACGTGACTTGTATGGCTCACATGTTTAATCTGATTCTCCAGCAATTTTTAAAACAACATCCCGGCCTACATGGCCCTGTACAGCGGGCACGCTCGCTATGTGCTCACTTCCATCGCTCGCACACAGCAGCTCAACAACTTTCATCGCTCCTGAAGTCTTAGGGTCTGGCAGTTAAACGCCTGAAATGCGATGTTCCGACACGCAGGAATTTGAATCTGCACATGTTGCAGCGTCTGTGGCAGCACCGCAGAGCCCTGCTGAAATACGTTATGATGTATACCCTGGGCTAACTTGATCCAGAGGTGGTGCAGATCACGCTGCTGGAGTGGTGTCAGATCAAGGACATATGCACCGTTCTACACAGTTTACAAATGTCGACGCAGATGTTTAAAACTGGCGATGCCATTCTCAGCGTGACAATTTTTGTCATCTACATGATGGAGCACACTGTAAGCATTATTTGGAGTCAGGTGTTGGTACAAGAGGAAGGGGAGGAAGTACTGGAGGAGTCATATGCAGAAGGGATAACAAGATCTACAAGGTCCAGACGGTCAGCGGCACCTTGGCGGCAGTCATGGTATGGTGGGGGAGAGGGATTATCAAGGGCGGATAGTATCAGCAAAACTGTTGAGGAAGGTGCAGGAGCCCAGGAAGAAATGGAGGACGAACTGGCGATGGGCATGGAAGACTCATCAGATGAGTGAGTGCTTGGTCACATTTTGGTTGTGCGAGGTTGGGGGGAGAGGGCAGAGGAAGGAGGCACGATTCTCACCTCTCCGCCACCAACACACCAAGGACTTGGTCCTTCTGGATGCACAAGACACATGAGCGCCTTCTTGCTGCACTACGTACAACATGACCCTCGGATTGTACGAATTCCATGTCATGCTGACTACTGGGTTGCCACACTGTTAGATCTCAGGTACAACACAAAATTATCGAAATAACTCCTGCCATAGAACGGTACGCACGTATGCAGGAGTATCAGCAGAAGGTGTTACGCAATCTTAGATCTGCTTTTCCACTAAACACCAGTGGTGCACAGAGTGAATCTTAATGCTTTGTCATGGATAGGAGGAAATGGTCTTACTTATCCACATCTGAGGGACCGAGAGCTGGCTGCTGTGCTGAGACGGCGTTGAGTATGGTGTCCCTGCAGAGTTGCACTTTTGGTCATATACAAACTGAGTTGAAAAAGGAGAGATGCTGGTGGAAAGGGGAACAGGTGTGTTGGAAAGGGGTTTGGTGGTTAAGCAACATTAACATTTGCTGAAGAAATAACATCTGTTATGGTGGGACTGGCAGATTTGGATAAGGTGGTATATACTATGTTACCGCTATATAAAAAAAATTAAGAAGAAAAGAAAGAGAAAGGTAGATATCCCAATCGCCATTCGGTGTCCACTGTGCTCACATATAGAAAAGGAGAGGTTGGCAACTGGAAGGTTAGGTGGAGGATACAGAGCAGGTTGACTCTGAAACAAATAGTAGCCTGAACCGAGTTAGACGCCACTCAGATCTGGAAACTGGGAGCCCTGTTAGCGTCACAGGGTCCACACGACCACCCAGCCCCGGAACTCCCTGTTAACAACACAGGGGCCATTGGGTACGCTGTCCGTGTGCGTAGGGGACACACCTGTGGACAGCAGGCGCATCAGCAGCAGCAGGCCTGTTTATGCCGCTGGGCTGCACTAGCAGGACTGATAGGACACGAGCTGTTCTTAAATGTTCTGCGTTACTAACTGTGGTGGCGGCCTGCATGGATGACCTATCCCTGCCTACCTCTGGGCTAAAGCCGCAATGTGTTCAACACATGGAGGTGTGCTCTTTCGTAGCATAATAGAAGACTAGGCACCTTCTTGTTGGCTCCAGCTCCTTTTATAACCTGGGTCCACCCCAAACCATGGTGGACCACAATGCACCACCTGGAGACAAAAGCAGAGTGACACGTCATGGGTGGCATAACTAGCGTCCTATTTGGAACCGCCACTTGAATGATGACCTCATGGCTGCCACGACCAAAACACCTCAACAGTCATCGTCTGACCAACAACAATGAGGTGACAAGTCATAGGGGTGGGCCTCTGCAAGCCAGTTGGGAGTGGCCTGGCCAAATTGTCAGGACACCTGATGCCTTGTGGTCTATATGGGCACCCCACATCAGGGGCAGGGCCAAAGAGTTCATTACCGGACCTAGCCTCTGATGCAGTAAGTGCCTGATCATGCTCAGTAGCATGAAATACAGTTTCTGAAAAAAAGACTCTCCGCTTCAGCATGCTGTCTAGGCACAACACAGGACTTTGACCCGGCACGGAGTGCAAGTACCTGTGCAAAGAGGCTTTTATCAGTAAGTGTGAAGCCCCACAGGTGTTGTGTTGGTGCATTACCTTCAGGGACTCCACGTGGAGGAAGAGTCTGGTCACACTTAGGTTGCTTCTTTATATGTATTTTCGTGACGCCACTCTCGGTATTGCGGTCAGTGGGGACCGCCACTGCAGTGTAAGGGGACACCTGGGGCTGATGTTGGGTGCAGTTAGTTTTAGTGGCCTCCCGAGAGTGAGTCAAGCCCCAGGGCCCTGTGTAAGTGTGTTGAGCCGCAGGTCGCAGAATGACTCAGGCACAGTCCAAACGAGCATGCGCTATAGCCCAAAATGAAGACTTTGCCTCAGGAATGACACAGTCAGGCTGAGCATACTCAGTAGGTGAAACCCTGGAGTTAGGCTGCGACTGGGGTAAATCGGCACACGCATGCGCACTGGCCGCCTCTTCACACTTACACGTGGTTGAGAAAGCAGCCATCTGGACAACCCGAGGCACAGCCCTAAATGGCAGCTGACGCCTGGGCACAACTGGAGCCGCAGCAGGTTGCTTGCGTTTACGGCGGCACCAATTCGTAACAACAAAATAACAGCTAAAATAATAGGTGTACTTCCCGTAGATAATCTGATATGATCATTTTTTCTCGGACACGACCATCGTTAACAAAAGTAGAGGAGGCACCCAAACAGCAGCTGCTTCAATGGATGTGAAGTGCGCAATAAAGTGGGCTCTCCTCCACCTCAAGTTCAATATCACAAATACTACATTCCACAGTGGTGTAAACCTAATCGCACTTGCTTCATAACTGCTTTCAAGTTTCCACCACCACTGCTGAATAAGGGGTAACAGAGATGGTTGAGTCTGCAGAGCCGTTCAGTCACACTGTAGCCTGGGAATCAGAGGTCCGCTCTAAAGCTCCAGTGATTACAGACAAAGAAGTTCTTATTATTAGTATTATTATTATTAATATTTATTTATAGAGCACCATTGATTCCATGGTGCTGTACATGACAAGGGGGTAACATACAGAATACATATACAAGTAACAATAGACAGCCTGGTACAGAGGGCAGAGGACTCAGCCCTTGCGGGATTACATTGTAAAGTATTTTGTGGAGTAGACAGTAGGTGGGGTGTAGGTTGGGCAGAAGCTCCGCACCGTGGTGGTGTCATTTAATGGTTATAGTAATTTATGAACAGATGAGTTTTCAGGTTCCGTTTGAAGCTTGCGAGTGTAGCAGATAATCTGACATGTTGAGGCAGTGAGTTACAGGAGACAGGGGAAATGATCTGCACAGATGGCCAGAAGGTTTGTGAGTTGGATCCAGGCCCTGATGAAGAAGGTGCTGATCATAATGTACACCCTCATTTCCAAACCGTACATCATCCTGGTGGAGACAATAGGTAACATGATGAGGAGACTCAGAAACCTGATTGTAACGTCAACTTTGCTATTCGGTCAGGGCAGGAAGAGGTTGTCACGGAGGACTCAGGACGAGGGGAATGAAAACACACAGGGTGATGATGAGGTTGGAGACACCACTTACTGTCAAACCAAAGTGAGCCAATCGATGACGTCAGCAGTGGAGGTGGAGGAGGATGCTACTGATGACGACTTTACGTTGTGTCTTCATGGACAAAGACAAAGTACTGGAAGCAAGTCAACAACTGAATCCTCGGCCACAACTCTGCCTATGAGCAGTAGTCATGTTGGCTATGCAGTTCGCATGGGCTGTAAGCCTTGCCTAGCCTGGGAATTTTTTGGACATAGCAAAGGATCACACAAGTCATGTAATCTGTAACAATCTCTAAGTAGAAAGCAAAAAATTCAACTTTGAGTACTACCACCATGAATTGTCACATGGATATGAATTGATAGCGTGAGGATGTATTGCTCAGCTTTAGCCACTGTCAATGCAACATGCTTATTTGCCATTCATTGCATGCATTGTTGCAGACTACACACAATGGGCTGCAGTTTTTTTGGAGCTGCTTTTGTCTGTTTGTTCACAATAGCAATAGAAAAACGATCTTCGGGTGTGGACTTGGAGATGCTGTCTATGAACAGAATGAAAAGATAAAGGTGTGTGTTACAGCAAGGAGCAACTGCGGAAACACTTCGTTCAATTGTGAGGGGAGTCATTTTGGAGTTTGGTGAGGAGTACCGTAACGCCAGTGAGCAGCATCCCGTGCCACAGACCAACATTCTTTCGGTGCTGTCTATACTGTTTACCATGATAGGAGCGTAAAGGCTGTATTTATGGCAAATGGACATCACAGTACCCGGGTACGGTAGGCTGTGCCCAGACAGTAATGCGTGCACGCAACACTTTGTTTTATTATGAAAACACATCTGTTCTGGGAAGGACAACTATATAGACAATCAGACTTGCTGCCTCTGCACTGTCAAATTGTCACGTACAGTTTAAATCATAGAGGGACAGCGACACATGTTTGCATTGAATGTTGCTTTTCAAGATTTCCATGACTGTGTTGCAGGGCTGTGTGGTTTGCATTCACACTGTTATCATCTGCCTTATCTGTGAGGCTTTAGCTAACAAAGGTATTCAGGGTGGGTGATGTGTTTTGTCTATGTTTAGGTAGGTAACTGGGAAGCTCTTGTGATGCGCCACTAGTAAGTTGTGTTCGCGCACACACACACACACACACACTCACACACACACAAACACAATTACTGCTGCTACGCAGAGGACTTAGCAAGTAGTAGAAAACTGAATAGATTGTTCTATTATTTCAATTTTATGCATGGTTCTTAGTGTTTGTTTTTGAAAAGTGAAACAATCATTTATGAACCCAACTGCATACAGTGCTTTTCAAGTTGCGTGGTTTTGCTGCATACTGGGGAGCCCACCAAATACAAGACTTAAATGAAGCATAAGTCGCAATGGGAATTTCACTGTGCAGCAATGCGGCCTAGCGGGGCTGTGCAACCACCGCCTGCCCCATCAAGTGCATCTGCATGCTCTTCATCCTCTGTGACTGTGGGGACAGCAGTCACACATGCATTTTCACACTGAACTTCCACCCCTTTACCCGTAAGCGGGAGTGTGATTTGCAGGTCGTCACTTGTTTTGTAAGTGCAAACAGATGGTATTGTTGAGCTGTCAGACATCGAGAGAACCACCATTAGATGAAGGAAACATTATATTCACACCTGCACCTTCTTCAAAGATTGTCTGGACTACCTGCAGTTAATTAATGCGTTCCACAAATGGAAAGGAGTGTAGAATGCACGTGTTGCACCTTGCTTGGCAGCAAAGGAACAAAAACTTAGTATTCCAAACAATTTTATGATGGCAGAAAAAGAGTCAGCTCTTTGGGCAAATGAAATAGCGTGGCAAAAGTGGGCAGGTGGGTACAGTGGCCGTGTTCTGTGGGTACCAGGACAGTAAAGGAAGCCTCACTTTCTATCCCTCCTAATGATGAAATGCAGTAAGGAATTCCATGAGTTTGCTTTAAAAATAGCAAAGCAAAATGAGCAGGAGGGTGTAATGCAGAGATGCTGTAAATTGATTACCACCAGTGGGGCAGAAATGGAGTACAACAGCCACTTTTTGGATGCCACTAACTTGCAGCATTTTTTGCTATTGTTATAGCTTATTAAAAACTGAGCAGGAGGATGTAATTCAGAGGTGCTGGAAATAGCTTGCCACCCAGGGAGGCACAAATGGAGTACAACAGCCACTTTTTGGATGCCACTAACTTGCAGCATTTTTTGCTATTATTATAGCTTTTTAAAAACTGAGCAGGAGGGTGTAATGCAGAGGTGCTGGAAATAGCTTGCCACCAGTGGGGCACAAATGGAGTACAACAGCCACTTTTTGGATGCCACTAACTTACAGCATTTTTTGCTATTATTATAGCTAATTAAAAATGAGCAGGAGGGTGTAATGCAGAGGTGCTGGAAATAGCTTGGCACCAGTGGGGCACGAATGGAGTACAACAGCCACTTTTTGGATGCCACTAAGTTTCCTCAGTGTTTGCTATTATAATGGCTTAGTAACAATGAGCTTGAGGGTGCAATGAAGAGGTCCTAGAAATAGCTTGGCACCAGTGGAACACTAATGAAGTCCAACAGCCACTTTTAGAATGCCACTAACTGGCAGCACTCTACAATTAAAATGGCTTTGCTAAAAAGGGCAGGAGGGTACAGTGGCCGGGTTGTGGGTCAGTGTAGAGGAAAGGAAGCCTCACTTTCTATCCCTCCTAATTGTGAAATGCAGCAAGGAAGTCCCTGAGCTTAGCTACACAGACGCTGTTATCTGTAGCTGTTAACTGTTTCCACGGACCTGACTGTCACCTATGGCTCTGAGCATGCTGTAATTAGCCCTTAAAAGAAAGCTGAAAGAAACTTCTATCCCTATTCTGTATAGCACTGTGTGTAGAGCGGACACAGCAGGATCGGAGACAGGAGCTGCGCCAGCGGTGACTGACACCCAGACGCAGAAAGCAGATAATGGCGTCCAGACGGGCAGATACTCGTTTTTATAATGCAGGGACATGTGACAGCCTATGACACATTCCCTTGCTTGTCTGGTAAAAAGTCCACTTAGCTGTGTGTGTGTCTGGGATTGGCTGACATGCTGGCCCACCCCACTACATGCACGCTTAGGGAAGGAAGAAAAGAAAAAAAAAAATGGAGATCGCCATTATCCCAGCAGCAGTGATCTGAACGCGCAGTCCCCGCACACTATACTCTGAAATTTCATAATAGTGTGAGTCACAGAGTGACTTACACTATTACAGCGAAAAGCCAGCTACTAATTAGCTTGGCTTTTGGCTGATAGAACCGTTCTCGAACGTAACTCGACCTAATGAACTTTTAGCAAAAATCTCGAGTTCTAGTTCTATCTAGAACACCCCCCAAAATCACTCGAACCACGAACTGGAGAACCGCAAACCACGAACCGCGCTCAACTCTACTGTTAAGTCACCACCGGAGTCCGCTCCATCAATTTGTAGTCTGATCGCCAGGTGACACCGTGTTCCTTTCTTAGATAGTGCTGATGATGGGAGAGGAGGCGATGCCAGCTCCGCCGGTGGCTGCAGGTTCCGCTCACCCACTGGGCTGGGTTACCTTGAGATATGCAGAACCACTGGATGACTGTAGGTGGTGGGTGTCTCACAGCTGAAGTACCATCATTCAGCTACAACCAATGGGAAGACACCACACCCTTTTTTAGGCCCATCCTGTCTGCTGACCACTGCCAGACATAGCTATGAACCTCTGGTTCCTGTTCCGCCCAGTTCTGTTTTTTGATTTTCTGTGCTGACTACAGCTTGTTTCATGACTACGTCTCCTGCCTGCTGTTTATATAACTCGTTGCCTGATCCGCATTTGACCTCTGCTTGTTTTCTGAATAAGTCCTGGCCGTCCGATTCTGTTCATGTTCCTCAATTCATGGTTTGACCCTGCCTGACTACTACTTTCTCGGACTGCAGCCTTCCACAGGTATTGATCACCTTGGGCCCTGTGTAATTCCAAATCCCTGTATATGGGTTAAAGGGTTTCAGGGTTCTGGGGGTCCTGCTTGGTGAGTGGCTTCCCTCTAGCCTATCCTTTACAGCCTGTCTGAGTGTGTGGATCAAGGAAGGCGTTACACCATGCTCTCTGCAGGAGGCCATGTAGGCCGGGATAGTGGTTTAAAAATTGCTGGATAACCAGGTTCAACACGTGAGCCATACAAGGCATGTGTGTCACATTGTCACGGCGAAGGGCCGCACCCAGGTTTGCATCATTGTCGCACCCGGCCTTCCCTGGCTGCTGGTTGAGTGGAGACAACCATTGATGAAATGCGGTCTCACACTCCAGAGCTTACCGTTCACAACTCCTCAGCAGTGTGACTCACATTTCCCAGACATTTCAAAGTAAAGAGTCGACCACCTGATGCCATTGAGCTCTGCTGCCAGCATAGTAAAGAGGTGTGCGGGATTCCTTGTGCACAGTTACAATGCCGGTGACCTTACAATACAGGTTTTGAGCGGAGGTTGAGGACCTAGATAAGGTTGAGGAGGCAGAAGCAGTGTAGGAACTTCTACATACAGAGGAAGGATTGACAAACAACTCGTGGGGACGGAAAGACTTGTACAGCAGACCCTTCTCCATCTCTCACCATAGTTACCCAGTGCCCAGTCAGCGACATGTAACGCCCCTTTCCATGCTTATTGGTCCAAGTATCTGTGGTGAAATGCACCCTGTCACACACAGACTTTCTTAAGAAAGCGGTGATGTTGTGTGCGACATGCTGGTGTAGCGCGGGCACGCCTTTCTTGGAGAAGGAGTGGCAACTGGGCATCAGCTCTTGGGGCACTACGATGGGCATAAGGTCTCGAAAATCCTCGGTTCAAAAGGTTGGAGAGGCAGCATTTCTGTAGCCAACAGTTTGCAGATGCTGAAAGTCAACCTCAAAGCCATGTCATGCCCTTCTAAAAGCATGTAAAACACAGGAAGGGGACTCCAACCACAGTCTCCCTCGTTTACAAAAATTGAGCCACACACACACCACTTCACTGGCATCAGTTGTCCCCCAGTTGCAATCTTAAAAAGATGCTTTGCATGAAGCACTCTCAAAAATACACCAGCCTTTCGCCTTCCCTGGATGACACAGGGGTAGGAAAGTCCTCTGTGATCCATGACTTGTTCATTTTGGTTCCTTTTGAAAAAAGCAAGGGGACTCCAACCACAGTCTCCCTCATTTCCAAAAATTGGGCCACACACATACTACTTCACTGGCATCAGTTGTCCCCCAGTTGCAATCTGAAAAAGATGCTTTGCATGAAGCACTCTCAAAAATACACCAGCCTTTCGCCTCCCCTGGATGACACAGGGGTAGAAAAGTCTTCTGTGATCCATGACTTCCTCATCTTGATGAACGTTAGTCTGTCCACATTTTCAGTGGACAGATGCGTGCGCTTATCTGTCAGCACACCCCCAGCAGCACTGAAGATACGTTCCAAGATAACGCTGGCTGCGGGACACAACAAGATCCCCAAGCCGTACGTGGCGAGCTCAGGCACTTTATCCAGATTGGAAACCTAAAATGAGCAAGGCTCAAGTTGCACAGTAATGGCATCGATGTTCACTTGCATATACTCATATATTTGTGTCTCCTCCTCTTTTTACTCGTCCAGCTCTTTTGTTTTCGCATGACTATATGTCCTTGTGACTTTCCCATGTGTTTGTTGTGTCTTGGGAGTTGTTTGTCACCTTTTGGACACCTTTGAAGGTGTTTTCTATGTGTTTTTATGTGCTTGTGTTTGCCTCCCATTGTTTTCAATGGGGTTTGAGAGGTTCGTCGAACGGTTCGTCGAACCGAACTCGAACGCGGGCTCCGTTCAACGAACCGAACTTTAGAGGCTCGCTCATCTCTAATGATGAATCAACAACAAGTGAGACACAATTGTGAAGTTGAACGAAATTTTTTGCTTTTTTTAAACTTTTGTAAAAAAGAATAAACTGAAAGTGGGGCATGCAATATTATTCAGCCCCTTTACTTTCAGTGCATCAAACTCACTCCAGAGGTTCATTGGGGATCTCTGAATGATCCAATGTTGTCCTAAATGACTGATGATGATAAATATAAGTTTCCTGTGTGTAATTAAGTCTCCGTATAAATGCACCTGCTCTGTTATAGTCTCATTGTTCTGTTTAAAGCACATAGAGCATCATGAAAACCAAGGAACACAACAGGCAGGTCCGTGATACTGTTGTGGAGAAGTATAAAGCTGAATTTGGTTACAAAATGATTTCCACAACTTTAAACATCCCAAGAAGTACTGTGCAAGCGATCATATTGAAATGAAAGGAGTATCATACCACTGCAATTCTACCAAGTTCCAGCCGTCCATCCAAACTTTCATCTCAAACAAGGAGAAGACTGATCAGAGATCCAGCCAAGAGGCCCATGATCACTCTGGATGAACAGCAAAGATCTACAGCTGAGGTGGGAGTGTTGTCCATAGGACAACAATCAATCGTATACTGCAGAAATCTGGCCTTTATGGAAGAGTGGCAAGAAGAAAGCCATTTCTCAAAGATATCCATAAAAAGTGTTGTTTAAAGTTTGCCACAAGCCAGATGAAACCAAAATCAAACTTTTTGGGCACAATGCCAAACGATACGTTTGGTATAAAAGCAACACAGCTCATCGCCCTGAACACACCATCCCCACTGTCAAACATGGTGGTGGCAGCATCATGGTTTGGACCTGATTTTTCTTCAGCAGGGACAGGGAAGATGGTTAAACTTGATGGGAAGATGGATGGAGCCAAATACAGGACCATTCTTGAAGAAAACCTGTTGGAGTCTGCAAAAGACCTGAGACGGGGACGGAGATTTGTCTTCCAAAAAGACAATGATCCAAAACATAAAGCAAAATCCACAATGGAATAATTCACAAATAAACGTATCCAGGTGTTAGAATGGCTAAGTCAAAGTCCAGACCTGAATCCAATCGAGAATCTGTGGAAAGAGCTGAAAACTGCTTTTCACAAACGCTCTCCATCCAACCTCACTCAGCTCGAGCTATTTGCAAGGGAAGAATGGGCAAGAATTTCAGTATCTTGATGTACAAAACTGATAGACACATACCCCAAGCGACTTGCAGCTGTAATCGCAGCAAAAGGTGGCGATACAAAGTATTAACTTACAGGGACCAAATAATATTGCACGCCGCAATTTTCAGTTTATTATTTTTTATAAAAGTTTAAAATAAGCAATAAATTTTGTTCAACTTCACAATTGTGTCCCACTTTTTGTTGATTCTTCACCATAACATTAACGTTTTTATCTTTATGTTTTAAGCCTGAAATGTGGGAAAAGGTTAAAAAATTCAAAGGGGCTGAATACTTTCGCAAAGCACTGTATATGTTTTAGCTGCTGCTTCCTTTCACATCTACTGTCCTTTTACACATTCTGTGCACTCTCCACATCAGCCCGTTATCACCTCTTCCATGACAACACTAAGGGGTACTTTGCACGTTGCGACATCGCTACTGCGATCTCGTCGGGGTCAAATCGAAAGTGACGCACATCCGTCTCCGGTAACGACGTCGCAACGTGTAAAGCCTAGAAGCACCGTTAAACAATTGCGAAAGCGGCAAAAATCGGTGATCTGTATAGTGTCAGTCATTTCCATAATTTCGCTGCAGCGACAGGTACGATGTTGTTCATCGTTCCTGCGGCAGCACACATCGCTGTGTATGAAGCCGCAGGAGCGAGTAACATCTCCCTACCTGCGTCCTGCCTGAAATGAGGAAGGAAGGAGGTGGGCGGGATGTTTATGTCCTGCTCATCTCCTCCCCTCCGCTTCTATTGGCCGGCTGTCGTTTGACGTTGCTGTGACGCCGCACGACCCGCCCCCTTAGGAAGGAGGCGGGTCGCCGGCCAGAGCGATATCGCAGGGCAGGTAAGTGCGTGTGAAGCTGCCGTAGGGATAATGTTCGCTACTTCAGCTATCACAAGATATCGCATCTGCGACGGGGGCGGGGACTATCGCGCTCGGCATTGCTACAATCGGCTAGCGATGTCGCAGCGTGCAAAGTACCCCTAAAGGGTATTTTACATGCTGCGACATCGCTAGCGATCTCGTTAGCGATGTGAAATTCTAGATCGCATGTGCGATCTAGAATTTCACATCACAAACGAGATCGCTAGTGATGTCGCAGCATGTAAAGTACCCTTAAGGCTCTACTGATATTTTTCAATCCTTTCAAAACATCCACTACCACCACCCAGTGCACAAAACACTCTCAGAAATCACTGATCCACTCGCTCTCTCTTTTTTTACTTTTTTTAGTCGCTAGCAAAACTCCCCTAATTGTTGACCTCTTTCCACTAATATTAATAACTCTGTTTCTCCTGCACATAGAAACCCTTTCCATTGCATCAATTCAGTGCTCGCCTTCTCCTGTCTTTTTTAAAGTCTCTGGGGTGTCATTCAACCACCGCTGTGATGGTGGTAATGTGAACCTGAGTGCCAGCATTGATCAGGTTGGTTGAAAGGCATTTGCTCTGAGGGTCCTGCTTTATATCCATATGGGTATGAGGCTGGTGGTGGAGGCAGCATGGGTAAGGGTGGTGATGTCTGGGAGGCCACAGAGCTGCCAGAGGGCAGATTTTAGCATGACTGCAAATGGCCCCCCTCAAAAAAATAAAAAATGACCTTTGTGTCATTTAGTAATTACACCTTCCAACATCAGGAACATGACCGATTGCATTTGGATTTTGAATTTGGTCAAGATCTAGTTGAGATGGTGGGTAAGGGATTGTCAAAAGGACCAATCACTATCATCAGTCATGGTGTGAGATAATCCAGTACTTGACTGTCTACCTTGCACTGTGTGCTGTTGAAAAGGGCCTCCCTTCCTCAGCGGAACAAGTGGGGTATGTGTGCCGCAGAGGGGGGGGGGGTCGGGCTTGTGTGCAAGGCCAGAGTTAGACTATTGCTGGCAAGCCGCTGTTCTTCTATAAAAAAAAGCAACAAAAAAGGAATAGAATTTCCTCCAAAAATTCATCAATTACTTATAGCAAGAAGAGGGAAGCAGTTTTAACCTGCCCAGGCCAAAGGATCTGATGCACTGACAGGATGCAGCAAAGCCCCCCAATAAAGATGGAGACATCACAGGTGCAAAACACTACTGAAGCAACCACTTACAAATGACCAATGCATGGAGGTGGTGATTGCTTGGTGATAAAATTGCACTCAAAATAGACTTGTATGGGGTGCCGTTCACACATGTAGGTGCACAGTGTCTGGATAGCAGCCTATTAGTCATGCCCATACCATTAGACTAGGCGGGCTGCCCGACACTTTATAAGTACACTACACAGGAAGGGAGACTCTAGTTTACAAGCGTTGTTATATATACAGTACAGACCAAAGTTTGGACACACCTTCTCATTCAAAGAGTTTTCTTTATTTTCATGACTCTAAAAATTGTAGATTTACATTGAAGACATCAAAACTATGAATGAAAACATGTGGAATGAAATACTTAAAAAAGTGTATATAAATATGTCTTATATTCTAGGTTCTTCAAAGTAGCCACCTTTTGCTTTGATTACTGCTTTGCACACTCTTGGCATTCTCTTGATGAGCTTCAAGAGGTAGTCACCGGAAATGGTTTTCCAACAGTCTTGAAGGAGTTTCCAGAGATGCTTAGCACTTTTTGGCCCTTTGCCTTCACTCTGCGGAAAAGCTCACCCCAAACCATCTTGATTGGGTTCAGGTCTGGTGACTGTGGAGGCCAGGTCATCTGGCGTAGCACCCCTTCACTCTCCTTCTTAGTCAAATAGCCCTTACACAGCCTGGAGGTGTGTTTGGGGTCATTGTCCTGTTGAAAAATAAATGATGGTCCAACTAAACGCAAACCGGATGGAATAGCATGCCGCTGCAAGATGCTGTGGTAGCCATGCTGGTTTAGTATGCCTTCAATTTTGAATAAATCCCCAACAGTGTCACCAGCAAAGCACCCACACACCGTCACACCTCCTCCTCCTCCATGCTTCACGGTGGGAACCAGGCATGTAGAGTCCATCCGTTCACCTTTTCTACAAAGACACGGTGGTTGGATCCAAAGATCTCAAATTTTGACTCATCAGACCAAAGCACAGATTTCTACTGGTCTAATGTCCATTCCTTGTGTTCTTTAGCCCAAACAAGTCTCTTCTGCTTGTTTTTACCTGTCCTTAGCAGTGGTTTCCTAGCAGCTATTTTACCATGAAAGCCTGCTGCACAAAGCCTCCTCTTAAAAGTTGTTGTAGAGATGAGAAGGTGTGTCCAAACTTTTGGTATATACTGTATATTTTTATATATATATATATATATCTATATATATATATATAGATATATATATATATATATCCATATATATAATTGCCTTATTCTGTCTGTCTGTCTGTCTTGCTCCAAACTTATGTCGTTACATTGACAACCGTCGCATTGGCCGCTCGCCTCGGCTCCGCAGGCCCCGTCCCCCTCATGCATTGGACGCTCGCCCTGGCCCCGCCCCCCACACGCATTTCCCGAACCCACACGGAGCCCCGACTCCCAGGTGACTGCTGCACCCCCGGAAGCCCACACCGGCAAGACAAAGTGGAGAAAAGCCGGATGTGTGAAACCACTAGCTTATCCCGGCTCCCGACACACGTGCGCCGGAGCCGGCGTAGGCTGGTAACCATGGTACACATCGAGTAACTATAGAAACCACTTTCCTTAGTTACCCGATGTGTAACATGGTTACTAGCTTACCCCGGCTCCCGGCACACATCAACACTGTCGCTTTCAATACTTACTTACCTTTTCTCCACTTTGTCGGATCCGGCACGTTCCCGTGCACTGTGTACACTACAGTGGCCGCGCGACAAGCTCCGATCACGTGTTGTAATGTGACTGGAAGATGTGACCAGGAAGTTGCGGTGCAGCCACTGTACTGTACACAGTGTATGGCTGCTTTCAGACGTCCGTGTTTAATCAGGTACCAGTCACACGCATGGTTATGGTCATACGTGTGACATCTGTGTTTGCATGCGTGTGACAGGTACGGGAGAAAACACGGGTCTGTGAAATAAAAATATTTTTTTCATATTTACCTGCTTTCTCTGGCTCTGCTGCCTCCCGCTCCTGACTGCCTATCAACACACACACACACACACACACACACCCACACTGCGCACATATACACACATAGCAGACACACATGGATACACCGACGCATACACATACATAGCGCACATGCATGTACACACACACACACACACACACACACACACACACTAAGCACACACACTGAGCACACACACACACACACACACACACACACACACACTGAGCATACACACATAGCAGACACACATGGATACACTGACGCATACACACATAGCGCACAAGCATGTATACACACACACACACACACTGAGCACATATACACACATAGCAGACACACATGGATACACCGAGCGCATACACACATAGCGCACATGCATGTACACACACACACACACACTGATCACACACACACACACACACACACACACACACTGAGCACACACACATAGCAGACACACACACACACACACACACACACACACACATAGCAGACACACATGAATAAGTGTCGCCCAGGGATAGGGGGTACTCAGATCTGGGCCAAGGGGTCGCTTCTGGAGGTATCACGGTGGCATGACCCGGTCTGTGATCCCAGGCACCACAACGAAAAGGGGCATTATATACAGGGGAGATTTGGTAGTCTATGTTCCGTGACGCCACCCGTGATGTGCGGTGAGGTAATGGAGCACCGCCGCTGCCGGTCACAGGATCCCGGGGATGGTAATGGGCAGCAAGGTGGTGATTTTCCCTCCATGGGTAGGGTGTTGATGTCCCAGGACCCCGGTGTGATGGATTGGGGAGTAATGGGTGCAGTCCATGGCTTGGACCGGGTGGTGCAGGAGTACTCACAGTATAAGCAATAACTGACATGAGTCCAGAATTTAACCAAGTTGCTGGTAACTGGTGCCCATGGCCGGCTGCTATGAGGACGGGTCTCACACCCGTGTGTGTAATTCGGGTGTTTGTCTCCTGACTTCTCCCCTCCAGCAGACTGACTGCAGCTCAAACTCTGCTCTCACCAAGCTCCACTCTCCCCCCTCCCATTTTCCTGAGGAAGGGGCGAGTGTGCTGTGAGGTAATGGAGCACCGCCGCTGCTGGTCACAGGATCCCAGGGATGGTAATGGGCAGCAAGGTGGTGGTTTTCCCTCCACGGTTAGGGTGTTGATGTCCCGGGACCCCGGTGTGATGGATTGGGGAGTAACGGGTGCAGTCCACGGCTTGGACCGGGTGGTGCAGGAGTACTCACAGTATAAGCAATAACTGACACGAGTCCAAAATTGAACCAAGTTGCTGGTAACTGGTGCCCACGGCCGGCTGCTATGAGGATGGGTCCCACACCCATGTGTGTAATTGGGGTGTTTTTCTCCCAGCTCCCTACGGGAGCTGCTCCCTGACTTCTCCACTCCAGCAGACTAACTGCAGCTCAAACTCTGCTCTCACCAAGCTCCACTCTGCCCCCCCCCATTTTCCTGAGGAGGGGGCGAGTGGGGCCTGATTGGCTGGTCTGTATTGGTGTGGGAAACTCCCCAAGGGAGAGTGAGCTCTGCACCATAAAGATGTATGCAGACCTCTGTGACACCCTGGTTTTGCCAGGGCGGCACAGATACACCAAGCGCATACACACATAGCGCACATGCATGTATACACACACACACACACACACTGAGCACATATACACACATAGCAGACACACATGGATACACCGAGCGCATACACACATAGCGCACATGCATGTACACACACACACACACACACTGAGCACATATACACACTGAGCACACACACACACACTGTGGCACCCTGGTTTTGCCAAGGCGGCACACTCCCCTTGGTAAAATACAGACCGTCCGCTGGCTGTCCAGCTATCTGCATTTATTGAACGGGAAAAAAGAAAAGTTAAACATTACAAACATGCATCTTTCCACATCGGGAGGTACGTTTGCTCAAACTGTGAAGTGTTAACTCTTCTGCCAACACAGGTTCCCAGGTAACTTTCCCACAGTCCACCACAGGGCAGCACGGGTTCCCAATGCCACATCCACACATGGTGACACTGTCCAGAAAGACCCCGTCTTCCACTGCCTGCAGTGCGGGTACGGTGAGCCGGGCTCTGTGGCAGAAACTGTCCTCACTCCTCACAACTCCCTGCCGTCCTCCACCAGGGACTCCGACCCCTGATGGCACCCACCGAGGCTCCGACCCCGGCGGCGTTCAACAAGTCGGGCAGGGTCCGGCTCCTTCCACCCGGCATACCGGATGGCGTCCCGCGGGGAACTCAGGGACGTTCAACAAAGGAACATGGGTTTTTGTAGCAGCGGGTCCTTAAAACATTTTAAAACGTTCAACTTTTTAACTGTCAACTTGCGGGTAGCCGTCCATGTTCTGCTACCGCTGCTGCTGCCGCCGCTCCCAGTACGGGGCACGGGTTCTGTGCTCCGCCTCCTGCTCAGGTGCCAGGCCCGCTTGGATGCCCTCGGCGACGGCTACAACCGGCCTCGCTAATTGCCGAGGGCCCCATCGCTCAGTGGCCTGCTCCTCCTCTCTGCAGGTGCGCTCCCGCTGGGAGCGGCTGGCGCCACATCTGGGGCAGGCTTCCGGTCGGGTGTCACCTCTGCTGTGGCCAGGCGGACTGCCGGAGCCGACGTCATCTCTGTTGCTGTTGCGGCCGGGCGGACTGCCGGGGCCGGGGATGACGTCACAGGGGTTGCGGCTCGCTTGTCCAGGAACAGGATTAGGCAAAGTCCTGGTGTCCCTGCCTTTACAGTCCTGGTTACATGAACTGCAGTTGTGACACCCTGGACCCCAGGGGTCACAGGTAATTACATCAACCACATACACACACACCCCCATCCCCTATGAGGTCACACACATGTCACCCGAAAGGAAGACCTGATGCCTCCCTCAGGGCTAGTAGAGCACACCAGGTGGGTGGAGTCAGGTGGAAAGGCACGCCCACCGAGGAGACTACTGTCCTGGGGCAGGAAGATCAAACAGAGTAGTTTTGAGCTGACGGTGAGTGGTAGTGGAGCAGCTGTCAGGGACCCGGGTAGGAGCCTGGGCCCCTTTGGAAATGTCAGGCAGGCAGACGGTGGTGGCCGTCTGCAGGAGTACCGGTACAGCGACCGGCGGAACCGTACGGACCGGGCCTGGGTTGGAGCCCGCCGGTCCCGAACCAGGGAGTCAACCGTGTACCGGAGCACCAGAAACCGGGTACTCAGACCCCGTCCTAGCTTAGAAGCCACTGAGTATAGGCAAATTGACTGATTGCTGGCTGGACCTCACGGGTTCATCCACACCCAAATTCCCGAAAGAAGGCAAAAGCCCACCGAGACCGGGTGAGCGCCACCGCCAAGGGCTAAACACCCGACGGGCCAGCGCCTGCGGGCAACCGAGGGCTCCTCCGGCAGCTCAACACCGGGGAGCGAGCTACCACTGCTTAGGCAGGGGGGCCAAAACACAACCAGAGGTGCACGGGAAAAGAGGCCACCATCAACCCCACAGGGGACATCAGCAGCCGGCCGCGGGAACCGACCACATCAGAACTTTGGTTTACCAGTGACTCTGAGTGTGAATCAATCGTGAGTACACCAGTGCCATCCGGGCACGACACTACACCGCGGCACAGCACCCTGCACCCCGACAACAACATCAGCGCTCAAGTCCCCAACCGCACCGGGGCCCCGGGACTCACCGCCCCTACCCACGGAGGGGCTAACATGTAGGCTGCGGCCGCAACACCAATCCCAGATGAGCCCGCCTTCACTCAAGCCACAGCGGTGGTGCATCCAGTCACCATGACCCGTGGGTGGCGTCACGACCCGTTAGACGACAGCGCGGCCCTCCCCGGCTGCGCGCCTCGTCCCACACCACCACCACCACCCCGCTACCTCTCCCCTCTAACAGAGCGACGTGGCCCCCGGTCCGGAGGCGCTCGTGCCACCGACAACCCGAGCCCGGACCTCGAATGGCTCGGCCCGAGCAAGTGGAGGAAGCAGCCGGGCCCCTCTCAGGGCGGTACACAGTCCCTTCCGGCTGCTCCCCCTTGGTACTCGGGAACAATACTTCTAGCAACTTTTAAAGTCTCTCTTTCGCTTCCGGTCCTCCGAAGCTTCACTTCCGCCCGTGTTCTCAGGGGGCGAAGCCTCTTTTTCACGCCCACCGCTTGGGGAAGAAGGCGCCAAGCTGTTGTTTTTGGCGCCTAAAATGGCTGCTAAAATGGCGGACTTCGGGACTTTTCCTCAGCGGGACGCCGCTGATGGACAGGACAAGGCTCACTTCCACCGGCAAGTGGATGGGTTAAATCCTGTTCGTGACTCCAATTTGTGTCGCCCAGGGATAAGGGGTACTCCGATCCGGGACAAGGGGTCGCTTCTGGAGGTATCACAGTGGCGTGACCCGGTCTGTGATCCCTGCACCACAACGAAAAGGGGCATTATATACAGGGGAGATTTGGTAGTCTATGTTCCGTGACGCCACCCGTGATGTGCGGTGAGGTAATGGAGCACCGCCGCTGAAAGTCACAGGATCCCGGGGATGGTAATGGGCAGCAAGGTGGTGATTTTCCCTCCACGGGTAGGGTGTTGATGTCCCAGGACCCCGGTGTGATGGATTGGGGAGTAATGGGTGCAGTCCATGGCTTGGACCGGGTGGTGCAGGAGTACTCACAGTATAAGCAATAACTGACACGAGTCCAGAATTTAACCAAGTTGCTGGTAACTGGTGCCCACGGCCGGCTGCTATGAGGACGGGTCTCACACCCGTGTGTGTAATTCGGGTGTTTTTCTCCTGACTTCTCCCCTCCAGCAGACTGACTGCAGCTCAAACTCTGCTCTCACCAAGCTCCACTCTCCCCCCTCCCATTTTCCTGAGGAAGGGGCGAGTGGGGCCTGATTGGCTGGTGTGTATTGGTGTGGGAAACTCCCCAAGGGAGAGTGAGCTCTGCACCATAAAGATGTATGCAGACCTCTGTGACACCCTGGTTTTGCCAGGGTGGCACAGATACACCGAGCGCATACACACATAGCGCACATGCATGTATACACACACACACACACACACACTGAGCACATATACACACATAGCAGACACACATGGATACACCGAGCGCATACACACATAGTGCACATGCATGTATACACACACACACACTGAGCACATATACACACATAGCAGACACACATAGATACACCGAGCGCATGCACACATAGCGCACATGCATGTACACACACACACACACACACTCTGCTGTATACTCACCCAGCGATGCGGTCCCCGGCAATGAAGTCCCCAGCGCTGTTCCCGCTTCCAGCTCCACAGGGCACTGAATATTCAGTGAGTATAATGAGCGGCGATAAGGAGCGGGAGGCAGCAGAGCCTGAGACAGTCTCGCTGGAGAGAAGTAAATATAGAAAATATTTTTATTAAAAAGACCCATATTTTCTCCGGTATGTTTTACACTGATGTCACACGGATCACATCAGTGTGCAATCCGTGTGACATCCATGCTGCCGGAGATGCCTGCGTGTGTGCGTGCGGGGTCATGAAAAGTCACACGGTCCGTGTGCAAACACGGACGTGTGAGGCACATCATAGAATAAGATGGGTACGTGTGACATCCGTGTTAAAAACGGATGTCACACGTACCTAAAACACGGACGTCTGAAACCAGCCTACGGCAGCGCGCCGGATCCGACAAAGTGGAGAAAAGCCGGATGTGTGAAACCACTAGCTTACCCCGGCTCCCGGCACACGTGTACCGGAGCCGGCGTAGGCTGGTAACCATGGTACACATTGGGTAACTATAGAAACTGCTTTGCTTAGTTACCCAATGTGTAACATAGTTACTAGCTTACCCCGGCTCTCGGCACACGTGTTCCGGAGCCGGCGTACGCTGTTAACCAGCGTACACATCGGGTAACTATGGAAACCGCTTTGCATAGTTACCCGATGTGTACCGTGGTTACTAGCTTACACCAGCTCCCTGCCCATTCAGATCGTTGGTCTCCCACTGTCAAACACGCCGATGCGTGCTGCACAGCAGGAGACCAACGAGCAAAATATGAACCACCATTATTCAAGACTTACTGATTATATTATTATTCAATCTGCTAACCTACATACACATTCTATACTACCCGATACGTTAGAATCGGGCCACCTTCTAGTATATATATATAATATATATACACACACACACACACGGTGTGTCCACCCATATCCTGTCTACCGCCATTAACTTGGGAAGTGGTGTCTAGGTATAGTAAAGTAGCCATGCGCTACACAATGAAACCACCTATAGACCTATAGCATCACCTGGTGTAAAACAACGGAGTTAGCATTTTTATCTTGATAACGGAACGAGAAAGAAAAAAGTGAATTAAAAAATTGTAGGGCATCATCAATTCAATACGAATCGACACCTTGCATACAGAAATGCTATGATATGAAACCCATGACCCCCCCAAAACATTGAATGCTGGTCACACATATGGCGCTCATTTAACTTTGATGCTCAAAGTGGTCACCGTCAGCTGCAATGCACATCTGGACTCTGGACAGCATACTGTATCTTGCATCATGTTGTGCAATATGGTAGGTGACACGTTTGCGCATGCATTTGTAATACTTTGTCGTAGGTCCTGCAATGTTGGTGGAGGTGTCGCATACACCTGCTGTTTGCTGTGATCTCACAGTAAGAAGTCCAATGGGGTCCAGTCAGGTGAGCGTGGAGGCCATTCCACGCAGCCACCATACCTAATAACTTGTAGGAAGGTCTCCATGAGGTATCGCTTCACGTCCGCAGCCTTGTGAGTTTTACACGTTCTAATTATAGCATTTCTGTATGTAAGGTGTTGATTTGTATTGAATTGATGATGCCCTACAACTTTGTAATTCACTTTTTTACTCTATATCATTTCGTTTGAGATAAAAATGCTAACTCCGTTGTTTTCCACTAGGTGGCGCAATAGGTGGTTTCACTGCGTAGTGCATGGCTACTTTACTATACCTAGACCCCACTTCTATGTCTATAGCTGCCGCCGATCTCAAGTTAATGCTGGTGGACAGGATATGGGTGGACACACTGTGTGTGTGTGTATATATACAGTTAGGTCCAGAAATATTTGGACAGTGACACAATTTTCGCGAGTTGGGCTCTGCATGCCACCACATTGGATTTGAAATGAAACCTCTACAACAGAATTCAAGTGCAGATTGTAACGTTTAATTTGAAGGTTTGAACAAAAATATCTGATAGAAATTGTAGGAATTGTACACATTTTTTTACAAACACTCCACATTTTAGGAGGTCAAAAGTAATTGGACAAAGAAACCAAACCCAAACAAAATATTTTTATTTTCAATATTTTGTTGCGAATCCTTTGGAGGCAATCACTGCCTTAAGTCTGGAACCCATGGACATCACCAAACGCTGGGTTTCCTCCTTCTTAATGCTTTGCCAGGCCTTTACAGCCGCAGCCTTCAGGTCTTGCTTGTTTGTGGGTCTTTCCGTCTTAAGTTTGGATTTGAGCAAGTGAAATGCATGCTGAATTGGGTTAAGATCTGGTGATTGACTTGGCCATTGCAGAATGTTCCACTTTTTTGCACTCATGAACTCCTGGGTAGCTTTGGCTGTATGCTTGGGGTCATTGTCCATCTGTACTCTGAAGCGCCGTCCGATCAACTTTGCGGCATTTGGCTGAATCTGGGCTGAAAGTATATCCCTGTACACTTCAGAATTCATCTGGCTACTCTTGTCTGCTGTTATGTCATCAATAAACACAAGTGACCCAGTGCCATTGAAAGCCATGCATGCCCATGCCATCACGTTGCCTCCACCATGTTTTACAGAGGATGTGGTGTGCCTTGGATCATGTGCCGTTCCCTTTCTTCTCCAAACTTTTTTCTTCCCATCATTCTGGTACAGGTTGATCTTTGTCTCATCTGTCCATAGAATACTTTTCCAGAACTGAGCTGGCTTCATGAGGTGTTTTTCAGCAAATTTAACTCTGGCCTGTCTATTTTTGGAATTGATGAATGGTTTGCATCTAGATGTGAACCCTTTGTATTTACTTTCATGGAGTCTTCTCTTTACTGTTGACTTAGAGACAGATACACCTACTTCACTGAGAGTGTTCTGGACTTCAGTTGATGTTGTGAACGGGTTCTTCTTCACCAAAGAAAGTATGCGGCGATCATCCACCACTGTTCTCATCCGTAGACGCCCAGGCCTTTTTGAGTTCCCAAGCTCGCCAGTCAATTCCTTTTTTTCTCAGAATGTACCCGACTGTTGATTTTGCTACTCCAAGCATGTCTGCTATCTCTGTGATGGATTTTTTCTTTTTTTTCAGCCTCAGGATGTTCTGCTTCACCTCAATTGAGAGTTCCTTAGACCGCATGTTGTCTGGTCACAGCAACAGCTTCCAAATGCAAAACCACACACCTGTAATCAACCCCAGACCTTTTAACTACTTCATTGATTACAGGTTAACGAGGGAGATGCCTTCAGAGTTAATTGCAGCCCTTAGAGTCCCTTGTCCAATTACTTTTGGTCCCTTGAAAAAGAGGAGGCTATGCATTACAGAGCTTTGATTCCTAAACCCTTTCTCCGATTTCGATGTTAAAACTCTCATATTGCAGCTGGGAGTGTGCACTTTCAGCCCATATTATATATATATAATTGTATTTCTGAACATGTTTTTGTAAACAGCTAAAATAACAAAACTTGTGTCACTGTCCAAATATTTCTGGCCCTGACTGTATATATATATTATTTATATATATATATATATATATATATATATATATATATATAAAATCAGTGTAGAGACCAACCAACATGAGACCCTTGACCTTGGGTTGTAGGCATCCGTCATCTGCCCAAAATATCAACTACTGTCTCATATCTATTTTATATACACTTTTTTGCACGTAATATTTCTATACATGATGTAGCCAGGCTCTTTAGTGTAGGCCTTGTTAACCAGCACCAGGAACATCTCCACATTCATAGCTCTGGACATTTTTGTAGTCTCCGTTGAGGTGTAGATAACTGCCTGAGGGCTCTGGGTCAGTTGAGGGAGGATGCAAATACTTCCCTGTGTGAAAATTTCCTGTTATGGGATGCTTGAATATCCTGTAAAAAATGGATGGCCAATGGATTTTTTTCTCACACAAATTAACTTGGCAAGTCTCTGGCATATTGTTTTTTCTTTCTTTTTTTCGGCCAAATTCCAGGAGGAAAAACTCGCAGATCAGGACTGACTCATTGTTTAACATTAATGTGAGTACAATCAGTTTTTTTATTGCATTGCACTTGATGTATTTACAGTGGGAACAGAAACTATTCAGACCCCTTTACATTTTTCACTCTTTGTTTCATTGGAGCCATTTGGTAAATTCAAAAAAGTAAATTTTTTCTCATTAATGTACACTCTGCACCCCATCTTGATAGAAAAAAACAGAAATGTAGAAAAATGTTCAAATTTATTAAATAAGAAAAACTGAAATATCACATGGTCATAATTATTCAGACCCTTTGCTCAGTATTGAGTAGAAGCACTGTTTTGAGCTTATACAGCCATGTGTCCTCTTGGGAATGATGCAACAGGTTTTTCACACCTGGATTTGGGGATACTCTGCCATCTTTCCTTGTAGATCCTCTCCAGTTCGGTCAGGTTGCATGGTAAACGTTGGTGGACAGCTATTTTCAGGTCTCTCCAGAGATGCTCAATTGGGTTTAGGTCAGGGCTCTGGCTGGGCCAGTCAAGTGTCGCGGGTGGGGAAGGACGCCGCTGCGCTGCGCTCGCTAACGCTCGGGTCCGGCGCTGCTGCGATGGCTGCTCGGTGTCTCGAGCGATGGGCCGGATGCGGGGACTCGAGCGGCGCTCCTCGCCCGTGAGTGAAAGGGGGTAGTTTGGTTTGGGGGTTTGGTCCGTGATGGCACCCACGGGTTGTGGTGAAGTTGGACACCACCGCTGCTGGTGACGGGGATCCCAGGAGCGATGGCAGGGAGCAGCTGGGATGTTGTTTTCCCCCCTCCTTGGGTAGGGGTTGGTGGTCCCGGAGCCCGGTGAGGTGACGGGGAGGCAGGGTTGGCAAGGTGCAGGGTCGCCTGGACTGCGCAGCGCGGTGCCGGACGGCATGGTTGTACTCACTCAGCCACAAATGTACACAAAGTCTCTGGTAAACCAAACGGCTGGATGGACGGGTCCCGCAGCCGGCTACTGTGACTTCTCCCGGATGGTTGGTGGTGGCTGCCTTTCCCTGCACCTTTGTGTATGTTCGGTCCCGATGGATTCCCACCCGTAACCTGCTCCCCAGCGTGTATATGTGCCGGAGGAGCCCTTTTGCCCGCAGGCTCTGGCCCTTGGAACTCTAGCTGTGGCGGTAGCTGTATTTCCTTTTGCTGGTCGGACGGTTGCCTTTAATCGGGTCTTGGCTGTTAGGAAACCCCTGGGGTTCCGGTCACTGACGGATTTGACCTCTAATGGCGACTCCAAGCCTGGTCGGGGTCTGCAGGCCCTGCCTGTGTGTGCTGGCTTCACTTCGCTCCCCGGTTCGGTACCGGCGGGCCACCGCCCGTCCCTGGTCCTACGGTTCCGCGTTGATCTGCCTCTCCTGCAGACGGCCACCACCATCTGCCAACCTTGCTCTTAGTGCCCGGGCCACACACCCGGACACCGTCAGTTTACTCCTCCACTACTACTTCACTCCTTTCACTTGCACTTCTTTAACTGATCTCTACTTCTCACTCATTGATCTGACTTCCTTTTCCCGCCTCCAGGACTGTGAACTCCTCATTGGATGGGGCCCACCGCCTGGCTCCACCCCACCTGGTGTGGACATCAGCCCCTGGAGGGAGGCAACAAGGATTTTGTGTCTGGCTGATGTGCCTGTCTCGGGGTGGGGGTGTGTGTTGTAGTACCTGTGACGACCTGGCTAGTCCAGGGTGCCACATTCCCCCTTGGTTAAATACAGACCGTCTGCGGGGTGCCCGTCCATCACCGGTTTTATTTTTCTTTTTTAACTGTAAAAATATAAAAAACGACCATCAACAGTTTATGCGTTTTATATCTTCCCTTACGGGAGGCAGGTCACTTGAACGTTACAAAACACATAGATATACATACACTCTTAATAATAACGGACGGACGGCTTCCACTCTCCCACCCAATCAACCTAGCCCTGATGCTGCCCCTAAGAAGTGGGCAGCACCCCTTGACCCCAGTCCAGATCTAGGCTGCCCGAGCGGGAACGGGTATGGTGCCTCGCACCCGGCTGTCACTTCAGGGGACCCCACGTCCATGGGGGACCCCTGACCCCCGGAGGATCGCCACCGGTTGCGGTAGTGGCGGGCCTGGGCCATCTCTTTCCTCCAGGCCCATCCTCCAAATCACCCTCTCCGGAGGCGGCAACGGAAAAGTGCCCCAACATATTTACAATCCCACATGTTCGTGGGTGCCCTGCAAGTTCTCAGGCATGTCCATGAAGAGTTCCTCATGCAACGGTAGCAAAGGGTCCCTATGGGGACTACTTGCCGGCAATGGCCGGGTCAATCACGGTGCCAATCAGGTTAAACTTCGATTTGATTAGTCTTATCATTCATTCAAACACTTATGTACACAGTCAACAAGTTGCACCCCTAAATGTCAGTCTCTCTATACCTAAGCGGGGGTCGGCCTAGGTTGGAATGCGTGGACCTTCGGGGCCCAATGTCAGTGGTGATAGGCAGTGGGTCAGAGGAAACAGCTGGTTTCCCTCCCCAGCTATCGTGTGGGGCAGGCGGAGACATAGAGGGGCTGGGTACAGGTGCATCCCTGGGCACTGGCTCATTGGCGGCTACTTCCATCTCTTTTTCCTCCACGGGTTGTGGGAACAGTATCACTGGAAGAATCACTGCGCCGTTCTGCGTAGGCCAATCTGCCGGGAAATCGCCCATCATGGTGTGGATTACCTCTTTTCCTTTCTCCCCAGCCGGTCTGGGGCCCGGAACTTCAGTTGCCACCCTCAACGGCGGTGGGCACCTCTTCAGGTGGTCAATGGAAACCGTGGCTGAAGTCTTCCCCTGGTCGTGGCTGATCTGGTAGGCCTTCCCATTCTCCCACTCAGTGGGTTGTATAAGGGTGGCTTTACATGCTGCGATATCCGGCCCGATATCGCTAGCATGACACCAGCCCCCATCGTTTGTGCGCGACGGGCATATCGCTGCCTGTCGCGCACAAAATCGTGCACCCCCGTCACACATACCTGTCCTTCGACGTCGCTGGGACCGGTGAACCGCCTCCTTTCCAAGGGGGTGGTCCGTTTGGCGTCACAGTGACGTCACTAAGTGGCCGCCCAATGTAAGCGGAGGGGCGGAGATGAGCGGGACGTAACATCCCGCCCACCTCCTTCCTTCCGCATTGTGACCGGAGGCAGGTAAGGAGATGATCCTCGTTCCTGCGGCGTCACACGTAGCAATGTGTGCTGCCGCAGGGACGAGGATCAACTTCGCCCCAGCGACAGCAGCAATAACTGGCAGCGGACCCCCATGTCAACGAGGAGCGATTTTGGACGTTTTTGCAACGATCCAAAATCGCTCCCAGGAGTCACACGCTACGACATCGCTACAGCGGCCGGATGTGCGTCACAAAATCCGTGACCCCAACGAGATCGCTGTAGTGAAATCGTAGCGTGTAAAGCCCGCTTAACATATGGGGTCCTCTCCCATTGGTCATCCAGCTTATGAGTTCTTCTTTTTCGCTTCAGCACTACATCTCCAGGCTGAATGGGACCTGCGGGAGCCTTCCTGTTGAAGCACTGTTCTTGCTGTCCCCGACTCCGGCACAAGTTCTTTTCTACGTATTCTTGGACCTGTCGGTACTGCGCCCTCCGCCGGGTGTCCCATCCAGCGGTCGAAGGGAGGGCTTCTTGGGCTTCCAAACCCATTTCTAGGTCCACTGGCAGCCGACCGGGCTGAGCCCTCATCAGGTACGCCGGCGTGCATTTGGTAGAGCTGGAAGGGATGTTATTGTACATATCGACCTGGTCGGGCAGTCTTTCTGGTCACAGGTTCCGTTCTTCTAGCAGTAATGTCTTGAGGAGACCCAGGACCAGATGGTTCATGTTTTCACACATGCCATTGGTCTTTGCATGGTAGGGCGTGGTCCGAATTTTCTTGCAGCCGTACAACTGGCAGAATTCTTGAAACACCTCCGCTTCAAAAGCCGGGCCCCGGTCGGTAAGCACACTCTCCGGGTACCCATGCGGTCGGCAGAAATAGGCCTGGAATGCTCTAGCGGCGGTATGGCCGGTCAGGTTCTTGATGGGGCCAACCACCATAAATCTTAAATAGTGGTCTACAATGGTCAGAGCGTAGGTGTACCCACTTCGGCTAAGGGTGAGCTTCACGTGGTCGAGGGCGTCCAGCTCCAGCGGCTGATGAGTAATGATTGGGCACAAAGGGGCCTTCTGACTGGCCTCGTCCCTTCTTCTCAGTGCACAGGGACCACATTCTCGGCACCAGGTCTCCACAGACTCCCGCATCCCACTCCAATAGAATCGCTCCATCAACAGTATCTCCAGCTTCTTCCACCCAAAGTGCCCGGCACCGTCATGGTATGCCTGCAGAACAGTGGGCACGTTAGTCTGGGGAACCACCAGCTGGCGAACCTTCTCATGGGTCTACGGGTTGAACAATTCCCGATACAGCTTCCCCTGGTGCAGGTACAGCCGGGCTCGTTCCCTCCACAGTCGTTGGGCCTCGGCGGGGGCGGCAGGGTCTTGTTCCACCAGGGTCTTGACCAAGCGAACAGCAGGTGCCTGGTCCTGGGCTTCTTGCCACCCTTGGCTGGGCAGCAGGTCTAAGTTCACTTGTTGTTGCTGAACATGCAGCTTCTCGTCTGGCGGCTGGTGGAACGCAGGCAACTCGATTTCTTCGAGGTCATCATCGTCCGGCCCCTCTCCCAACAGGTGGGCATCCGGGAGAGTGCGTCTGCGTTAGCATTTTTACGGCCGACTCGGGACTTGATGGTGAAGTCATAGTTAGCCAACCTGGTCACCCACCGCTGCTCCAGTGCGCCCAGCTTAGCTGTATCCAGATGGGTTAGCGGGTTATTGTCTGTATAAGCAATGAACTTGGCTGCCGCTAGGTAATGGCGGAATCACTCGATAATGGCCCACATCAGTGCTAAGAGCTCAAGCTTGAAAGAGCTGTAGTTCTCGGGGTTCCTTTCCATAGGTCGGAGTTTCCGGCTAGCATAAGCGATCACCTTCTCTCTTCCATCCTGGACCTGGGATAAGACTGCTCCCAAGCCTACATTACTGGCATTGGTGTAGAGGATGAATGGGAGACTGTAGTCGGGGTACGCCAGGATTTCTTCCCCGGTCAGGGCCGTCTTCAGCTGGCGGAAGGACTCTTCATGCTTTTCTTCCCACGCCAACAGGGTTCCAGGGGACCTGCCACCCTTGGTCTGTCCCACGATGAGGTCCTGCATGGGGGCGGCAATCTTCGTGTATCCCTTAATGAAGCGGTGGTAGTAGCCCACCAGACCCAGGAACTGTCTCACCTCTCTTACCGTGGTCGGCCTCGGCCAGTCTTGAATGGCAGTGATCTTTTCGGGATCTGGAGCGACGCCTTCCGCGCCCACCACCTGTCCGAGGTACTGCACCCTGGGCTTCAATAGATGGCACTTGGAGGGCTTCAATTTCATCCCGTACTTGGCAAGGGACGCGAACACCTCAGCCAGATGCTCCAGGTGGGCTTCATACATCTGACAGTATACAATTACATTGTCCAGGTACAGCAAGACGGTCTCAAAATTCAGATGTCCCAGACAGCATTCCATCAACCGTTGGAAGGTCCCAGGGGCGTTGCACAGCCCGAACGGCATGCTGTTGAACTCACAGAGTCCCATGGGTGTAGCGAAGGCAGTCTTCTCACGGTCTTCGGGCGCCACGGCCACCTGCCAGTATCCACTGGTGAGGTCCAGGGTAGAGAAGTAGTTAGCGGTTCTCAACGCAGCCAGGGACTCTTCAATATGGGGCAGAGGATAGGCATCTTTATGCATTATCTGGTTAATCTTACGGTAATCCACACACATCCTCATGGTGCCATCCTTCTTCTTTACCAGCTCCAGCGGGGCGGCCCAGGGACTACAGCTATCCCGAATAACCCCCGCCTCATTCATGTTCCTCAACATGTTTTTGGTGCATTGGTAGTGTGTGGGTGGGATAGGTCTGTATCTCTCTTTAATGGGGGGATGCTCGCCGGTGGGAATGTGATGTTGGACCCCTTTAATCCGCCCAAAATCTAATGAATGTTTGCTGAAAACCTGCTCGTACTCCTGTACCACCCTGTATATCCCTTCTTTGTGATGTCTGGGGGCATCATCAGTGCCTTCATGTAACTCTTGACACCACTCCTCTAAACACCCCGGGGATGGGTGGTGACTGGCAGAAGGCAGTGAGGTCGGGGGAGCGGCCTCCTGGATGGTGTGGGGATCTAGAGTAAGCAGCTTGGCAAGGGTAGTGTACCGGGGAAGCCTAACCTCCTCCTCCCTGCAGTTTAACACCCTTACGGGCACTCTCCCTTTCTTGACATCTACCACCCCTCGGGCGGCCATTACTGTGGGCCAGTGTTCGGAGGGCATGGGCTCTACCATGGCTGGGTAATCACGCCCCTGGGGGCCTACTGCTGCCCTGCACCAAATCATCATTTCACTCCGGGGAGGCACGATGAAAGGGGCCGCATCCATCACTCTCACTCCCCCAATCTCCCCTCCTGTTGAGTTCACTTGCTGCCGATACATCAAGGCCCTGATCTCACGCTGCACAGCCCTCTGTCGGCCTCCTGCTGTGGTGGCGGCCAGCTGCCGCAGTAGGGTCAGCACTAGTGATGAGCGAGTACTAAAAAGCTCGGGTGCTCAAGGCTCGGGCCGAGCATCCCAAGATACTCGTGTACTCGGCCCGAGCACCGAGCCCCATGTTATCCTATGGGAGACCCGAGTATTTTTCTGAAATGACCCCCGGCAGCATGTAGAAACCCTAAAAATGGCACAAAAGTCTCAGAAGAGTGCTCAAATGACATGGCAACAGCATGGGGAAGACCCCTTGAAGCATTTATCACTCAAAAGTCACAGCTGTGAACAATTTTGTCCGCGTTTTACGCCATTTTTAAGGACTCACCAGAAAACCTTCCAAAATGACACCAAAATGAATTTTCATGGCGGAAATGTTAAGGGCACATACCCAATAGTGAGATAGAGCTGGTGTATGTTACTTTTTGAGATTAATACATGAAAGATTTTACGTAAAACATTGTGTGGCACTCCGATGTCCAAAACGCACGTTTTGTGCTTTTTACTAGCGATGTCGGTCATTTTTTTTTTCATTCTATCTCCCGTCGGTCGGTCTCGCTCTGTCGGTCTCTCTCTGTCTTGTCTGTCCCCCCTCTAACAGTCTGTCGGTCATTCTCCCCCCTCTCTCTTACTTACCGTTCCCCGATCACTGCCGCGGCGCTGCACAGCTGTGTTCACTAAACTCCGGTGGCTTTTCCTCTTTTGAAAAAGCCGGAGATTAAACAATCTCGTATTCCCTGCTTTCCTGCTTTTCGGCGCCTATGATTGGTTGCAGTGAGACACGCCCCCACGCTGAGTGACAGGTGTCTCACTGCACCCAAACACAGCAGCCGGTGTGTGTGTGTATACTGTGCAGTGAAATAAATAATTAAATAATTAAAAAAAACGGCGTGCGGTCCCCCCAATTTTAATACCAGCCAGATAAAGCCATACGGCTGAAGGCTGGTATTCTCAGGATGGGGAGCTCCACGTTATGGGGAGCCCCCCAGCCTAACAATATCAGTCAGCAGCCGCCCAGAATTGCCGCATACATTAGATGCGACAGTTCTGGGGCTGTACCCGGCTCTTCCCGATTTACCCTAGTGCTTTGGCAAATCGGGGTAATAAGGAGTTAATGGCAGCCCATAGCTGCCACTAAATCCTAGATTAATCATATCAGGCGTCTCCCCGAGATTCCTTCCATGATTAATCTGTAAATTACAGTTAAAAAACACACACACCCGAAAAATCCTTTATTAGAAATAAAAAACACTAACAAAGTCCCTCATCACCAATTTATTAACCCCGACAAACCCTCTATGTCCGGCGTAATCCACGGACCTCCAGCGTCGCGTCCAGCTGTGCTGCATGAAGGTGACAGGAGCTGTAGAATACACCGCCGCTCCGGTCAGCTTCACACAGCAACTGAGGTGAGTATAGCGATCTGCTAACTGATATTGTTAGGGTTGGGGGCTCCCCATAACGTGGGGCTCCCCATCCTGAGAATACCAGCCTTCAGCCGTATGGCTTTATCTGGCTGGTATTAAAATTGGGGGGACCGCACGCCGTTTTTTTTAATTATTTATTTATTTTACTGCACAGTATAGACACGCCCGCTGCTGTGATTGGGTGCAGTGAGACACCTGTCACTCAGCGTGGGGGCGTGTCTCACTGCAACCAATCATAGGCGCCTGTGGGCGTGGAAAGCATGGAATATGAGATGGCTGTGTGCAGAGCACAGCGCGCCCGCCGGTATAAAGGCTCGGTCACGCTGTGCAGGCCGGCCAATCACTGCAATTCCACAACTAACAGGGCTGTGGCATTGCAGTGGTCTGCCAGCCAATCCCTGCATGAGGGCTGGCTCTCAAAAGAGCGCCAACATGCAGGGATGAAGACCACGAGTACAGCAGGAGTATCGCGAAATTACTCGGTACCCGCCGAGTAGCCCGAGTACAGTGATACTCGTGCGAGTACCGAGTAGTAACAAGCATACTCGCTCATCACTAGTCAGCACCTCACTCATGCAATGCTCCATCACATTAGTTCCTAGCACTACCTTCGGGTTGTGGTCGCTGGGTTCATACATTATCACAATCATTCCCTGATGCTGCAGCTCAGCCCGTCCTACGGTCATGGCCACTTGTTTGTACCCCACCTGGGTCAAGGGGAGTCTATCAGCTGCAATCAGTGTCATGCTACCATCTGGAGGGGCAAGTTCATCATCCCCCCAATACCGCTGATACAGTGTGTATGGTATCGTGGTTACCTGGGATCCAGTGTCCAGGAGCGCCATCAGCGGGATGCCGTCTATTGCCAGAGGGATGATGGGACGGGCTCCGATGTACCGGTCCCGCCAGTCTGGGGGGCCACTGAGTTCTACTCCTGAGGATTGGCCCTTGGCCCCAGGGGTTGCTCATTTAACGGACACCGTCGGGAGTAGTGGCCGGGCTTGCTGCACCTGTAACAAATTGGAGGCCCATACCGTGAGTCATTGGCCCTTCTCCGCTGCATCCAGGGGACGTCCTCCGGGCTGTCGGCGAGCTGCATCCTCCCCGGGGGTTTGGATCTCGTCGGAGGCTGGAGTGCGGCGAGGATCTTGGCGAGGTCTCCATCCATGCGACGGACCTGGGCAGCCAGCTCCTCCATAATTCCGCCAGGGGCTGCAGGGGCCGAGGGAGCTGGGAGAGGAGGGGCTACCAAGATGGGATCCGTCTCAGCTGGCCATGGGGCCGATTCAGGGATGTCGGACGCTGGGGAGCTTTGATGGCCCGTTCTTTCAGCACGGCAAAGTCCACATTAGGGTGTTCTAGGGCCCACAGCCGGAGCTGCTTACGGTCCTCCGGGGATCCCATCCCCTGCATGAACTGCTCGACCAACATTTTGTTGCTGTCCGCATCATTAATGGTATCCACCCGCTTCAGTGTACGGAGGGAAGTTTGCAGGCGCAAAGGCATAGTCTCTAATACTATCTGCAGGCCGCTGGCGACATTGATAGAACTGCATCCGCAGCTCGGCTTCGGTGCGGGTCTCGAAGGCAATCTGTAGCTTTTCAAAGATAGTGGCCACGGAGGACCGGTCCCCCTCGGTCCAGGTCTCCATCTCCTGCTCAGCCGCGCCGGTTAGCTGCCCAGCACTACCGCTGCATGTTGCTTGTCGGTCAGGGGATACAGTTCAAGGACCGGGTTAGGTTTCTTCCGGAAGACCTGTAAAGCGTCAGGTTTCCCGTCGTACTGCGGCAGCCAGGTAGCTCCGGGCACATAGGGCAAGGAGAACGGCATCACCTGAGCAATGGCGGGGGCCACAGCCTCCCCTGCTCGTGCGGCCGGAGCACGGGCGGGCCCATTTCCGTCCACGGGTGCCGCTGCGGCTACGACCGCCGCTCCTCCAGCGGCTCCATCGGGCGCAGACATCTTGTTACCACCCCCCCTTGGTCTTTTCTCAGCACCTCCTCTTCAGGGGCGGGGCTTCGGCTTTCGCGCCTCCACTGCTCGAGAAGACGCTCAAGCGGGAAAATCTTCATGCCCAAATGGCGGATTCTGAAATTTTTCGGCCGGACACCGCCGGCGGGGTACAAGGCGCACTTCTACCAGCCGGTAGAACGGTAAGATCCTGTTCGTGACGCCAAGTTGTCGCGGGCGGGGAAGGATGCCGCTGCGCTGCGCTCGCTAACGCTTGGGTCCGGCGCTGCTGTGATGGCTGCTCAGTAGCTCGAGTGGTGGGCCGGATCCGGGGACTCGAGCGGCGCTCCTCGCCCGTGAGTGAAAGGGGGTAGTTTGGTTTGGGGGTTTGGTCCGTGACGCCACCCACGGGTTGTGGTGAAGTTGGACACCACCGCTGCTGGTGATGGGGATCCCGGGAGCGATGGCAGGGAGCAGCTGGGATGTTGTTTCCCCCCCTCCGTGGGTAGGGGTTGGTGGTCCCGATGCCCGGTGAGGTGACGAGGAGGCAGGGTTGGCAAGGTGCAGGGTCGCCTGGACTGCGCAGCGCGATGCCGGACGGCACGGTTGTACTCACTCAGCCACAAATGTACATAAAGTCTCTGGTAAACCAAACGGCTGGATGGACGGGTCCCGCAGCCGGCTGCTATGACTTCTCCCGGACTGTTGGTGGTGGCTGCCTTTCCCTGCACCTTTGTGTATGTTCGGTCCCGATGGATTCCCACCGGTAACCCGCTACCCAGCGTGTATATGTGCCGGAGGAGCCCTTTTGCCTGCAGGCTCTGGCCCTTGGAACTCTAGCTGTGGCGGTAGCTGTATTTCCTTTTGCTGGTCGGACAGTTGCCTTCAATCGGGTCTCGGCTGTTAGGAAACCCCTGGGGTTCCGGTCACTGACGGATTTGACCTCTAATGGCGACTCCAAGCCTGGTCGGGGTCCGCAGGCCCTGTCTGTGTGTGCTGGCTTCACTTCGGTACCGGCAGACCACCGCCCGTCCCCGGTCCTACGGTTCCGCGTTGATCTGCCTCTCCTGCAGACGGCCACCACCGTCTGCCAACCTTGCTCTTAGTGCCCGGGCCACACACCTGGACACCGTCAGTTTACTCCTCCACTGCTACTTTACTCCTTTCACTTGCACTTCCCTAACTGATCTCTACTTCTCACTCACTGATCTGACTTCCTTTTCCCACCTCCAGGACTGGGAACTCCTCAGTGGGTGAGGTCAACCACCTGGCTCCACCCCACCTGGTGTGGACATCAGCCCCTGGAGGGAGGCAACAAGGATTTTGTGTCTGGCTGATGTGCCTGTCTCGAGGTGGGGGTGTGTGTTGTAGTACCTGTGACGACCTGGCTAGTCCAGGGCGCCACACAAGAATTTTCAGAGTTGTTCTGAAACCACTCCTTTGTCATTTCAGTTGTGTGCTTAGGGTCATTGTCTTGTTGGAAGGTAAACCTTCGGCCAAGTCTGAGGTCCAGAGGACTCTGGAAGAAGTTTTCTTCCAGGATATCTCTGTACTTGGCTGTATTCATCTTTCCTTCTATTGCAACCAGTCGTCCTGTCCCTGCAGCTGAAAAACACCCCATACCATGATGCTGCCACCACCATGTTTCCCTTGTTGGGATTGTATTGGGAAGGTGATGAGCAGTGTCTGGTTTTCTCCACACATACAGCTTAGAATTATTACCAAAAAGCTCTATCTTCATCTCATCAGCCCAAAGAATCTTATTTCTCATAGTCTGGGAGTCCTTCATGTGTTTTTTTTTCAAACTCTATGCAGGCTTTCATATGTCTTGCACTGAGGAGAGGCATCCATTGGGCCACTCTTCCATAAAGGCCCAACTGGTAGAGAGCTGCAGTGATAGGAGAAAGTTCAACTATCTCCCTACTGCATCTCTGGAGCTAAAAAAAAAACAAAGAGAAAAAATGTATGAAAAATACCCTGAATAATAATGAACAAAATGCAAGTGCTTAATTAATAACAGGGTACTTAAAAATATACATTTTTGCAAAAAGGTAAGAAGCCATCCCACCTCGTCAAGGTGTACCCATCTGGGACGGTCCCTAACCAATTAAAGTTAAAACCATTATATATATACCTGACATGTGTATATCAAAACTCTAATGTGAATGGTAACAGCTGGACGGCCAGGTCTAGGAAGAGTTCTGCTGGTCCCAAACTTCTTCCATTTAAGGATTATGGAGGCCACTGTGGTCTTAGGAACTTTGAGTACTGAAAAAATTCTTTTGTAACCATGGTCAGATCTGTGCCTTGCCTCAATTGTGTCTCTGAGCTCCTTGGGCAGTTCATTTGACCTCATGATTCTCATTTGGCCTGATATGCACTGTGAAGTGTGAGGCCTTATATAGACAGATGTGTGCCTTTCCTAATCAAGTCCTATCAGTTTAATTAAACACAGCTGGACACCAATGAAGCAGTAGCCATCTCAAGAAGAATCACAAGGAAATGGACAGTTTGTGACTTAACGATGAGTGTCTTAGCAAAGGGTCTGAATACTTATGACCATGTGATCTTTCAGTTTTTCTGGTTTAATAAATTTGCAAACATTTCTACATTTCTGTTTTTTTCAGACAAGATGTGGTGCAGAGTGAACATTAATCAGAAAAAAAATGAACTTTTTTGAATTTACCAAATGGCTGCAAAGAAACAAAGAGTGAAAAATTTAGAGGGGTCTGAATACTTTCCGTACCCACTGTATATGCAGATGTGATTGAACCATTACACAGAAGAATCTGTGAATCATTTAAACCACCAACTCAACCTGAGTGCACAGAAAGAGCAGGTATTTAATTGAATAAAATACAAAGTTAAACGAAGTTCTTTCCACAAAACTCTGTTAACTTGTTCAGCTCATTCTGCTGTTTGATAGCTGCAGTTGTTACCAACATCTGGTGAGAATTTCATGTCAATAGCACCTTTAACCCCTTCATGACCTAGGACATAACGGTATGTCCTAAATCATGAAGGGGTGATCACCGCCGGCTGCTGTGGTGAGCCAGCAGCGATCCACACACATGTGTGCTGATTTGAACAGCAGACATGTGTGCCTTGCAAGCGCAGGTAGATCGCAGATCCACCCACACCTTTTAACCCCTTATATCTCGCTGTCAAATCGTGACAGCGGAATTTAAATCGTTGCAGTGATGAGTGCGCCTATCACCGCTGACATCGGGGGCCCCGTGATACAATCATGGTGAGCCATTGGTTGCCATGGTAGGGACGGGTCATGTGATGACTCCTGTCACTATCATGACGTAGTTCCTGTTACAGCTGGCAGAGCAATGGCTATAACAAGAATGCAGAATTTCTGGTGTTCAGAGCTGTGCTGCTCTAATCAGCAGAAATGAAAGAGCGATCAGACTTTTAATTCTTATAGTCCCCTAAGGGGACTAGTAAATTTAAAAAAAGAGTGAAAAAATAAAAAATATATACATATTTAGTATCACCGCGTTCAGCAATGCCCAAGCTATCAAAATATAAAACCAATTAATCTGATAGGTAAACGGCGTAGAGGCAAAATATTCCAAACGCTAAAATGAAGTTTTTTTGTCATCCCAAATTTTGCACAAAAATCAATACTATTTGATCAAAACATAGCATCTGCGCAAAAATGATACCATTAAAAATGTCAGCTCAAGATGCAAAAAAATAAGCCATTATTGAGCCCCATATCCTGAAAAGTGAGAATGCCACGGGTCTCAAAAATGGCGCAAAAAATGTGCCACATTTTTGGCAAACCTCTGAACTTTTTTTATGCCTTTAGTTAAAAGTAAACCTCTACATGTTTGGCGTCCACAAACTCATACTGACCTGAGGTATCACACTGACACATCAGTTCTGCCATATAGTGAACACAATGAATAAAATACTACAAAAACAATAGTACTTTTTTTGCAATTTTTCTGCACTCGGAATTTTTTTGCCCTTTTCCAGTACACTATATTAGTAAAATGTATGGTTTCATTTAAAAGTACAACTTGTCTCACAAAAAGCAAGACCTCATATGGCATGATTAGCAGAAAAATAAAAAAAAGTTACGGCTTTCGGAAGAAGGAGAGCAAAAAAGAAAAAAAAAAAACCCAGAAAATCGCCTGGGGGTGAAGGGGTTAAAAATATATTTACTTAAAATGTTTTTGACTTGTTGAATTGCTTATTTGACTTGCTGTAAATGGCAGTGTTTAATTTGGATTTAATAAACTTTTTTCTTTTACAGATGGAATGTATCAATGCAATTAAAAAATAAGGCAATAAAAATTGTTTCTTCATAGTTTCTATGTGTGTGCAAATAAGGTGGCTAACTATTCAATTACTTTTTGCTTCTGTTATTCATTTGATATTCATTTCTATCCATTTTTAGTCATATAAGAAAATTGGATTCATATTTTCAGCTTTAATTGATAAAGGAGGTGAAGCACCTAATTATCCTTTCCAGTTCTTTAATCATATTCATTAATGCTAGACCTAAATTAAATTTCCTCCGTCAGTATTTGGAATCCTTGCAAATGTTGCTCCGTCTGTGCAGTCTGACAAATACACTTCTCAACATAGAATTTCTAAGATCAAGAAAAAAAAGTTATGGAATTGTGAAAATTACGGAATCTATAGAAATGTTAATAGTATGGAAATGCTAAAAAAAAAGAAGATTTTCAAACATCTAGATTCATTCAATATCGAGTATAAGCGTCACATACAGATGAATGTCTCTATCGCAAAATAGGGAAATGACTTGTCACAATAGCAATCATGGTTCAATTCAGTAGCAAGTAACTGACTAAAATAAAAATTTTAAGAGTGCCCCCACATAGACAGATTTCAGAGTTCCCCCACAAAGCCAAAATTGTAAGACTACTGCCATACAGACTGCTTTCACAGTTCCCCCACAGAGCCAACATTTCAGCGGAAAATTAGCAAACAAAATTACCCAGAATGTCCTGTTACCTGTGTGCACTAAAAAAGGTGTTTATTGGGGCGCATAGGAGGCACAGATCAACCAGGTCCTGTCCCTGCAGCTCCACCACCACTAGTAGCAGCACCAAGGCCAAGTCCACATCACCTATTTGATGCTCTCTTCATTTATTATGTATTACATGGCCTAAATACAGAGAGAATGCCCAGCAGATTATTATACTGCCTGTTTTCACAGTTCGACCACAGAAACAAATTTTCAGTTCAAGTAGCGTACACTATAGCTGCTGCAGTTAAAAAGCTTGTAATTTTAAGAGTGCCCCCACAGAGCCAAAATTGAAATAGTTACCCCACAGAGCAACAATGTTAAAAATGCCTATAAAGAGCCCACACACAGCTCGCAGAACTAAAATAGCATAGAATTAAAAAATATATATCTTGAACCAGGAGGTTCAAGTGAAGGAGGAGGTTGAATAGGAGGTGGAGGTGAACGTTTCAGTGTAGATAGAAGAGGTGGCGGAAAAGGAGGTGTGATGCCCCTGGACTATCGGGTCGTCACAGGGTATTGCACAATCTGCCCTCCCGTGCAGTATCCATCTCCTTCTTGGTTTAGGGTGTCCGCGGAGAACGGAGCCTTCAAGATCTGTTCCTACCCACTCCAAAATCGGGGTGCTAGCGCAACGAGGGGGATAAGACTTTCCAATCCAAAACGGTCCAGAAAATCCCAAGCGTGAGCCCTGAGAGCAAGCTCCCACACTTATCCATAGTGGGGAGCGGGACCCAGCAAGTTTCACACTACCGGGACCACCAAAGAAGTAAACTTAGTGCCAGGAGGCAGGTCACAGATCTTCAGGCAGCAGCATTGGGGACGGGACCCAAACTAAGCTCCTCTCAGTGGCAGCGATGTCCAGAGACTTGTTTGACCAGTTGTTGGTGTCTGCTTAATGGACTGAGTGAGTACCACAGTGATCCCCTTGCATCCAATGGCTTTCCCCCCTCAACCACTGAGTCCCGGGGCATTCCCCCCCTACCTGTGGAGGGTCACAACACCTGGTTGCCCCCGTCATCACCCCGGGTACTCCCCAACGGCAGCGGCGGTATTCACCCCAGTTACCGCGCACCACGGTTGGTGTCACAAACTCTATAATACCCCTTGCAAATAACCCGCTTCATTTGAGTGGCCGCACGACCCCAGGGTCCGGAGACCCTAGAGCCACTGCAAAACCGGATCTGAGTAGCTCGGCTGCTGGCACGAGGGCGGCACAGAGGTAGCCAACATTTTTTTTCCCCAGAGGCGCCAAAACAATGGAAATAGGAAATATAATGTAGGAACTGCGGTGGAGTATTATAATGGCTTGTACACTTCTCTAGTCAGCCAAAGCCATCCAACTTAAAACAGCCTCTTCTTGTTCTGACCTCACAATTCATGCAGTTGTACTGTGGACTTATAAATTATGCACAATGTCCTGCCACCTACATGCACCAGTTTTGGCTGTTTGGGTGCATAGCAGGTAGTGATGAGCGATCCCGATCTGTAAAGATCGGGGATCGTACTGATCACATAGTGATCATGTACACAATCCCAATCCTGAGCTTTACTGGGAAGTTCATGTTACAGATTAGGTCTAGATCGGGTCCAGGAGTGTAAAAAAAGAACATTATTAAAAAATATTAGGATCATACTTACAGGTCACGCAATGCGTCCTGCAGTCTCTGTCTTCCGGCCGCTTCTGCTTCCGCATCCATCCGTTCATTGCTTCCCCCCACGGTAATCACCTCTAACTAAAAGGACCTTCCGTGACGTCATAGCCATGTGACCAATCACGTGTGAATGTTGTATTACCTCATTGACTACAGACTGGTCACATGACTATGACGTCATCAAAGGTCCTGGTAACTAAACTTTCATTGTCACTGTACGAGTGTCGCATTACATCACAATGGACAATCTCCCGACAGGAGCGAGTTAACTGCATGTATTTCCATGTAGCTGATGCACTCCTGTCCTGAGAGAATCAGGTGCGGGGTGATGCAAAGCGAGACTGCACGAATCATACCCTCACTCTCCGCCTGCTTCTTGCTCTGTACAGAGCAATGTAGGAGAGCTGACAATGCTCTCTGCTTCTCACTGTGTATAGACTGTGTCTGTGCACAGTGATGAAGAAGAGCTGACATGGCTCTCCCTGTGGATTCCATTGGACTAAGGATTGTTTTTATAATAAAGACTAGCTGTACTACCCGGCTTCGCCCGGGTTAATAACTGTTGTTAACAAAATAGAATGTATTAACAAAAAATTATTCTGCACACAAAAACCACAAAACAAATAGATACTAAGCTAATAGAAGCATTTCACAACATATATTTCAACACCACAGATATTCCACACAGATTTAACTAAATTGGCCAAGTAATGTGCTCTGTCAGTCTCTTTCCAGGTCAGTCTCTTTCCAGGTCAGTCTCTTTCCAAGTCTGTCTCTTTCCAGGTCTGTCTCTTTCCAGGTCTGTCTCTTTCCAGGTCTGTCTCCTTCCAGGTCTGTCTCCTTCCAGGTCTGTGTCTGTCTGTCTCTTTCACCGTCTGTCTCTGTCTGTCTCTTTCCCTGTCTGTCTCTATCTCTCTGTCTCTTTTCCTGTCTGTCTCTCTGTCTGTCTCTCTCTATCCGTCTCCCCACCGACATCTTATTACCTCACATATATGCTTCTTATATTATGAATGTCTTTTGTTCCTTTAGCAACCAATCACAGCTCCTACTAATAACCTGCAGTTCCAGGCTCCATTTACTTTAATGGAGGCATGTTTTTGGGAGAGTAACTGTAAAGTGCGGGGTTACATTTTCCTGTCAAAACATAGTCTACGATGTTCCCTGGGCCACATGAGGTGTCTGTGCAAAATTTCATGATTTAAATGCGATGGTGTGGATACACTTTTCGTTTCACTTTTTCCCCATTATGTAGATAGGGGAAAAATTGACTGGTAAATTGGAATGTGCAGGGTTAAATTTTTGCCTAACAACATAGCCTATGACGCTCTCGGGGTCCAGACATGTGAGTGTGCAAAATTTTGTGGCTGTAAAATTTTTCTGTGTTGTTTCTTTTAAACTGTTTACTAGAAATTTATGGTGGCCACGTCTAATTTGGCATGCCACCATGAATTTCGGGCTTAGTACCATCTGAGAATACAAAGCTGTTATTAACCCCTTTATTACCCAGCGTGCCACCCAGCACCAGGGCCGCTGTACGAGCTGGGTAAAGCATCTAGAAATGGTGCTAAGAAAAAATATATCATTTCCAGAGGCGGCTATGGGCAGTGAAGAATCCCAGCCCCCAGCTGCCTGGCTTTTCCTGACTGGCAATCAAAATACGGCAGGAGCCCACACATTTTTTTTAAATTATTTTTTAAAATAATTAAAAAAAAATAAATGGGGTTCCCTGTATTTTGATCACCAGTCAGGTAAAGCCATGCAGCTGGGGTTGGCAGGCCATAGCCTTCCGCTTTATCTGTGCTGAGAATCAAAAATACCGTGGAGCACTACATCATGCTTTTACATTATTAATTTACTAGCTGTACTACCCGGCTTCGCCTGGGTTAATAACTGTTGTTAACAAAATAGAATGTATTAACAAAACTTTATTCTGCACACAAAAACCACAAAACAGATAGAAATGTAATTATTAAAAGACAAAATCTAAACTAATAGAAGCATTTCACAACATATATTTCAACACCACAGATATTCCACACAGATTTAAGTAAATTGGCCAAGTAATGTGCTCCATCTGTCTCTTTCCAGGTCTGTCTCTTTCCAGGTCTGTCTCTTTCCAGGTCTATCTCTTTCCAGGTCTGCCTGTCTCTGTCTCTTTTTCTGTCTGTCTCTCTCTGTTTCTTTCCCCATCTGTCTCTTTTTAGGTCTGTCTCTTTCCCAGGTCTGTCTCTTTCCCCGTCTGTGTCCCCGTCTCTTTGTCTTTGTCTTTTCCTGTCTGTCTCTTTCATTGTCTGCCTGTCTTTGTCTGTCTCTTTCCTTGTCTGTCTCTATTTCTCTGTCTCTTTCCCCGTCTGTCTCTATCAAGGTCTATGTCTTTCCCCATCTATCTTTGTCTGTCTCTCTGGCTGTCTCCTTCCCTGTCTGCCTGTCTCTGTTACTGTCTGAATGTCTGTCTGTCTCTTTCTCCATCTGTTTCTTTCCCCATCTGTCTCTTTCCAGGTCTGTCTCTTTACAGGTCTGTCTCTATACAGGTCTGTCTCTGTCTGTCTCTTTCACCATCTGTCTCTGTCTGTTTCTTTCACCGTCTGTCTCTGTCTGTCTCTTTCACCGTCTGTCTCTGTCTGTCTCATTCACCGTCTGTCTCTGTCTGTCTCTTTCACCGTTTGTTTCTGTCTGTCTCTGTCTGTCTCTGTCTGTCTCTGTCTTTCTCTCTGTCTGTCTCTCTTTCTGTCTCTCTGTCTGTCTCTATCAGTCTCCCCTCCGACATCTTATTACCTCACATATAAGCTTCTTATACTATGAATGTCTTTTGTTCCTATAGCAACCAATCACAGCTCCTACTAATAACCTGTAGTTCCAGGCTCCATTTACTTTAATGGAGGCATGTTTTTTGGAGAGTAACTGTAAAGCGCGGGGTTACATTTTCTTGTCAAAACACAGTTTATGACGTTCCCTGGTTCACATGAGGTGTCTGTGGAAAATTTCGTGATTGTAAATGCGACGGTGCGGATACACTTTTCGTTTCACTTTTTCCCCCCATTATGTAGCTAGGGGCAAAATTAATCGGTAAACTGGAACGCACGGGGTTAAAATTTTGCCTCACAACATAGCCTAAGACGCTCTCGGAGTCCAGACATGTGAGTGTGCAAAATTATGCGGCTGTAGCTGCGACGGTGCAGATGCCAATCCCGGACATACACACATACATACACACATTCAGCTTATATATTAGACATATTGTGTACATTATATATATATATATATATATATATATATATATATACACAAATATATATATATATATTATATATATATATATATGTATATATATATATATATATAGCTCTGACAAATTAAGAGACCACTGCAACATTTCAGAGACAGACGTAGAAAGAGACAGATGGGGAAAGAAACAGAGAGATAGAGACAGACAAAAAAAGAGAAAGGCAGACGGGGAAAGAGACAGACCGGGGAAAGAGACAGACTGGGGAAAGAGACAGACCGGGGAAAGAGACAGACCGGGGAAAGAGACAGACGGAGCACATTACTTGGCCAATTTAGTTAAATCTGTGTGGAATATCTGTGGTGTTGAAATATATTTTGTAAAATGCTTCTATTAGCTTAGTTTTTGCCTGTTAATAAATACATTTCTATCTATTTGTTTTGTGGTTTTTGTGTTCAGAATAAATTTTTGTTAATACATTCTATTTTGTTAACAACAGTTATTAACCCGGGCGAAGCCGGGTAGTACAACTAGTATTCTATAAACTAGTATTTTCAGAAAGTAAATACAAAATTTAGTGCTTGGAAATTCGGAGACGTTGTCAGTAATTTATAGAATAAATGAACAATTTACATTGTACTCAAAAATATACCTAGAAAGTGAAAAATCAGAAAAACTGAAAATTTTGCAGTGGTCTCCCAATTTTTGCCAGAGCTGTATGTATGTATATATATATATATATATATATATATATATATATATATATGTGTGTATATATATATATATATATATATATATATATATATATATATACATATATATATATATATATATTGTACACAATATATAGTTGTATAAAAATAAATAAGTAATTTAAAAAAATGACGTAGCGCTCCGCGATAGTTTTGAATCTCAGCGCACATAACCAGACTAATGGCTGCCACCCCCATCTGCCTGGCTTTACCTTAGCTAGCAATCAAAATACAGGGAAGCCCATTTTCTTATTTTTTTAGTTATTTAAAATAATAATTTTATATTGCTAGCTAAGTGCTTGGTGTTACCTTCACTGGCAATGGAAAATCCAGGGAAAACTTTTTTTTTTTTTAAAGTTTTTTGCCAAAAAACTAAAAAAAAACAAAAAAAAACCGTGGGCTTTGCCATATTTTTGTATGCTAGCCAGGTAAACATAAGGGCTGCCCCTAACTCCCTGTTGCCTATTTGTACCTGGCTGGGAACCAAAAATATGGAGAAGCCCTTTTTTTAATTATTTCATGACTTTCAACAACGTGGGCTTCGTCCAATTTTTGTATCCATCCAGGTAAAACTAGGCAGCTAGGGATTGGAATCCGCAGTGCAGGGTGGCCTGTTGTGAATATCATCAGAGATGGTGCTGTCCCTGATGAAGCCTACTGGCGATACGTGTGGGGCGTATCCCAGGGTCTCTACAGCTTGCAGCTGATACATGTAGACAGGTTACTACTGGTCTGTATGTTTGGTTGGGGCCACTTTGTATTTTCAGCCTCCTTCTATGCTTGAGATCCTTTTACCTTAGGAGGTTATGGGTTGTGGCTGGCTCCAACAGATATGCTGATTGCTCTTATTCTAGTTATAGTTGATTGTATGGAATTTTGTAAACTATGATGATTTTGCATGCTTATTGACCACAGCGAACATTCCATTTATAATACTGCTGTAATTTATGGAGAGACCCTGGTGTGGGTATATGTTTTTAAGTATGTTTTAATTGTTTATGCAATTCAATAAAATTCTATTTATTTATATGATAGTTGGGTGTGCTTCCCGGTTATGCAGTACTTTTTCTCTTCCCCTTCAGAGATGGTGCTGTTTCTGAGAGTGTTTCTGGGCTCCCTCTGGTGGCTAGTGCTGGTAGTGAGTCTGATTCTGCATCTGTTGCTCAGACAGGTGCAGGGGATGATTTTTTTTCCAGGAAGCCTATGGAATCCAGCCTGGGGGAAAAAAGGAAGGAAGTTTCTGTCTAGCCTTTGCCGGTGATAATTGTTTCTGCTCCATGAGAACATGTTTTGAATTTTGTCCTCCGGCTTTGAGGTTTTTGCCTTTCCCAGTAGGTTCTGTTTTTGCATTTTTTCTGGTCCTTTTTGGATTCTCCAGGAATGATTTCTGCAGCATTTTTCTTTGTTCCTTTGCATTGGTTTTGTTTCTATGTCATCCTGATCTGCAGCTATGCCTGATAAGTATTTTTGTTTTTTCCTTCTGAGATTTAATTAGTTCTCATGCACCTTTGTGTTTCTTGCATGTGAATAAGAGCTCTTAATGCACTTTGTTTGATGACGATTTATTCCCAGCAAGAAAGGGAGTTTTGCTCCCTGTCTGATCTAGAGTTTGTATTTTTTGTATCTCATGTATTTACACAAGAGTTCCTGATGTAGTGGGAGGAAAGATTGTGTGATCTTTTATAGTAATTTTTGATTATCAGGTGTTGGTATTTGTTTAGGGTTTTTACTGGCTGCAACCAGCAAATCTATCCTATCCTTTTGTATCTGGCTAGGAGGGCCTCACTTTGCTTAATCCTATACTTTCCATCTCTGCGTGTTTTTTTTTTTATATCACCGTTGTTATATGTTTGGGGCTTGTCTCTTTCCTTTGGGGCTATTCTGAGGCAAGTCAGGATTTCTCATTTCATCTTTGAGGTTAGTTAGTTCTCCAGCAGTGATGAGGATTCTAGGTTGGTTAGGAACGCTCCACTGCTATTTTGTCACGCTCCCCGGGTCCTCACCCCCGTTCCCCGGCTCACCTGCCACGCTCTCCGCTTCCCAGTCACCGGATTCCGTCCGTCCCAGGGCTCCGGGCCCCCGATCCCGGCGCCCGACAGCTTCCCTGGACCTGGCCGGCTCCCCTGCGTCCTCCTCGCAGCCTCCTTCCCTGGCTTCTGGCACCCGGGCGGCGCGCATGCGCATTAGGGCGCGCGCGCGGTCACTGACCCTTTCTTAAAGGGCCAGCGTCCATTAACAGGAAATGAGGTTGCACAGGTACAGGGTATATAGGGGGTCATTGTCCAAGGGGGCGGGGCCTGATCTTCGTGTTCCCTGAGCTAGGAGTCAGGTCTCTTGGTGTTTATGTGCCTGTACTCACCTATCTGTCTTTGTAGAGCCGTACCTGCCTCGCCATCCAGTCTGCCGTGTCCTGATCCCCGCACGCTGTCCGTCTGCCATCTGACAGTCCGTACCATCCCGGATCCCTGCGGTGACCCGTCATCTTGCTCCAGAGGTTCCGGACCCCGCCTGATATCACCTCGGCCTCCGAACCTGAGCTACGTCACCAAGACCACCTTCTGTGACTCCGTGGTCCCTGGGACTCCTCCGCTGCCTTCACTTGCACGGACTGTTCTACTGCCCATCAGTGCTTCAGCTGCCGGACTCCCTACCACCATCTCAGAGAGTTCGGTCCAGTGGATCCACCTCCTGGGTCTGCCCGACCGCCCGGCCGTGACAGTAAGATCAGGCCATGGATCCCGCTGCTGCACTAATGGCCCTGCAAGAGGAACTCCAACGCCAGCGTGAAGTCCAGACCCGCATGCTGCAATTCATGACCTCCGTGGACACCCGCCTGTACACATTACAAGCATCAATGACGCCTGCGGCACCCAGGTCCCCCGCCAGGCAAGCCATGGCTCCCGTACCAGTGGCAGCCTCTTCAGATGCTTCCCGACTCCGTTTGGCGTCACCTCCTCGGTATGCTGGAGATCCCAAGACCTGCAGGGGCTTCATAAACCAATGTTCCCTTCACTTCACGCAGCTGCCACATCTGTTCGCCTCCGACCAAGCCAAGGTCGCCTTTATAATGTCCCACCTAGAGGGCGAGGCGCTGGCGTGGATGAACCCCTTGTGGGAGAAGGAGGACCCCATGACCAAGGATCTTCAACAGTTCCTACAGGCCTTCCGCAGTACCTTTGACGAGCCAGGACGCGCCTCTGCCTCTGCTTCATCACTCCTCCGCCTACGTCAAGGGACACTGACGGTGGGTCAATACGCCATCCGTTTCCGCACTTTGGCTTCAGAACTCGGGTGGAATAATGAGGCCCTAACAGCCGCCTTCTGGGAAGGACTCTCGAGTCGCATCAAGGATGAGTTGGCGGGTCGGGACGTGCCCTCCACCCTAGATGCACTGATCGCCCTAGCAACTCGTGTGGACATACGGTTTCAGGAGCGCTCCAAAGAGCTATCTCGGGAGAGACGCCCGGTACGGCATTCTCCTCCTCCGCAGAAGTCCTCCGTTCCTCAGTCATCAACAGCTGGGATTCCCGTCCACGAGCCCATGCAGAACGACCGAGTGCGGCAGTCTGAACGACGTCGAGCAGAGCGGCTCGCCCAGGGCCTCTGCTTTTACTGTGGTGAGGACACCCACCTGCTACGCTCCTGTCCAGAGAGGCCGGGAAACTCCAAAGCCTAGGGTTGGTAGGAGAGGCCACCCTAGGTGCTGGGACTCTCTCAGACCCGGTTATGTGGACTGTGCAAGTGTCAACTGGAGAGACGCGGTTCACGGCTGAGGCCTATCTTGATTCCGGGGCAGCAGGCAATTTCATCCAGCAAGCCACCGTGGATAAATACCAGGTGCCTGTTATCCCACTCAACAAGCCCCTGGTGATTGCCTCTGTGGATGGGAGACCCCTTTCTGACACCATCTCCTGGACCACCAGGCCGGTTGAACTGCGCATCGGTGCTCTTCACACCGAGAACATCGTCTTCTACGTCCTTCCGCACATGTCCCATCAGATCCTGCTGGGCCTTCCATGGTTACGGACTCACGAACCATCAGTCAGCTGGGGCACTGGCGAAATCACCCGCTGGGGTGCTTCGTGTCATGAGAGATGCCTAAAATCCACACAACCCATCCGACGACCTCCGGTTCCTGAGAACCTACCGGGGCTGCCCTCGGCTTATTGGTCCTTTGCTGATGTCTTTGATAAAAAAGAATCCGAGGTACTGCCGCCACATCGCCCCTACGATTGTGCCATCGACCTGCTCCCTGGAACAACGCCACCACGAGGACGGATATATCCTTTGTCTCCAGCCGAAACAAGGGCTATGTCTACTTACATCTCAGAGAGCCTGGCTAGGGGATTCATTCGGAGATCCTCCTCTCCTGCTGGAGCAGGTTTCTTCTTTGTCAAGAAAAAAGAGGGCGATTTACGTCCCTGCATCGACTACCGGGGTCTGAATCAGATCACTGTTAAGAACAAGTACCCTCTGCCGCTCATCCCCGAATTGTTTGACCGGCTTAGAGGAGCCCGTCTGTTCACCAAGCTGGATCTTCGGGGTGCTTACAATCTGGTGCGCATCCGCTCTGGTGACGAATGGAAGACCGCGTTTAATACGCGCGATGGACATTATGAGTACTGCGTGATGCCCTTCGGCCTGTGTAACGCTCCTGCCGTCTTCCAAGAACTGGTGAACGACGTGTTCCGAGACCTCCTCTACACCTGTGTGGTAGTATATCTAGATGACATCCTTGTCTTCTCTCCGGACCTCCCAACCCACAGAGAGCACGTACAGCTGGTTCTACGACGACTAAGAGAGAACCGTCTGTACGCAAAGTATGAGAAGTGTGTCTTTGAGCAGTCTTCTCTCCCCTTTCTGGGGTACATCATCTCTGAGACTGGACTGCAGATGGATCCCAAGAAGGTCTCCGCCATTCTCAACTGGCCTCCCCCTTCTGGACTGAAGGCAATCCAACGCTTCCTGGGATTCGCCAACTACTACCGCCAATTCGTCCCTCACTTCTCTGCTCTGACTGCTCCACTTTCCGCTTTGACTAAGAAAGAGGCAAATCCAAAGGACTGGTCGCCTGCGGCCGACGCCGCGTTTGGCTCTTTGAAGCGGGCTTTTGCTTCCTCGCCTGTACTTCACCGTCCGGAGCTAAACCGCCAGTTCACCTTGGAGGTGGATGCCTCCTCCTCAGGAGCCGGAGCAGTGCTCATGCAGAAGTCCTCCTCCGGGAAGATGGTGACTTGCGGATTCTTCTCCAAGGGCTTCTCAGCGCCTGAACGCAACTATACCATCGGGGACCGAGAGCTCTTGGCAGTCAAACTGGCACTGGAGGAATGGCGCTACCTCCTGGAAGGTGCAGTGTATCCCGTGATCATCTACACGGACCACAAGAACCTAGAATACCTGCGGTCCGCTCAGCGACTGAACCCACGGCAAGCCAGGTGGTCCTTATTCTTTGCCAGGTTCGACTTTCAGCTTCACTTCCGACCCGCGGACAAGAATGTACGCGCTGATGCCTTGTCCAGGTCTTTCATGCCCATGGAGCAGGAGGAAGAGACTACCCAACCCATCATCTGTCCTAGCAACATCATTCCGGTGGCCCCTGTCACCCTAGCCCAGATACCGCCCGGGAAGACCTATGTCTCCGATACCGACAGGCAAAAAGTGTTACACTGGGGTCATGCCTCAAAAACAGCCGGGCATGCTGGTCAGAAGAGAACATGGGGTGCGATTGTACGCCATTACTGGTGGCCATCCCTTCGCACGGACGTCGCTGCTTTTGTCTCTGCCTGCTCCTCCTGTGCCAGGAACAAGACGCCCAAACACTTGCCCCATGGCCGTCTTCTGCCTTTACCGATACCCTCAGTCCCGTGGCAACACATAGCAATGGACTTTATTACGGACTTGCCATTATCCTCCGGGCACACAGTCATATGGGTCGTGGTTGATCGATTCTCCAAAATGGCCCACTTCGTTCCTATGGCCGGACTGCCCTCTGCTCAGGAACTCGCGGAAGCCTATATACATCACATCTTCCGCTTGCATGGCTTTCCATCCCACATAGTGTCCGACAGAGGAACTCAGTTCACCTCCCGCTTCTGGAGGGCTCTATGCAAACATCTGGGAGTGACTCTGGACTTTTCTTCTTCTTACCATCCTCAGTCTAACGGCCAAGTGGAGAGGGTCAATCAAATCGTGACCTCATACCTACGTCACTATGTCAACGCCCATCACGACGACTGGTCCTCGCTTCTGCCTTGGGCTGAATTCTCCCATAACCACCACGTCAGTGAGTCATCCTCCGAATCTCCCTTCCATGTTGTTTACGGACTCCAGCCCGCCGTCCCATTGCCTATATCCCCTTCCTCGGATGTCCCGGCTGCTGATACTGCAGTTCGTGACTTTGCTACCATTTGGGACTCTGTCAAGGCGTCCCTTGGGCGCGCTTCCCAGCGGATGAAGAAACACGCTGACAAGACACGTCTGGATCCTCCGTGTTTCTCTCCTGGAGATCTCGTCTGGCTTGCCTCCCAGTACGTCCGCCTGAAGATACCATCCTACAAGCTGGGTCCTCGCTACATCGGGCCGTTTAAAGTCCTCAACAAGATCAATGAGGTCTCCTACAAGCTACAGCTCCCGGCCACGATGAGGATACCCAACTCATTCCACGTCTCCCTGCTCAAGCCGGTTGTCCTTGGTCCCTTCTCCGCTGCTGCCAGTCCGGCCCCTCCACCTATTGCCGATGACGACATCTATGCGGTAAGGGATATCGTGGCCATGAAGACCGTACGAGGTCGACAGTTCTTCCTGGTGGACTGGGAAGGGTATGGTCCTGAGGATAGGTCCTGGGAGCCCAGGGAGAACGTGGGCACTCCTCTTATCCGTGCCTTCATGTCCCGGTTGCGGGGAGGGGGGCGTGGGGGGGGGGGTACTGTCACGCTCCCCGGGTCCTCACCCCCGTTCCCCGGCTCACCTGCCACGCTCTCCGCTTCCCAGTCACCGGATTCCGTCCGTCCCAGGGCTCCGGGCCCCCGATCCCGGCGCCCGACAGCTTCCCTGGACCTGGCCGGCTCCCCTGCGTCCTCCTCGCAGCCTCCTTCCCTGGCTTCTGGCACCCGGGCGGCGCGCATGCGCATTAGGGCGCGCGCGCGGTCACTGACCCTTTCTTAAAGGGCCAGCGTCCATTAACAGGAAATGAGGTTGCACAGGTACAGGGTATATAGGGGGTCATTGTCCAAGGGGGCGGGGCCTGATCTTCGTGTTCCCTGAGCTAGGAGTCAGGTCTCTTGGTGTTTATGTGCCTGTACTCACCTATCTGTCTTTGTAGAGCCGTACCTGCCTCGCCATCCAGTCTGCCGTGTCCTGATCCCCGCACGCTGTCCGTCTGCCATCTGACAGTCCGTACCATCCCGGATCCCTGCGGTGACCCGTCATCTTGCTCCAGAGGTTCCGGACCCCGCCTGATATCACCTCGGCCTCCGAACCTGAGCTACGTCACCAAGACCACCTTCTGTGACTCCGTGGTCCCTGGGACTCCTCCGCTGCCTTCACTTGCACGGACTGTTCTACTGCCCATCAGTGCTTCAGCTGCCGGACTCCCTACCACCATCTCAGAGAGTTCGGTCCAGTGGATCCACCTCCTGGGTCTGCCCGACCGCCCGGCCGTGACATATTTCTAGTTGTGTTCTTGTAGTTAGTGGATTGCAGCCAGCTAAGTTTCCAACTACTCTTGTGCATTATCTTCTATCTTTCTTATGGGTTTTTTTGCAAGATCGTTTGCGGTCTCCTGACCATAGAAGTGGCCCAAGCTTCCTGCCCCGCCCCCCCCCCCGCTGCGAATTGCGGTCCACAGCCGCACCAGAAAATATCGCTTTCGTAGAAGTGCCATCTTTTGGCGCTGTATCCAACTCTTCCAGCGGCCCTGGTGCCGGGTGGCATGCTGGGTGATAAGGGGTTAATACCAGCTTTATATAACCAGCTGGCATTAAGCCCGAGATTCTTACTGTGAGGCCAAGTTTGACCCGGCCATTAAGAATCTCCAATAAAGGGTTAAAAAAAGACACCATACAGAGAAAAAATACTTTATTACAAATAAATACAAAGACACACGTAGGGAGTCCATCTTTATTACTCCCTCTCACCCCTCCACGATCCTAGTCTTCTGTCACTGATCTAGCGCTGCTATATCAGACAGCACAGGGTGGAGGAAGACACTTCTGCTGCCTATGCTGTCTAATCAAACAATGAGTGAGCAGAGACTGCAGGTTGGTAAGCGGTGGCGTCACCGTTGCCATAGTAACCTAATGAGCGGGTTATTATAGCAATGGTGATCTCCGATCACCTGATTCCCGGCGCTGCTATTCACCGGCTGTGGCATTAGTGTGTGACAGCTAATCCCTGCATGTGGGCTGACTCTGTAAAGGGTGCCAACATGCAGGGAGGGAGAGCTGAGCATGTGCCCGAGCATCTCACCAGTACTCGGCACTCGCCGAGTATCTCGAGTACTGAGATGCTCGGGCGAGCACTGAGTATCGGCGTGCATGCTCTCCCATCCCTATCCAGTGACACTACAGGACCTTGCATGATGTCATAGTCATGTGACGAGTCCGTAACCAACAAGGTAATACAAAATTCACACCTGAGTGGTCACATGGTTATGATACCACGGAAGGTCCTGTAGTCAGTGGTGGTAACCGAGTGGCACAGCTATGATCGGACTCAGAAGCAGAAGCGGCGGCAGACAGAGTCTGCAGGACGCATCGCGAGACCTAAAAGTATAATGACAATGTTTATTATTAACTGTATACTTTATTTTACAGCCCCCCCCGTCCTATCTCCAAACCCGAGATCAGTGATTGGACGCAAGATCGTGTTATCTCGATCCCGATCTTTACAAAACGATTGGGAGAGTCTCCCCAATCTCGACCATCATGGGGATCGTCCATCACTAGTAGCAGGCACAAATCAACTAAATCCTTTCCCTGCAGCAGCTCCACCACCACCAGCAGCTGCACCATGACACTGTCCACAATTTGATGCTCTCCTCATTCTTATCACCTCAAAATTTAGCAGATATTACATGGCCTGTATACAGAGATAGTGCCCTGCAGATAATTATACTACCTTTATGCAGACCCTTTTTTAAAATCCCATCAGAGAGCCTGGAGCAGATTGGCACACACAGACCATTATTACCATTACACAGAGTCTTTTTTAAGTGTCCCTCCACAAACATTTTTTAAGAGGACCCCCTCAGAGCATGGTGCAGAGTGGCAGCACAGAACCTATTTTGAAGATGACCCTCACAAACCCTTTTTTAACAGGACCCCCAGAGAGCTTTGTGCACAATGGCCACACAGTCTTTTTAAGAGGACCCACACAAACCTTTCTTTAAGAGGACTCCCACATAGCCTGATACAGAGTGACCACTGAAAGCATTTCTAAGAGGACCCCCACCAACCCTTTTTTAAGATGACCCCCACAAGACCTGGCATAGAGTGGCTACAAAAAGCCTTTACTAGGAGGACCATCACAAACCCTTTTTTCAGAGGACTCCCACAGTGCCTGGTGTGGATTGATGGACAGAGCCTTTCTTAAGAGAACCCCCACAAATCTTTTTTTAAGTGGATCCCCACAGAGGCAGGTGCAGAGTGGCCGCACAGAGCTTTGTTTTAAAAGTAGGGTAAGTGAAACAGAGCAAAAGCGTCACTCACTGCTAAAATTAAATCTTTATTAAAGTCCTTTAAAACATGCAGAAAGAAGAGGAAAAGCAGGTACAACTGCTAGAAATCAAACACTGACTGTTTTACGAGCAAGAACGATTCTACGTATTCCTCTAAAGATACTAAAGATAGAATTTGATCAGATGCAGCTTTGTATACTTGCATAGCACCAACATTACACAAGGCTCACCATAAAGATTTCACTCGTCCTACTCTATTGGATTAAAATTGGTCTGATTTTTCCATACGCTTGTGAGACCCCGGCCTAAAGATTGCACTTATACAGATAGATACATACAATTCAGTTTGCCACTTAATAAAGTGATGACAAGCAGAGAAAATAATTCAGTTTTCAAAGTCGTCCACGTTTCATACCCGGTGAGGAACTAAATTGTACATGTATGTCCTCCACCACAGCATATTTACTATGGAGCATACAATAAAGTTATTCAAGAGAAACAACAGGGGACAATTTCTAACATTATTACTGGAATATCTGATGGTACAAACTTCTTATTCATAAAATGTTAATACAAAAAATTACTTAAAGGGAACCTGTCAGGTGCAATATGCACCCAGAACCACGAGCAGTTCTGGGTGCATATTGCTAATCCCTGCCTAACCGTCCCTGTATCTAGTTGCATAGATAAAAGAGATCTTTAAAAAAAGTATTTCCAAAGATCCTATATGATATACTAATGAGGCCAGTGACTAGTTGCAAGGGCGTTAGTTCCCTTGGCTAGTTGGACCCCTTAGCATGTTAGCACTCCCCTATGGGCATGCTAATATGCTAATGAAGGCGCAGCATCAGAGGCACAGTCACACTCACCTCTCTGCTGCTATCGCTTCCGACACTGGACTTTGGCTCAGTGCGCATGGTCCCTAATTTTGGTCATGCGCACTACACGCGTTTGAAGCTAGGACACGTACACCCGGCTTCATAGTGCACTGATTGAAAGTCCGGGATCATAAGCACTGAGCTGAAATCCAGGAGTCAGACACAATGGCAGCAGAGAGATGAGCATGACATGCCTCTGATGCTGCGCATTCATTAGCATGTTAGCATGCCCACAGGGTTATGCTTACATCCTAAGGGGCCTGACTAACCAGGGGAACTATTTCCCTTGCGAATAGTCCCTGGCCTCATTAACATATCATATGGGATCTTTAGAAATCCTTTTTCTTGAGATCCCTTTATGTATGCTACTATAGGCTGGGACTGCTAGGCAGGGATTAGCAATATGCACCCAGAACTGCTCATGGTTCTGGGTGCATATTGCACCTGACAGGTTTACTTTAAGTTAAGGACTAAATGTAACTATGCCTATATTTTTTGCGGGACGTCCCTTTAAGCTACCTGTTTTGGGGCAGCATATCATCTGTAAAAAAAATGTGTCAAAATGTGACATTTTTACAAAAACAGCCTATTGGTTCCATTTTAATCCACATTTCCTTGGAAACAGTCTAATTTTTAATACATTTCAATCAAGCCTGTCTATCTAGGTTAAACTATTTGGGCATCAGTGGGGGGTGTCAATGCAGTCAAAGCTTTGGCTTTCCACGAACGTGTCCCTTTTTTACACACTTGTTTTGCTATGAATGCAGAAAAACATTAGGAAAAAACTAAGACAAACACATTTTTTCTTTCTGATATATTTGTATAGATGTTTTTTGATAAAGGCTGGAATGCATGTACTATAAAGATACATAAGACAAAAAAACCCCATCATATGTGTGATATCAACCAAATCAATAATAAAATGTGAGAAAAGGGAAGTCTAATCATTACAAGCTATTTTTATACTGAAGCCGGCCCAGCAATTAGCTAATTGCTGTAGAACTTGCTTAAGAAACCTAAAGTAATTAGATGTAATTTTCCATGTAAAGCTCCAACTGATCAATAATGTCCCCTGCAGCAGACGGCCATTGAAATGAATGCCACCCGCTAGCCCCCTACCCTGACTAATTAGTGGTCCTGTGACCTCCATATGCCCTAATGGGGAATATTGACAGGACGTTATAAACTGTCCTGTGTCTTAGAGTTTTCTGTAAATGGTTTTGACAAATCAAAAAACCAATTCAGTTTTCTGTACAATTTTTTTACTCATAATGTCATGGATTTCTTTTTATGTATTAGAGTGAGTATATTCAGTAGGTTTATATTTAAGGAGCAAAGTAGTTCTTTAAAATAAATATGTGAACCAAATTGTTTGTCATATTTTCTATTCTGCATCTGAAGAAATGATATCTCCAAAAAAGTCATTGGAAGAAATGTGAAGTGTTACATCATGCTCTGTAATTGCTTTTTGTGGACAACTTCGGAATAGAAAAAGTGAGTCTGTAGTTATTCATACATGCTGTACCTGAGAGGTCCATTATGTGATCAATACAGAGACAAGATAGCTGATGGCACGTTTAGATAGCGCTGCAATGAGCTCTCTACTGCTTCCCTGCTGTTTCCGTAATATCTTATCTTGATAAATTTTCTCAAAACAGATTCAAAAGATTTAACTTTGAAAATAAAAAATATAAAACAGGCGTCACTATCTCACAATGAATGTATGGAAAATACCATTGGTAATAGGAAAGCGCAGAGATTTGCAACCAGGCAACAACCAGCAATAATAAAAAAGAAGGAAAGTAAAGTAAGTCCGGAAAAGAAGTACATCGCTTCTAAGGAGCTGTAAACTTCTGGACTTCAGTGTTATGCCTGTTAACCCTTTACTACAAGTTGGTAATAAGTTTGAATTTACTTTGCATATTAGGATATTTGAATTATATGAAATCATTAGTGATGAGCGAATATGAAAATATTCGAGTTCAGGTTATTCGTTCTTAATATCTAGTACTATTCCAATATTCGTCACGAATATAATCAGGACTGGCGGGTCCCTGTTATCTTTTTTTAAAAATCTGGTTCTGGTCTGGAATCCAGTTCCCATATAAATCTATGAGGACCAGAATCTGGAGATTAAAAATGATGGTACAAGGGATGGAGGACATTCCGGATCCGCTCTTCACTAGTCACGGATAATGAACCTAATGCGAGTCAATAGGGAATCTGAGCATTTTTCTGGGAAATTTTCAAGAAAAATGCTCAAGTTTCCCATTGACTTGCATTAGGTTCATGATTCGTGATTAACACTGGAATAGTACTAGGTATTCAGTATGAATATCCCGAACACGAATATTTTAGTATTCGCTCATCACTAGTAATCATACAGGGGCAGACATACATGTGCAAGGGGTCCCAGAGTTAAGGGCGGTCATTTCTACCTCCTAAGCAGGTGAAATTTGTATTTAGGTAACTTATTGAACTGCAAATGGCCCATATATTTTTTTTTGCACAGGACCCTCTTCTGTCTCCGTCTGCCAATGTAATCATTCAATGAAATTTGTGATCAGGTGAAACATTACATACTGTATAAAAAGAGATTAAGCATGCACAAATACACATAGGGCTGTCACTGCTATCATGCACAGGTACTGCTGTGTTTTGGTAATAGAACAATCCATATTGAATGGTTATTACTACTCTAAAGTTTGGTATGGTTAAGGCCTCATGCACACAAAACCAGGAGTGGGTAAGAAAGGCAGAAGTGGTGCCGTGTTTCATTAGGCTATGTTCACACAGGGGTTTTTTTGTGCATTTTTTAGCTACAGATATGCCTTGGTTTTATGCAAATCCATGCTAATAAAAAGCTGCTTTTTACAGTATCAGCAAAGTCAGTGAGATTTCTGAAGTCTCACACACACACACACACACACACACACACACACACACACCTGCAGAATTTTTCCTGTTTTGTCAAATACCTGCATTTTTGCTGCAGATTTCAAAGAATGTGCATGTAACTTCTTTGCAGTGTTTTTACAATGTTTTTTTCATTGATAAAACTCATTTTATAGAACGCAGCAAATCTGCACCAAATCCGCAGCAAAAACACCACTAAAAACGCACCAAAAATGCAGATGACTCAAAGGAGATTTCCTGCCACAAGATCAGGTTTTGGTCAGGAAAAAAATGCACCAAGAAAGCCCTGTGTGATCATAGCCTTATACTTTCCCTCTGATTGATCCACTCCTGGTTTTGGCTTACAAATACTGAGGTAAAAAGTCACCAAACACTCACTGATTGCATGTGGCCTTAGACCACATGCACTCGTTGAGTATTTGATGAGTTTTTTACCTCAGTATTCGTGAAACGCCCACGCCAGGGTTTGCACGGTCACTGGGCCGGTGGTGTTCGGGGTCGAGTTGTGAGTGGCCCGACCCGGCTTCCGTGACCCTGGGGGGTTTCATTAAAGAGTTTGACAGTCCACAAGAGGGAGGTAATGGGAAGAGGGTAACGGGGTTCCTGGGGAGCACGTCACCGATCACAGTGACGACTGGGGTCTCGGCCTCCTCTGCCGCGGACCCTCTCCCCCTGCAACTCTTCTCTCCCCAGGAATGGTATGGGACGGGAACGGGGTTTCAAGTAGCACCACCCGTGGTATGCGGCCAGGTGTTTATCCGCCGCTGCACAGTGTCTCTCCGGGGCAGGTGTTATAAGCAGCTAAGATGGAATCGCTCCCCACAGGTGGAGAGGGGGAGCCCCGGGAGGTTAGTGAGAACTGAGAGCGGCAGTCGACGGGAGCACCGAGGCACAGGGCGGCAGCATTTACTCACAAGAGAATAAGGAATAACGTTTGGAACACCATTCTAAGTCTGAACTGGGTGCAAAAACCTAAAAAAAAAACAAACATCACTATGGGGAGATAAGGTATGCACACCAGTGACTATGTAAGGGGAATACATGAAATAGCAGAAACTGCTGTGTGAACACTGACTTGAAAAATCCAATAGCTATATGCAAGAGTGAATATGTGAAAAATGGAATCTGCATTACTGCCATGAACATATGAATCGAAAAATTTAGCTACTGAATTGATCAATGCAATAGAGCCCCAACACTACGCCAAAGTATTTCTCTACGTTGGGGTCCCTAGCTTGTGTGTGTCCTCTCATGCAGTTAAAAAACTTACCGTGTATGGGAAGCTGAGACCCAGGCTATTTATGCGTATGATATGGATTGGCAATAGGTGTGGTTGGGGAGGGTTCACAAACAAAAAACTACTAACAATAAGGAATAACGTTTGGAACACCATTCTAAGTCTGAACTGGGTGCAAAAACCTAAAAAAAACCATCACTATGGGGAGATAAGGTATGCACACCAGTGACCATGTAAGGGGAATACATGTAATAGCAGAAACTGCTGTGTGAATACTGACTTGAAAAATCCAATAGCTATATGCAAGAGTGAATATGTGAAAAATGGAATCTGCATTACTGCCATGAACATATGAATCAAGAGAAATTTAGCTACTGAATTGATCAATGCAATAGAGCCCCAACACTACGCCAAAGTATTTCTCTACGTTGGGGTCCCTAGCTTGTGTGTGTCCTCTCATGCAGTTAAAAAACTTACCGTGTATGGGAAGCTGAGACCCAGGCTATTTATGCGTATGATATGGATTGGCAATAGGTGTGGTTGGGGAGGGTTCACAAACGAAAAATTACTAACAATAAGGAATAACGTTTGGAACACCATTCTAAGTCTGAACTGGGTGCAAAAACCTAAAAAAAACCCATCACTATGGGGAGATAATGTATGCACACCAGTGACTATGTAAGGGGAATACATGAAATAGCAGAAACTGCTGTGTGAATACTGACTTGAAAAATCCAATAGCTATATGCAATAGTGGGGCTCTATTGCATTGATCAATTCAGTAGCTAAATTTCTCTTGATTCATAAGTTCATGGCAGTAATGCAGATTCCATTTTTCACATATTCACTCTTGCATATAGCTATTGGATTTTTCAAGTCAGTATTCACACAGCAGTTTCTGCTATTTCATGTATTCCCCTTACATAGTCACTGGTGTGCATACCTTATCTCCCCATAGTGATGGTTTTTTTTGGTTTTTGCACCCAGTTCAGACTTAGAATGGTGTTCCAAACGTTATTCCTTATTGTTAGTAGTTTTTCGTTTGTGAACCCTCCCCAACCACACCTATTGCCAATCCATATCATACGCATAAATAGCCTGGGTCTCAGCTTCCCATACACGGTAATTTTTTTTATCTGCATGAGAGGACACACACAAGTTAGGGACCCCAACGTAGAGAAATACTTTGGCGTAGTGTTGGGGCTCTATTGCATTGATCAATTCAGTAGCTAAATTTCTCTTGATTCATATGTTCATGGCAGTAATGCAGATTCCATTTTTCACATATTCACTCTTGCATATAGCTATTGGATTTTTCAAGTCAGTATTCACACAGCAGTTTCTGCTATTTCATGTATTCCCCTTACATAGTCACTGGTGTGCATACCTTATCTCCCCATAGTGATGTTTTTTTTAGGTTTTTGCACCCAGTTCAGACTTAGAATGGTGTTCCAAACGTTATTCCTTATTGTTAGTAGTTTTTCGTTTGTGAACCCTCCCCAGCCACACCTATTGCCAATCCATATCATACGCATAAATAGCCTGGGTCTCAGCTTCCCATACACGGTAAGTTTTTTAACTGCATGAGAGGACACACACAAGCTAGGGACCCCAACGTAGAGAAATACTTTGGCGTAGTGTTGGGGCTCTATTGCATTGATCAATTCAGTAGCTAAATTTCTCTTGATTCATATGTTCATGGCAGTAATGCAGATTCCATTTTTCACATATTCACTCTTGCATATAGCTATTGGATTTTTCAAGTCAGTATTCACACAGCAGTTTCTGCTATTTCATGTATTCCCCTTACATAGTCACTGGTGTGCATACCTTATTTACTCACAAGAGACACCGGGTGTGGGTTCCAGTTCCTCTTTATTCACCGGTCTTTTCCAACATCCCACCCGGGTGCTGGTCCTCGCCGTTGTAGCCTCTGGTCAGTCCCGAGAAGGTTGGAGGCAGGATTCGGTACGGTTATCTTAGGGTCTTTCATGTACATTTGGTTGCCGTCCTCGTGGCATGAAGATTTTTGGGGACTCGCCGCCTCTCTGTCTCTTTCCCCTAACTCTGGCAGAGCCCCCTATTCTAGGCACCACCAGATACATTCTCCATGATCCTCAGTACCTGTCCCCGTTCCCTTCCTCCAGGTGTTACTAGCCCTGGTCTGGCTGGTCCCCCTCCACAGGAGCTACTCCTGTGGAGGTCTGTCTCCTATCACATTCCAGATGGTTCTGATTAGACTTCCTGCCTACTCTGCAGCTCACTCCTAGCTCAGGCCCCCACCCTACCAGGACATCGTCATGGTGACCTGCCTGTGTGAAGCCACCCGCTTGCTGCACATTAGGAGACAGGTTGAGTCATGCAAACCTGAGCTACCTGCTGACAACCTACTAACCCTTTCCTGGTGATGTGATGTGTGTGTAAACTTACCTCTTCCTGCCTGGGAAAGAATATTAGGCTAGGTTCACATTTCCGTTGTTTTGCATCAGTCACAATCCGTCGCCTTGAGGAATTACGGTATCCTGCAAAATATTTTGCAGGAATCCAGTCTTTCCCCATAGACTTCTATTAGTGACGGATTGCGACTGATGACCTTGCATTGCATCCGCTGCGTCGCGGTCAGTCGTTTTTAACTGACCGCCGGGCGGGAGCAACGCAGAATGTAACATTTTTCGGGCATCAAAATTAACGCACCGCGCAGGAATCCGTCGCCATCCATCACGCTTGTAATGTATGTCTATGGTGCTGGATTCCGTCGTAATCCGTCTTACGACGGAATCCAGCACTGGATTCCGTCATGCTCTACTGAGCATGCCCAGCATGTTTGGCACACCCACTGGGCTGTCCCAAACACAAACGGATCATGACTGATCCTTCAAAAAACGGACGCACAGCGGATGTAACAGACATGACGGATCAGTTTTTTCATAGGATTCCTGTGAAAGGAATCCTGTGAAAAACACATCCGTTGCATCAGTTGACATCTAAAAAATGACTGACCTGACGTATTTAAAACAACGAAAATGTGAACCTAGCCTTATACAATACCCTGAAAAGACAATGCTACAGGGGCGTTACATTTGTAAGCCAAAACCAGGAGTGGGTAAAACATAATGAAGTGGTGCTCGTGTCTCTATTAGGGCTGCTTCTCACTTGCGAGTTTCTCGCAGTAGAGCAATGCGAGAAAATCTCGCATTGGAATCGGACACATGTTAGTGAATGATTCAGATCTCATCTGCGATTTTTTTCTCAGTCCAAATCGGACTGAGAAAAAAATCGCAGCATGCTGCTTTTTTGCGAGTTTCTACTGTGAGTCTCTCCAATGCAAGTCTATGGGAGCATGTAAAAAATCGGATGTCACGGGATGGCACTCACACCATCCTAGTGTCATCCGATTTTCTAAATACATTTCTTGCATGTTTCCTAAAAATCTGGAAACGAGTGATGTCTCACAATGTCTGTCAATCACTATTCTGTCAGTCGGTGTCTCCCTCTCGGACTCTATTCTCTCTGCGTCAGTCACTATCTCTCTGTCGTTCTGTCGGTCGGTCACTATCTCTGTCCCTCACTCTCTGTCCATGTCAGTCTATCCCTCTCCTCCCCCTCTCTCATACTCACCGATCACCGGCGCGGCGCTGCACGGCTTTCTCACTGCTCCGGTGGCTTCTCCTCTTTTGATTAAGCCGGCCGCTCATTAAACAATCTCGTATTCCCTGCTTTACCCGCCCACCGGCGCCTATGATTGGTTGCAGTGAGACACACCCCCACGCTGAGTGACAGCTATCTCACTGCAACCAATCACAGCAGCCGGTGGGCGTGTCTATGCTGTGCAGTAAAATAAATAAATAAATAATTAAAAAATGGCGTGCGGTCACCCCCAATTTTAATACCAGCCAGATACATCCATACGGCTGAAGGCTGGTATTCTCAGGATGGGGAGCTCCACGTTATGGGGAGCCCCCCAGCCTAACAATATCAGTCAGCAGCCGCCCAGAATTGCCACATACATTAGATGCGACAGTTCTGGGACTGTACTCGGCTCTTCCCGATTTGCCCTGGTGCTGTGGCAAATCGGGGTAATAAAGAGTTAATGGCAGCCCATAGCTGCCACTAAATCCTAGATTAATCATGTCAGGCGTCTATGAGACACCCTCCATGATTAATCTGTAAGTTACAGTAAGTAAACACACACACACCTGAAAAAATCATTTATTAGAAATTAAAAACACTAACAAATTCCCTGGTTCACCAATTTAATAAACCCCAAAAAGCCCTCCATGTCCAGCGTAATCCACGGACCTCCAGCGTCACTTCCAGCTCTGCTGCATGGAGGTGACCGGAGCTGCAGCAGACACCGCCGCACCTGACACCTCCACACAGCAACTGAGGTGAGTAGCGCGATCAGCTGAGCTGTCACTGAGGTTAATCGCGGCCACCGCTGGATCCAGTGACAGCGGGTAACCTCAGTGAAAGCTCAGCTGATCTCGCTACTCACCTCAGTTGCTGTGTGGAGGTGTCAGGAGCGGCGGTGCAGCTCCGGTCACCTCAATGCAGCAGAGCTGGAAGCGACGCTGGAGGTCTGTGGATTACGCCGGACATGGAGGGCTTTTTGGGGCTTATTAAATTGGTGAACCAGGGAATTTGTTAGTGTTTTTAATTTCTAATAAATGATTTTTTCAGGTGTGTGTGTGTGTTTATTTACTGTAACTTACAGATTAATCATGGAGGGTGTCTCATAGACGCCTGACATGATTAATCTAGGATTTAGTGGCAGCTATGGGCTGCCATTAACTCCTTATTACCCCGATTTGCCAACGCACCAGGGCAAATCGGGAAGAGCCGGGTACAGTCCCAGAACTGTCGCATCTAATGTATGCGGCAATTCTGGGCGGCTGCTGACTGATATTGTTAGGCTGGGGGGCTCCCCATAACGTGGAGCTCCCCATCCTGAGAATACCAGCCTTCAGCCGTATGGCTTTATCTGGCTGGTATTAAAATTGGGGGGGCCGCACGCCATTTTTTTTAATTATTTATTTATTTATTTCACTGCACAGTATAGACCCGCCCACCGACTGCTGTGATTGGTTGCAGTGAGGCACCTGTCACTTAGCGTGGAGGCGTGTCTCACTGCAACCAATCATAGGTGCCTGTGGGCGGGTAAAGCAGGGAATACGAGATTGTTTAATGAGCGGCCGGCTTTTTCAAAATAGTAATAGCCGCCGGAGCAGTGTGAACGCCGTGCAGCGCTGCGCTTGGGATCGGTGAGTATGAGAGAGGGCTGCTAACTTCAGTCACTCAGGGGATTAGCGGTCACCAGTGAATCCTTCACAGGTGACCGCTAATCAGGACGCGGCACAGACAGAGCCGCAGCATGACAATGAAGTCGGGTGAAGTTCACCCGAGTTCATTCTGACAGTGCGGCTCTGTCTGTGTCTGCTGTCATCTGCCATTAAGCTCTGCTGCATGGCTGTCTGTGTCTGCTGTCAGCGGCCATGTAGCAGAGCTGAATGGCAGATGACATAGTAAAATATACGCATTACACACGCATTACACACGCTAGTAAAATCATTAATTTATTCAGAAAAAGCATCGCACTTGCGTTGCACTCGGACCTAACGTGAACTAAAATCAGCCGAGTTTTTTTCAGCCCAGTCGGACCGATTTTACTCGCATAGATGTGTTTCCACCCTTAAACTTTTCCTCTGATTGTTCCACTCCTGGTCTGGCTGATGAATACTGAGGTATAAAACTCACCAAATACTCAATGTGTGCATGTGGCCAAAGGGGTACTTTGCACGCTGCGTCATCGCTAGCATCGGCTAGTGATGCTGAGCGCGATAGTACCCGCCCCCGTCGCACATGCGATATCTTGTGATAGCTGCCGTAGCGAACATTATCGCTACGGCAGCTTCACACACACTTACCTGCCCTGCGACGTCGATCTGGCCGGCGACCCGCCTCCATCCTAAGGGGGTGGGTCGTGTGGCGTCACAGCGACGTCACACGGCAGGCGGCCAATAGAAGCGGAGGGGCGGAGATGAGCGGGACGTAAACATCCCGCCCACCTCCTTCCTTCCGCATAGCCGGTGGAGGCAGGTAAGGAGATGTTACTCGCTCCTGCAGCTTCACACACAGCGATGTGTGTTGCCGCAGGAACGAGGAACAACATCGTATCTCTTATTGGTGCGACATTATGAAAATGACCGACGCTACACAGATCACCGATTTTCAACGCTTTTGCGATCGTTTATTGGTGCATCTAGGCTTTACATGTTGCAATGTCATTACCGGCGCCGTATGTGCGTCCCTTTCGATTTGACCCCAACGATATCGCAGTAGAAATGTCGCAGGGTGCAAAGTACCCCTTAGAAATAAAATCAATTGCAATTCAAGATTGTTTCGATAAAATTGACTTCAATGACTGGATCACGAAGTCAATGTCTCCCAAACATATGTGACCTAATTTGTTGGAAGCTGCAGATAATATTGATCAATGTTAACAAGTGGTAGTCATTGAGATGTATATATGGAAACTGCTTTACTTTAAAGGAACAATCTATTTCTATAATACGCAGTATACAGGGGCAGTAAACAGCAAATAACCTGATTTCAGAATCAAATACATGTCACATTTAGGGCTGAAGAGTAGGGGTGGGGGAGGGATCTGAATTTCACGATGAGTCTATTGGACATAATGGAATTTCTGTCATCAGAAAACGCACACTGTAACACTTGTACTTGTCATCAAGGTTAACATACATCACTGGAATGTCAAACGGATCCATGTTACCTTAGAGATGTTTATAACAGGGATCAAGGATATTTGGCAGCTAAGTATGTTCATAGGGAATTCTGTTCTAAATATATATTTTTTGCCATTTTTCAATGAATGAAAATGAATCCATTATGTGTTTGCAGTATCTAAGGTGACATTTGTGTATCTGTTGCTCTTAATTTGTGTAAATTTCCAGTAAGGTATACTATGTAAATGTATTTTTTTGTGTTGGTTCTAAAAAAAGATGTTTGCTTAGTGGCTGTGGCTTATTTAAGATTTCTTAAAGATAGTCTGTTAGCACGAACTGATAGTATAAACTAAGGACACAGGCTTTGTAGTAACTATAAAATCGCACTTAGGCCAGAGTCACACTTGCAAGCGACTTGGGTGCGTTTCGCAATGGCATCACCCGGCACGATGCGAGTCACTCGCAAGTGTCACTCCACCTTAGTGTTCTTATCATGACATCTTTTCTACAGAAAGTGACGCTTAATTCAATCTAAATATTAGGGTGCTCAGAGCAGCTTTCCTAGAGCCTCAGTGCACTGTTCTTCTAGCTTTCACGTCGTCACTGTCTTCACTGGTGATTGATAATGTTGGCTTGCCTTGAAAAAGTTCTGCCTGCAGAGAAAGCTCAGCCAATCCAGCTCTGACAGTCACCAGTGAGTGAGGAGGGGCATGAAAACCATTAAATGAAACAACGGGCTGAATCTCTTGGCCACATTAAGGCCATGTTCACACGTTCAATATGTGGGCAGTATTTTACAAAAGTATATGGTCGGGGCCACACGGGGCACTAGTGCGATGGTCGTATGACACTCGGCTCGTGCTGGCAGCACAGCAGGAGTCGAGTGTCATGCTAGTATCCCTGCGACTGCGGTCAGACTGTGCGAGCAGACCTCAGGGGCAGGGGGGGGCAGCACTGAGTAAGGGAGGGAGGGATTTCTCTCCTTCTCTCCTCCATAGCCGGCTATTGCGATTCTTGCTCTGCACGCACGGTACACCGGTGTACCGCGAGTGCAGTGCGATTTTTCTCTCTCCCCATTCACTTGCATGGGGGCGAGAGAAAAGAGTCTCCCATTATAATCGCAGCATTCTGCGATTGTTTTCTCGGTCCGATTAGGGCTGAGAAAATAATCGCTCATGCGCGCTGATACTGACACACAGGCTAGAATTGGTCCGAGTGGAATGCGATGTTTTATCGCACTCCACTCGCACCGATTTTCTCGCCGTGTGGCTTAGGCCTAATAGAAACACAAGCACCACTTGTGTATTTTGTACCCACTCCTGGTTTTCGCCTTCAAATACTGATGTAACATACTAACCAAACACTGAACATGTGACTTAAGGGTATGACATCCACCATAATTAGAAAATTTGATTAAATTTTCATTTCTGCAGAATGGAGGCAGCAATTAAACTAAATATGTGATTTCTTTTATTGGTTCTATATCTCTTACAAGACTATGTGCTTAGTTTACATGGTCAGGTTTGACTCACATACTCTCTTTAAGGCCCTGTGCGCACGCTGCGGATTTACCGCAGATATTGCCTCGGAATTGCTGCAGAAAATGTGTCTAACATTGCTGCAGTCATTCCCTAGCAAATCCTATGGGATTTAAAAAATGCTGTGCGCATGCTGCGTTTTTTTATATCCGCGGATTTACCCGCGGATTTTCCGCTGTGGAATTAATGAGCATGTCACTCCTTTTCCGCATGTACCTGCGTTTTTTGCCATAGATAATAGTAAAAATCCGCGGGGACCAACTTGCGGAAAATACGTGGCAAAATTCGTGGCAAACTGCGGTAAAACCGCATGCGGATTTCGTTGCGGTTTTGGTGCGTTTTTTTACTGCGGGTTCGGGATTCTTTAAGAAGGTCTGTTTTTTCTTTAAAAAAAAGGCACTTTCTAGTGTGCACATAGCCTAAGGGATACTTTGCACACTACGACATCGCAGGTGCGATGTCGGTGGGGTCAAATTGAAAGTGACGCACATCCAGCATCGCAGGCGACATCGTAGTGTGTAAAGCCTAGATGATACGATTAACGAGCGCAAAAGCGTCGTAATCGCATCATCGGTGTAGCGTCGGCGTAATCCATAATTATGCTGACGTGATGGTCTGATGCTGTTCCTCACTCCTGCAGCAGCACACATCGCTGTGTGTGAAGCCGCAGGAGCGAGGAACATCTCCTACCGGCGTCACCGCAGCTTCCGTAGGATATGCGGAAGGGAGGTGGGCGGGATGTTTACATCCCGCTCATCTCCGCCCCTCCGCTCCTATTGGCCACCTGCCGTGTGACGTCGCAGTGACGCCGTACGACCCGCCCCCTTAATAAGGAGGCGGGTCGCCGGCCAGAGCGACGTCCCAGGACAGGTGAGTCCATGTGAAGCTACCGTAGCGATAATGTTCGCTACAGCAGCTATCACAAGGATATCGCAGCTGCGACGGGGGCGGGGACTATCGTGCTCAGCATCGCAGCATCGGCTTGCGATGTCGCAGCGTGCAGAGTACCCCTAAGGCTCCGTTCACACGTCAGTGATTCTGGTACATATTTGCTAGTTTTTATACGTACCAGAATCACGGACATATGTAGACCCATTAAAAGCAATGGGTGTGCGCACACATCAGTGATTTTTCACTGACCGTGTCTCCATGTGGCATTCACGCATGTCCGTGATTGCTGCACGGAGACATGTGCATTTTTTTCTGGTATCACTGATGTCCCACGGACCACACTATGGTGTGTATAAAGTGAAAACTGCACACCAAATTCAGAGAAATATGAACAAGCATAACTGATACATAAGGAATGAAAAATACAATTAGCCATATGAAAAATTGAAAAAATTGAAATGTGACATTGCATAACTGCTGAAGATTATTTGAAAAAAAAAAAAAAAAGAGATATTTAGCTAATGTATTGATCAATTCATTACTGCCCCATTACCACTTCACGGTAATCTCTTTTTTATGTGGTCCCTAACCAAATGTTACCTCTATGAGCAGTTAAAATCTGCTTGTGTATGGGAAGCCAGGGACCTGGCTATATAGGAAATTGAACAATGATGGCTAAAGGGCGGGGTCTGGGGTCTCAGACAGAAAAAAGTTGCATAACAATCAAAAAAACTGCTGGAACACCATTGCAAATGTGAACAGGGTGCTAGCTAAAAAATACACCGTCTATATAAAGTGAAAGCTGCACACCAAATTCAGAGAAATATGAACAAGCATAACTGCTTTATAATACATAAGGAATGAAAAGTTATGCTTGCTCATATTTCCCTGAATTTGGTGCTGGCATGTGCTAGCACGGGCGGCGCATGACCCATGAATCATAGTATCTTTACATTAAGCAACTACCTTGATAAAGGTGTTAAAACTGAAATGTTGGTGTTGCTACTGACAGGGTTCACATTTTTGCAGTCTGTCAATAAAACACTTACATGAAAATTATCCCTCTCCTTCTCCTTTGAGTGCCTGGGTTTTTGCTATTTGCTGCGGAGGAACAAGGCAGCTGTTTTTACAGGACTGGCATTGTCGGGATACAGAATCCTAGGACAGATATACTTTATGTTGTCTACCAACTCTGCAAGGGCTGCGGGGAATGGCTAGAACAGTCACCGGACCCGTCCCATGAGTCTGCAACAATTAGCGTATAGGATCCAGGGTTGGGGACCGGCCCCATAACCGAACTGCACTATCAGCATACAGAACGGGACACTTTACTGACACTGGGACCATCAAGTGCTTCACACCACGGGGGTCCGATAATTAGCGCATCAAAGGAAGAGAGGGCTCACAGGCTGACACACACACACACCGGATTTGACCTTTCACGGATTCGGAATTGGCTGGAGCCCATTGTGGCAGAGAACGGTATCCTCGGCAGCGTCTGAAAGATTTGTGAGTAAAATCACCTGGAACCACAGCCCCTGTCTCTGCCTCTCATTTTACCGATGCCCAACGTTGCGGCGACAATGGTGACTACCACCACCCCCGTCCTCTATCATCCTCCCCGGGGTAATCCCACTCTGCCTGTGGGGAGCGACACCATCCCTGCTGTACCCCAACATCAGCCCCGGTGAGAGACCGTGCAGCGGCGGCCGCGTACTACAAGTGGCGTCATGATCATCCATATAGACTTCCCATCCTCCACCTCCAACTACCACACTCATCCTCCATTCCTGCCTCCCGTCCACCACCATCCTTCCCTTACTGTATGCCTCGGGGCAACGGGACCAGGCTAAGCCACCCAGTGATGGCGTAGAAGATCTACACCCCCGGCCCGGCGACGAGTAGGCTAAAACATCTGCCCCGTGGGGCGCTACATAAACTTACAACAAGTACATGTGTTGTATTTTATTCCTCCCCTGACTTCCCTGTGTTTTGGACTATTTGGAGTGCACTACATAACACCACACTGCCAGAAAACAAATGTAAATTGAGTGCACGCTGGCATCACAAACTCTCTTTTCTTTTTATTTGTTTTCTTCTTTTTGTCACTGCTATGGTGGTGTGGCAACTATCGCACACCACATAGTTCATGGTATGAGATCTGTTTGCCTTCATGATCACTGTATGCATGGAGCAAAATGAGAAGCAATAGTGATTTCTTCTGCATACCTAGGGATCCATAAGTTGCTGGGTGCTGGAAGAGTTTAGGAGCTGCTCACAAAAGGCTGCAATTCAGTCAGCAACTAGTGCTAATAATATTTCAGCATAGGAAAATCGTCAATTAAAAAAGCGTTTGTTGTTTGTTCGGTGACTATGAATAGAACAAGCTCAGGAGCTGAGCCCTCACCATACATGGCAGATGCAGTGTGGGTTGATTGCTGATGTTAACTCCTTCATTACCTTGGACGTTTATATACCTCCTAGGTCGTGCCCCCCAATAACTGTGGGCTTCGGCAGCGATACTGCGGTAATGCCCCCACATGTCTGTTGATCCGATCAGCAGACATGTGCTGCTAACTGGCTATCTCTGATTCACCCGCACCTGCTTACCACTTAGGTCGCGCTGTTAAAATCTCACAGTGCACTTTCAATTGTGTGATCATCGGCGCCAAGGTGTTGCTATTATAGCAAGGTCAGCTGATGATCCCTGATGCTACCAAGATGTATTTCCTGTGAGAGCCAACAAAATGCCGGCATTCACAGGAATGCTGCATTTCTGCTGATCAGAGCAATGATGCTCTGATCAACAGAAATGCACAGCCGATCGGACAGTGCAGTGATAAAATCCCCCCATTAAAATCAATAAAAATAGTTAAAAAGTTTTTAAAAATCTGAAAAAATTAAAAAAAGCCTAAAAGTTCAAATCACCTCCTTTTTCCCCGCTGAAAATAAAACAATAATTTTTTTTTAAAAAAATACACATATTTGGTATCGCTGATTCAGAAATGGCCAATCTATCAAAATATAAAATCAATTTACCTGATCGGTACATGACAAGGCGATAAAAAAATTCCAAATGCCAAAATTAAGTTTTTTGGGCGCCACGATATTACATTAAAATGCAATAAGAGGCGATCAAAATGTTGCATTTATGCAAAAATTGTATAATTAATAACATCAGCCAAGAGACAAAAAATAAGCTGTTACTGAGCCTTAGATCTCGAAAAATGAGAACTCTATGGGTCTCGGAAAATGGCGACAAAAACTATTCTTTTTTTGGACAAACTTCTGAATTTTTTTTAACCCTTAGATAAAAGTAAAAGTACACATGTATGATATTTACGAACTCGTACCAACATGAGGCATCATACCAACACAGGAGTTTTACCATGTAGTGAACAGAGTGAATTAAAGACCCCAGAAACCATCATGCAATTGCACTTTTTTTTTGCAATTTCATCATGTTTAGAATTTTTTTCCCATTTTCCAGTACATTATTTGGTAAAACTAATGGTTTTATTCAAAAGTACAACTTGTCCCACAAAAAACAAGTCCTCATATGGCAATATTGACAGAACAATACAAAAGTTATGGTTCTTGGAAGAAGGGGAGTTAAAAACTAAAATGAAAATGAAAAATCACTGGGGAGAGGGTGAAGGGGTTTAACTATTTAAAGAGGACTTTTCACCAATTTTTGGCCTTATAAGCATTTTTAATGTCTTTTTTCTTTCTAAACCTTTAGATAGAAAATACAGAAGATACAGTACACCAATATTTTCTTCTCTGCAATGCAGTAGAGAAGAAAAAACATTCCTACTTATATGTGCATGCATGTAAAGTTTCTAAGTCACCAATTGATGAAAAGCCTTTTTGAAACACTGCCATCATTCACTAACAAAGGCATTTAAATGGTTAGAACATTGGCGCACACATGCACCTGCGTCGAGTGCCGAAATTTTCTCATGGTAACTGCTCTGACATCCTGATCCTCAATTTTGATTTTAAAGTCCTGAGACAGTTCTCTTCTCTTTATGTTCTCTTTGTTTAGTGTAGCACACACACACACACACACACATAATGCAAAGATTGAGTCAACTTCTCCCCTTTTTATCTGGTTTCAGGTGTGATTTTTATATTGCCCACATCTGTTACTTGTCATAGGTAAGTTTAACAAGCATCACAAGTTTGAAATAAAGTTGTTTACTCACAATTTGATAAAATACCAGCAGGGTCTGGCCCATTTTTTTAGTTTTGTGTGAAATTGTGTCTAATTTGCTTTTTTTCTGTTTATTTTTGTGTTGTTTCAATACACAAACAGGTAACAAACATGTGTATAAAAAAAGTGCAATTGCAATAATTTCCTGGAATAAATACTTCATTTTCTAGAACAATTTCAAGGGTGCCAACACTTTCGGCCATGATTGTAAATAGAAACTATACTTAAATTCAACAGATGAAATATTTAGATGCTATATTAAAGAAATATACTAATCTAACAGGATTTCTATATCTCTAAAATACTGCAGTATACTGAGGCAATAAATAGCAAATAATCCATTTTCAGAATCAAATACATGACACGTTTAGGGCTGAAGAGTAGGGGTGGTGGAGTGATCTGAAATTCACGATGAGTCTTTTGGACATAATGGAATTTCTGTCATCAGAAAACGCACACTGTAACACTTGTACTTGTCATCAAGGTTAACATACATCACTGGAATGTCAAACGGATCCATGTTACCTTAGTGATGTTTATAGCAGGGATCAAGGATATTTGGCAGCTAAGTATGTTCATAGTAAATTCAGTCATTTTTCAATATTTTGCTTGTCTCTTAAAAGAATTAATTGTGTGTTCGCAGTATCTAATTTTTAATTTGCATATTTGTTGTTTTTAGTTTGCCTAATTTTCCAGTAAGGTCTAATATATAAATGTGTTTTTTTGTGTTAGTTATAAAGTTTTTCTTTTTTTCATAGTGACTGTGGCTTGTTTCACATTTCCTAAGGGGAGTCTGATAACCCAAACTGAATGAATAATATTAACTAAGTGTTGCATTCCATGGGACCTGCAGGGCATAACTCGTCACCGGGCCAGTGGTTTTGTGGGGTTGCTGTGAATGGCCAGACCTGTCTCCATGGCCCCATTGGCTACAGGCAAAGAGAGTCCAAGGGGGGAATGGGAAGTTTGCTTTGCAGTGCCACCCATTGTGCGCGGCCAGGGATTAGCTGCCGCTGTGAGATGTCACTCTCCTCCGGGGCTGATGTTACCACAGCCCAGATAGTCCAGCTCCCTACAGGTGGAGCGATCCCCGGGAAGGACGGTGGGGACGGTGGAAGGGCCGTTGGGGCTGAAGCGCGGGGCAGAAGCACCAGCAAATCAGAGTCTCACACAGGGGCTGCAATTCCAGGTGTTTCACTCACAGTTTGTGGGCTGCACCCACAGAGTACTGGTCATCGCTGTGATGGGCCCCAGCTGATCCTGGATGAAGCAGAGGTCACCACCGGTGTTGTGAAGCATGTGAGACCTTCCTCCTTACGCCTTGTAGTGTGGATCCCCGTGGCATGAAGCTACTTGGAGACCCCAGTGTCCTTGACTTTAGTTGCTATCCTGTATGCTGACATCATGAAACTAGTCATGGACCCGACCGTGGCCATGGCTCCTGTCTTTATCTGCTGCTGTGCCCTGGGACTTTTGGTTGTGGACAATGGGACGTGAAATCCCCTTTCCCTGCAGATTTGTTAGAGTCCATGAAGGTTCCCCTAACCAAGGGCTTTGTACCCTGACTGGCGCCGGTCCCGAAGGGGCTGTGGGGGCTCACAATCCGGCTGCTGAGTTGCTTCTCTGTCTCACAGCCCCACTCGCTCATCTCCTGCTTCTCTCTCTGTCCGTCCTGTGCAAACTCAGTGCGGTGTCATGGCCCCTGGTCTTGGGACTAATTCCTCCAGCCTCTCATCCCCAGGGCGAGTCTGCTAAACTCTGCTCTCCTAAGTCTGTCTGCTCTCTTCTGCTCCAAAATTGTTCTAAGGTAAAACTCCTTCTAAAGTTAAACTAAGTGTGTTCCCTCAAATCCAGTCCACTGTAATCCATTTTGGAGGTACCATGACGATTCTGGACCTGCCAGATTATTAGGCTACGCTCAGTGAACGTATCTCCCATTTTCTGGAAATGCAGACCATCCGTGAGAGGAGTGTGGGGGCTCCCACTCTCCCCAGGTCCACAGCAGTAGTGTAAGTGTCTCTGCACTCCCCGCTCTCTTCCCCACAGGGACGCATGCATACTTACCACCACGGCTGGCTCTCACCATGCTTCCCGGCATCCCTACACTCCTCCAAGTGGGTGCCTCCTGCTTCGCTCCTCTGCACGTGGCGCTGTTCCTCCATGAATGTTTCTGGGGAATGAGTGCACCACTGCAAATCTCTTAAAGGGTCAGCGCATCATTTCCCGGAAGTGTTTTTCAGCCTATCCACCTTCTCAACTATGCCACATGACATCAAGCATATCCAACTATACCAATCCTTGCTGCTACATGTGAATTCCAGGATATTGAACTCAGCTGCATCAATGCCCCTGGTCCGTGCTGTTCACTCTTACCTATGACTTAGTGAATCAAACCTCATAAGATGAGCCATAACACTTTCAGAAAATGTTATTATTTGTTTTTTTATCGATAACATAGTGAATGCTTGGTCTGCTGGGAAATGCAATAAATCATATAGATATTACACAATCTAAAGTAAATTCTATGTAGCATGTCAGCAGTTCTGTGGTCAACAAAGACTAAACAAGCCGATCACATTTCAGGAATACAAGATATCAAATTGAGACGTGATAATCAGCAACATAATTTTCTTGACAGCTCATCTGGAGTCTGTCTCGTATCTGAATTATATGGCAAAGAGTTCTGAACTGCAGTTCTTAACATTTGCATTATTACAGGAATAGTGCTGACATGGAGCTAAGTTGGAGAGTTGCTTTGCAGATTCTATTCCTTGTCACGTACAAGTGATGAGACAGCAAATCTTAAATGTCACAAAAGAAAAAAATAAAAGGAGAAGCTTTGTCAATCTGGCATTTAGTGTTCCCCATGGACAACATCAGGTTATCTCTCCTGTGCTCCAGGGGAACAAAGGATGAGCAAAGTTGGCATCTTTAATTAAATCAGATCACAGAAGATGGTTTTGAGCTATTGAAAAGCACTTCAAAGCCACTTCAAGTTGACAACATATTAGTGACCACAAACCATAAATTGCAAATGTTTGCACGAGCATACTTTAATTAAAGATGCATGTATTTCACTGCCATGCTTTTTATGCTTTTACTTCCATTAATTCAATCATGAATTGAGGTTGCTGAGTTTTATGAAAATGTTTTCTTAAAACATATATACTTAATTACTTTTTTAATTATATAAGGAATAAGGAAGGTTTTACTAATAAGGGAACTCTTTATAAATCACCCACTAAAAAGTAATAGAATTTAAAAGTAATGCTTTATAAAAATAAAGCAAAAATATACAAAATACATTATACCATATGCAATGTGCAGTAAAGTATGTAACGCAAAAGATAATATGCTGTTTATTCCCCTACTTCTACATTACACACACGTATAATGGGGGATGTGGTACATTAGCACATCCCGAAGTTCATGTACTTGATTGAATTGTCCCAACCCATAATCATTTGGGGACAGCTATTGGCCTAGTTACAGGACACCTCCTGCTACATGGCTACAGATTAAGCATCTTTGGTCATGACCAAGCTTCACTGAGATTGGTGCATCCATCATACTAAAATAGCTTTGGGTGGGCTAGTTATACCAGAGTTCCCAGCTCCCAGGATATTTCCAGATGTGTGTATGAGTGTGCCGCCCCTGTGCCAGCAGCCGGGCTGCTCGGATCCGGATCCGCGGTGGCTCGAGGTTTCTCCGGACACGGGGGTCGTGCGGCCACTCAAATGAAGGGGGATATTTACAGGGGATTGTGTTTAGAGTTTGTGATGCCACCCGTGGTGTGTGGTAATGTGGAGTACCACCGCTGCAGTTGGGAGTACTCGGGGGCGATGGAGTGGGGCAGCCAGGTGTTAGAACCCTGCATGGGTAGGGGGGATGCCCCGGGACTCGGTGATGGTGTTTGGGGAGTGTCGTTGGGTGCAAAGAGGTCACTTTTGTACTCTCTCAGTCCATTAAGCCGACACCGACAACTGGATAAACCAAAGTTCTGTATACTGCTGCCGCTGAGGGGAGCTAGTTCGGGTCCCGTCCCCAATGGTGCTGCAGGTGATCAGTGACCTTCCTCCTGGCACTAAGTTTACTTCTCAGATGGTCCCGGTAGTTTGGAACTAGTCGGGTTCCGCTCCCCACTATGGCTAAGTGTGGGAGCTTGCTCTCAGCGTTCACACTTGGGATTTTCTGGACCGTTTTAGTGGAAAGCCCTATCCCCCTCGTTACACTAGTACCCCAATTCTTAAGCGGATGGAGAGTGGATTTGAAGGCTCCGTTCTTGTCGGCTAAATTGTCAGGTTGCCTGAAGCTACTACCTGACCTAGGGTCCACGTACCCCGTCGAGCTCTGGTCCCAGACCGGTGATGGTGCAAGGCCGCCGGCTGTCCTCCTCGACAGTTCTGTGCCCCTTGCCACGATCCCCTGCTACTGGGGGTCCAGCTCCCTTAGGCCCAGACCACCGTCTGCCACCTAAGTAACTACTTAGGAGCCCTGCTCCTGACCTCCTCTCTCCTTCACTTCCAAACTACTTCTTTTGACTCACTGACACTCCTGAGCTCCCCTATCCAACCCCCCAAGTGGGCGGCCCTATTCCACTCAGGTCGTCCACTGGTGTGTCTGGTGGGTGTGTCTGGTGGGTGTGGTGCAGAGTGTACCTATGATTTTGATTAGCTGATGTAGGCAACACCATGTAGTTCGGGACACAGAGCCAAGAAGGAGGTGGATATTGCACAGGAGGGCAGATTGTGCAATACCCTGTGACGACCTGATAGTCACATTCCCCCTTGGTTAAACGTAGCTTGTCCTCGAGCTACAGGACATCAGAGGTGTATTATTTTTTTTTTTCAAACTGTAAAAATAGAAAATAGAATATTTTTATTAACAAGATTGATCCCATATTAGGGAGGCTGGGTACTTAAACGTTGCGTAACTTTAGAGTTCATTATTTCAACAGTGGAACGCTACCGGTTTGGTTAGTAGCGGAGGCTAAACCTGCTCCGTTGCAGCCTCTTCCTGCGCCAGTCCAGTCGCAATGTCCTGGATCCCATTAACCCGCCACCCAAACAACCTGACCCGCTGCATACCTATTGTGCGTCCGTGACCAGGTTAAAGTACCGGGTGTTGCAAAAGACGACTCTGATGGGCACAGGAGGTGCAATTATTTACAATACACAAGTCTGTGTTGGTCACAACCAGTCCTGTAACCATGGTCCATTTTTACTACTATAAACATTGGTGCATAAATACAACGAAGTCCTTGCACCGGGGTACACACTATCAAATCTTCTCGTCAACCAGGTAACTTTTCTCTTTTCATTCAAGCCTTGTTGATGACACTTATCTAACATTTTCTCTATATGAAAAGCAACAAACTTTGGAAAATAATAAAAAGGAAACACAGATACCTAACAACTCTGTAATAACATTCTACACGTCACTGGTACCATTAGCATTCTTCCCTGTACCTCCGTAGGGGCTGACCAAAGTTAATCAGGGTCGACCTTCTCAGTTCCTGACCCTCGTCCTTCTCTTGTCACATGGTACTACTTTCTACAGGTTCCTCGCCCTCAGTGTTAGGTGTTGCTGGTAGGACTCTACGTGTGCGTGGCAAGAGTACAGGTGCTATTCTAGATGCTGAAGTGGGTGCAGTGTCAGTAAGCCTTTCCTGTTCGGGTTCCTCCACGGGTTGTGGGAATGCTAACACAGGGACTGTTACTACTCCATTCTGCATAGGCTAATCTTCCGGAAAGTCACCTAGAATAGTACGGATCATTCTCTTCCTTCCTTCCACCACTTGAAGTTGGGGCTGAGGCTCATCGGCTACTCGTAAGGGCTCTGGACATTTTTTCAGACGGTCTCTAGAGATAGTAGCCGTAGGCCTTCCCTGGTTGGTCTTTGCTGATTAGCAGGTCTTCTGGTTGTCGAAGTTGGATGCTTACACATATGGCTCCTTTTCCCATTGATCATCCAATTTGTGCAGCTTTCTCTTCCTTTTCAGCACAATCTCACCTGGTGAGAAAGGGGTTGCTTTTGCTTGCTTGTTAAAGTTTCTCTCTTGCCATTCTCTGGTTTGATACAAACTTTCTTCAACACACTTTTGGATCTGTCTATACTGGATCTGGCGACGTGAGTCCCAATCTTCTCCGGGCAGGTAGGTTTCAGGCAACTCAACCTCCATCTCTATGTCCACTGGGAGTCTTCCAGGTCTGGCTCTCATCAGGTAAGCCGTGGTACATTTGGTGGATCCCACCGGAATGTTGTTATAGATGTCCACCAGGTCTGGCAGCTTTTAAGGCCACTGGTTCCACTCTTCAAGGGAAAGAGTCTTCAGCAGATTGATCACTAGATGGTTAATCTTTTCACACATCCCATTTGTCTGTGAATGATAGGGTGTAGTGCATATCTTCTTGCACCCATACAGGTTACAGAACTCCTGGAAGATTTCAACCTCGAATGCTGGACCTTGATCAGTGAGGACTCGATCAAGATACTCACGTGGTCTACAAAAGTGCTCTTGAAACGCCTTTGCCACTGTGCTGGCAGTCAAATCTTTAACAGGTACCACCACCAAGAACCGAGAATAGTGGTCGACCATCGTGAGCGCATACGTATACCCACTCCTGCTGGGGGTTAACTTGATATGATCCAGGGCCACAATCTTCAGGGGCTGTTTGGTGACGATCGGCTGGAGTGGTGCTCACTGACTGGTGCGGTCCTGCCTTCTCAAGGCACAGGGGCCGCAATTCCTACACCAGGCCTCTATGGAGTTTCTCATCCCTATCCAATAGAAGCGACTTCTCAGCAACATCTCCAATTTCTTCCATCCAAAGTGCCTGGCTCTATCATGGTACGCTTCCAGCACCACCAGAACATACGCCTGAGGTATCACGATCTGGAATATTCTCTTGTGAGTTTTGGGGTTGGTTAAGATTCTGCACAATTTGCCTTGGTGGAGATAAAGCCTTCGGTCCTGCCACAGTTTTCTGGCTTCATCTGGGGCGCCTGGTTCAAGGGGGGCACCAGGTCTGGCCAGCAATGCTTTATGTTATGATCCGGAACCATGGAAGACTACCATAACTCATTGGTAAAAGGTGACAAGAGCATTGGCAACTAATCTGGCCGCCATCCCCTTACTAACCATCAACACTAGAAGTAGCCGAGGGGTGCTCTGCGAACCCAGCCGGAGAACTAACTATCCTAAAGGAAGGAAAGATGAATAACTCTCTGCCTCAGAAAATAGACAAAGAATAGCAAGCCCCCCACATTTAAAGACTGCGGTGATATAGGAAAACACAATACACAGATCGATGATAGGATTAGCAAAAGGTGAGGCCCCCACTGACTAAAATAGGAAAGGATAGGAAAGGGGCTGATGGTGGCCAGAGAAAAACCCTGCAAAATTCCAAATTCCTGATAGTACAAAAAGGCCCTCAGATCGCACGATCTGCACTCCGTCCTATACCAGGCGCTCTTGTCATACCAATGAACAGAAAACAAGAATCATTACAAATTCAAAAAGCCACAAACACATGGACTTATAGGAGCTATACTCCAAACAAAACTGCAGGGAGTTTCCCAGCTAAGCAACTGAGAGGGAAAATCCCTGCATGCAAACAAACTGAAAACAAGCACAGCAAATGACAAACTCAGATAAAAGTAAAAGAACAAAACAACAAATAAAGAGCAAAACACTTATCTGGGGTAGATGTAGTGTGGAGCAGAATGAAGCAGGCTGGTGAACAAAGAACAACTGACATCCGCCTGCTATCAGACCAGGAATTAAATAAGCAAAGAGTTAGCAATGGAAACACCCATTGCTCAACACATCTGGTCTATGTCCAAACCATTCCTGGCCACAAGAGGGAGCCTCCCAGCAGCCAAAGCATAAATGACATTCACAACAGTACCCCCCCCCTTGAGGAGGGGTCACCGAACGCTCACCAACACCACCGGGTCACTCAGGATGAGCATGATGGAAGGCGCGAACCAACCTGTCCGCATGAATGTCAGAAGCCACAACCCAAGAGTTATCCTCCTGCCCATAACCCTTCTATTTCACAAGTTACTGAAGCTGACGCCTACTGTGACGGGAATCCAGAATTTTTTCAACCTCATACTCCAGATCCCCCTGTACCAAAACAGGGTCAGGAGGCGCTGCTGCAGGAACTGTTGGCTCCACATGTTTCTTCAACAAGGACTTATGGAAGACATTGTGAATCTTAAATGACACAGGCAGAGTCAAACGGAAAGATACAGGGTTGATAATCTCCGAAATCTTATAAGGTCCAATAAATCTGGGCTTAAATTTAGGAGATGGAACTCTCATAGGAATATTTTTAGAGGACAACCACACCATATCCCCCACTTTAAACCGGGGACCAACAGTCCGACGCCGGTTGGCAAACTTTTGGGCAGTTTCTTGGGACTGAAACAATTTACCCACTACCTGCCCCCAAATCTGCTGCATTCTGTTTACCACCGAATACACCCCTGGACAGTCAGACGCCTCAAGCTGCCCCGAGAGGAACCTGGGGTGATACCCAAAATTGCAGAAAAAGGGGGACACCAATGTGGTAAAGCTAGCTCTATTGTTAAGGGCAAATTCAGCCAAAGGCAAAAACGAAACCCAGTCAGCCTGATCCGCAGAAACAAAACACCGTAAATAGGTCTCCAGGGTCTCGTTAGCCCTTTCAGTCTGACCGTTGGTCTGAGGATGAAACGCCGAGGAGAAAGACAGCTGAACACCCAATTTGAAGCAAAAAATCCTCCAAAACCTGGATACAAACTGCACCCATCTGTCAGAAACAATGTTTTTGGGAATACCATGCAAACGAACAACATGTTGGAAAAACAAAGGCACCAACTCTGATGAATACGGCAACTTAGATAGGGGAACCAAGTGGAACATCTTGGAGAATCTATCACAGATCACCCAAATCACAGTCATTTTCTGAGAGACGGGAAGCTCTGAAATAAAATCCATAGAGATGTGCGTCCAAGGTTTCTTAGGTACAGGCAAAGGCAATAATAGCCCACTAGAACATGAACAACAGGGCTTGGACCTAGAACAAACTTCACACGACTGCACAAAACGACGGACATCCCGGGACAGTGAAGGCCACCAAAAAGAGCGTCTCACAAGATCCCGAGTACCAAAAATGCCAGGATGACCCGCCAAAACAGAGCAATGAACCTCAGAGATAACTCGGTCTCTCCATTGGTCCGGGACAAACAGTTTCCCTGTTGGACATCTCTCAGGTTTATCCCCCTGAAATTCCGCCAGTGCCAACCGCAGATCAGGCGAGATGGCCGAGAAAACTATACCATCATTCAAGATAGTAGATGGCTCGACAACCTCCAAAGAGTCAGAGCAGAAACTCCTGGAAAGGGCATAGACCTTAACATTCCTGGTGCCCGGCAAAAAAGAGACCACAAAATTAAACCGGGTAAAAAACAAAGCCCACCTGGCCTGCCGAGGATTCAACCTCTTGGCCGATTCCAGATAGGTAAGATTCTTGTGGTCCGTAAGCACCACAACTTGATGTCTAGCCCCCTCCAACTAATGCCTCCACTCTTCAAATGCCCACTTCATAGCCAATAATTCCCGGTTCCCCACATCATAATTCCGTTCAGAAGGAGCAAACCTCCGAGCGAAAAAGGCACAGGGCCCGAAGTAGCGTCTCGTTGAGACAGAACAGCGCCTGCTCCAATCTCTGAGGCATCGATCTCAACTTGAATTTGGCGAGACACATCAGGTTACTGCAGGACTGGGGCAGAAGTGAATCGCCTTTTAAAGCTCCTGGAAGGCCACAATCGCCTCTGGGGTCCAATGCTCAGCATCAGCTCCCTTCGTTGTCAAATCTGTCAGAGGTTTGACAATGGCAGAAAAATTGGCTATAAATTTATGGTAAAAATTAGCAAACCCCAAAAACTGCTGCAGGGATTTTAGAGAAGTCGGTTGCACCCAGTCGTAAATAGCCTGAACCTTAACCGGCTCCATTTTCATAGCGGAAGGAGACAAGATGAAGCCCAAAAAGGAAATCCTTTGCACCCCAAAGAGGCACTTGGACCCCTTAACGTACAGTGCATGATCCTTAAGTATCTGAAAAACAGCCAGTACTTGCCCAACATGAGAGTCCCAATCATCAGAAAAAATCAAGATGTCATCCAAATACACAATCAAAAATTTACCAATATGGTACCGAAAAATATCATTCATGAAGGCCTGGAAGACGGAGGGTGCATTAGTGAGCCCAAAAGGCATCACTAGGTACTCAAAAAGCCCCTCAGGAGTATTAAAAGCCGTCTTCCATTCATCACCCTCCTTAATACGGATGAGATTATACGCACCCTTGAGATCCAGTTTCGTAAACCATTTGGCGCCCTTCACTCTAGAGAAAAGATCAGACATCAGAGGCAAAGGGTACTGATATTTGACCGTAATTTTATTAAGACGGTAATCAATACAAGGCCTCAACGACCCATCTTTCTTAGCAACAAAGAAGAAGCCAGCACCCAAAGGAGAAGATGAGGGCCGAATGTGCCCCTTCTCCAATGATTCCCTGATGTATGACCGAATGGCATCATGTTCGGGCACAGACAAGTTGAAAATCCGCCCCTTGGGAAATTTACAACCTGGCACCAGCTCAATGGCACAGTCACAGTCCCGGTGTGGGGGCAGAGAATCAGATTCCTGGTCATTAAATACATCACGGAAATCAGACAAGAAGGCTGGAACATCAACTGCCTGAGCAGACGTGGATGACACGGAAAGGTCCTGATGCAAACCTTAACAACCCCAACTAGCTACCGACAAGGATCTCCAGTCAAGAACTGGATTATGGTTCTGCAACCACGGAAATCTCAGTACCAAGGTATCCTGTAGATTATGCAATACTAAAAATGTACAAGTTTCCTGATGCACTGGTGCAACTCTCATAGGCACCTGGGTCCAAAATTGGGGTTTGTTTTCTGCCAAAGGGGTAGCATCAATGCCCCTTAAAGGAAAAGGAGTTTGCAAAGGAACCATGGGGAAACCACAATCCCTAGCAAACCCAAAATCCATCAAATTGAGCGCTGCCCCTGAGTCCACAAAGTCAAATGCAGAAAACAAAGACAATGAGCAAATCAATGTGACAGACAAAAGAAACTTTGGTTGCAAAGAACCCACCATAACAGAAGTAGCCAATCTCCTTTCACGTTTAGGGCAGACAGAGATGTTATGAGAAGCGTCTCCACAATAGAAGCACAGTCTATTCTTCCATCTGAACCCCTGCCGACTAGCATTAGAAAGGACCCTATAACACTCCATAGGCTCCCAAGGCTGTTCCACAGGCACAAAACCAGCAGGTATCTTCCTGCGCTCACGTAACCGCCTATCAATCTGAATGGCCAAGGTCATAGAGGCATCAAGACCAGAAGGGACAGGAAATCCTACCATTACATCCTTCACAGTATCAGCAATACCCTTCCGAAAAAGAGCCGCAAGCTCATCATCATTCCATTTGGTAAGAACCGCCCACTTTCGAAATTTCTGACAAAACGTTTCTGCAGAATCCAAACCCTGAGTTAAGGACAACAAGACCTTTTCTGCTTGTGCACAATATTGGGTTCGTCATATAATAACCCCAAGGCCTGAAAAAAGGAGTCCACATCACTGAGTATCGGATCATCAGACGCTAAAGAGAAGGCCCAGTCCTGAGGGTCACCACGCAGTAAGGAGATGACAATCTTAACCTCCTGTACGGGATTCCCTGAGGACTTAGGGCGCAGGTCAAAAAATAATTTACAATTATTTTTGAAGCTCAAAAATCTCGACCTATCTCCCGAAAAAAATTCAGGAACAGGAATCTTAGGCTCTGCAAGGGGAGTCTGTGCACGATAGGACTCCATACGACAAACCTTAGCATCAAGATGAGCAACACGCTCACCCAATTCATCCATGCTAGAAAAAATAATCTTCCACGGAACCCAAAGAAGAAGAGGAATCCCCTTACGCCGCCATCCCCTTACTAACCATCAACACTAGAAGTAGCCGAGGGGTGAACTAACATCCTGTGCACCGCGAACCCAGCCAGAGAACTAGCTATCCTAAAGGAAGGAAAGATGAATAACTCTCTGCCTCAGAAAATAGACAAAGAATAGCAAGCCCCCCACATTTAAAGACTGCGGTGATATAGGAAAACACAATACACAGATCGATGATAGGATTAGCAAAAGGTGAGGCCCCCACTGACTAAAATAGGAAAGGATAGGAAAGGGGCTGATGGTGGCCAGAGAAAAACCCTGCAAAATTCCAAATTCCTGATAGTACAAAAAGGCCCTCAGATCGCACGATCTGCACTTCGTCCTATACCAGGCGCTCTTGTCATACCAATGAACAGAAGACAAGAATCATTACAAATTCAAAAAGCCACAAACACATGGACTTATAGGAGCTATACTCTAAACAAAACTGCAGGGAGTTTCCCAGCTAAGCAACTGAGAGGGAAAATCCCTGCATGCAAATAAACTGAAAACAACCACAGCAAATGACAAACTCAGATAAGAGTAAAAGAACAAAACAACAAATAAAGAGCAAAACACTTATCTGGGGTAGATGTGGTGTGGAGCAGAATGAAGCAGGCTGGTGAACAAAGAACAACTGACATCCGGCATAGCCTGCTATCAGACCAGGAATTAAATAAGCAGAGAGTTAGCAATGGAAACGCCCATTGCTCAACACACCTGGTCTATGTCCAAACCATTCCTGGCCACAAGAGGGAGCCTCCCAGCAGCCAAAGCATAACTGACATTCACAACAGCTTTAACTAATCTTATTGCAAGGTCCCCATCCTGGGCCTCCCGCCAACTGTGATGAGGCAATGGATCACAGGTCATTTCTTGTTGATGGGTACATGGTCGAGGCCGCTCCTTGGGAGTGGGCTGATGGAACGCAGGCAATTCAATCTTCTCCAAATCATCTTTATCTCTCCCGTCATCAAACGAATGGGGCATCCTAGACAGTGCATCAGCATTAGTGTTCTTGCGACCAGCCCTGTATTTTATGCTAAAATCATTATTCGCCAACCTTGCGACCCAGCGCTGCTCCAGTGCTCCTAGCTTTGCCGTATCCAGGTGAGTCAACGGATTATTGTCCGTGTACACAGTGAACTTGGCAGCAGCAAGGTAGTGCTTGAACCTTTCTTGCACAGCCCATACAAGTGCCAGAACTCCTGCTTGAAAGAACTATAGTTCTCCTGGTTCCTCTCCGTGGGCCTTAGTTTCCGACTAGCGTAGGCTATCACCTTCTCCTTGCCCTTCTGCACCTGTGACAGGACAGCTCCGAGCCCGACATTACTAGCATCCTTATACAGTATAAACGGAAGACCGTAGTCAGGATACGCTAGAATTTCATCCCCCATCAGGACGGACTTCATCTTCTCAAAGGACTCTTCTTGTTCCTTGTCCCATTGAAACGGAGGGCCCGAGGACTTGCCATGCCAGGTTGTCCCACCAGAAGATCTTGCAAGGGGGCCACCATCTGCGTGTACCCCTTGGCAATCCTCCGATAGTAACCCATCAGGCCCAGGAACGGCCGCACATCACTGACGGTGTTGGGCCTTGGCCAGTTTTGGATAGCTGTAATTTTCTCTGGATCCGGTGTCACACCTTCAGCACTGACCACATGGACCAAGTACTGTAGCTTTTGGCTTCCGCAGGTGGCACTTGTATGGCTCGAGCTTCATCCCATACTTGGACAGTGCCTCGAATACCTCTGACAGGTGTTCCAGGTGTACCTCGTATGTCTTGGAGTATACAATGACGTCGTCCAGATACAGCAAAACTGTCTTGAAATTGCAGTGGCCCAAGCAGCCCTCCATGAGCCTCTGGAACGTCCGCGGTACATTGCACAGTCCGAATGGAATACTGTTGAATTCACACAGTCCCATCGTGATAGCGAACGCGGTTTTCTCCCGGTCTTCCTCGGCAACAGCCACCTGCCAGTATCCACTAGTGAGATCAAGGGTAGAAAAGTAAGTTGCAGATTTCAGGGTAGCCAACGATTCCTCAATGCAGGGCAAGGGGTAGGCATCCTTATGTGTTATCTTATTAATTTGTCGGTAGTCTACACACATTCTCATGGTACCATCCTTCTTTTTCACGAGTACCAGAGGGGCAGCCTAGGGGCTGCAGCTGTCATGGATTACTCCAGCTTCCTTCATGCTCTTGAGCATATCTTTAGCACATAGGTAATGGGCAGGTGGTATGGGCCTATACCTTTCTTTGATAGGTGGGTGAGTGCCTGTGGGTATGTGGTGTTGTACCTCTTTAATCCGCCCAAAATCCTGTGGATGTTTACTAAAGACCTGCTCATACTCCTGGACAACCCTGTAGACCCCTTGTTTATGATGTGCGGGTATAGAGTCGGTGCCCATGTGTAGCTCCTGACACCACTTCATGGTTCCTGGGGGCTGCCACTGAGGGGCTGATTAGACTGATTTGGGGATCCTGCTGCATGGATGGTATCTGCATTGACTACAAACAGCTTGGCAATAGTGGCATACCTGGGTAGTGTGATCTCCTCTTTCCCACAATTCAACACTCGCAGGGGCACTCTCCCCTTCCCGACATCAACTACCCCCTTGGCCGTAAACACGGTGGGCCAATGCTCTGAAGGCAGGGGCTCTACCACTGCCTGGTAATCCTGTCCACGGGAGCCTACAGCTGCCCTGCACCATATCATCATTTCACTTTGCGGGGGCAATATAAGAGGAGCCACATCCATTACCCGCACACTACCTATCTCACCTCCAGAGAGATTTACCTGTTGTCGCTGCAGGAGGGCTCAGATCTCACGCTGCAGGTCCCTCTGTCGCCCTGCTCCTGCAGTCTCAGACAGCTGTTGAAGCAAAACCAATACTTCTCCCATACAGTTTTCAATAACATTTGCGCCTAAAATGATCTTAGGGTTCCGATCACTAGGGTAATTTTGTACGACTATGAAGCCTTGCCTCTCCAACTCTACCCGGCCCACCTTAATGGTCATCTCTTTAAACACGATTTGAGTCACTGAAAACCCATTGACGGCATAGATAGTAATGCTGTCATGTGTCTGGTGGGGTGAGTTCATCGTCAAGCCAGAATTTCTTATACAGTACATATTGAATAGTTATTACCTGGGAGCCGGTATCAAGGAGTGCAGAGGTCGGGATGCCATCCAGGGTAATGGAAACGATGGGCCGTCCCCCTACATACCGCTCTTGCCAATCTGCTGGGCCTTGAGAGTTTATTCCTGGGGATTGGCCCTTGGTCCCAGGGGTTGCCCTTTTAAAGGACAGCTCCGCGCATAATAGCCAGTCTTGTTACACTTATAACAAACAGGTCGTCCATACCAATCACTGCTCCGTCCCTTGTATGCCGGGGTCCTCTTCCACATCCATGGGACATCCTCCGGACAGTCGGCTAGCTGGATCTCTTTTGTCGGGATGACCTTGGACTTGAGTTGCATCGCCTCCAAGATCCTTGCAACGTCGCTGCTCAGCTGCTGCACCTGGGAAAACAAATCGCTGATTTCGCCTCCAGACACCACCAGGGGAGTTGGTTCCAGCAGTGCCAAGGCAGGGGGCTTCACATGCAATGGGGATTTACCAGCTTTCCAGGATGGAAGTGGAGAGTCAGGAGCCTCCGGGGGTTGCAGGGCTTTGGTTGCCCGCTCTTATAAAGTGGCGAAGTCCAAAGCAGGGTGTTCCAGGGCCCAGAGCCGGAGGTGCTTACGGTCCTCCACTGACTCTAGGCCTTGTAGGAACTGCTCCACTAGCATTTTGTTCCCCTCTGGCTCTCCAATTACGTTGGTCCGTCTCAGGGTCTGCAGCGCTGCTTGTAACTTTAAGGCATAATCCCTAATGCTGTCTTGGGGCCGTTGTTTACAGCTATAGAACCTCATCCTGAGCTCAGCCTCAGTGCGGGTCTGAAATGCAGCTCCCAATCTCTTAAAGATGGCGGGTATCGAGACCCGATCCTCCTCAGTTTATGTCTCCACTTCCAACTCGGCAGCGCCGGTCAGCTGCACCAGCACCACAGACGCCCGCTGCTGTCCGGTCAGAACGTACATATCGAAAATGTTACATATCTTCCTCTTGAATCCCTGCAGCGCATCTGGTCGGCCATCATACTGCGGGAGCCAGGCGACGCCAGGCACATAGGGCAGGATTATCGGCATTAAGGGCGCAACCGCCTCGGGTCCCGGTGCCGCCGCTCCTGCGGCCGGAGCAGCGTCTGCCGCATCGGTGTTACCCTGGTCGGGTGGAGGCAGCGCCGCCACAATTTCATCGTCTGGCGCAGACATTCTCGCGCTCCCCCTCGGTTTTCACTCAGCATTCTTTCGCTCCTGTGGCCCTCTGGGAACTTCCGGTTCCGGCTCACTCTCAGGACGAAGGGCGGGGCTTCTACTTCGCATGCTTTTGTGGAGAAGACGGCATTTTGGCACCAAAAGATAGCGGAAGATGGCGGAATTGGCTTGAAATGGGGATCTTGACTCGCGGTTTCGACTTCTAAGGCGCACGTTACCCAGGTAAGTGGGTCCTGCTCGTATCCTGTTCATGACGCCAGGAATTTGAGGTCTGCCACCCCCGTGCCAGCAGCCGGGCTGCTCAGATCCCGATCCGCGGTGGCTTGAGCTGTCTCCGGACCCGGGGGTCGTGTGGCCACTCAAATGAAGGGGGGTATTTACAGCGTATTGTGTTTAGAGTTTGTGACGCCACTCGTGGTGTGTGGTAATGTGGAGTACCACCGCTGCAGTTGGTAGAACCCGGGGGCGATGGAGTGGGGCAGCCAGGTGTTAGAACCCTCCACGGGTAGAGGGGTTGCCCTGGAACTCGGAGATGGTGTTTGGGGAGTGCCATTGGGTGCAAAGGGGTCACTTTTGTACTCACTCAGTCCATTAAGCTGACACCGACAACCGGATAAACCAAAGTTCTGTATACTCCTGCTGCTGAGGGGAGCTAGTTCGGGTCCCGTCCCCAATGGGGCTGCCTGGTGATCCGTGACCTTCCTCCTGCCACTAAGTTTTTCTGGACCATTTTAGTGGAAAGTCCTATTCCCTTGTTGCGCTAGTACCCCGATTTTGGAGCGAGTGGAGAGCGGATTTTGAAGGCTCTGTTTTCGTCGGGTAAATTGTCAGGTTGCCTGAAGCTACTCCCTGACCTAGGCTCCACGTACCCCGTCGTCCCCTGGTCCAAGACCAGGGCAGGGCGCAAGGCCGCCGGCTGTCCTCCTCGACAGTTCTGTGCCCCTTGCCACGACCCCCTGCGACCGGGGGTCTAGCTCCCCTAGGCCCAGACCACCGTCTGCCACCTAGGTAACTACTTAGGAGCCCAGCTCCTGACCTCCTCTCTCCTTCACTTCCAAACTACTTCTTTTGACTCACTGACACTCCTGACCTCCCCTATCCAACCCCCCAAGTGGGCGGCCCTATTCCACTCATGCCGTCCACTGGTGTGTCTGGTGGGTGTGGTGCAGAGTGTACCTAGGATTTTGATTAGCTGATGTAAGCAACACCATGTAGTTGGGGACCCATAACCAAGAAAGAGGTGGATAATGCATGGGAGGGCAGATTGTGCAATACCCTGTGACGACCTGATAGTCCAGGGGCGTCACATGAGCACATTAGAGCCTCTCATCATCATCATCCCTGCACTTTTTCACTGAAGCAATTATCCCAATCCACATTCCTCCAAAAAGCAAGTAAACCCATCATCACACCAGTATTTCCCATCATCACCACAGTACTCCATGTCAGTGCCACACACATGATCATTAAATGTTAGTTAGCAATGACCTTCTTCAATTGTCGACCTGTGTGACAGTTGATAGTCTAAAGGATACTTTACACACAACGATATCGCTAACGATATATCGTCTGGGTCATGGTGTTCGTGACGCACATCCGGCGCCGTTAGCGATATCATTGTGTGTGACTAAAAGGAGCGACGATCAACGATCGCAAAAACATCAAAAAGCGTTGATCGTTGACACGTCCCTCCTTTTCATAATATCGTTGGTGGTGCATGTCGCTGGTTGTTCGTCTTTCCTGCAGCATCACACATCGCTATGTGTGACACCGCAGGAATGACGAACATCTCCTTACCTGCGTCCATCGGCAATGAGGAAGGAAGGAGGTGGGCGACATGTTCCGGCCGCACATCTCCGCCCCTCCTCTGCTATTGGGCGGCCGCTTAGTGACGCCGCTGTGACGCCGAACGTACCGCCCCCTTAAAGAAGAGACTGTTCGGTGTCTCCAGTGACGTCGCTAAGCAGGTATGTGCGTGTGACACTGCCGTAGCGTTATTGTTCGCTATGGCAGCAATCACCTCCATGACGAAACAGCGACGTGGGCGGGTGCTGTCGCGCACAACATCGCTAGCTGTCGCTAGCGATGTCGCAGCGTGTAAAGCACCCTTAAGGTTATGTGTGCAGGCTGCGTTCCGTCAAGTGCAGAAAAAACTCACCCTCTGGCAGACTGGACAACTGTAAACACTGCGTTTGTAAAAAAAAAATGCATCCAAAAGCATGCGTTTTGCATGCATTTTGTATGCGTTTTGCATGCATTTTTTTACAGTGCGTTCACACGTCAATTCAGCTCTGCTACGTGCCTGCTGACAGCAGACACAGGCAGAGTCGCGCAATGAGAATAAACTCTGATGAACTTTTCCCGACTTCATTGTCATCCCGCGGCTCTGTCTGTGTGTAGCGTACTGACTAGTGGTAACCCGTGAAGGACTCACTGTTGACCGCATATCCCCTGGGTGACTGAAGTGAGCAGCGTGATCAGTGGTGCCATCACTCAGGTTACCCGCTCCCACAGCTGGAGTCCTCCACCTGAGAGCGGTGGCCGTGGGTAACCTGAGTGACATCATTGCTGATCGCACGGCTCACTTTAGTTGCTGCGTGGAGCTGACAGCGAGCGGCGGTGTTCTACGGCCGCTCCTGTCAGCTTCATGTAGCAGAGCTGAAAGCGTCGGGGATCTCATGTGGATTACGCCGCACCGTGGTGAAAGAGGGTTTTTTTGTCTTTTGTTCCAAATAAGGGATTTTTTGGATGTGTGTGTTTATTTTCTTTAACTTACAGGTTAATCACGGGAGGTATCTTGGGGAGATGCCTGCCATGATTAACCTAGGACTTAGTGGTAGCTATGGACTTCCATTAACTCCTTATTACCCCAATTGCCACCACACCAGGGCAATTCGGGATGAGCCGGGTAGAGTCCCGGGACTGTCACATCTAATGGATGCGGCAATTCCGGGTGGCTGCTGGCTGATATTGTTAGGCTGGGGGGCTCCCCATAACATGGGGCTCCCCATCCTGAGAATACCAGCCTTCAGCCGTGTGGCTTTATCTTGGCTGGTATCAAAATTGGGTGGGGACCGCACGTCGTTTTTTGTTAATTATTTATTTATTTATTTTATTGCACGATATAGACCCACCCACCGGTGATTGGTTGGAGTGAGACAGCTGTCACTCAGCATGGGGGCATGTCTGACTGCAACCAATTAAAGAGAGTTGTAGAGCAGGGTATTTCCAAGCCGCGCCAATGACTACCAGTCAGGAAGATTTGAAGATTAATGTAGCTTTATTTGTGCACTGGTCAACGCGTTTCAGGAGACCCAGCTCCCTTCCTCAGGACAGTCAGGCAAAGAACATTAAATGTTCTTTGCCTGACTGTCCTGAGGAAGGGAGCTGGTTCTCCCGAAACGCGTTGACCAGTGCACAAATAAAGCTACATTAATCTTCAAATCTTCCTGACTGGTAGTCATTGGCGCGGCTTGGAAATACCCTGCTCTACAACTCTCTGTTATCTGCCGTTTTGGGGACCGATAAACAAACAATACCAATATACACGAAGAGTCTCGTGCCATAATTAGCATATGGAGGAAGCCATATACAGAATATAGATAGAACCCTGAAGAAAAAATCTGTACGAAGACTTTGTAGTTGAAAATAGAGCCAAATTTTATTCAGTACAAAAGACAACAATCAAAGTGATAAAAAACTTTTTCATAGAGACAGATGGTGATAATTACCAGATGGTACCCATATACCAACCTGGCACACATTGCATGTAAAAACCAGTCAAAGAGCAAAAAACTACCCCAAACAGATGATCAAACAAAGGGGGAGTCACTTAGCATAAGGTTGTAACACCCAATGTCTGGAGTTGGATACTAAACTAGGTTCAATAGGTACGACTACAACCACTAGCACTATGCTTTAAATGTCCACTATTCATAACCACCTACAATATAACCACCGCTGAGTGCAAAGGGCTATCCATGTGGTGAGTGGTCATTCTAAGGGAACCCCAAGCTAACCACTGGGGCTATAGATTAAAGTGGAAAAAGTACCATACAAGAACAAAGTGATACATACCAAACACATGGACAACCATGTGCTAAGTGGATAAAAAGCAACTACTGACTGCTAAACAGTACCCGGTGCCGATAATACTAAACAGACCAGCTACAAATGTACAAACGTGTCTCACTAGTGGCACAAGGTAACAAAACACACAGCAATATCGTACCTGAGGTATGGTATATGGGAGAGGAGCCCCGACCTATAGGTTTCGTGATTCTTCTTCCGGGGGTGGTCTCAGAGTAAAAAGAGCGTCCTTATAAATAAAACCTATCCAATCCTAGACCGGGTCAGTCCTGGCCAATCAAAACGTCCAAAGATGCACTAACCAACCCAACAATACTATAACAGTAAATGCCATTGGTGAGTGGTTCAAACAGGCCGGTCAGGCTCCGTCCACATGTATGACGCGAAAACCGGAAGTATACGGGTATAGGCATCGCGTCATCAATCCGGGGGCGTGCCAAACCGTCACCTGTGGGGTGTGCACATACTGCTCAATGGTATTGGTGGTTCGCGCATGGGTCATAATAGCAAACAACACGCCCCCGCCTGACGCGGCACCATCATCGGCAGTACGTCCACAATCAGGAAACGTGCTCGCCACGTCACATAGGGGGCGTGTGTGCGGGCCATGTGATCCAATTTACACAGAGACCCGTGACGGCTTAGACCCCGCCCCCCCAGGATGACGCGAAACCGGAAGTATCCAACTAAGGGAACCGCGTCATCAACTGGGAGGTACGCTCGCCACGTCACACAGAGACGCGTGTGTGCAGCACTTAGTCAACATATAAACCCATTAAATTCGGGCATCATGCCAGCCCAGTGCATAGACCACGGAAGATCCACTCAACAGCTGCATCTCGTACAAGTATGAGAATATACAGAGGGGTATTATTTCGAACAGCAGAATAGTGCATGCAGTATACGATAGATAAATAATGGTATACATCAATACGCCATATAACCATATCAATACGCTATATTCTACGAATATACCCCACTATAGTGCAATAATAACATCAGATCAATTTCAAAGGTGCAAACAATAGGTACAGAAACATAACACATCATTACACATATTTAATATACATAGGCATGATGGAACTATCATTCTGTCCCAGTTAACCATTCATGGCGCGCGGGTGAACACATCGGAAGCACTACGTCGCCATGGGCGCGTCCAGCACCGACCGTGGCGATCAGATCGCCACGAAAGGAGCCCAAAGGACACGCACACAGCGACTCAGCGCAGCAAGGTGAACACACGCGCGCACTGGCACCAGGAGAGAAATGACCACCCGAAAACAGTTCCCAACTCAGTGGGGGGGCGCTATACACCCAGCATAACTGTCGATCAATAACATGTACAGAAATGAATATACAAAAACATAGATTAATCGTATAACAAATTGCAGCACATGTCAGTCGATGTAGTGTCATTCCCCTTTAACTGTTATCCGAAATATTGTCATTTTCTCCATAAGATGATCATATGGACGCAAAGAAAGATCAGGAAGGACGAGGAAATATGAATGGAACTAGAAATAGAAATAAAACACATATAAATTAAAAAAGGACCAAATGGATTAAGAACGAAAGGATCACATATAGAGCTGCAAACTCAAGGATGACACATTGTATATACCCAGACACAATACGGCATTGTCCGGAAAATCTATAGGAATGATACGAAGCTTAGACACTCATTCAGCCCAAAAGGCTGTAGGGTCTTCAAGGTCCATATCCATTCCGTCTCACGCTGTGTGAGAAGACGGGTAACATTCCCGCCTCGAATTCCAGATATAATTTGATCAATACCCCGTACTTTCAATGCAGTATGATCGCACTGGTGGTGTTTCCTAAAATGCCTAGGTATGGTCTTAAGGCTATCAATGTCAATCTCGTCCCTGGCGGCCTGAATATCACGGACATGTTCCCTCACGCGAACCTTCAAGGCCCGCGTAGTCAGGCCGACATAGACGAGAGGACACGGACAAACAGCATAGTACACCACAGCCTTAGAAAGGCAATTAATCTTCTTTTTAATGGGAAAGACTTTCCCATCAGAAGAAGTGAACTCTGTCGCTGTTTCAATGTTAGGGCATGCAACGCACGCCCCACATGGTGAACAGCCAACTCTTAACCTGGATGTGATAGATGAGGAAGATACGAAGGGGAGAACATTCTTATCCTTCTTGTTGTAATGACTAGATGTCAATATGTCTTTCAAATTTCTGGACTTGCGGGCTGCCACTGATGGTCTATCAGGCAAGTACCTCCGAAGAATGGGATCAACAGTCAGTATAGACCAATATCGAGACATGACCTGTAGCATCAATTCCCAATGTGAGTGGTACCTGGTGACCATCCTCACCATATTCGTATTTCTAGTCCCATGGTCACCAAACAATAGATCCACACGTGGGGAATTCCTAGCTCTGTTGTATGCCCTCTTGATAGACCTATTGCTGTACCCGCGATCACGGAATCTCTGTTTGAGATCCAGAGCCTTGGACTCAAAAGAAGAGTCCGAGGAACAAATCCGCCGTAGGCGGAGGAATTGTCCCACAGGAACGGCTCGTACCACATGTGCGGGGTGGGCAGAGGAGGCATGTAATACCGAGTTTACGGATGTATCCTTTCGATATAAATCTGTCTGTAAAAAACCTAATGAATCTCTAATGACCAAGACATCCAGGAACTCGAGGGACGTGTCACTGAACTTATGAGTAAGCCGTATATTCATTTCGTTGTTATTCAAGTTACGCATAAATAAATTAAGTTCCGGGATCGTCCCCTGCCAGATAAAAAAGATGTCGTCGATGTACCGCGTCCACAAGGGGATGCGGTCCACCGACGACAGCCAATCTGACAGGAGAAGCTCCCTCTCCCACAGCCCCAGAAACAAATTAGCATATGAAGGCGCAAAGGCCGCCCCCATTGCTGTTCCCTGGAGCTGCAGGTAGAGGGACCCCCCAAAAAAGAAAAAATTATGGGTCAAGGCAAAACTCAATAAGTCCATGACAAAGTCCCTCTCGGTCCCAGACATGTTGGTCATAGAGAGAAAATATGACACCGCCCGTAGTCCGTCGCGATGTCGAATGCTCGTATAGAGCGATTCGACATCGCAAGAGACCAACAGGGAGCCTTCCCCCACTTGTATCGAATCGATTTTCTGCAAAAAATTGCCCGTGTCCCTTGTGAAAGAGGGAAGAGACTCGACCAATGGTTTTAACAAAGAATCGATATATATACAGACACGCTCAAGAAAGTTGCCCACACCCGACACAATAGGTCTACCCGGAGGCACATTCACATCCTTGTGTACCTTAGGTAGCAGATACAGTGTCGGTATCGTCGGCTCGCCCACATGCAGCGCATCAGACAAACCCCTCTCTATGGTGCCACACTCCACAGCATCAGCCAAAAGACAATGTAGTTCTTTCGTAAATTTACTCAGGGGATTAAAAGTAAGGCGTTGATAACATTCGCCAACCCTGAGCTGTCTGTACGCCTCTCTTTCATAGAGTGTACACGGCCATACCACAATATTCCCGCCCTTGTCGGCCGGTTTTATCACAATGTCCTCCAAACTCCTGATCCTGTTAATGCAGCTTCTCTCTTCCCTCGTAAGATTGTCATTACGGATATTTTTAGGGAATTTGGAAAATTCATCGGAGACAAGCCGCACAAACAGATCTACATTGGGACAGGCCGACAAGGGGGGGAATTTCTTAGATTTGATCCGCAGCCGTGAAGGAATCTTACCTAATGCACCGGCATTATGCTCCTCCGATAGCTCCTCCAGAATTCGTAAGGCAGATTGTTCAGTCTCAGTAGGAAACGCCCTCTGAAGGTCATCGTCATGGAACCATTTCTTCAACATCAGTGCACGGCCAAAAATATGTAGATCCTTCACGGCTGTAAATGGATCAAAACGTGAACTAGGTGAAAAGGTAAGGCCTCTAGCTAGAACCTCATTGTCTAAAGCTGAAAACGTGTGTTGGGATAAATTAATTACCTTCGGGGTACTGGCTTGTTTCCCTACCCCAGGGGGTCTCTTATTCTGATTGCCAGTTGTTTTTTGTGGTTGCTGTTGTTGTTCCCCTTTCCTTCTATTCCCAAATCTTGTGGTCACCGGAGAAAGAGACTGGTCAGATGCACCGCCTGCCGACGAGACCGAGGACACAGACACCGATCTACCACGTGTGAACCTAGGAATAGGTTTCCGCCACCTGTAGACTTTCAATTGTTGGTAATCAGTCATATCACGTGTGATCTTTTTTGAGTGGGTCTCTCTGATAGATTTCTCCCATTCCTCGGAACTAGATGTCATTGCCGTATCAAAGGCCGCAATCTCCTCAGCTGAGGACACCGCCTTAAGCTCGGAATACGCAGTGTCCAGCTCCCTCTCTACTTCATCCAAGGTTTTAGAGTTAAGCTGGTGTCACACTAAACGACAGCGACAACGACGTCGCTGTTACGTCACCATTTTCGGTGACGTAACAGCGACCTTGTAAGTCGCTGTTATGATCGCTGCTTAGCTGTCAAACACAGCAGAAGCAGCGATCATAACGTCGCTGTGCTACATGTTCAGAGAGCAGGGAGCCGCGCTTAGCGCTGGCTCCTTGCTCTCCTGCAGCACACATCGGGTTAATTAACCCGATGTGTGCTGCAGCTACATGTCACAGTTCAGAGAGCAGGGAGCCGCGCTTAGCGCTGGCTCCTTGCTCTCCTGCAGCACACATCGGGTTAATTAACCCGATGTGTGCTGCAGCTACATGTCAGTGCAGAGAGCAGGGAGCCGCGCGCACTGCTTACGCTGGCTCCTTGCTCTCCTTGCTACAGTATACATCGGGTTAATTACCCGATGCATACTGCAGCCACATGTCACAGTGCAGGAGCCGGCACTGGCAGCAAGAGCGGAGGCTGGTAACCAGCGTAAACATCGGGTAACCAGGGAAAGGTCTTCCCTTGGTTACCCGATGTTTACGCTGGTTACAGCTTACCGCAGCTGCCAGTGCCGGCTCCTGCTCGCTTCATTTCGTCGCTCTCTCGCTGTCACACACAGCGATGTGTGTGTCACAGCGGGAGAGTGACGACCAAAAAATGAAGCTGGACATTCAGCAACGACCGGCGACCTCACAGCAGGGGCCAGGTCGTTGCTGGATGTCACACACAGCGACAGCGACGGGACGTCGCTGCAACGTCACAGAAAATGGTGACGTAGCAACGACGTCGTTGTCGTCGTCGTTATGTGTGACACCAGCATTAAGACCAACGAGTAGCTCCATGAGTTTCAACGAGCTGGTGGAGCAGACTTCTTCCCACTTACTGATGAAGGTTGTATCCTCCACCGGGAATGAAGGGAAGACCTGTATCCTAAGTCCTCGAGGGACCATTTGTTTGGAAATGTACCCCTCGAGGAACGCCTTGTTCCACCAAACCTTCGTACGCTTATGTAATAAGCGTTTCACATTATTTTGCAGCTCAATACGTCCCCTCTGTTCAATACCATTCCCATCAGGCAGATTACCATCAAAGGCTCTACTACAAGCAAGTTTCCAGGAAATATCCCTGGTTCGATAGTCCATGCTTGGTATGAAAAAAACCTGTGAAAATACACAGAAAAGCATATAAACAAACAATACCAATATACACGAAGAGTCTCGTGCCATAATTAGCATATGGAGGAAGCCATATACAGAATATAGATAGAACCCTGAAGAAAAAATCTGTACGAAGACTTTGTAGTTGAAAATAGAGCCAAATTTTATTCAGTACAAAAGACAACAATCAAAGTGATAAAAAACTTTTTCATAGAGACAGATGGTGATAATTACCAGATGGTACCCATATACCAACCTGGCACACATTGCATGTAAAAACCAGTCAAAGAGCAAAAAACTACCCCAAACAGATGATCAAACAAAGGGGGAGTCACTTAGCATAAGGTTGTAACACCCAATGTCTGGAGTTGGATACTAAACTAGGTTCAATAGGTACGACTACAACCACTAGCACTATGCTTTAAATGTCCACTATTCATAACCACCTACAATATAACCACCGCTGAGTGCAAAGGGCTATCCATGTGGTGAGTGGTCATTCTAAGGGAACCCCAAGCTAACCACTGGGGCTATAGATTAAAGTGGAAAAACTACCATACAAGAACAAAGTGATACATACCAAACACATGGACAACCATGTGCTAAGTGGATAAAAAGCAACTACTGACTGCTAAACAGTACCCGGTGCCGATAATACTAAACAGACCAGCTACAAATGTACAAACGTGTCTCACTAGTGGCACAAGGTAACAAAACACACAGCAATATCGTACCTGAGGTATGGTATATGGGAGAGGAGCCCCGACCTATAGGTTTCGTGATTCTTCTTCCGGGGGTGGTCTCAGAGTAAAAAGAGCGTCCTTATAAATAAAACCTATCCAATCCTAGACCGGGTCAGTCCTGGCCAATCAAAATGTCCAAAGATGCACTAACCAACCCAACAATACTATAACAGTAAATGCCATTGGTGAGTGGTTCAAACAGGCCGGTCAGGCTCCGTCCACATGTATGACGCGAAAACCGGAAGTATACGGGTATAGGCATCGCGTCATCAATCCGGGGGCGTGCCAAACCGTCACCTGTGGGGTGTGCACATACTGCTCAATGGTATTGGTGGTTCGCGCATGGGTCATAATAGCAAACAACACGCCCCCGCCTGACGCGGCACCATCATCGGCAGTACGTCCACAATCAGGAAACGTGCTCGCCACGTCACATAGGGGGCGTGTGTGCGGGCCATGTGATCCAATTTACACAGAGACCCGTGACGGCTTAGACCCCGCCCCCCCAGGATGACGCGAAACCGGAAGTATCCAACTAAGGGAACCGCGTCATCAACTGGGAGGTACGCTCGCCACGTCACACAGAGACGCGTGTGTGCAGCACTTAGTCAACATATAAACCCATTAAATTCGGGCATCATGCCAGCCCAGTGCATGGACCACGGAAGATCCACTCAACAGCTGCATCTCGTACAAGTATGAGAATATACAGAGGGGTATTATTTCGAACAGCAGAATAGTGCATGCAGTATACGATAGATAAATAATGGTATACATCAATACGCCATATAACCATATCAATACGCTATATTCTACGAATATACCCCACTATAGTGCAATAATAACATCAGATCAATTTCAAAGGTGCAAACAATAGGTACAGAAACATAACACATCATTACACATATTTAATATACATAGGCATGATGGAACTATCATTCTGTCCCAGTTAACCATTCATGGCGCGCGGGTGAACACATCGGAAGCACTACGTCGCCATGGGCGCGTCCAGCACCGACCGTGGCGATCAGATCGCCACGAAAGGAGCCCAAAGGACACGCACACAGCGACTCAGCGCAGCAAGGTGAACACACGCGCGCACTGGCACCAGGAGAGAAATGACCACCCGAAAACAGTTCCCAACTCAGTGGGGGGGCGCTATACACCCAGCATAACTGTCGATCAATAACATGTACAGAAATGAATATACAAAAACATAGATTAATCGTATAACAAATTGCAGCACATGTCAGTCGATGTAGTGTCATTCCCCTTTAACTGTTATCCGAAATATTGTCATTTTCTCCATAAGATGATCATATGGACGCAAAGAAAGATCAGGAAGGACGAGGAAATATGAATGGAACTAGAAATAGAAATAAAACACATTTAAATTAAAAAAGGACCAAATGGATTAAGAACGAAAGGATCACATATAGAGCTGCAAACTCAAGGATGACACATTGTATATACCCAGACACAATACGGCATTGTCCGGAAAATCTATAGGAATGATACGAAGCTTAGACACTCATTCAGCCCAAAAGGCTGTAGGGTCTTCAAGGTCCATATCCATTCCGTCTCACGCTGTGTGAGAAGACGGGTAACATTCCCGCCTCGAATTCGAGATATAATTTGATCAATACCCCGTACTTTCAATGCAGTATGATCGCACTGGTGGTGTTTCCTAAAATGCCTAGGTATGGTCTTAAGGCTATCAATGTCAATCTCGTCCCTGGCGGCCTGAATATCACGGACATGTTCCCTCACGCGAACCTTCAAGGCCCGCGTAGTCAGGCCGACATAGACGAGAGGACACGGACAAACAGCATAGTACACCACAGCCTTAGAAAGGCAATTAATCTTCTTTTTAATGGGAAAGACTTTCCCATCAGAAGAAGTGAACTCTGTCGCTGTTTCAATGTTAGGGCATGCAACGCACGCCCCACATGGTGAACAGCCAACTCTTAACCTGGATGTGATAGATGAGGAAGATACGAAGGGGAGAACATTCTTATCCTTCTTGTTGTAATGACTAGATGTCAATATGTCTTTCAAATTTCTGGACTTGCGGGCTGCCACTGATGGTCTATCAGGCAAGTACCTCCGAAGAATGGGATCAACAGTCAGTATAGACCAATATCGAGACATGACCTGTAGCATCAATTCCCAATGTGAGTGGTACCTGGTGACCATCCTCACCATATTCGTATTTCTAGTCCCATGGTCACCAAACAATAGATCCACACGTGGGGAATTCCTAGCTCTGTTGTATGCCCTCTTGATAGACCTATTGCTGTACCCGCGATCACGGAATCTCTGTTTGAGATCCAGAGCCTTGGACTCAAAAGAAGAGTCCGAGGAACAAATCCGCCGTAGGCGGAGGAATTGTCCCACAGGAACGGCTCGTACCACATGTGCGGGGTGGGCAGAGGAGGCATGTAATACCGAGTTTACGGATGTATCCTTTCGATATAAATCTGTCTGTAAAAAACCTAATGAATCTCTAATGACCAAGACATCCAGGAACTCGAGGGACGTGTCACTGAACTTATGAGTAAGCCGTATATTCATTTCGTTGTTATTCAAGTTACGCATAAATAAATTAAGTTCCGGGATCGTCCCCTGCCAGATAAAAAAGATGTCGTCGATGTACCGCGTCCACAAGGGGATGCGGTCCACCGACGACAGCCAATCTGACAGGAGAAGCTCCCTCTCCCACAGCCCCAGAAACAAATTAGCATATGAAGGCGCAAAGGCCGCCCCCATTGCTGTTCCCTGGAGCTGCAGGTAGAGGGACCCCCCAAAAAAGAAAAAATTATGGGTCAAGGCAAAACTCAATAAGTCCATGACAAAGTCCCTCTCGGTCCCAGACATGTTGGTCATAGAGAGAAAATATGACACCGCCCGTAGTCCGTCGCGATGTCGAATGCTCGTATAGAGCGATTCGACATCGCAAGAGAAAAACAGGGAGCCTTCCCCCACTTGTATCGAATCGATTTTCTGCAAAAAATTGCCCGTATCCCTTGTGAAAGAGGGAAGAGACTCGACCAATGGTTTTAACAAAGAATCGATATATATACAGACACGCTCAAGAAAGTTGCCCACACCCGACACAATAGGTCTACCCGGAGGCACATTCACATCCTTGTGTACCTTAGGTAGCAGATACAGTGTCGGTATCGTCGGCTCGCCCACATGCAGCGCATCAGACAAACCCCTCTCTATGGTGCCACACTCCACAGCATCAGCCAAAAGACAATGTAGTTCTTTCGTAAATTTACTCAGGGGATTAAAAGTAAGGCTTTGATAACATTCGCCAACCCTGAGCTGTCTGTACGCCTCTCTTTCATAGAGTGTACACGGCCATACCACAATATTCCCGCCCTTGTCGGCCGGTTTTATCACAATGTCCTCCAAACTCCTGATCCTGTTAATGCAGCTTCTCTCTTCCCTCGTAAGATTGTCATTACGGATATTTTTAGGGAATTTGGAAAATTCATCGGAGACAAGCCGCACAAACAGATCTACATTGGGACAGGCCGACAAGGGGGGGAATTTCTTAGATTTGATCCGCAGCCGTGAAGGAATCTTACCTAATGCACCGGCATTATGCTCCTCCGATAGCTCCTCCAGAATTCGTAAGGCAGATTGTTCAGTCTCAGTAGGAAACACCCTCTGAAGGTCATCGTCATGGAACCATTTCTTCAACATCAGTGCACGGCCAAAAATATGTAGATCCTTCACGGCTGTAAATGGATCAAAACGTGAACTAGGTGAAAAGGTAAGGCCTCTAGCTAGAACCTCATTGTCTAAAGCTGAAAACGTGTGTTGGGATAAATTAATTACCTTCGGGGTACTGGCTTGTTTCCCTACCCCAGGGGGTCTCTTATTCTGATTGCCAGTTGTTTTTTGTGGTTGCTGTTGTTGTTCCCCTTTCCTTCTATTCCCAAATCTTGTGGTCACCGGAGAAAGAGACCGGTCAGATGCACCGCCTGCCGACGAGACCGAGGACACAGACACCGATCTACCACGTGTGAACCTAGGAATAGGTTTCCGCCACCTGTAGACTTTCAATTGTTGGTAATCAGTCATATCACGTGTGATCTTTTTTGAGTGGGTCTCTCTGATAGATTTCTCCCATTCCTCGGAACTAGATGTCATTGCCGTATCAAAGGCCGCAATCTCCTCAGCTGAGGACACCGCCTTAAGCTCGGAATACGCAGTGTCCAGCTCCCTCTCTACTTCATCCAAGGTTTTAGAGTTAAGACCAACGAGTAGCTCCATGAGTTTCAACGAGCTGGTGGAGCAGACTTCTTCCCACTTACTGATGAAGGTTGTATCCTCCACCGGGAATGAAGGGAAGACCTGTATCCTAAGTCCTCGAGGGACCATTTGTTTGAAAATGTACCCCTCGAGGAACGCCTTGTTCCACCAAACCTTCGTACGCTTATGTAATACGCGTTTCACATTATTTTGCAGCTCAATACGTCCCCTCTGTTCAATACCATTCCCATCAGGCAGATTACCACCAAAGGCTCTACTACAAGCAAGTTTCCAGGAAATATCCCTGGTTCGATAGTCCATGCTTGGTATGAAAAAAACCTGTGAAAATACACAGAAAAGCATATAAACAAACAATACCAATATACACGAAGAGTCTCGTGCCATAATTAGCATATGGAGGAAGCCATATACAGAATATAGATAGAACCCTGAAGAAAAAATCTGTACGAAGACTTTGTAGTTGAAAATAGAGCCAAATTTTATTCAGTACAAAAGACAACAATCAAAGTGATAAAAAACTTTTTCATAGAGACAGATGGTGATAATTACCAGATGGTACCCATATACCAACCTGGCACACATTGCATGTAAAAACCAGTCAAAGAGCAAAAAACTACCCCAAACAGATGATCAAAAAAAGGGGGAGTCACTTAGCATAAGGTTGTAACACCCAATGTCTGGAGTTGGATACTAAACTAGGTTCAATAGGTACGACTACAACCACTAGCACTATGCTTTAAATGTCCACTATTCATAACCACCTACAATATAACCACCGCTGAGTGCAAAGGGCTATCCATGTGGTGAGTGGTCATTCTAAGGGAACCCCAAGCTAACCACTGGGGCTATAGATTAAAGTGGAAAAAGTACCATACAAGAACAAAGTGATACATACCAAACACATGGACAACCATGTGCTAAGTGGATAAAAAGCAACTACTGACTGCTAAACAGTACCCGGTGCCGATAATACTAAACAGACCAGCTACAAATGTACAAACGTGTCTCACTAGTGGCACAAGGTAACAAAACACACAGCAATATCGTACCTGAGGTATGGTATATGGGAGAGGAGCCCCGACCTATAGGTTTCGTGATTCTTCTTCCGGGGGTGGTCTCAGAGTAAAAAGAGCGTCCTTATAAATAAAACCTATCCAATCCTAGACCGGGTCAGTCCTGGCCAATCAAAACGTCCAAAGATGCACTAACCAACCCAACAATACTATAACAGTAAATGCCATTGGTGAGTGGTTCAAACAGGCCGGTCAGGCTCCGTCCACATGTATGACGCGAAAACCGGAAGTATACGGGTATAGGCATCGCGTCATCAATCCGGGGGCGTGCCAAACCGTCACCTGTGGGGTGTGCACATACTGCTCAATGGTATTGGTGGTTCGCGCATGGGTCATAATAGCAAACAACACGCCCCCGCCTGACGCGGCACCATCATCGGCAGTACGTCCACAATCAGGAAACGTGCTCGCCACGTCACATAGGGGGCGTGTGTGCGGGCCATGTGATCCAATTTACACAGAGACCCGTGACGGCTTAGACCCCGCCCCCCCAGGATGACGCGAAACCGGAAGTATCCAACTAAGGGAACCGCGTCATCAACTGGGAGGTACGCTCGCCACGTCACACAGAGACGCGTGTGTGCAGCACTTAGTCAACATATAAACCCATTAAATTCGGGCATCATGCCAGCCCAGTGCATGGACCACGGAAGATCCACTCAACAGCTGCATCTCGTACAAGTATGAGAATATACAGAGGGGTATTATTTCGAACAGCAGAATAGTGCATGCAGTATACGATAGATAAATAATGGTATACATCAATACGCCATATAACCATATCAATACGCTATATTCTACGAATATACCCCACTATAGTGCAATAATAACATCAGATCAATTTCAAAGGTGCAAACAATAGGTACAGAAACATAACACATCATTACACATATTTAATATACATAGGCATGATGGAACTATCATTCTGTCCCAGTTAACCATTCATGGCGCGCGGGTGAACACATCGGAAGCACTACGTCGCCATGGGCGCGTCCAGCACCGACCGTGGCGATCAGATCGCCACGAAAGGAGCCCAAAGGACACGCACACAGCGACTCAGCGCAGCAAGGTGAACACACGCGCGCACTGGCACCAGGAGAGAAATGACCACCCGAAAACAGTTCCCAACTCAGTGGGGGGGCGCTATACACCCAGCATAACTGTCGATCAATAACATGTACAGAAATGAATATACAAAAACATAGATTAATCGTATAACAAATTGCAGCACATGTCAGTCGATGTAGTGTCATTCCCCTTTAACTGTTATCCGAAATATTGTCATTTTCTCCATAAGATGATCATATGGACGCAAAGAAAGATCAGGAAGGACGAGGAAATATGAATGGAACTAGAAATAGAAATAAAACACATATAAATTAAAAAAGGACCAAATGGATTAAGAACGAAAGGATCACATATAGAGCTGCAAACTCAAGGATGACATATTGTATATACCCAGACACAATACGGCATTGTCCGGAAAATCTATAGGAATGATACGAAGCTTAGACACTCATTCAGCCCAAAAGGCTGTAGGGTCTTCAAGGTCCATATCCATTCCGTCTCACGCTGTGTGAGAAGACGGGTAACATTCCCGCCTCGAATTCCAGATATAATTTGATCAATACCCCGTACTTTCAATGCAGTATGATCGCACTGGTGGTGTTTCCTAAAATGCCTAGGTATGGTCTTAAGGCTATCAATGTCAATCTCGTCCCTGGCGGCCTGAATATCACGGACATGTTCCCTCACGCGAACCTTCAAGGCCCGCGTAGTCAGGCCGACATAGACGAGAGGACACGGACAAACAGCATAGTACACCACAGCCTTAGAAAGGCAATTAATCTTCTTTTTAATGGGAAAGACTTTCCCATCAGAAGAAGTGAACTCTGTCGCTGTTTCAATGTTAGGGCATGCAACGCACGCCCCACATGGTGAACAGCCAACTCTTAACCTGGATGTGATAGATGAGGAAGATACGAAGGGGAGAACATTCTTATCCTTCTTGTTGTAATGACTAGATGTCAATATGTCTTTCAAATTTCTGGACTTGCGGGCTGCCACTGATGGTCTATCAGGCAAGTACCTCCGAAGAATGGGATCAACAGTCAGTATAGACCAATATCGAGACATGACCTGTAGCATCAATTCCCAATGTGAGTGGTACCTGGTGACCATCCTCACCATATTCGTATTTCTAGTCCCATGGTCACCAAACAATAGATCCACACGTGGGGAATTCCTAGCTCTGTTGTATGCCCTCTTGATAGACCTATTGCTGTACCCGCGATCACGGAATCTCTGTTTGAGATCTAGAGCCTTGGACTCAAAAGAAGAGTCCGAGGAACAAATCCGCCGTAGGCGGAGGAATTGTCCCACAGGAACGGCTCGTACCACATGTGCGGGGTGGGCAGAGGAGGCATGTAATACCGAGTTTACGGATGTATCCTTTCGATATAAATCTGTCTGTAAAAAACCTAATGAATCTCTAATGACCAAGACATCCAGGAACTCGAGGGACGTGTCACTGAACTTATGAGTAAGCCGTATATTCATTTCGTTGTTATTCAAGTTACGCATAAATAAATTAAGTTCCGGGATCGTCCCCTGCCAGATAAAAAAGATGTCGTCGATGTACCGCGTCCACAAGGGGATGCGGTCCACCGACGACAGCCAATCTGACAGGAGAAGCTCCCTCTCCCACAGCCCCAGAAACAAATTAGCATATGAAGGCGCAAAGGCCGCCCCCATTGCTGTTCCCTGGAGCTGCAGGTAGAGGGACCCCCCAAAAAAGAAAAAATTATGGGTCAAGGCAAAACTCAATAAGTCCATGACAAAGTCCCTCTCGGTCCCAGACATGTTGGTCATAGAGAGAAAATATGACACTGCCCGTAGTCCGTCGCGATGTCGAATGCTCGTATAGAGCGATTCGACATCGCAAGAGACCAACAGGGAGCCTTCCCCCACTTGTATCGAATCGATTTTCTGCAAAAAATTGCCCGTATCCCTTGTGAAAGAGGGAAGAGACCCGACCAATGGTTTTAACAAAGAATCGATATATATACAGACACGCTCAAGAAAGTTGCCCACACCCGACACAATAGGTCTACCCGGAGGCACATTCACATCCTTGTGTACCTTAGGTAGCAGATACAGTGTCGGTATCGTCGGCTCGCCCACATGCAGCGCATCAGACAAACCCCTCTCTATGGTGCCACACTCCACAGCATCAGCCAAAAGACAATGTAGTTCTTTCGTAAATTTACTCAGGGGATTAAAAGTAAGGCGTTGATAACATTCGCCAACCCTGAGCTGTCTGTACGCCTCTCTTTCATAGAGTGTACACGGCCATACCACAATATTCCCGCCCTTGTCGGCCGGTTTTATCACAATGTCCTCCAAACTCCTGATCCTGTTAATGCAGCTTCTCTCTTCCCTCGTAAGATTGTCATTACGGATATTTTTAGGGAATTTGGAAAATTCATCGGAGACAAGCCGCACAAACAGATCTACATTGGGACAGGCCGACAAGGGGGGGAATTTCTTAGATTTGATCCGCAGCCGTGAAGGAATCTTACCTAATGCACCGGCATTATGCTCCTCCGATAGCTCCTCCAGAATTCGTAAGGCAGATTGTTCAGTCTCAGTAGGAAACGCCCTCTGAAGGTCATCGTCATGGAACCATTTCTTCAACATCAGTGCACGGCCAAAAATATGTAGATCCTTCACGGCTGTAAATGGATCAAAACGTGAACTAGGTGAAAAGGTAAGGCCTCTAGCTAGAACCTCATTGTCTAAAGCTGAAAACGTGTGTTGGGATAAATTAATTACCTTCGGGGTACTGGCTTGTTTCCCTACCCCAGGGGGTCTCTTATTCTGATTGCCAGTTGTTTTTTGTGGTTGCTGTTGTTGTTCCCCTTTCCTTCTATTCCCAAATCTTGTGGTCACCGGAGAAAGAGACTGGTCAGATGCACCGCCTGCCGACGAGACCGAGGACACAGACACCGATCTACCACGTGTGAACCTAGGAATAGGTTTCCGCCACCTGTAGACTTTCAATTGTTGGTAATCAGTCATATCACGTGTGATCTTTTTTGAGTGGGTCTCTCTGATAGATTTCTCCAATTCCTCGGAACTAGATGTCATTGCCGTATCAAAGGCCGCAATCTCCTCAGCCGAGGACACCGCCTTAAGCTCGGAATACGCAGTGTCCAGCTCCCTCTCTACTTCATCCAAGGTTTTAGAGTTAAGACCAACGAGTAGCTCCATGAGTTTCAACGAGCTGGTGGAGCAGACTTCTTCCCACTTACTGATGAAGGTTGTATCCTCCACCGGGAATGAAGGGAAGACCTGTATCCTAAGTCCTCGATGGACCATTTGTTTGGAAATGTACCCCTCGAGGAACGCCTTGTTCCACCAAACCTTCGTACGCTTATGTAATAAGCGTTTCACATTATTTTGCAGCTCAATACGTCCCCTCTGTTCAATACCATTCCCATCAGGCAGATTACCATCAAAGGCTCTACTACAAGCAAGTTTCCAGGAAATATCCCTGGTTCGATAGTCCATGCTTGGTATGAAAAAAACCTGTGAAAATACACAGAAAAGCATATAAACAAACAATACCAATATACACGAAGAGTCTCGTGCCATAATTAGCATATGGAGGAAGCCATATACAGAATATAGATAGAACCCTGAAGAAAAAATCTGTACGAAGACTTTGTAGTTGAAAATAGAGCCAAATTTTATTCAGTACAAAAGACAACAATCAAAGTGATAAAAAACTTTTTCATAGAGACAGATGGTGATAATTACCAGATGGTACCCATATACCAACCTGGCACACATTGCATGTAAAAACCAGTCAAAGAGCAAAAAACTACCCCAAACAGATGATCAAACAAAGGGGGAGTCACTTAGCATAAGGTTGTAACACCCAATGTCTGGAGTTGGATACTAAACTAGGTTCAATAGGTACGACTACAACCACTAGCACTATGCTTTAAATGTCCACTATTCATAACCACCTACAATATAACCACCGCTGAGTGCAAAGGGCTATCCATGTGGTGAGTGGTCATTCTAAGGGAACCCCAAGCTAACCACTGGGGCTATAGATTAAAGTGGAAAAAGTACCATACAAGAACAAAGTGATACATACCAAACACATGGACAACCATGTGCTAAGTGGATAAAAAGCAACTACTGACTGCTAAACAGTACCCGGTGCCGATAATACTAAACAGACCAGCTACAAATGTACAAACGTGTCTCACTAGTGGCACAAGGTAACAAAACACACAGCAATATCGTACCTGAGGTATGGTATATGGGAGAGGAGCCCCGACCTATAGGTTTCGTGATTCTTCTTCCGGGGGTGGTCTCAGAGTAAAAAGAGCGTCCTTATAAATAAAACCTATCCAATCCTAGACCGGGTCAGTCCTGGCCAATCAAAACGTCCAAAGATGCACTAACCAACCCAACAATACTATAACAGTAAATGCCATTGGTGAGTGGTTCAAACAGGCCGGTCAGGCTCCGTCCACATGTATGACGCGAAAACCGGAAGTATACGGGTATAGGCATCGCGTCATCAATCCGGGGGCGTGCCAAACCGTCACCTGTGGGGTGTGCACATACTGCTCAATGGTATTGGTGGTTCGCGCATGGGTCATAATAGCAAACAACACGCCCCCGCCTGACGCGGCACCATCATCGGCAGTACGTCCACAATCAGGAAACGTGCTCGCCACGTCACATAGGGGGCGTGTGTGCAGGCCATGTGATCCAATTTACACAGAGACCCGTGACGGCTTAGACCCCACCCCCCCAGGATGACGCGAAACCGGAAGTATCCAACTAAGGGAACCGCGTCATCAACTGGGAGGTACGCTCGCCACGTCACACAGAGACGCGTGTGTGCAGCACTTAGTCAACATATAAACCCATTAAATTCGGGCATCATCATGCCAGCCCAGTGCATAGACCACGGAAGATCCACTCAACAGCTGCATCTCGTACAAGTATGAGAATATACAGAGGGGTATTATTTCGAACAGCAGAATAGTGCATGCAGTATACGATAGATAAATAATGGTATACATCAATACGCCATATAACCATATCAATACGCTATATTCTACGAATATACCCCACTATAGTGCAATAATAACATCAGATCAATTTCAAAGGTGCAAACAATAGGTACAGAAACATAACACATCATTACACATATTTAATATACATAGGCATGATGGAACTATCATTCTGTCCCAGTTAACCATTCATGGCGCGCGGGTGAACACATCGGAAGCACTACGTCGCCATGGGCGCGTCCAGCACCGACCGTGGCGATCAGATCGCCACGAAAGGAGCCCAAAGGACACGCACACAGCGACTCAGCGCAGCAAGGTGAACACACGCGCGCACTGGCACCAGGAGAGAAATGACCACCCGAAAACAGTTCCCAACTCAGTGGGGGGGCGCTATACACCCAGCATAACTGTCGATCAATAACATGTACAGAAATGAATATACAAAAACATAGATTAATCGTATAACAAATTGCAGCACATGTCAGTCGATGTAGTGTCATTCCCCTTTAACTGTTATCCGAAATATTGTCATTTTCTCCATAAGATGATCATATGGACGCAAAGAAAGATCAGGAAGGACGAGGAAATATGAATGGAACTAGAAATAGAAATAAAACACATATAAATTAAAAAAGGACCAAATGGATTAAGAACGAAAGGATCACATATAGAGCTGCAAACTCAAGGATGACACATTGTATATACCCAGACACAATACGGCATTGTCCGGAAAATCTATAGGAATGATACGAAGCTTAGACACTCATTCAGCCCAAAAGGCTGTAGGGTCTTCAAGGTCCATATCCATTCCGTCTCACGCTGTGTGAGAAGACGGGTAACATTCCCGCCTCGAATTCCAGATATAATTTGATCAATACCCCGTACTTTCAATGCAGTATGATCGCACTGGTGGTGTTTCCTAAAATGCCTAGGTATGGTCTTAAGGCTATCAATGTCAATCTCGTCCCTGGCGGCCTGAATATCACGGACATGTTCCCTCACGCGAACCTTCAAGGCCCGCGTAGTCAGGCCGACATAGACGAGAGGACACGGACAAACAGCATAGTACACCACAGCCTTAGAAAGGCAATTAATCTTCTTTTTAATGGGAAAGACTTTCCCATCAGAAGAAGTGAACTCTGTCGCTGTTTCAATGTTAGGGCATGCAACGCACGCCCCACATGGTGAACAGCCAACTCTTAACCTGGATGTGATAGATGAGGAAGATACGAAGGGGAGAACATTCTTATCCTTCTTGTTGTAATGACTAGATGTCAATATGTCTTTCAAATTTCTGGACTTGCGGGCTGCCACTGATGGTCTATCAGGCAAGTACCTCCGAAGAATGGGATCAACAGTCAGTATAGACCAATATCGAGACATGACCTGTAGCATCAATTCCCAATGTGAGTGGTACCTGGTGACCATCCTCACCATATTCGTATTTCTAGTCCCATGGTCACCAAACAATAGATCCACACGTGGGGAATTCCTAGCTCTGTTGTATGCCCTCTTGATAGACCTATTGCTGTACCCGCGATCACGGAATCTCTGTTTGAGATCAAGAGCCTTGGACTCAAAAGGAGAGTCCGAGGAACAAATCCGCCGTAGGCGGAGGAATTGTCCCACAGGAACGGCTCGTACCACATGTGCGGGGTGGGCAGAGGAGGCATGTAATACCGAGTTTACGGATGTATCCTTTCGATATAAATCTGTCTGTAAAAAACCTAATGAATCTCTAATGACCAAGACATCCAGGAACTCGAGGGACGTGTCACTGAACTTATGAGTAAGCCGTATATTCATTTCGTTGTTATTCAAGTTACGCATAAATAAATTAAGTTCCGGGATCGTCCCCTGCCAGATAAAAAAGATGTCGTCGATGTACCGCGTCCACAAGGGGATGCGGTCCACCGACGACAGCCAATCTGACAGGAGAAGCTCCCTCTCCCACAGCCCCAGAAACAAATTAGCATATGAAGGCGCAAAGGCCGCCCCCATTGCTGTTCCCTGGAGCTGCAGGTAGAGGGACCCCCCAAAAAAGAAAAAATTATGGGTCAAGGCAAAACTCAATAAGTCCATGACAAAGTCCCTCTCGGTCCCAGACATGTTGGTCATAGAGAGAAAATATGACACTGCCCGTAGTCCGTCGCGATGTCGAATGCTCGTATAGAGCGATTCGACATCGCAAGAGACCAACAGGGAGCCTTCCCCCACTTGTATCGAATCGATTTTCTGCAAAAAATTGCCCGTATCCCTTGTGAAAGAGGGAAGAGACTCGACCAATGGTTTTAACAAAGAATCGATATATATACAGACACGCTCAAGAAAGTTGCCCACACCCGACACAATAGGTCTACCCGGAGGCACATTCACATCCTTGTGTACCTTAGGTAGCAGATACAGTGTCGGTATCGTCGGCTCGCCCACATGCAGCGCATCAGACAAACCCCTCTCTATGGTGCCACACTCCACAGCATCAGCCAAAAGACAATGTAGTTCTTTCGTAAATTTACTCAGGGGATTAAAAGTAAGGCGTTGATAACATTCGCCAACCCTGAGCTGTCTGTACGCCTCTCTTTCATAGAGTGTACACGGCCATACCACAATATTCCCGCCCTTGTCGGCCGGTTTTATCACAATGTCCTCCAAACTCCTGATCCTGTTAATGCAGCTTCTCTCTTCCCTCGTAAGATTGTCATTACGGATATTTTTAGGGAATTTGGAAAATTCATCGGAGACAAGCCGCACAAACAGATCTACATTGGGACAGGCCGACAAGGGGGGGAATTTCTTAGATTTGATCCGCAGCCGTGAAGAAATCTTACCTAATGCACCGGCATTATGCTCCTCCGATAGCTCCTCCAGAATTCGTAAGGCAGATTGTTCAGTCTCAGTAGGAAACGCCCTCTGAAGGTCATCGTCATGGAACCATTTCTTCAACATCAGTGCACGGCCAAAAATATGTAGATCCTTCACGGCTGTAAATGGATCAAAACATGAACTAGGTGAAAAGGTAAGGCCTCTAGCTAGAACCTCATTGTCTAAAGCTGAAAACGTGTGTTGGGATAAATTAATTACCTTCGGGGTACTGGCTTGTTTCCCTACCCCAGGGGGTCTCTTATTCTGATTAAATGTTCTTTGCCTGACTGTCCTGAGGAAGGGAGCTGGTTCTCCCGAAACGCGTTGACCAGTGCACAAATAAAGCTACATTAATCTTCAAATCTTCCTGACTGGTAGTCATTGGCTCGGCTTGGAAATACCCTGCTCTACAACTCTCTGTTATCTGCCGTTTTGGGGACCGCTGCCGTGACTTGGAGTTACTTACATGCTGTCATAGGAGTTGTGACTTTCACAACCCCTATAGGTGAGTGTGACTACCCCTTTTCATACCCCCCCCCCTTCCTACCGGGGTAAGACTCTATTGCGCTCTTTTTTCCACAGTATTCTGTTCTGCAACCAATTAAAGGCGCCGGTGGGCGGGGAAAGCAGTGAATACGAAATGATATAATGAGCGGCCGGCATTTTCAAAAGAGGAAAAGCCGCCGGAGCAGTGTGACAGCTGTGCAGCGTGGTGCTGTGATCGATGAACGGTGAGTATGAAAGAGAGAGGGAGAGACCGACCTACGGACAGGGAGAGAGAGACAGACAGAGCAACCAACTGACAGAGAAAGAGACCGACCGACAGATCGACAACGATAGACAGAGAGAGACTGACCGACATCGACAGACAGAGAGACTGAAAGACCTGCGTTTTTTTTGTCAAAAAAGCATGCGGAACTCAACAAAAATGCAGTCCAAGTGCATTTTGGTTACGTTTTGACCCACATCATTGATTTCAATGGGTGGAGAACGCAGCTACAAAATGCACAAAAAAAGTGACATGCTGCTTTTTTTTCCGCAGCAATTTTTGTCATCCAAAACGCTGTATTTAAAAACGCAGTGTGCACATTGAATTTTCGGACTTCTCATAGACTTTGCTGGGGAAGTAGAACGCATGCAATTTGGCACTGAAATACTGCAGTTTAAAACGTAGCGTTAACGCGTGAAAAAACGCAACGTGCACACACAGCCTAAAGCTCCACTTATTGTTTTCCACAGCTTTAACCTTGGCTTATCCTGATTAGTCTACCAGACACACTCTGCTCGTTCCTATCTCACATTTCCTATTCTAAGATTGTGCACTCATCAACAACTGATTGCCATCCTTATTTGGTCCTTCCTCCAAAACTGTGTCTTAAACTTTTTTTTACTGTTCTGAAAGTTCAGTTACACTGTGCGATGCGCAGCATTAAGAGACTACCGACCTGCAAAATCTTTGCCAGACAGTAGTAATTTAATAGCTTGTCTGCACAGGCCAATCCTGCTTCTAAGATCTTAGTTACACTTGCGTATTGCTTCAGGTGGGAGAGCATCGGATGCGATAATAACCCTCTGCTCAGGCTCTACCGCGAATGTGAGCTGAGTGTCATCTACTGTGACCCAATCTTGCGATCGAATAACAGCTGCAAAGGAGAAGGAGAGAGCACTTTTTCCTTCTCTGCTGCCTGTCTGTGTGTATATCTCACTGCACTTGGATGACATCCGAGTGCAGTCTGAAGCTTCACACACACCCCTAGACTTGTATGGGAGTGTGTGATGTGAGACTCGCTGTCAAATGCAGCATACTGCGATTCATTTCTCATGGCGAACCGAATTGCAGATGGACAATGATCAGTAATAGATTGTTCAGTGCACATAGACTGCCATTGTACTCAGCAGGGTAAAACCTATTTACACAGGATAATGCACTTACGGGAATGATGATCTTTTGTGCAAATCAAAACTAGACATCGGCAAACCCGCAGATGGAAGAGGTAGAGAATCTCCTCATAAAGCAAATTGATAAAGCAGCGAGTCTCGGAGAGGTAATTATTATGGGGGACTTTAACTATCCTGATATAAATTGGGGAACAGAAACTTGCAGTTCCAGCAAAGGAAATAGATTTTTGATAACAATGAAAGATAATTACCTTTCACAAATGGTACAGGACCCCACAAGAGGGGGAGCACTACTAGACCTTGTACTAATCAATAGGCCAGACCGCATATCAAATATACAAGTTGGGGGTTACTTGGGGAATAGTGATCACAAAATAATAAGTTTTCATGTATTCTTTAGTAAGATGTCTAGTAGAGGGGCTACAAGGACACTAAACTTCAGGAAAGCAAATTTTAAACGGTTGAGAGATGATCTTAGTGCAATAAACTGGGATGATGTACTAAGTAATAAAAGTACACAAAGCAAATGGGAGACTTTTATGAGCATCCTGAATAGGGTTTGTGCAGAAAATATACCCTATGGGAACAAACATGCTAGAAATAGGAGGAAACCCCTATGGCTAAATAGAGCTGTAAGGGAAGAAATAAAAGAAAAACAGAAAGCCTTAAAAGAATTAAGGCTGCTTTACACGAGTCGATATATTGTGCGATGCATCCTTGGGGTCACGGATTTTGTGACGCACTTCCGTCATTCGTAACGACATCTCCTCATGTGACAGCTCCTTGTGAGTCCAACCGATGCCTAATCGTTTGAAATTCGGCCATCGTGTACTCATCGTTTAATTCCATAAAATCGGTCAGTTTAGTCTTAATGAACGACACATTGCAAAGTGTGACACCGTGTAATCGGCCATCCTCGTAGTTATTTGTGACGTCATTAAACGTTCAGGGCGTATTTGTGGTTTTAAATAATCACACCTAATCTAATCGGATTGGTTGTAGCAGATGCGTTTTGATTGGTTATTACTGTTATAAAATACGGAGCTGTAGTCATGATGTGTGAACATTCAGCCTTGGCGTCATGCACAGTGTTTTATAGTGCATTACTCCTAATTTTTCTTACGTTTGTTTGTTCGCTGGATTTTCCGCTCTCACTCCTTGTTATCCCTTTTTTGTGGTAAGTTGTTATATGCCAATCTTTCCTTTTTGGATCAAAATCGACATTAACCAGACCACAAACAACAAACAAGAATGATGCTAAGGACACACGAGGCAACAAAGACAGACGCAGAAGAGAAACTATATATATGGGATGTAACCAATCAACCACATTAGCAGAACTGGATTGAGCAGGTCAGAATAATTCAGGGCGTGCAACAATCCAGACAACGTCACGGAGGGGTGTATAGTTTGCCTAATTACGCCCAAACAAAAGACAGATTGACCAAAGGAAAACATGTGTGAAGCCTTTTGGACGTCCGCCATGGCCAATCAATATATCGATGAGCGCTTTGTGGTCGTTTGACAACACTCAACGTGTGACACATGGACAACTACCTATCAGCGATACAAACAAAAAAAAAAAAAAAGACTTTGCAAAATAAATCGCACGATGGATCGACTCATGTAAAACAGCCTTTAAAGAGGGTAGGTAGTGATGAGGCATTATATAATTATAGAAAATTAAATAAAATATGTAAAAAGCAAATTAAGTTAGCTAAGTTTGAGACAGAGAGACTCATTGCGAGAGAAAGTAAAAATAATCCTAAAATATTCTTTAACTACATAAACAGTAAAAAACTGAAAAGCGATAGTGTTGGCCCCCTTAAAAATAGTCTTGGTGAAATGGTGGAAGGGGATGAGGGTAAAGCCAACCTGCTGAATGACTTTTTTTCTACGGTTTTTATACAAGAAAAAGCCATGGCAGATGACATGACCAGTGATACCATAAATTCACCCTTGAATATTACCTGCTTAACCCAGCAGGAAGTACGCCGCCGCCTCGAAATCACTAAGGTTGACAAATCTCCGGGCCCGGATGGCATACACCCCAGAGTACTACAGGAATTGAGTTCTGTGATAGATAGACCATTATTTTTAATCTTCTCCTTAATAACAGGGTCGGTACCGCAGGACTGGCGCATAGCAAATGTGGTGCCAATATTCAAAAAGGGGACAAAAACTGAGCCGGGAAATTATAGGCCGGTAAGTTTAACCTCTACGGTTGGTAAAATCCTTGAGGGTTTCTTGAGAGATGCTATACTGCAGTATCTCAAGAAAAATAACTTTATGACAGAGTATCAACATGGGTTTATGAGGGATCGATCCTGTCAAACTAATTTGATCAGCTTCTATGAAGAGGTAAGTTCAAGCCTGGACCAGGGAAATGCAGTGGATGTTGTGTATATGGACTTTTCAAAAGCTTTTGATACGGTGCCACACAAAAGGTTGGTACATAAAATGAGAATAATGGGGATAGGGGAAAATATGTGTAACTGGGTTAAAAACTGGCTCAGTGATAGGAAACAAAGGGTGGTTATTAATGGTACGTACTCGGACTGGGTCTCAGTTCATAGTGGGGTACCACATGGGTCAGTATTGGGCCCGCTTCTTTTCAACATATTTATAAATGACCTTGTTGGGGGCATGCGGAGTAGAATTTCAATATTTGCAGATGATACTAAACTCTGCAGGGTAATCAATACAGAGGAGGATAATTTTATATTACAGGGAGATTTATGTAAATTGGAGGATTGGGCTGAGAAGTGGCAATTGAAGTTTAATGTAGATAAATGTAAGGTCATGCACTTGGGTAGAGGAAATAACATTTATGATTATGTACTTAGTTGTAGAACACTGGGTAAAACAGACACAGAAAAAGACTTGGGTGTATGGGTGGATGGTAAACTTCACTTTAGTGGACAGTTTCAGGCAGCTGCTGCCAGGGCTAATAAAATAATGGGATGTATTAAAAGAGGTATAAGTGTTCATGAAAAAAATATAGTTCTACCTCTGTATAAGTCACTAGTGCGACCGCACTTAGAATACTGTGTACAATTCTGGTCACCGATATATAAGAAGGACATAGCTGAACTGGAGAGGGTGCAGAGAAGAGCGACCAAGATTATTAGAGGAATGAGTGGGCTGCAATACCAAGACAGGTTATTAAACTTGGGGTTATTTAGTTTGGAAAAACGAAGGCTTAGGGGGGATCTAATCACAATGTATAAATATATGAGGGGACAGTACAGAGACCTTTCCAAAGATCTTTTTACACCTAGGCCTGCGACTGGAACACGGGGGCATCCACTACGTCTTGAGGAAAGAAGGTTTAATCATAATCACAGACGAGGATTCTTTACTGTACGAGCAGTGAGACTGTGGAACTCTCTGCCGCATGATGTTGTAATGAGTGATTCACTACTAACATTTAAGCAGAGCCTGGACGCCTTTCTTGAAAAATTTGATATTACCAGTTATGTATATTAGATTTTATGACAGGGTATTGATCCAGGGAACTAGTCTGATTGCCGGATGTGGAGTCAGGAAGGAAATTTTTTCCCCATTGGAACTTGTTTGCCACATTGGGTTTTTTTTGCCTTCCTCTGGATCAACATGTTAGGCTATGGGTTGAACTAGATGGACTTAGAGTCTCCCTTCAACCTTAAAAACTATGATACTATGATATGATACTAGATGTTCTGGTTTAGTGGGTTTGGCCAGACTTCGAGACCTGACTTGAACTCAAAACTTAACCCCGGATGCCGAACCCCATATAAGTCTAAGGGACCGGAACTTAAATGTTATAAAATGGTGATTGTAAGGACTAACTCAGGCTGATTTTTGCGTCCCTCAGGCCCTTGGACCCAGTATTCGATCACGGCTGGTGCAGAGGCCATAGCCATCAGCGCTTTATTTCAGATCAAGGTTTTGTCATCACTGCGGAGTCAAGTTCTCGTTACACAACTCAATTTTGCCACCGGCCAATCAGAGGTAAGAAACTGATGCATATGACCTCAGTTGCTTGCATGTGATTGGCCAGCGGCTGGTATAGAGAACTTGACTCTTCGCGGCGGCGGCAAAACAAAGCTCTGACAGCGGCTGCGATAATTACCAGGTCTACGTGCCTGCAGGCTGCATGAAGCAAAGAGGAATGAAAACGCCAAGGGAGCGAAAGACAGGTGAAAATAACATTTTGCTCTGTGTGTGTGTGTGTGTGTGTGCGCAATGGAACAACAGGGGATCAGGATGGGACATCGCTACAAGAAGAGGTCCAGTACCTGCATGGGCACATTACTACAGGATAGTCACAAGGATGGACACATTACCACAGGATGGGGACAAGGATGGGGCACATTACTACAGCAGGGGCACAAGGGTGGGCACATTATTACAGAATGGGGACAAGCATGGTCACATTACTACAGGATGGGGACAAGGATGGGGCACATTACTTCAGCAGGGGCACAAGGATGGGGACAAGGATGGGCATATTACTTCAGGATGGGGACAAGGATGGGCATATTACCGGTACTTCAGGACGGGGACAAGGATGGGCACATTCCTACAGGATTGGGACTAGGATGGGCATATTACTACAGGATGAAGACCAAGATGGGGCACATTAATACAAGAAGGGAAAAAGGACGGTCACATTACTACAGGATGGGGACAAGGATTTGCACATTACTACAGGATGAGGACCAGGATGGGGACCAGGATGGGATTCATTACTACAGGATGAGGATCAAGATGGGGTGCATTACTACAAGAAGGGGAAAAGGATGGGCACATTACTACAGGATGGAAGTAAGGATGGGCATATTACTACAGGATGGGGACCAGGATGGGCACATTAATGCAGGATAGGGACCAGGATGGTCACATTACTGCAGGACGGAAATAAGGACGGGCACATTACAACAGGATGAAGACTAGGATGGGGAAATTACTACAGGATGGGGCACATTAATACAAGAAGGGAACAGGGATGGGCACATTACTACAGGATGGGGACAAGGATGGGAACATTACTACAGAATGGGGATCAGGATAGTGCACATTGATACAAGAAGGGGAACAGGATGGGGGGCATTACTACAAGATGTTGTTCAAAATGACTATATGTTGCTAATTGTCAAACTGTATTACAAAAAGGGGATAAAATGTAAAAAAATAAATGAGAAAAAAATATGGTACCAATAAAAATGTCACTTTGTCCTGAAAAGAATGCGGCCACCAAAATTGTTTTTTTGCTATGTACGGCCCTTATGATATTGTCTTAATTTTTTCACTATCATTGAGTACAATATGTCAAGAAAAAAAGTTTCAGAATCATCGGGATCCATTTAAGCGTTTCAGAGTTATAACCTGTCAAAGTGACACTGGTCAGAAACAAAAAGAAATTGGCCCAGTCACAAAGGCAAAAACAGGCTCTGGTGAGAAAAGGTATTAGATATTCTCTTTTCAGTTATTTGCATTATCAATTTTTAAGCTGTCAACAGCATGATTGTATCAGTGCCAGGAATTTATATTTATGCAAAAAGCCATCATAGATGTTGCCCACAGTCAGGCAGCTTTAGCTTTATAATTAATGGAAGACTAATGAAGGGATTCCATGGTTTTTGTAGTTTCAGCATTTCCCATTTATAAAGGATTTGACAATATCTATCCTACAATGCTCAGACAAGAGCTGACAATAACTGATGCACCTTGTCCCAAAATTATTAGACAAGCAGGTTCAGAGTTACAGACATACAGTAAATTATTTCATGTCAGTGCTGTGTTGAACAATGCATGCAGGTCTTCCTGACTTCCATGACAGAAAAATACAATATGTGATCACATTTTTATTTATCTGAAAGCCATGGAATCAAGTTTTAATGATCGGAGAGTAGTTATTCTCAACATTACAACTCGACATGAAAGGGGTATTCCCATTTCAAAGATCCTATCCCAATATGTAGTAGATTTAATAATAGTTATAATAACATCTAATATCTTCAGTTCTTCAGTTAGAAATGTAGTATAGTTCTACTGATTAGCTATGTCACTTACCTCATGTGCAGGGCATTGCAGTAGTTTAGGTATCCATGGTTATGAACACTCATAATGAAAGTTAGTTAGTTTCTAATGGTCATAACTATGGATACCTAATGTACTGCAATATCTAGCACATGACGTAAGTGACATAGCATATCAGGAGTACTAATATTACATTTCTAATTTGAGGTATTTGCTAATATTCTCATTATTACACCTATTACATATTGGGATATGATCTTGGAGATGGGAATATACCTTTAACTATCTGTCTCTGACATGTGCATCATTAGGGCATGCTAACGTCTTTTTCTGCCATGTCTCTAATTTATTGCACAAAAAATGGTCATATAAATGAATAGGCACTGATGATTTATCAATCATGGTTAGCATTTTTTGCAAAAACTGCTGCAGTCACAAAGTCCTTACACTAACGGTATAGTTGCATCGATTGGGCCAATGTGCCTTTTGTTTAGTTTCATTGCAAAAATGTAAATAAATCCGAACTGAAATGAAAAATAAATAGGGATGAGGGAACCCAAACTGGAAAGTTCGGGGTTCATACAAGACACCAAATGTGCTGTGCTCAAATCTGGATACGGACTTCTCACGGAAGTCCGCGATAAAGTTCAGCATTTGGATGAAGCTGGGATGCTGAGTAAAGTTTGTTGAAAGCCCGCAGTGTGTATCGCCCCCGGCCTCGGCTGCGACCGCCGAGCCGCTCGGATCCGTGCTCGTACTGCAGGCAGTGGCTCGAGCCTCTCACGGACCCGGGGGTCACGTCGCTCTGCAAGGGGGGTTAGCGCTACGCACGGGGAAATGCGGGTGTTTGGTTTTGGGATGATTGTTCGTGATGCCACCGACGGGTTGTGGTGATGGTGGACACCACCGCTGAGGTGCGCAGCTAGGTGTTGACCCCTCCGTGGATAGGGGATGTTGGTCCCGGGGCCCGGTTCGGCGAGGGCGGTGCCGGATGGCAATGGTGTACTCACGATTAAACCACACAGAGTTACTGGTAAACCAAACGGAGGGATGGACGGGGCCCGCAGCCGGCTGCAGCTTCCTAGTCGGGTTGGCAATGTCCGCCTTTCTCCTGCACTTGTGTTTGTAGTGTGACCACTGTGCCTGGGCACTGGTAGTCGGCTCCCCGGCGTGTATGTGTCGTAGGAGCCCCTTTTGCCCGCAGAAGCTGGCCCTTGGATCTCTGGCCTCTGGCGGTGGCTCTTATCTGGACAGGTTGGGCTGTTGCCTTCATCAGGACTTTGGTGGGAATGAACCCCTGAGGTCCAGACCGCAATCAGTTAATTTGACTATGGTGGTGGCGTATAGCCTAGTTCGGGGTCTGAGTACCCTGCCTGGTGCTCCGGTATCCTGTTGGCTCCCCGGTTCGGTTCCGGCAGGCCGCTACCCTGTCCCGGTCCCTCACGGTTCCACCAGTCGTATTCCCAGTCTCCTGCAGGCGGCCACTGCCGTCTGCCTGCCTGACTGTTTGGGGGGGTCCTAGGCTCCAACCCGGGCCCCTCGCAGAACCGTACTCCACTACTCTCCACTCCACGGTACTGAACTGAACTATCTACTGTGTTCCTGCCTCAGGCCAGCAGACTCCTCGGGGGGGCGTGTCTTTCCACCTGACTCCGCCCACCTGGTGTGCCTGTCTGACTCTGAGGGAGGCAATCAGGTCTTTGTGGTTGACTGGTGGTACCTTTCTAGTGTGGGGGGTGTGCGGTAAGTGTAGTAACCTGTGACCCCTGGGGTCCAGGGCATCACATGCCCTCTTAGTTTAATGCAGACCGTCCGCGGGCTGCCCGTCCACACCGGTTTTTATTTTTTTTTTTCTGAAAGATAAATAACAGGTAAAACATTCAAAAGCATTTTTTTCTCATTTATTCCCTTGCGGGAGGCCACATTACTTGAACCGTTGCAAACGGGAAAACATTTTTAATAACATTAACGGGAACGGGTCCATCCGCTTTCACACCCAAGCAACCTGAACCTTGATGCTGGCCCTGAGAAACAGGCAGCACCCCTTTTCCCCAGTCCGGAAAACGGGAACTGGTCCAGGCCACCCAAGCGGGAACGGGTACGGTGATATGCACCCGGCAGTCATTCAGAGGCCCTACGTCCAAGGGGACCCATGACCTGGAGGATGGTCACCGGTCCTGATGGTGACCGGACCCCAGCCTGCTCTGCTGTGGGTCCTTCCTCCATTTAGCCTCTCCGGGGACTGGCAATTGCGGGTAGGGGCAGTTGGGGACTATTTACAAACCCAATAGTTTTTGGGTGGCTTGCGAGTTCTCAGCCTTGTCTTTGGGGGGAGGAAAGGAGACAACATCAGTCCCAATGGGAACGGGCACTTCAGCAGCCAATGGGCTACCACAAATACTTTAGGTCCCAACGGGGACTGTCACTGTCGACAACGGGAATCCGCTGCCTTACTTACCTTCCTTACCTACCTTACCTTACCTTCCTCGTACTCCTCCTCCAGCTCCACATCAGGGCTGTATGGCGGGGGAGGGGACTGGAGCTGCCCATGAACGCCGTGGTTTGCCCTCCTTCTGACATCAAGGGCGAACCAGCCCCTCTTCCCGCAGTGGCGGGTGTAGGTAACCAGCTCCCCGGTTTTCAGGTCATGATCCGGGTGACCCAGGGGCAGGTGATGGTAAACGTCCCTCCTGGAGAAAAAGACTTCGGCCTCCAGGCCCGGTTCGTAAATAAACCCCCATCCATGCCGGGGGCAAAATTGCTGGACCTGGCCCTCGTAGGTCTGGCCCCACAACCGGTATGTTGCATTCCGGAGATTCTCCTCCCGGATGGCGCGGGCCATTACCGCAGCCTTCTCCTTTTCACGAGCCTCAATCTCCCGACCCATCTGGTTCAGCTTCCGCTCCCAGAATGGGGTTTCCACACGCTCCTTCTGTGCGGGGGTTGGGCCCAGTTGGCGCTCCCCGATGCTGGCTACGACCTGCCCCATCTGTGTTGAGGAGCCCCGCTGTGTCGCAGCCTGTCTTGCTGCCTTGCAGCGACAACCCTCTGCTGCCTCAGCCGAGGCCTGGAGCTTGGGAGCGGCCAGCCTTACCTTCCGGGCCTCCTTCCGGTCAGTGTCCATCATTCTTCTGGGCAGGTGGACTGCCGGGGCCTCTTCGGGCATGGTCACTTCCAGGACCAGCGGTTCCTCACGGGAAATGGGCACCTTCCAGGGCAACGGGATCGGTGCCGACTGGGCAAGCGGCCGTCCGCGGGCCACGTCTACAGGCCTAGCCTGACGGGCAGGTACGGTGGAACCCGCTGCCGGTGTCGGGGGCAACAGACCGATCGGCGGGGCAGCGGCGACCAGTGCGGGCTGTGGGGGACGCAGCAGGGTGAGCGGGAGCAGACCGGGCCCCTAGGCAGCAGTAGCCGTTCCCTCTGGGACATAGGGACGTGGGTCGCCTACCCGCTCCTCCAACACTGCCTCCACCTCACGTGCCCGCACGGCCGCAGCTACCTCCTCCATCTCAGCCAACCACCCTTCCATGAGGAGCTAAACTTGGGCCTGTAGACGGCGACTTATCTGCGCCGTCCGGGCTTCCACCCATGCCGCTGTTCCGGGTGCGGGCTCCCAGGCTTCGAGTTTGCCAGACGGGGAGGACATGTTTCTTGCTTGGAATCCAAGAACAAGACGGGTGCAGAGTTCTGGCGTCTCTGCTTCTTATCCCCAGGATCACATGAGGCCAGCTCCTCGCCCGCCCCCCTTGGTTTTTCTACAGCGCTTCTTTCCTTGGGGGCGGGGCTTCACTTTCGCGCCTCCACTTCTCGGGGAAGACGACTCGAGTGGGAAACTTTCGCGTCCAAGATGGCGGATCTTCCGATTTTTCAGCGGGATGCTGCTGACTGGAACCACAAGGCGCACTTCTACTGGTAAGTAGACTGGGTCGATCCTGTTCGTGACGCCAGAAGAGTCGATGTGTACCGCCCCGCGGCCTCGGCTGCGACCGTCAAGCCGCTCGGATTCGTTCTCGTACTGCGGGCGGTGGCTCGAGCCTCTCACGGACCCGGGGGTCACGTCGCTCTGCAAGGGGGGTTGGCGCTACGCGCGGGGAAATGCGGGTATTTGGTTTTTGGATGATTATTCGTGACGCCACCCACAGGTTGTGGTGATGGTGGACACCACCGCTGCGATGAAGGGACGGGGACTCCCGGGAGTGGTGTAGTGGTGCAGCTAGGTGTTGACCCCTCCGTGGGTAGGGGATGTTGGTCCCGGTTCGGCGAGGGCCGGGGTGCAGGGCGCAGGGTTGCGGTGCCTCGCGGTGTGGTGCTGGATAGCACTGGTGTTCTCATGATTAAACCACACAGAGTCACTGGTAAACCAAACGGAGGGATGGACGGGGCCCGCAGCCGGCTGCAGCTTCCTAGTTGGATTGGCAATGTTCGTCTTTCTCCTGCACCTGTGTTTGTAGTGTGACCACTGTGCCTGGGCACTGGTACTCAGCTCCCCAGCGTGTATGTGTCATAGGAGCCCCTTTTGCCCGCAGATGCTGGCCCTTGGATCTCTGGCCTCTGGCGGTGGCTCTTATCCGGACGGATTGGGCTGTTGCCTTAAATCGGGACTTTGTGGGAATGAACCCCTGAGGTCCAGACCACAATTAGTTAATTTGACTATGGTGGTGGCGTATAGCCTAGTTCAGGGTCTGAGTACCCTGCCTGGTGCTCCGGTATCCTGTTGGCTCCCCGGTTCGGTTCCGGCGGGCCGCTACCCTGTCCCGGTCCCTCACGGTTCCACTGGTTGTATTCCCGGTCTCCTTCAGACTAGAGGAGATTATTATTTTTGGAGGCAGTATATCAAATTTTTACTAGCAGTCCTACCTTCATTAAATATTTAAAACATCAATTTTTTTTAGATAAATTTAAAAGTACAAATTAATCCCACACCGTGAGTGATACACACAACCAACAAGAACAAAACAAAAAATTCGGACACAAATAAGGCCACAATTATGGACCCCTTTTTATATGCGGAGTTTGTTGTGGAGATTACGGTATTATTTATCTAGATTAGGGCAAACAGATCTAGATACGCCCTAAATCTATCTGTCCGCTACCTGTCAATGGAGATATAACTTATGTTACACGCACCCTAAAGTTAAAGAGATGCCCCCACTCCACGACGGCTAGCCCTTTATAGCTGCCCCTAAACTCCCTCACTGATACAGGTACAGGCAGTTTAGATATTTAATTAATTTTGTTCAAATAAGGAGATCACTTATCTTAGTGTTCTTACGGCAGCTCTTTGCATAAACACAGTCCAGAAAGAGGAGAAAAGGCTTATAAGGCCACAGTTGGAGACCCCTCCACCTTTTTGGACTTCCAGTATTGTCTATTCAGATTAAGGCACCAGAGTCTAAATGCACCCTACCTCAGTCTGTCCGCTACCTGACAATGGAGATATAACTTTCGTTACACGCACCCTAACGTTAAATAGGTGCCCCCATTCCACGGCGGCTAGCCCTTGGTAGCTGACCCTAAACTCCCTCACCAATTCAGGTACAGGCAGTTTGTATATATTTGGATACTTAAAGATGGTCACTTATCTCATCTTATGTTCTCATGGCAGCTTTTCCACAGAAGAATACAGTCCGCAATATGTCCAAAGGAAAAAACTCGACGCGTTTCCCCCCACTAATATATATTGGGGTTCATCAGGAGTTTCAAGGCACAATCGCCATTCTGATGTCCAGCTGCATATGTGGCAGCAGATAACCCTCAAGAGACGGTGCTTGTGGCAGAGCAAATATCTAAACTGCCTGTACCTGTATCAGTGAGGGAGTTTAGGGGCAGCTATAAAGGGCTAGCCGTCGTGGAGTGGGGGCACCTCTTTAACTTTAGGGTGCGTGTAACATAAGTTATATCTCCATTGACAGGTAGCGGACAGATAGATTTAGGGCGTATCTAGATCTGTTTGCCCTAATCTAGATAAATAATACCGTAATCTCCACAACAAACTCCGCATATAAAAAGGGGTCCATAATTGTGGCCTTATTTGTGTCCGAATTTTTTGTTTTGTTCTTGTTGGTTGTGTGTATCACTCACGGTGTGGGATTAATTTGTACTTTTAAATTTATCTAAAAAAAATTGATGTTTTAAATATTTAATGAAGGTAGGACTGCCGGTCTCCTTCAGGCAGCCACTGCCGTCTGCCTGCCTGACTGTTTGGGGGGTGGTCCTAAGCTCCAACCCATGCCCCGCGCAGAACCGTACTCCACTACTCTCCACTCCACTGTACTGAGCTCAACTCGGCCAGCAGACTCCTCGGGGGTGTGTCTTTCCGCCTGACTCCGCCCACCTGGTGTGCCTGTCTGACTCTGATGGAGGCAATGAATTCTTTGTGGTTGACTGGTGGCACCTTTCTAGTGTGGGGTGTGTGCGGTGAGTGTAGTAACCTGTGACCCCTGGGGTCCAGGGCGTCACACAGTGCAGCTAATCAACAGGTTTTTCAAGCTGTGGGCACTTCTGCAACCATCACAACCATGCCAAGTATTGACATTGCTGTGATTGGCCGGAGCAACATGTGATACAGCCTGTATAACCGCTGGATCATGGGTGGTGCAGCCATTTTGCTTTGAATAGTGTAGGGACAGTATGCTGCTTGAGAAAGGGACATTGTTATTTTACAGTGGGGGGATATATTAAAAAATGCTCTGTGTGGCCACTCTGCACCAAGCTATGTGGAGGTACTCTTAATAAAAGGATCTGTAGGGGGAACTTAAAAAATGGGTCTGTGTGTCCACTCTGCACCAAGCTCTGTAGGGGTACTGTAGAAAAGGGTATGTGAGGGAAGTTTTAATAAAGGGTCTGTGTGGCTATTCTAAAAAAAGGGGTCTGTGGGGGAAGTTTTAAAAGGGTCTGTGTATCCACTCTGCACCAGGCTATGTGGAGCTACTGTGGCGCCCCAGGACCTGGTCGCCACAACAGCATTGCCCTCCCAAAGGGTTAATGCTGAGCCTGGAGGTAATTGGGAGATCCATTGGCCAGCAAGTTTAACACCCAACGCAGTTCTCCCTCCGGCCAGCAGGGGGAGCTCTGAACCTGGGATTCCAGGGAGCATCCCCTTAAGTCTGATCTGAGAGAGGAAGTAGTGTTCAGTCTGTAGAGAGCAGTAGAAGTGAACAGACGCAGAGTGAGCTGTCCTGTGAATCTGGGGCCTAGAGCTAGAGTAGCTTGGCCCAGAGAAGCAGGAGTAGCTGAGAGGCAGCGGAGAGACTCGGACATCGGAGTCTGTGGCCACCAGGGCTTAAAATACTCCCTGGTAGCTGAATCCGAAGGGCAGGAGAGCTGCAAGCACCTGGCCCAAAAACATCCCAAAAGTACCGCTGCAGCATCAAGGCCGGTGTGGATTCCAGCAGAGAAGCACCAGAGAGAGAGCCTGCGCAGCCTGCTACAGAGGGAAAGGGACGCACCAACAGTCCCAGCAGCACAGAGGGCCATTGCTGGATTCAGAGAAGCAGGGTCCTATCATAACAAAGCAAAGTACAGGAGTAGGCCTCATACTCAGCTGGCCAGAGAGATCACCCCAAGTACTTCCAGGCCGACCGGATCCCCATCACCACCTGTAACGGTCTCCCAGGACTGGACGGTTTCCAAAGTAAAGAGGAAAAGGTAAAGAGACTGTTGTTTATGCCTGGTTCTTTCATCGCCTGTCGGCCCTGCACCGTGTTAGCCACACAACCTCATAGACTTCCACGAGCATTAACAGTATCCCTGGGGCTCCGCTCCACCTGTGGGGAGCAGTACCACCATTGCTGCCATAACATCACCCCGGAGGCCTCACACAGCAGCGGCCGCTTAATAGCCGCAGACCACAGGTGGCGTCACGAACACAACCATTAATAAGCAAGCCACATATTCTACTGACACCCACCAGGGCCACGGACCCGGGCCCAGCCACCACTGACCACCACTGGACTAATCCGGCCCGGCACCAGGTGTCCCATAGCCCTGGGGTGGGCGAGTCACTACTCTTAATAAAAGGGTTTGTGGGGTGATGTTATTAAAGGGTTACAGTGGGGGGTATTTTAAAAAAATGCTTTGTATGGCCTCTCTGCACCAAACTCTGTGGGGGTACTCTAAAAAAGGGTCTGTGAGGGGAACTTTTATTAAAAGGGTCTGAATGGCCACTCTGCACCAGGCTCCATGGAGGTATTGAAAAAAAATCGTGGGAATTTTAATAAAGTATCTTTGGCCACTTTGCACCAGGCTCTGTGGGGTTTTCTAAAAAAAGGGCTTCTGTTGGAAATTTTAACAAAACATCTGTGTGGCGAATCAGCACCAGTGTCTGTGGGATTACTCTTAATAAACGGGTCTGTGGGTGGGGAGTGCTTCCAGTTCCATCGCTATGTCTTTCACCCAGTCTCCTGCTGAAAGCACAGAGATTGCAACTGCAGCCCATGGGTATCTGTCTTCTACCTCACCCCCTGGCAAATCAGGCAAGCAGTCTGAGCCCTAAGTCATACAGCAGTTACTTTTGCTTATGAATGACTCTGCTGGCTGGGTTTCTGTGGGCCATCCTCCTGGCCCTGCCTCAAAAATGGCAGAGATTGAGTGCGCTGATGCCCAACCAGTTGTTCAGTTTGTGGATGAGGATGTGAGAGGGTTAGTGCACATGGTCAGTGGACTACCACAGCAAACTCTGATGATTATAATAATGAAACACGTGCCAATTTCTACGACTTACAGCAGTGTGCAAATGTGCCGTCCCCGCATCAGCAGCCAGGCTGCTCATGTGGCGCCCCTGACCCGGTCAGGCACCACTGAGTACTGCACCCATGCTGAGACAGTACTTCCAGGTAATCATAAAGGCCAGAATGAGGTGTGTATGCCCAGACACATAGCAACCAGGTCTCCCACCCCTTTAGAGGGGACCCTTGGGTAGTCTCTAGAGAGGCCTAGCCTTCAATTCTTTTCAAGGGGTGTAGTGAAGGGGCTGGGAGCTAAAGTGCAGAGGCTGTCAGGAAAGGAGTGGAGCGAGCCAGTCTGGTAGTGGTGAGCGGCGGTTGCTAAGGGATACGTGCGCTCACACTAGTCAGACCCTGCGCGGTGTAGTGAGAGTTGGCGGGGGAGAACGGTCACCGAGGAGTCAGAGAGAAGAGGTGCTCCTGAGGACTAGACACGTACGGGGTACAGATCCCTAGAGCAGACTCCAGTTTAACTATCTGCTAAACCTGCCGGTGAGGGGAACTACAAGTACCTCAGCAACCACATAGAGTCCGAGCCTCAGCAGCAACGCAGGGACCCAAAAGGAGACAGAGCAAGAAGCCATCTCACCTGGTCCACGCTGACGGAAAACGGTCCAAAAAGGGAGAGAAGGCAGTAGCGACTCCCTGGATAGACCCCCATGGTACTTCAGGTCAGGGGGTTATCCGAACACAGAAGTGCTAGGAAGGCGAGTTACCTGTTACCCTCAGACTGGCCTGAAGGAGCCCCTGGTCCTACCTGGTTGATCATAGCAATTAGAAATGAGCGAACCGGTCGCGGTTCAGCTCGAGCTCGGTTCGCCGAACCGAGGTCTGGTTCGCGTTCGGTTCGGCGAACCAGTTCGGCGAACCGCTCGAACCACTTAGAAAACAATGGGAGGCAATCACAAACACATAAAAACACCTAGAAAACACCATCAAAGGTGTCCAAAAGGTGACAAACAACTCACAACACAACACAAACACATGGGAAAGTGAAAAGGACATATACTCATGCGAAAACAAAAGAGCTGGACAAGGAAAAAGAGGAGACACAGATATAGGCATGGCATGGCCTTCTAAAATGATGTAAAACACTGCAAGGTGACTCCAAGCGGAGTCTCCCTTTTTTCCAAAAATTGGGCCACAAAGACACCCACCCCTTCAGCGGCAGCACTTGTGCCCCAGTTGTACACTTCACAGGTAGATTTGCATCAAGCACATTCAAAATTACGCCATCCTTAACCGTCCCCAGGATGACACCGGGGTAGGTAGCTAAGTCTTTGCTGAACCATGACTTGTTCATCTTGGCTCCTTTTTAAAAACACAGTAAGCAAGGGTTACTCCAAGTGGAGTCTCCCTTTTTTCCAAAAACTGGGCCACACAGACACCCACCCCTTCAGTGGCAGCACTTGTGCCCCGTTGTACACTTCACAGGTAGATTTGCATCAAGCACATTCAAAAATACGCCATTCTTAACCGTCCCCAGGATGACACCGGGGTAGGTAGCTAAGTCTTTGTTGATCCCAGATCAGTTCATCTTGGATCATTTTTAGAAACACTGCAAGCAAGGGTTACTCCAAGCGGAGTCTGCCTTTTTTCCAAAAATTGGGCCACACAGACACCCACCCCTTCAGTGGCAGCACTTGTGCCCCAGTTGTACATTTCACAGGTAGATTTGCATCAAGCACATTCAAAAATACGCCATCCTTAAACGTCCCCAGGATGACACCGGGGTAGGTAGCTAAGTCTTTTCTGAACCATGACTTGTTCATCTTGGATCATTTTTAGAAACACTGCGAGCAAGGGTTACTCCAAGCGGAGTCTCCCTTTTTTCCAAAAATTGGGCCACACAGACACCCACCCCTTCAGTGGCAGCACTTGTGCCCCAGTTGTACACTTCATAGGTAGATTTGCTTCAAGCACATTCAAAAATACGCCATCCTTAACTGTCCCCAAGATGGCACCGGGGTAGGTAGCAAAGTCTTTGCTGATCCCAGATCTGTTCATCTTGGATCATTTTTAGAAACACAGTAAGCAAGGGTTACTCGAAGCGGAGTCTCCCTTTTTTCAAAAAATTGGGCCACACAGACACCCACCAATTCAGTGGGAGCACTTGTGCCCCAGTTGTACACTTCACAGGTAGATTTGCATCAAGCACATTCCAAATCCACAAGCATTTACTCTCCCCAGGATGACACAGGGGTAGTAAATTCCTTGTGGATCCATGATTTGTTCATTTTGATGAATTTTAGTCTGTCTACATTGTAACTGGACAGACGCGTGCGCTTATCTTTCAGCACACACCCAGCAGCACTGAAGACACGTTCAGAGACAACGCTGGCAGCTGGACATGACAAGATCTCCAAGGCATAAGTGGAGAGCTCTGGCCATTTTTCAAGATTTAAAGCCCAAAATGAGCAAGGCTCCATTTGCAAAGTCATGGTATCGATGTTCATTTGGAGATACTCCTGTATCATCCTCTCCAGCCGTTGACTATGTGTCAGACTTGTTGTCTCTGGTGGCCTTGCAAAGGATGGTCTAAAAAAATTATGAAAAGATTCAATAAAATTGCTGTTACCAGCACCAGATACGGTGCTGCTGGTACGGGTAGACTGTTGAAGTTGACGAGACCGTCCCATGTTTGTCAAGTTAAAACTGGGAGATTCACAGGGTGTCCCTGAAAAAATGCAGGTTTGTTAGGAAAGTGCAGTCGGAGACATGATGTTGCCTTCATCCAACGTTGATGCGATCGATGTTTGAGAGAACTGTACACACGCACTTGTTTCCCCTTCCAAACCAACTGACGAGCTACCACGCAAACTGCCTGTTACGGTTACAGTGGTGGAAGTTGTGAGTGGAAAACCAGGTGTGACAGCTGTCCCCACAGTCCTAGAAGATGAAGAGCGCGCTGATGCACTGGAAGGGGCAGGCGGTGGATGATCCGCTCCGCTAGGCCGCATTGCAGCACGGTGAGCTTCCCACTGGGACTAATGTTATTTATTTATGTGACGATTCATGGAAGAAGTTGTCAAAGTGCTGAGGTTTTTGCCTCTACTAACAGATTCCCGACATATTTTACAGATCACATGATTTGGGCGATCCTTTGCAAGGTCAAAAAAGGACCAGGCTAGGCAAGGCTTAGAGGGCATGCGACCTGCTGAGCCACCCCGACTAGTGCTCAGAGGCAGAGTGGTGGCTGTGGATGCAGTTGTAGACGTGCTACCAGTACTCCTCCTCTGTCCAGGAAGGCGCAAGGTAAATTCGTCTTCAGTAGCATCCTCCTCCACCGCCTCTGTTGACCTCCTCGAGTGCCTGACTGTGGGTTGACAGTAGGTTGGATCTAGAAGTTCCTCATCAAGCGTTGTGTTTGCACTACCCTCCCCCTCAGACCGAGCCTCTTCCTGCCCTGAACGATGATTTAAGTCGTCATCCCAATCTGGTATCTGCATCTCATCGTCATCAGTATGTTCATCATTGTCTATTACAACAGGTGTTACAGTTTGTGAACAAGGGTCAACATTATGCTCAGAAACTTGGTCATCACGGCCTGAATCTGAGTCACATAGGCTCTGGGCATCACTGCAGACCATTTCCTGGTCTGTACTCACTGTAGCTTGGGAGCAGACCTCTGATTCCCAGGCTATAGTGTGACTGAACAGCTCTGCAGACTCAGCCATATCTGTTCCACCATACTGTGCAGGGCTGATGGAGACTTGAGAGCTGGGAGAAAGCAAGTGTGATTGGGATGACAACTCAGAGGACAGGTGTTTTTTGGATGCGGTAGTTGAGGTGGCGGAGAGGGCACTTGTTGGACCACTTGAGATCTATTCAAGCATTTTCTTTTTTTTGGCCATCATCTACCTTTGTTCCAGTTGTTCGTGTTCATAAAAAAGGGAGCACATCTAATTATCCACGGAAAGTAGTAGACATCTTACTTTTGCTGGAAGATGGCCTATCTTCAGCAGATGTTAATGGAGCTGTGCCACCTTCCCCACGGACACAAACTTTTTTTCCTTTTCCAACACGCCTGTTCCCCTTTCCACCAGCATCTGTAATTTTGCCACTAATTTATATTGCGACAAGATTGTGCACTGAAAATGTGTTAGTAAAAATTGAGAGGTGGTGTAGATTGCAGTGTTGGTCTACCTTTATTGACAGCAGAATAAACAACAATAACAATGCAACTATGGCCCTTAAACTGGTAGCACAGTTTGCTATTCTAATAGCTTACTAAAAATGAGTTTGAGTGTGCAATGCAGAGGTGCTGCAAATATCTTTGCACCAGTGGGACACTAATGAAGTCCATCAGCCACTTTTAGGATGCCACCAAGGCGGGCTTTGCACACTAAGACATCGCAGGTGCGATGTCGGTGGGGTCAAATTGAAAGTGATGCACATCCGGCATCGCATGCGACATCGTAGTGTGTAAAGCCTAGATGATACGATTAACGAGCGCAAAATCGTCGTAATCGTATCATCGGTGCAGCGTCGGCGTAATCCATAATTACGCTGACGCGACGATCCGATGTTGTTCCTCGCTCCTGCGGCAGCACACATCGCTGTGTGTGAAGCCGCAGGAGCGAGGAACATCTCCTACCGGCGTCACCACGGCTTCCGTAGGATATGCGGAAGGAAGCAGGTGGGCGGGATGTTTACATCCTGCTCATCTCCGCCCCTCCGCCGCTATTGGCCGCCTGCCGTGTGACGTCGCTATGACGCCGCACGACCCGCCCCCTTAGAAAGTAGGCGGGTCGCCGGCCAGAGCGACGGTCGCAGGGCAGGTGAGTGCATGTGAAGCTGGCATAGCGATAATTTTTGCTACGCCAGCTATCACACGATATCGTACCTGTGACGGGGGCGGGGACTATCGCGTGTGACATCGCAGCATCGGCTTGCGATGTCGCAACGTAGAAAGCCGCCCTATGTTTCCTCAGTGTTTGCTATTATAATAGCTTACTAAAAACGAGTTTGAGTGTGCAATGCAGAGGTGCTGCAAATATCTTTGCACCAGAGGGACACTAATGAAGTCCAGCAGCCACTTTTAGGATGCCACTAAGTTTCCTCAGTGTTTGCTAGTATAATAATAGCTTGCTAAAAATGAGTTTGAGTGTGCAATGCAGAGGTGCTGCAAATATCTTTGCACCAGTGGGACACTAATGAAGTCCAACAGCCACTTTTAGGATGCCACTAAGTTTCCTCAGTGTTTGCTAGTATAATAATAGCTTGCTAAAAATGAGTTTGAGTGTGCAATGCAGAGGTGCTGCAAATATCTTTGCACCAGTGGGACACTAATGAAGTCCAACAGCCACTTTTAGGATGCCACTAAATTTGCTCAGTGTTTGCTAGTATAATAGCTTGCTAAAAATGAGTTTGAGTGTGCAATGCAGAGGTGCTGCAAATATCTTTGCACCAGTGGGACACTAATGAAGTCCAACAGCCACTTTAAAGGTCCAGTCACACTAAGCAACTTACCAGCGATCCCAACAACGATAGGGATCGCTGGTAAGTTGCTAGGAGGTTGCTGGTGAGCTGTCACACTGCGACGCTCCAGCGATCCCACCAGCAACCTGACCTGGCAGGGATCGCTGGAGCGTGGCTACACGAGTTGCTGGTGAGCTCACCAGCAACCAGTGACCAGCCCCCAGTCTCCTAGTTACAGCACACATCAGGTTAATTAACCCGATGTGTGCTGCAGCTAAATGTGCACAGAGCAGGGAGCAGCGCACACTGCTTAGTGCTGGCTCCTTGCTCTCCTAGTTACAGCACACATCGGGTTAATTACCTGATGTGTGCTGCAGCTACATGTGCACAGAGCAGGAGCCGGCACTGACAGTGAGAGCGGAGGAGGCTGGTATCAAAGGTAAATATCGGGTAACCAAGGACAGGGCTTCTTGGTTACCCGATGTTTACATTGGTTACCAGCCTCCGCAGAAGCTGGCTCCCTGCTCACTGCACATTAGTTGTTGCTGTCTCGCTGTCACACACAGCGATCTGTGCTTCACAGCAGGACAGCAACAACTAAAAAATGGCCCAGGACATTCAGCAACAACCAACGACCTCACAGCAGGGGCCAGGTTGTTGCTGGATGTCACACACAGCAACATCGCTAGCAACGTCACAAAAGTTGTTCGTTAGCAGCGATGTTGCTAGCGATGTTGCTTAGTGTGACGGGGCCTTTAGGATGCCACTGTTTCCTCAGTGTTTGCTATTATAATGGCTTTGTAACAATGAGCTTGAGTGTGCAATGCAGAGGTGCTGCAAATAGCTTTGCACCAGTGGGACACTAATGAAGTCCAACAGCCATTTTTAGGATGCCACTAAGTTTCCTCAGTGTTTGCTAGTATAATGGCTTAGAAACAATGAGCTTGAGTGTGCAAAGGGCAGGAGGGTACAGTGGCTGGGTTGTGGGTCAGTGTAGAGGAAAGGAAGCCTCACTTTCTATCCCTCCTAATTAGAGTTGAGCGCGGTTCGTGGTTCAAGGTTCTCCAGTTCGCGGCTCGAGTGATTTTGGGGGCTGCTCTAGATAGAACTAGAACTCGAGCTTTTTGCTAAAGTTCGATAGTTCTAGATACGTTCGAGAACGGTTCTAGCAGCAAAAAGACCAGCTAATTCCTAGCTGGCTTTCCGCTGTAATAGTGTAAGTCACTCTGTGACTCACACTATTATGAAATTTCAGTGTACAGTGTGCGGGAACAGCGCATTCAGATCACTGCTGTATGGATAATGGCGATCCCCTATTTTTTTTTTTTCCTTGTCTTCCTTCCCTAAGCGCGCGCGTGTAGTGGGGCGGGCCAGCATGTCAGCCAATCCCAGACACACACACAGCTAAGTGGACTTTTAGCCAGAGAAGCAACGGCATATGTGATAGGATGACCATGTCACATGTCCCTGCATTATAAAAACGGACATTTTCCTCCAGCACGCCATTATCTGCCTTCTGCGTCCTTGGTGTAAGTCACCGCTGGCGCAGCGCCTAGCTCCGATACCGCTGTGTACGCTCTATACACAGCGCTGTACAGCATAGGGATAGCACTTTCTATCAGTCCTTTTAAGGGCTAATACCGGCAGGGTCAGAGCCATAGGTGACAGGTCCATGAAAACAGAGTTTAACTGCTACACAAGATGACAGCGTCTGTGTAGCTAAGGTCAGAGATTTCCTCGCTGCATTTCCCCATTAGGAGGGATAGAAAGGCAGGCTTCCTTTCCTCTACCCAGAGACCCACAACCCTGGCACTGTACCCTCCTGCCCTTTGCACACTCAAACTCATTGTTACTAAGCCATTATACTAGCAAACACTGAGTGAACTTAGTGGCATCCTAAACGTGGCTGTTGGACTTCTGTATTGTCCCACAAGTGCAAAGATATTTGCAGCACGTCTGCCTGCATTGCACACTCAAACTCATTGTTACTAAGCCATTATACTAGCAAACACTGAGTGAACTTAGTGGCATCCTAAACGTGGCTGTTGGACTTCTGTATTGTCCCACAAGGGCAAAGATATTTGCAGCACGTCTGCCTGCATTGCACACTCAAACTCATTGTTACTAAGCCATTATACTAGCAAACACTGAGTGAACTTAGTGGCATCCTAAACATGGCTGTTGGACTTCTGTATTGTCCCACAAGTGCAAAGATATTTGCAGCACGTCTGCCTGCATTGCACACTCAAACTCATTGTTACTAAGCCATTATACTAGCAAACACTGAGTGAACTTAGTGGCATCCTAAACGTGGCTGTTGGACTTCTGTATTGTCCCACAAGTGCAAAGATATTTGCAGCACGTCTGCCTGCATTGCACACTCAAACTCATTGTTACTAATACATTATAATACCAAAAATTGAGTAAACTTAGTGGCATACAAGAAGTGGCGGTTGTACTCCATTAGTGCCCCACTGGTGCAAATCTATGTGCAGCACCTCTGCATGACACCCTCCTGCTCTGTTTTTAATAAGCTATAATGATAGCAAAAAATGCTGCCATTTAGTGGCATACAAAAAGTGGCTGTTGGACTCCATTAGTGCCCCACTGGTACAAATCTATGTGCAGCACCTCTGCATGACACCCTCATGCACATTTTGCAACGCTACTTTTATAGCAAACTCAGGGAATTCCTTGCTGCATTTGATCATTCGGAGGGATAGAAAGTGAGGCTTCCTTTAGCTTTTCCTTCTGTTCATAGACAGCATCTCCAAGTCCACACCCGAAGAGCAATTTCTCCTCCACGTCTAAGTGTGGAGAGGCAGCTAGTGCGCATGCGTGTGCCGATTGACCCCAGCTGCAGCCTAACTACAGTGTTTCGCCTAGTGAGTATGCTCAGCCTGACTGTGCCTTTCCTGAGGCTAAGTCTTTATTTCGGGATACAGCGCATGCTCCCACACTTAGTGCGAAAAGCCTCTTTGCACAGGTACTTGCATTCCGTGCCGGGTCTAAGTCCTGTGTTGTGCCTAGACACCATGCTAAAGCTGATAGTCTTTTTTCAGAGACTGTATTTCATGCTACTGAGCATGCTCAGGCACTTACTGCATCAGAGACTAGGTACGGTAATGAACTCTTTGGCCCTGCCCCTGATGTGGGTGGCCCATATAGACCACAGGGCATCAGGTGTCCTGACAATGTGGCCAGGCCACTCCCAAATGGCTTGCAGAGGCCCGCCCCTATGACTTGTCACCTCATTATTGATGGTCAGACGATGACTGGTGAGGTGTTTCTGTCGTGGCAGCCATGAGGTCATTATTGAAGTTGCGGTTCCAAATAGGACGCTAGTTATGCCACTCATAACGTGTCACTCTGCTTTTGTCTCCAGGAGGTGCATTGTGGTCCACCTTGGTTTGGGGCGGACCCAGGTTATAAAATGGGCTAGAGCCAACAAGGAGGTGCGCAGTCTTCTATTATGCTCCGAAAGAGCACACCTCCATGTGTTGAACCCATTGCGGCTTTAGGCCAGAGGTAGGCAGGGATAGGGCGACGATGCCGGCCGCCACCACAGTTGGTAACGCAGAACGGTTAAGACCAGCTCCTGTCCTACAAGTCCTGCTTGTGCAGCCCAGTGGCATTAACAGGCCTGCTGCTGCTGATGCGCCTGCTGTCCACAGGTGTGGCCCCAATGCACACGGTCAGCGTACTCAATGGCCCCTGTGATGTTAACAGGGAATTCCTGGGCTGGGTGGGCGTGTGGACCCTGTGACGCTAACAGGGCTCCCAGTCTCCAGATCCGAGTGGCGTCTAACTCGGTTCAGGCTACTATTAGTTTCATAGCCACACAGCTCTGTATCCTCCACCTAACCTTCCAGTTGCCAACCTCTCCTTTTTCATCTGGGAGCACGGTGGACATTGACTGCTGATGGGGATATATACACCTTTCTCTTTCTTTTCTTATTAATTTTCGTTATATAGCGGTAACATAGTATATACCACCTTATCCAAATCTGCCAGTCCCACCGTAACAGATGGTGTTTCTTCATCAAATGTTACTTTTGCTTAACCACCAAACCCACGGACAAAAACTTTTTTCCCCTTTCCAACACAACTGTTCCCCTTTCCACCAGCATCTGTCCTTTTTGAACTCATTTGGTATATGACCAAAAGTGCAACTCTGCAGGGACACTGTACTCAATGCCATCTCAGCACAGCAGCCAGCCCTCGGTCCCTCAGATGTGGACAAGTAAAAGCCCATTTCCTCCTATCCATGACAAAGCGTTGAGATTCACTCTGTGCAGCACTGGTGTTTACTGGAAAAGCAGATCTAAGAATCCGTACCACCTTCTGCAGATACTCCTGTATACGTGCGTCCCTTTCTATGGCAGGAATTATTTCGCCAAATTTTGTCTTGTACCGGGGGATCTAACAGTGTGGCAACCCAGTAGTTAGCATTACTTCGAATTCGTACAATCCGAGGGTCATGTTGTAGCTAGTGCAGCAAGAAGGCGCTCATGTGTCTTGTGCATCCAGGAGGACCAAGTCCTTGGTGTGTTGGTGGCAGAGAGGTGAGACTCGTGCCTCCTTCCTCTGCCCTCTCCCCCCAACCTCGCACAACCGAAATGTGAGCAAGCTCTCACTCATCAGCTGAGTCTTCCATGCCCATCGCAAGTTCGTCCTCCATTTCTTCATGGGCTCCTGCACCTTCCTGAACAATTTTTGCTGATACTATGCGCCCTTGTTAATCCCTATCCCCCACCATGACTGCCGCCTAGGTGCCGCTCACCGTATGGACCTTGTAGATCTTATTATCCTTTCTGCATATGACTCCTCCTGTACTTCCTCACCTTCCTCTTGGACCAACACCTGACTCCGAATAATGCTTACAGTGTGCTCCATCTTGTAGATGACCAGAATTGTCACGCTGAGAATGGCATCGCCAGTGCTAAATATCTTCGTCGACATTTGTAAACTGTGTAGAAGGGTGCATAGGTCCTTGATCTGACACCACTCCAGCAGCGTGATCTGCACCACCTCTGGATCAAGTTAGCCCAGGGTATACGTCATACCGTATTTCTGCAGGGCTCTGCGGTGCTGCCACTCATGCTGCAACATGTGCAGATTCCAATTCCTGCGTGTCGGAACATCGCGTTTCCGGCGTTTAACCGCCAGACCCTAAGACTTCAGGAGCGATGAAAGTTGTTGAGCTGCTGGGTGCGAAGGATGAAAGTGAGCACATAGCAGCGTGCCCGCTGCACAAGGCCATGTAGGCCGGGATGGTATTTTAAAAATTGCTGGACAACCAGGTTCAACACTTGAGCCATACAAGGCACGTGTGTCACATTGCCCTGAAGAAGGGTCGCAGACTGGTTTGCATCATTGTCGCACCCGACCTTCCCTGACTGCTGGTTGAGTGTAGACAACCATTGATGAAACTCGGTCTCACTCTCCAGAGCTAACCGTCCACAATTCCTCAGCGGTGTCTCACATTTCCCCTACATTTCAAAATAAATATTTGACCGCCTGATGGCCTTGAGCTCTGCTGCCAGCATAGTAAGGAGGTGTGTGTGATTCCTTGGGCGCAGTTACAAGGAAGGGTGGCCTGACCACACAGGGTTTGGGCCGAGGTGGAGGACCCACACGAGGTTGAGGAGGCAGAAGCAGTGGAGGAACTTGTATATACAGAGGAAGGATTGACACACAAGTCGTGGGGACAGCAAGACTTGTACAGCAAACCCTTCTCCATCTCCCACAGTTACCCAGTGCCCAGTCAGCAACATGTAACTCCCCTTTCCATGCTTACTGGTCCAAGTATCTGTGGTGAAATGCACCCTGTCACACACAGAGTTTCTCAAGGAATCGGTGAGGTTGTGTGCGACCTGCTGTGGTAGCGCGGGCACGCCTTTCTTGGAGAAGGAGTGACGACTGGCCATCGGCTCTTGGGGCACTGCAATGGGCATAAGGTCTCGAAAATCCTCGGTCTCAAAAGGGTGTAAAGGCAGCCTTTCTGTTGCCAACAAGTTGCAGATGATGAAACTCAACCTCTTAGGCATGTCATGCCCTTCGAAAATCATGTAAAACACAGCGAGGGGACTCCAACCACAGTCTCCCTCGTTGCCACTAATTGAGCCACACACACCCCACTTGACTGGCATCAGTTGACCCCCCTTTTGAAAAAGAAAAAGATGCTTTGCATGAAGCACTCTCAAAAATACGCGTGCCTTTCACCTCCCCTGGCTGACCCAGGGGAAGAAAAGTCCTCTGAGAGCCATGTCCACATTGTCAGGGGACAGACACGTGTGCTTATTCTGCCAGCAGACCCCCAGCAGCACTGAAGACAGGTTCCGAGAGAACGCTGGCTGCAGGACACGACAAGATCCCCAAGGCGTACGTGGCAAGCTCAGGCAATTTATCCAGATTGGAAGCCTAAAATGAGCAGGGCTCAAGTTGCACAATAATGGCATCGACGTTTCCTTGCATATACTCATATATCTGTGTGTCCTCCTCTTTTTCCTTGTCCAGCTCTTTTGTTTTCGCATGAGTATATGTCCTTGTCACTTTCCCATGTGTTTGTGTTGTGTTGTGAGTTGTTTGTCACCTTTTGGACACCTTTGAGGGTGTTTTCTAGGTGTTTTTATGTGTTTTTGAATGCCTGCCATTGTTTCCTATGCGGTTCGAGCTCGGTTCGTCGAACGTTCGACGAACCTTACTCGAACGGGACCTCCGTTCGACGAACCGAACTCGAGCCGAACCACGACCGGTTCGATCATCTCCACTCCTAATGGTGAAATGCAGCGAGGAAGTCGCTGAGCTTAGCTACACAGATGCTGTTATCTGTACCTGTTAAAATCTGTTTCGATGGACCTGACTGTCACCTATGGTTCTGAGCCTGCTGTCATTAGCCCTTACAAGGGCTGAAAGAAACTTCTATCCCTATTCTGTATAGCGCTGTGTATAGAGCGTACACAGCAGTATCAGAGACAGGAGCTGCGCCAGCGGTGACTGACACCCAGACGCAGAAGGCAGATAATGGCGTCCAGAGGGGCAGATGGCCGTATTTATGATCTAGGGATATGTGACATGGACATCCTATCACACATGCCGTTGCTTCTCTGGCAAAAAGTCCACCTAGCTGTGTGTGTGTCTGGGATTGGCTGACATGCTGGCCCGCCCCACTACACGCGCGCTTAGGGAAGGAAGACAAGAAAAAGAAAAAAAATGGCGATCGCCTTTATCCCAGCAGCAGTGATCTGAACACGCAGTCCCGGCACACTATACGCTGAAATTTCATAACAGTGTGAGTCACAGAGTGACTTACACTATTACAGCGAAAAGCCAGCTACTAATTAGCTTGGCTTTTTGCTGCTAGAACCGTTCTCGAACGTAACTAGAACTATCGAGCTTTTAGCAAAAAGCTCGAGTTCTAGTTCTATCTAGAACACCCCCCAAAATCACTCGAACCGCAAACTGGAGAACCACGAACTGCGCTCAACTCTAATAGCAATGCCCGGGTCAGCTCACAGAAACATCTATGTGAGTAAAAACCAGTTAAATGACTTTTGGACTGCCTGAATTATTCTGAGACTCACTATTTTACACACCCGAGCCACTGGGGCCAGCCTCACTCACGGGAGGCCACACCATCTGACTGCAGACCCCATCAGCCCCAGACGCTCGTTAAACTTGCAGTGGTGGTCACCCATATCTCTGATCGCAAGCCGTGAGTGGCGTCACAACATATACAAAACTAACATACCTGTTGCCATATATGCAGAAGAAGGTCCTGTGGGATCCCTGAAGCTGGAACGACATCCCTTGGGGCGACACACCTTCTCTTTTGGCGTCACGAACAGGATCCTGGACTAGACACGTTCAGATGGGTGACAGTGTGCCTCGGTGGTCCAATTGAAAAATTTGAACCGCTGCCATTTTCTTTGCCACCACTGAATGTGCGTCATCAACTAGCACTCTGACCCCACGTGAAGAGGAAATGGGAGGGCTGATCTGTCCCCGGACTGCTGGGACGTCCCCAGTCCTGTGAGAGGAGCAACAAAAATGAAACTAAAGCAGAAGCTGATGAGCGAGGCAAGGAGCAGGATGGTGTCAGCAGAAGGAGATCAGAATGAGCAGGGCTGGTCCAGGCCCATGTCAGCGGAGGAGCTGGAAGCAGAAATGGAGAAAATGGCTGACCGCATGGATGAGCAGCGGAAGCGTGAGGTGGCCGCCTGGAGGCACAGGATGCTAATGGTGATCAGAAACCTGCGACTGTCCACGCAGCGGGGCCCGCTCAGTCTGGGCCACCATTGGTGAAGGCGACAATGCCACTGGATGTCTCCAGCATGACTCCAGGTGAGTCCAAAACAACCTCTGCCCTACCTGATATGCTGATCCCGCCGGTGTTGCCATCAGAAGCCGGTGCGATGCCTATGCCACCCCGAACTGAAGCGGTCACAGCACCCTCTCCGCTGGAGAGGGGTCCGGACGCCCTGCCCTCGGCTCACCTGATTGCTAAAGACCTGGTCAGCAAACTGCCATCCCGACCTAAAGCGGTCACAGCACCCTCTCCGCTGGAGAGGGGTTCGGATGTCCTGCCATCAGCTTACCTGGTTGTTAGAGGCCCGGTCATCGAGTTGCTACTTGCCCGACCGGAGGAGGTCACAGCACCCTCTGAAAGAGAGGGAGACCATATTAAGGGCACGCTGCTGTCCCCCCACCGACCGCAAGAGGTCGCAGCACTCTCCGCCCGGGAGGGAGAAGAAGTTGTGCAGCCTACCCGACCTAACCAGGACATAGCAAATCCCAACAGAAAGGAAGAGGTGCAGAGCACTCTGCTCACCTGGTGTCCTGCTGATGACCAGGTGATGTCACAGAGGAGGGAGGCCCACCCAAGGACCATGTCAGCAACACAAGTCCGCAGAGAGTGACGACAGGTGAGAGCTGTGCGCCCATGCCCTCTTGTGATTCCCATCCCAGAGAGTGAGCAGTTGGAGGCCCGGGACTTGCAGGAAAAGCAGTCCCTGCGGCAGGCCAGGTTCCAGGCTTGAGGTCCCCTCCACCTGGGAGTTGTGGAGGAGTTCAATCGCTGCTCAGGGTGGGGTGTCATAGTAGAGGCAGGGGTAAAAGAGGGGATTTTTGTGTCCCGGCGAAACGTACAATCTCATTTACAGCGAGGTCACCCTAGCTGTGACCTGTACATGGGGGACGTGGTGGAATTTACACGACATATGGGGGAGAGAGGCTGGTACACTTTGGATGTTGTATCATGTCCAAAGGGAACCTCAGTGAGCCCAGGCTCCACCCCCACTGCTTCAACCAGGTCCCCATTGTCACCACCGCCAGGGTACACCCATGACACGACCTCCAAGGGTCAGTGCACCAAGGTATCAAGCACTGACCTTAGAAGGCGGAAGTCCATTTAAATTGTTTAAGAATATAGTCAATTTAGTTAGTCAAAAGAAAAAGTTTAGTTTAAAAATGTTTTTATAAAAGTTACAGTAATGTTGAAGAAAATGTGCCCACGGGAGGCTACACCATCCGACTGCAGACCCCATCAGCCCCAGACGCTCGTTAAACCTGCAGTGGCGGTAACCCATATCTCTGACCACAAGCCGTGAGTGGCCATATATAAAGAAGAAGGTCCTGTGGCCTCCCTGAAGCTGGAGCGACATCCCTTGGGGCGACAGACTCGGATCCGGATCCATGGTGGCTCAAGGGATCTCTGGACCCGGGGATCGGGGTCACGCGGCCACTTGGATAAGAAGGGAGAGTATTTACAGGGGATGATGTGGAAAGTTTGTGATGCCACCCATTGGGTGTGGTAAGGTGGAGTACCACCGCTGCAGTTGGGAGTACCCGGTGGCGATGGTGTAGGCAGCCAGGTGTTTAACCCCTCAACGGGTAAGGGGGATGCCACGGGACTTGGTGATGGTGATGGGGATGTGCCGTTGGGACGGTAAGGGTCACTTGTGTGTGTACTCACTCAGTCCAATAACGCTGACATTGACAACTGTGGTAAACCAAAGTTCTTGACACCGCTGCCACTGGGAGGGAGCACACCTGGATCCCGTGCCCGTTGGTGTGGCCTGTTAGTCTGTGACCTTTTCCTTGGCACCTAGTCTTCTGTTTGGTCCCTTTAGCCTGAAACTAATCAGGTCCTGCTCACCAGTATATATAAGAATAAGGCTGCACATCAAACTTAGATAATGGTATAATGCCTCAAGCATATGGAAAAATATTGGAATATACAATGAAAAATGCTACTTGCTAATTTGAACATGTGAATAATGAATTGCATACCAGCTATGAATATTAGGAAAAAGGAGATATTTAGCAATCGCATTGATCAATGTAACTGAGCCCCAAAACCTCGTCAAGGTATATCTCTATATTGGGGTCCCTAGCTCTGTGACCCTAACTGTGTGTCATCTCATTGCAATTAAAAACTGCTATGGGTGGAGAGGGGTAACTAAGGACTTTCTTATATAGGAGATGGAAAAAACATGGCCGAAAGGGGCGGAGCTGTGTTCACATTCAGAAAAAAAACTACATATAACTGAATAGAATAACTGAAGTGAGCACTAATATATATATATGAGTGCAAGCCAAAAATACATACTATATATAAGAATAAGGCTGCACATCAAACTTAGATAATGGTATAATGCCTCAAGCATATGGAAAAATATTGGAATATACAATGAAAAATGCTACTTGCTAATTTGAACATGTGAATAATGAATTGCATACCTGCTATGAATATTAGGAAAAAGGAGATATTTAGCAATCGCATTGATCAATGTAACTGAGCCCCAAAACCTCGTCAAGGTATATCTCTATATTGGGGTCCCTAGCTCTGTGACCCTAACTGTGTGTCATCTCATTGCAATTAAAAACTGCTATGGGTGGAGAGGGGTAACTAAGGACTTTCTTATATAGGAGATGGAAAAAACATGGCCGAAAGGGGCGGAGCTGTGTTCACATTCAGAAAAAAAACTACATATAACTGAATAGAATAACTGAAGTGAGCACTAATATATATATATGAGTGCAAGCCAAAAATACATACTATATATAAGAATAAGGCTGCACATCAAACTTAGATAATGGTATAATGCCTCAAGCATATGGAAAAATATTGGAATATACAATGAAAAATGCTACTTGCTAATTTGAACATGTGAATAATGAATTGCATACCTGCTATGAATATTAGGAAAAAGGAGATATTTAGCAATCGCATTGATCAATGTAACTGAGCCCCAAAACCTCGTCAAGGTATATCTCTATATTGGGGTCCCTAGCTCTGTGACCCTAACTGTGTGTCATCTCATTGCAATTAAAAACTGCTATGGGTGGAGAGGGGTAACTAAGGACTTTCTTATATAGGAGATGGAAAAAACATGGCCGAAAGGGGCGGAGCTGTGTTCACATTCAGAAAAAAAACTACATATAACTGAATAGAATAACTGAAGTGAGCACTAATATATATATATGAGTGCAAGCCAAAAATACATACTATATATAAGAATAAGGCTGCACATCAAACTTAGATAATGGTATAATGCCTCAAGCATATGGAAAAATATTGGAATATACAATGAAAAATGCTACTTGCTAATTTGAACATGTGAATAATGAATTGCATACCTGCTATGAATATTAGGAAAAAGGAGATATTTAGCAATCGCATTGATCAATGTAACTGAGCCCCAAAACCTCGTCAAGGTATATCTCTATATTGGGGTCCCTAGCTCTGTGACCCTAACTGTGTGTCATCTCATTGCAATTAAAAACTGCTATGGGTGGAGAGGGGTAACTAAGGACTTTCTTATATAGGAGATGGAAAAAACATGGCCGAAAGGGGCGGAGCTGTGTTCACATTCAGAAAAAACTGCTCACCAGTATGGCTAATTGGGTGAGCTTGCTCTCAGGGTTTACGCTTGGGATTTTCTGGACTATGTGTAGTTGGAAAGTCCTATCCCCCTCGCTGCGCCAGTACCCCGATTCTGGAGCGGGTGGAGAACGGATCTTGAAGGCTCTATCCTCATTGGGTAAATTGTCAGGACACCTGAAGCTCCTTCCTGACCTAGGGTCCACGTACCCCGCCGTGCCCTGGCCCTGCCCATTGATGGCGCAAGGGCACCGGCTGTTCTCATCGAGAGTCCGTGCTCCTTGTCACGATCCCCTGCGGCCGGGGTCCAGCTCCTACCAGGCCCAGGCCAACGTTTGCCACCTAGTAGTCTCAAGGAGCCCAGCTCCTGACCTCTCCTCTCGAGAGTCACCACTCAACTTAATGTCTCCTTACACTCCTGACCTCCCCTTAACCAAGCCCCCAAGTGGGTGACCCTATTCCCTTCAGGTTAGCCACTGGTGTATCTGGTGGGTGTAGTGCAGAGTGTTCCTAGGGTTTTGGCTTGTTCTTGGCAACACCAAAGGTCAGGGATCTGTAACCAAGGAGGAGGTGGATATTGTACAGAAGGGCAGATTGCACAATACCCTGTGACGACCTAATAGGCCAGGGCGTCACACAAACAGACAAGAAGGGCAGGGGTGAGTAGTGTGTGCAGGTTGATGCAGGTAATGATGAGGTCCTAGACCTCACATGGAGTCAAGGCCATCTGAGCACAGCAACCAGTCCCCAGCCAATATGTTGGATGCTACTGCACATCACACTGATGGACTTAGCACACCAAAACTTTTTTCACCTGATAACAGGGGGAACGTGTTTGTACCTGTGCTATTCTGCACATTTTAATTGGTTTTATGAAGTTTTTGTGTGGTGTGTGTTTTTGGACCTAATAAAATTGCATTTATATTAGTATATGGACCAGTCATTGATTATTTACATAATTGGGTTGCGCGCCTTTTATGCATGGGCTTTTTTCTGTTTTCCCCGCACCTTAAGTATGTAGCAAAGCCGGGATCGTCATGGCACACCATGGTGTGGATTACGTCAGACATGGGTGTTTTGGGAGTTAATAAATTGGAGAAAGAGGGTGTTTTGTTTTCTTTTAAAGGATTTTTCTGTGTGTTTTGTGTTTATTTTTTTACTTTCATGATTAGTAATGGAGGATCTTATAGAACACTACCCATTACTAATCCAGGGTTTAGTGGCCGCTGTGATTTTGCCAACTTACTGCTGACATTAACTCCTTATACAGTCCCTGACAGACGTTCTGTCGCTTATCTATGTTATGTAAATAAAAGCTTATAACCTGACTTTAAATTCATCCATTGGTTTCATAAATTACTTTTTTGAAAGCTGAAACCCTCCCAAATTTGGTTTAGGTTATGAAAATAAAGTTGCTGCAAAGCCGAAATATTGATCATTTAATGAACACAGAAAGGTCAGATTTTGGCAAGACAAAAGTTTTGTCGCCTTCTCATATAATGCACCCAATCCTAGTTTACATACTCACCTGTGCTCACTAAATGATCGGTTAATTAGTGGGTGTGTATAAAAAGAAACCCAGCACCCCAGACCTTCACTTGAACTGCAACTTGACCTCTGACAAGATGTCAAAAATCCACCCTACGACCAAAGCCTTCATTATCAAGAGGCTGAAGACCAGATCCACTGCAGCGGTGGCTGGCACTTTTAATGTGTTTCAGCATCAAGTACAAAGAATTAAAGAAAGATTTGAAGAGACTGGAGATGTTTTTGACAAGCTGAGGTCTGGTAGACCCCACAAGACAACTGCTCAGGAGGATCGTTTGTTGGTTAGAAAATCCAAAGCCAGCCCCTCTTCCACTGCAGCAGAGCTCCAAAGGCCTGGTCACCTCAAGTCTGTGTCAACTAGAACAGTTTGTAGGATTCTGTCTTGAAATGGCCTCTATGGTCGAATCAGTGCCCAGAAGCCAGCACTAAACAAAAGGCAATTAAAAAACCGTGTGGCATTTGCCAGGTCCCACAGCCTGCTAAACAGATGGATGCTGGAAAAGTGGAAGAAGGTGGATTTCTCTGATGAATCTTCAGTTGAATTACACCACAGCCACCGCAAATACTGCAGGAGATCTACAGGAGCCCGTATGGATCCAGAAAACAGTTAAGTTTGGTGGTGGAAAGATCATGGTCTGGGGTTACATTGAGTATGGGGGTGTGTGAAACATTTGCAAGGTGGAGGGCAATATCAATAGCCTAAAATATCAAGACGTATTAGCTACCTCTTACATTCCCAATCATAAAAGGGGTCAAATTCTGCAGCAGGATGGTGCTCCATCTCATAATTCCATCTCTACAACAAAGTTCCTCCTGGCAAAGAAGATCAAGGTGCTCAAGGACTGGCCAGCCCAGTCACCAGATATGAACATCATTGAGCATGTTTGGGGTAGGATGAAAGCGGAAGCTTGGAAGACAAAACCAAAGAATCTAGATGAACTCTGGGAGACATGTAAGACTGCATTCTTTGCTATTCCTGATGACTTCATCAATAAATTGTATGAATCATTTTTGAACTGCATGGGTGCAGTCCTTCAAGCTCTTGGAAGTCACACAAAATATTAAATATGGCTCTAATAGCACTACAATGTCCTTCACCAATGTTATGCAACATATCTTTGTATTAGAAGTTAATTATTTGTTTGAATTTCACATTACTTTCTGTGGGCGACAAAACGTTTGTTTTGCCAAAATCTGACCAATGGATGAATTTAAAGTCAGGTTATAAGCTTTTATTTACATAACATGGATAAGCGACAGAACTTCTGTCAAGGACTGTATTAAAGGGAACCTGTCACCAGATTTTTCCCTATTAAACAAAAAATATCACATTCTGCAGCTCCTGGGCTGCATTCTATGAAGGTGCACCTTGTTGCTGGCCCCCTTTTCAGACCTTTAAAACAACTTTATAAAATATTACCTTTTCATATGTAAATTAGTTTGGTTGGCCAGATGGGCGGGCTCTATTTCGCTTTCTGTCCCTCCTCCTGCCGCTGTTCACTGTCTTGATTTGCATGGAGGACGACGGCCCCGTCATCCTCCACGCTGATGCCGAAGTCTTGCGCAGGTGCAGTTAGCAGAGGCCACTATCGCGGGCCTGAGCAGAAACTATCCCTCTCGCGCGCCGGTGATGTATTTGTGCAGGCTCGAGATTACGAGCGGCGCTGAGCATGACCTGACCAGCGTCATCCTAGCACACGCCCATAATCTCGAGCCTGCGCAAATACATCACCGGCGCGTGAGAGGGAGAGTTTCTGCTCCTGACAAGGCAATCTTGGCTGTCAGGGTCAACCAGGTCAAGAGGTTATTTAGGGGACTTTTCAAAATAGGTTTTCTGCCTTTTCAGCTTTGCCCAAAAATTTGCAATAGGATTGAGATCAGGGCTTTGTGATGGCCACTCCTAAACATGGACTTTGTTATCCTTAAGCCACTTTGTAACTTTGTTTGGCAGTATGCTTCGGGTTATTGTCCATTTGGAAGACCCATTTCCACTCAAGCTTTAAGTTCCTGGCTGATGTCTTGAGATTTTGCTTTAGTATTGCCACATAATCTTCTTTCGTCATGATGCCATCTATTTTGTGAAGTGAACCAGTCCCTTCTGCAGCAAAACAACCCTACCGCATGATTATGCCACAATTTTGTTTCACAGTTGGGATGGTATTCTTAGGCTACAAAGCCTCTCTCTTTTTCCTCCAAACGTAACGATGGTCATTATGGCCAAACAGTTCAATTTTAGTTTCAGCAGACCACACAGCAAAAATTAAGGTCTTTGTTTCTGCGTTTTTAAACATTAATCTGGCCTTTTCATGTTTCTTTTGGAGTAATGGCTTCTTCCTGGCAGAGTGGCCTTTCAGCCCATGTTGATAAAGTACTCGTTTCACTGTGGATAATGACACAATCTTACCAGCTTCAGCCAGCATCTTCACAAGGTCTTTTTCTTTTGTTCTTGGGTTGAAATGCACATTTCTGACCAAAGCACATTCATCTCTAGTACAGAGAACCTGTCTCCTTCCTGAGTGGTGTGATGGCTGAATATTCCTATTTTGTTTGTACTTGCATATAATTGTTTGTAAAGATTTCAGGTACCTGGAAATTGAACCTAAGGATGAATAATACTTGTGCAGGTCCACAATTCTCTTCCTGAGATTTTGGCTGATTTTTTTACTTTCCCATGATGCTACACAAAGAAGCAGTGTGTTTCAGGTATACATTAAAATACATCCACAGATGTGTCTCTAATTAATTTAGATGTTGGCAATAAACCAGAAATCAGATGCTTATAAAGACATTAAAGTATTAAAGTTAATTAATGCCTTAAAGTATTCTCTCTCTCATTATTGTAGCATTTGGCAAATATAAATAATTTTGGTTCCTAATTGACCTAAAACGGGAAAGGTTTATTTTGATTTCATGTCAGAGAGTGAGAAAAACATGCATATGTGTCTTTTTAGATAGTGTGTATATAAACTTGTTTCAACTGTAAATAGCGCCCATTCTGTGGTCAAGCTTAAAATTGCTATCTTTATATTGCTCATTATCTAAATATTACAAACTCTGTCCTCCTGATCAACATTGTCATTTAATCACCTAAATAGAGATTGTTAATTTAGTGATAGATGACTGACAGGTGTGGGACTAGGGTTGTGAAACAGGTGGTTAAAAGAGGGAAAGGGTACATCAAACATGAGTGGGAAATCCCGAGGTTGTGATAGAAGGGGAATGAGTGTGGTGTTCGAGGTGTACATGGGGTAGGTGCTAAAGTTCCTGAAAGCTCTACTGAACAAACAGCAGCTCATCCTAGCCAAACAGACCTGACAACTTCTGTTATTGCACGGGCTACTCTACTTGCTTTCTTTGACAGCCGCACAGCTGTACGACTTTTAGATGAGGGCCAGAAAGAACATGTGCTACATTGGATGGCAAGCGCTGCCTCAAGTGGCCTCTACTCCTCAACTTCACATACAGCACAGTTCTCAGAGGCACAGGTACATGCTCAATCAATGTACATTACTCTGGCAAGCTTAATGCGCTAAAACTTGTCCTAGTGAACCTTCCCACCCACCAGCTGCCCCATCAACCGTGTATGCTGCTTCTTGCTTCTCCATCACCATCGAAAGTGTTCTCACAGAGGTCTCAGGTCGCAGAACCTCCACTTGTTTACCCTCTACAATCGGGGAGTGAGAGCCCATCAGCTGTTACGGAAATGGATCTGCCTGGTGTTTTTGAACAATGTCAGAAACCCAGAACACCCCATCTTTCTCAATCCAGCATAACATCTCCACCTACACCTCCCTCCCAGTCCACTTGTTTGTCGTGTACATAGTACTCCAGACTCTCTCAGCACAGCAGCCAACCCTTGGTCCTGCTGTTATGCTCACGTAAAAGATTATTTCCTCCTACACATGCCATAGCTAAGAGTTTGAACTTCACCATTGTGACGCCTATCAGGTCGTCACAGGGTATTGTGCAATCTGGCCTTCTGCACAGTATCCACCCTCCTTGGTTACGGGTCCTAGTCCTTTGGTGTTGCTAACAGCTTAGCCAACCAAAATCCTAGGAACACTTTACACCGTACCTATCAGACACACCATTGGGGGGCCTGAAGAGAATAGGGCCGCCCCCATGGGGGGTTGGTAGGGAAAAGTGGGAAAGTGACAGTTGATCTGAGGAGAAAGTGAAGTGAACCAGGAGAGGAAGGAGGTGCAGGTGACTCTCTGAGAGAGAGAGGTCACCGGCCTGGAGCAGGGCTCCTGTAGTTACTAGGTGGCAGACGTTGGTCTGGGCCTGGTAGGAGCTGGAACCCCGGTCGCAGGGGATTGTGTCAAGGGGCACGGACTGCCAGGAGCGTGGCCGGCGGCCTTGAGCTATCACTGGGCAGGGGCCAGGGCACGACGGGGTACGTGGACCCTAGGCCGGAAAGTAGCTTCACGCGTTCCGATAATTTAACCGATGGGGTGAAGACTTCAAGATTCATCCCCAACCTGCTCCAAAATCGGGGTACTAGCGTACCGATGGAATAGGGCTTTCCCAATACAGTCCAAAGAAATCCTACGCGTGAACCCTGAGAGCAATCTCACTTCATTAGCCATACGGGTGAGCGGGACCCGAAGAGTTTTATACCTGAGGCTCCAAATAGAGACAAAGGTGCCAAGGAAAGGGTCACAGGCTAACAGCAACACCAAGCGCACAGACCCAAGCGTGCTCTCTACAAGCTGCAGTGGTGCTGAGAACTTTGGTTTACAAGCTGTCGGTATTGTTATTCCTGGACTGAGTAAGTACACTGGAAAACCCTTTTCCTATCCCCAATGGCACCCCAAGCACCAACAATCCAACGGGTCCCGTGACACAAACCTCCTACCCACGGAGGGGTTAAACATCCAGCTACTGCACCATCGTCACCGGGCTCCCCAACAGCAGCGGTGGTCCCTCACATTACCACGCACCGTGGGTGGCGTCACAAACTTTCTATCTCCCTTGTACATGTGACGCCCTGGCAAAACCAGGTTGTCACAGAGCCTGCACAAATCCACCAAAATGCAGGTCATTCTCCTCTTTGACACCAACACAGTCCCCACAAAGGTATACACCAGCCAACCAGGCATAGTCACTCTTCCCCCCCAGGACAAGGGGAGGGATCGAAAAGAGCTTAGGAAGTGACAGAGCAGAGTTTAGTTGTAGTTTGAGCTGTAGTCAGTGAAGAGCTGACAGGAGGGTGTTGGAGCTCCCTGGAGAGTGTGGTAGTCGGGGTTGGAGCGACTGGACTACCTGACTAGGTGGCAGTGAGGGCCACAGGCGATGGAGATCCGGTCACGGGGAACCTGAGGTAGACCGGGGCAGGGTTGTGGCCCGCGGTGCTGAGAGCGGGGACCCGGTCCAGAGGCCGTTTTAAGCGGACTAGTCCAGACAAGAGAGGCAGAAAGAAAGTGCAGAAGAAAGGGTTCCTGGCTGTATATCTATGTGTGGGACCCGAATGCAACCGCTGGAGGCTACCGGTCACTGACAACTTGGATTGCAATGCAGACTATGTGTGTGTTTACTGACCGTCCAAATCATCAGCAGCTCATCCAGCACCACGACAACCAAACTGTGAGTTTCCTGCTCCCTGCAATTCCTCAATGTTCCCTGGGCCCCGGGACTACACCTCCCCTACCCGTGGAGGGGATTCCACCTTGCTGCCCAGCTCCATCAGCCATCAGTGCTACCAACTCTCACCGCGATCCACGGGTGGCGTCACTAACAAAAACTCTGTCCCCTGTAAATAACCCCTTTTCACTCGTGGGCGACGGACGGCTGCACGAGCACCGGATCCGGCTGCCACTCGAGCCACAGCCACCGCTCGGGTCCGAGTGCCTCGAGTGGCCCCCCGGTTGTGATCTGTCCCCCGCCCGCGACATACATAACCCCCTCTTCTTTTAATTCGAGTGTCTGCATGGACCCCCTGGATCCGGAGACCGCTCGAGCCACCGCAGCTCCGGATCAGAGTGGCTCGGCCACTGGCACTTGGGCGGTACACCATATCTAAACTGTTGGCTATGGAAATGCTGCCTTTCTGCCTTGTGGACACAGACGATTTCCAACACATGGCCGTGCAGTCTCCCAGTACCAGTTTCCCAGTCACCATTTCTTCTCTAATAAAGCTGTGCCTGTGCTACACCAGCATGTCACAGACAACATAACCCATTACTTGAAAAATACTGTGTCTGATATGGTGCATTTCACCACTGACATCTGGATAAGCCAGCATGGCCAGGGGCATAACATCTTGCTGACTGGGCAGTTACTCTGATGGCTAAAGGGGCAGGCGGGCAAGGGGCTACTCCACAAGTCTTTGAATCCCCAAGGATTGTGGGACAAACATCTGTATCTACCACTTCTTCCTCTGCTTTTGCCTCCTTCACCTCCTGTAAGGCCTTCATCGGCCCCCTCAATGTCTCCCTTAATATAATACATGTTACAACAGTAAAGACAAAAACCCCACCTCCATACAGGGCAGCCAGTGCTCACTGCAATCAGGCAGTGTTGAAATTAAAATCTATTGGAGAACGCTGTCACACAGCTGAAGAGTTGTGGATAGCTATCCAGGCCAAGTTTGAGTAATAGCTGTCTCCCATGAACCTAGAGCCAGGGAAGGCTGTATGCAATAACAGTGCAAACCTGGTGGCAGTCCTGTGCCTGGGCAACCTCATGCACAAGCCTTGCATGACTTATGTCCTAAACCTGGTTTTCCAGCAATTTCTAGGCCATTTTCCCAGGCTGAATGTGTTGCTGCAGATGGCACGGTTGCAGTATGCTCCCATTCACCATTCGTACCTTGTAGCTAATCGACTTGCATCTCTACAGAGGTGTTTGGGCCTACTGGTTAACTGGTTGATATGAGACATGTTTACATGGTGGAATTCCATTCTGCACATGTTGCACCAACTGTTGCTGCAGTGATGAGCCCTGTTGTAGTACGTCATGACTAGAGATGAGCGAACCGGTCGCAGTTCGGCTCGAGCTTGGTTCGTCAAACGGAGGTCTAGTTCGAGTTCGGTTCGGCGAACCGGTTCGGCGAACCACTCAAACCCATAGGAAACAATGGGAGGCAATCACAAACACATAAAAACACCTAGAAAAACCCTCAAAAGGTGTCCAAAAGGTGAAAAACAGCTCACAACACAACACAAACACATGGGAAAGTGACAAGGACAAATACTCATGCAAAAACAGAAGAGCTGGACAAGGAAAAAGAGGAGAAGACCCAGATATAGGCATGGCATGCCCTCCTAAATTGATGTAAAACACCGCAAGGTGACTCAAAGCGGAGTCTCCCTTTTTTCGAAAAAAATGGGGCCACACAGACACCTCTTCAGTGGCTGCACTTGTGCACCAGTTGTACACTTCACAGGTAGATTTGCATCAAGCACATTCAAAAATACGCCATCCTCAACCGTCCCCAGGATCACACCGGGGTAGGTAGCAAAGTTTTTGCTGATCCTAGATCTGTTCATCTTGGATCATTTTTAGAAACACTGCAAGCAAGGGTTACTCCAAGCAGAGTCTCCCTTTTTTCCAAAAGTTGGGCCACACAGACACCTCTTCAGTGGCAGCACTTGTGCCCCAGTTGTACATTTCACAGGTAGATTTGCATCAAGCACATAAAAAAATACGCCATCCTTAACTGTCCCCAGGATGACACCGGGGTGGGTAGCAAATTCTTTGCTGATCCCCGATCTGTTCATCTTGGATCATTTTTAGAAACACTGCAAGCAAGGGTTACTCCAAGCGGAGTCTCCCTTTTATTTTCCAAAAATTGGGCCACACAGACACCCCTTCAGTGGCAGCACTTGTGCCCCAGTTGTACACTTCACAGGTAGATTTGCATCAAGCACATTCAAAATACAGAAGCATTTACTCTCCCCAGGATGACACAGGAGTGGTAAATTCCTTGTGGATCCATGACTTGTTCATTTTGATGAACGTTAGTCTGCCCACATTGTCACTGGACAGACGCGTGCGCTTATCTTTCAGCACACACCCAGCAGCACTGAAGACACGTTCAGAGACAACGCTGGCAGCTGGACACGACAAGATCTCCAAGGCGTAATAGGAGAGCTCTGGCTATTTTTCAAGATTTGAAGCCCAAAATGAGCAAGGCTGCATTTGCAAAGTCTTGGCATCGATGTTCATTTGGAGATACGCCTGTATCATCCTCTTCAGCCGTTGACTATGTGACAGACTTGTTGTCTCTGGTGGCCTTGCAAAGGATGGTCTAAAAAAATGATGATAAGATTCAATAAAATTGCTGTTACCAGCACCAGATACGGTGCTGCTGGTACGGGTAGACGGTTGAAGATGACGAGACCGTCCCATGTTTGTCAAGTTACAACTGGGAGATTCACTCCGTGCACCACGGTTGTTTGGTGGAAAAGCCGAGCTAAGATCGAGTAACAGCTTTTGCTGATACTCCTGCATACGTGCGTCCCTTTCTATGGCTGGAATTATGTCACAAAATTTGGACTTGTACCGGGGATCTAATAGTGTGCCAAGCCAGTACTCATCTTCACTTCTAATTTTGACAATACGAGGGTCATGTTGGAGGTAGTGCAGCAAGAAGGCGCTCATGTGTCTTGCGCAGCCATGCGGACCAAGTCCACGCTGTGTTTGAGGCATAGAGGTGCTAACCATTCTTTCTTCCTCTGACATCTCCCCCCAACCTCTTTCAACTGAAATTTGACCAAGGTCTCTCTCATCTGCTGAGTCTTCCATGTCCATGGACAGTTCGTCCTCCATTTCTTCATGTTCTCCTGCACCTTCCTCAACGTTTCGCCTGCTACCATGTGCCCTTGTTGATCCCTGTCCCCCATGGTCCCATGCCTGCCGCCTTGGTGATGATGAACGTCTGGACCTTGGTGATGATATTGTCCCTTGCGCATATGAATCCTCCTGTACTTGCTCCCCTTCCTGTTGTCCCACCCCCTGACTACGAATAGTGTTTTAGCGTGTGCTCCAGCATGTAAATGACTGGGATTGTCATGCTGATAATGGCATTGTCAGCGCTAAACATATTCGTCGCCATGTCGAAACTGTGCAGAAGGGTGCATAGGTCCTTGATCTGAGACCACTCCATCAGGGTGATCTACCCCACCTCTGCATCTCGTTGGCCCAGGCTATACGTCATGATGTATTGCACCAGGGCTCGGTGGTGCTGCCACAGTCGCTGTAACATGTGGAGAGTCGAATTCCAGCGTGTCGGCACATCGCATTTCAGGCGATGAACCGGCAGGCCGAAAGACTTCTGTAGAGATGCAAGTCACTGAGCTGCGGCGGTTGAACGGCAGAAGTGAGCAGACAGTTTTTGTGCCCTGTTCAGAAGGCCATCTAGTCCGGAATAGTGTGTTAAAAATTGCTGGACAACAAGGTTCAACACGTGAGCCATACAAGGCACGTGTGTCACCTTGCCCAGGCGAAGGGCCGCACCCAGATTTGCAGCATTGTCGCACACGGCCTTACCAGGCTGCAGGTTGAGTGGAGAGAACCATTTACCAAACTCAGTCTCCAGAGCTGCCCACAACTCAGCCGCTGTGTGACTCTTATTTCCAAGACATTTCAAGATAAAGACCGCCTGATGCCGTTGCGCTCTGCTGCCAGCATAGTAATGAGGTGTGCGTGATTCCTTCTCCGCAGTTACAACGCTGGTGGCCTGACCAGGCAGGCTTGGGGCGGAGGTGGAGGACCCAGACGAGGTTGAGGAGGCAGAAGCAGTGGAGGAACTTGGACAGACAGAGGATTGACACACAAGTCGTGGGAACGGCAAGACTTGTGCAGCAGACCCTTCACCATCTATCACCATAGTTACCCAGTGCCCAGTCAGCGACATGTAACGTCCCTGTCCATGCTTACTGGTCCAAGTATCAGTGGTGAAATGCACCCGTTCACACACAGAGTTTCTCAAGGAAGCGGTGATATTGTGTGCGACATGCTGGTGTAGCGCAGGCACACCTTTCTTAGAGAAGTAGTGGCGACTGGGCATCTGGTACTGGGGCACAGCGACAGACATAAGGTCTCTAAAATCCTGTGTGTCCACTAGGCGGAAAGGCAGCATTTCGGTAGCCAAGAGCTTACAGAGCGATAAAGTCAACCTCTTAGCTTTGTCATGGGTCGCAGGAAATGGCCTTTTATTTGTCCACATCTGAGGGACAGAGATCTGCTGCTGTGTGTAGACGGTGTTGAGTAGGGTGTCCCTGGAAAAATGCAGGTTTGTGAGGAAAGTGCAGGCGAAGACATGATGTTGCCTTCATCCAACGTTGGTGCTATCGATGTCTGAGAGAGCTGTACACACGCACTTGTTTCCCCTTCCAAACCAACTGACGAGCTACCAAGCAAACTGCTTGTTGCGGTTACAGTGGTGGAAGTTGTGCGTGGAAAACCAGGTGTGACAGCTGTCCCCACAGTCCTAGAAGATGAAGAGCACGCGGATGCACTGGAAGGGGCAGGCGGTGGATGATCCGCTCCGCTAGGCCGCATTGCAGCACGGTGAGCTTCCCACTGGGACATATGATATTTATTCATGTGACGATTCATGGAAAAAGTTGTCAAACTGCTGAGGTTTTTTCCTCTACTAATAGATTCCCGACAAATTTTACAGATCACATGATTTGGGCGATCCTTTTCAAGGTCAAAAAAGGACCAGGCTAGGCAAGGCTTAGAGGACTTGTGACTCGCTGAGCCACCCCGACTAGTGCTCAGAGGCACAGTGGTGGCTGAGGATGCAGTTGTAGACGTGCTACCAGTACTCCTCCTCTGTCCAGGAAGGCGCAAGGTAACTTCGTCTTCAGTTGCATCCTCCTCCACCACCTCTGTTGACCTCCTCGAGCGCCTGACTGTGGGTTGACAGTAGGTGTGATCTAGAACTTCCTCATCAAGCGTTGTGTTTGCACTCCCCTCCCCCTCAGACCGAGCCTCTTCTTGCCCTGACAGAATATTTAAGTTGTCATCCCAATCTGGTATCTGCGTGTCATCGTCATCAGTATGTTCCTCATTGTCTATAACAACAGGTGTTACAGTTTGTGAGTAAGGGTCAACATTATGCTCAGAAACTTGGTCATCACGGCCTGAATCTGAGTCACAAAGGTTCTGGGCATCACTGCAGACCATTTCCTGGTCTGTACTCACTGTAGCTTGGGAGCAGACCTCTGATTCCCAGGCTATAGTGTGACTGAACAGCTCGGCAGACTCAGCCATCTCTGTTCCACCATACTGTGCAGGGCAGATGGAGACTTGAGAGCTGGGAGAAAGCAAGTGTGATTGGGATGACAACTCAGAGGACTGTTTTTTTTTGGATGCGGTAGTTGAGGTGGAGGAGAGGGCACTTGTTGGACCACTTGAGATCCATTCAAGCATGTTCTTTTTTTGGGCATCATCTACCTTTGTTCCAGTTGTTCGTGTCCGTAAAAAAAGGGAGCACATCGGATTGTCCACGGAAAGTAGTAGACATCTTACTTTTGCTGGAAGATGGCCTATCTTCAGCAGATGTTAATGGAGCTTTGCCACATTCCCCACGGACACAAACTTGGTTTCCTTTTCCAACACGCCTCTTCCCCCTTTCCACAAGCATCTGTCATTTTGCCACTCAATTTGATTGCGACAAGATTGTCCACTTAAAATGTGGTAGTAAAAATTGAGATGTGGTGTAGATTGCAGAGGTGGTCTAGCTTTATTGACAGCAGAAGAAACAACACAGACTATCCCTGACAATGCAACTATGGCCCTTAAACTGGCAGCACAGTTTGCAATTACAATAGCTTAGTAAAAATGAGCTTGAGTGTGCAATGCAGAGGTGCTGGAAATTGCTTGGCACCAGAGGGACACTAATGAAGTCCAACAGCCACTTTTTGGATGCCACTAAGTTTGTTTGCTATTATAATGGCTTAGTAGAAATGAGCTTGAGGGTGCAATGCAGAGGTGCCGGAAATTGCTTGGAACCAGTGGGACACTAATGAAGTCCAACAGCCACTTTTAGGATGCCACTAAGTTCCCTCAGTGTTTGCTATTATAATGGCTTAGCAAAAATGAGCTTGAGGGTACAATGCAGAGGTGCTGGAAATAGTTTGGCACCAGTGGGACACTAATGAAGTCTAACAGCCACTTTTAGGATGCCACTAAGATTCCTCAGTGTTTGCTATTATAATGGCTTAGTAAAAATGAGCTTGAGGGTGCAATGCAGAGGTGCTGGAAATTGCTTGGCACCAGTGGGACACTAATGAAGTCCAACAGCCACTTTTAGGATGCCACTAAGTTTCCTCAGTGTTTGCTATTATAATGGATTAGTAAAAATGAGCTTGAGGGTGCAATGCAGAGGTGCTGGAAATTGCTTGGCGCCAGTGGGATACTAATAGAGTCCAAGAGCCACTTTTTGGATGCCACTAACTGCCAGCACTCTTTTCAATTGAAATGGCTTTGCAAAAATGTGCAGGAGGGGAGAATGCAGAGGTGGTGGGACTTGCTTGACACAAGTGCCACAATAATAGAGGACAGCAGCCACTCTTTGGATGGCACTAACTGGCAGCACTCTGCAATTAAAATGGCTTTGCTAAAAAGGGCAGGAGGGTACAGTGGCCGGGTTGTGGGTCAGTGTAGAGGAAAGGAAGCCTCACTTTCTATCCCTCCTAATGGTGAAATGCAGCAAGGAAGTCCCTGAGCTTAGCTACACAGACGCTGTTATCTGTAGCTGTTAAAAACTGTTTCCACGGACCTGACTGTCACCTATGGCTCTGAGCCAGCTGTAATTAGCCCTTAAAAGGGCTGAAATAAATTTCTGTCCCTAATCTGTAGAACGCTGTGTGTATAGCGTACACAGCAGGATCGGCGACAGGAGCTGCGTGAGAGGTGACTGACATCCAGACGCAGAAGGCAGATAATGCCATGCTGGAACAAAATGTCCGTTTTTATAATGCAAGGACATGTGACATGGACAGCCTATGACACATTCCCTTGCTTCTCAGGCAAAAAGTCCATTTAGCTGTGTGTGTGTCTGGGATTGGCTGACATGCTGGCCCGTCCCACTACACGCGCGCTTAGAGAAGGAAGAAAAGAAAAAAAATGGCGATCACCATTATCCCAGCAGCAGTGACCTGAACACGCAGTCCTCGCACCGCACACTATACGCTGAAATTTCATAATAGTGTGAGTCACAGAGTGACTTACACTATTACAGTGAAAAGCCAGCTAGCAATTAGCTTGGCTTTTTGCTGATAGAACCATTCTCGAACGTAACTTGAGCTAATGAACTTTTAGCAAAAAGCTCGAGTTCTAGTTCGATCTAGAGCACCCTTCAAAATCACTCGAACCGCGAACTGGAGAACCACGAACCACGAACCGCGCTCAACTCTAGTCATGACACATAGCCTCGGCCAATGCAATATGGCCATGTGGCAAATCACGGTTGCTGAGTAGGCACAGATAAAGTACTTCTGCACCTTTCTGCAGCATCACTAGTCCGGTCAGCTACGTGTTGGAGCAAACTTGAATAGTCTGCAAGAGTGGTGGTCATGGAGGAAGAGGAATAATCAGAGGAGGTTGCGGAAGAGAGTCCAATATCTTAAGGTCCGGTCTGTGGTTGCACAGGTGGTTGGCATGGGAGAGTGGAGTACAGCAATCGAGGGGGATCATGGTACCAGACAAACTTGTGAAGGTGTAGGAGCTGAGGAACAAATGGAGGAGCATGAGGGGGAAGAGGTGATTGGCGTGTAACAGTTAGGAGATGAAGAAGATATTGATCCCCTCTCTGTTGTCTGTGGTTGGTGGGAGGAGAAAGAGGAAGCATGCTTGAGTGTTACTCCACGACCAGCACACCATGGACTTGGAAGTCAAGGAAGCATCCGACAGATGAGCGCCTTCTTACTGCACTTTCTGCAACATGATTCACGAATTGTTAGGATTACAACTAGTGCTGACAACTAGGTTGCAACTCTATTAGATTCTTGGTACAAAAGTAAATGTTGCCTGGAAAGGAATGCACGCATGCTGGAGTATTGAAACCAACTTATACACTATCTTAAGAGTTTTCATCAAGATGGCAATGAGTGTGCATCACCCTTCTACACTTCAACCCCAGTAACATTGAGTCGTCATCGCAGAAACATTAGCAGCAATTTAAGTGGCATAAGCAATTTCTGTGACTTGTGGCACATATTTTTTAGACCATTTCATGCACCAGCAGATCAGAGTACAAGTCTGATACTGAGTGAATGACTGGAGCGTAGGGTGCTGGAGTATCTAGAGGTCAATATCGATGCCATCAGAGGGGAGTTGGAATCTTTTGCATTTTGGTCTTTATAAATGGAAAAGTGGCCTAAGGATGTCTGTCATGCCTTGGGAGTTTTGTCGTGCACGACAGCCAGCGTTCTCTCAAAACGTGTCTTCAGCACTTCTGGTGGTGTTCTGCCAAATATACGCATCTCGCTGTTCCCTGAAAGTGTAGACCATCCAACCTTCATCAAGATCAACTAGTCATGAATCTCTAATGACTTTTCAACCCCAGTCACAGAGTGTGCAGACTAGGCGATGGTGTAGTTTCCAGTGTGCTGCATTGATGTTGCATTATTGGAATCTATGACACCTTTGTCATGGCTTGTGTGGCTGCTGTTGATACTACTGCTGTTACTATCAAGTGCCTTGGTGGCACAACAATCATACACTGTGTCCACCGCTGTGACTTTTACAATTTTCCATTTTTATTAGTAATGGGCGAACCCCCAGGTGTTCGGGAGAGTTGCCCGAGCTTTTTGTAAAGTTCGAGTTCGGGTTCTGAGATAACGCGAACTTGCGTCCGTACCCCGACCATAGAATTTACAGTTATAGGATGGGGCGGGGGGGATGTCTGTAAAATAAATAATATAGTTACTAATAAACATTGACATTATACTTACAGGTCCCACAACGCGTCCTGCGAACCCACTCAGCCGCTGTCTCCCGGCCACTTCTGCTTCCACGCCCGATCATTGATGTGCCCCAGGGTAATCACCACTGACTACAGGACCTTCCATGACGTCATAGCCATGTGACCAGTCTGGTGTGAATGTTGTACAGACATTGGCTTACAGACTAATCACATGGCTATGACGTAATGGAAGGTCCTGTTAATTTCCGGTGGTATTCACTGCACTGCTCATCACTCAGTAGTCTTCGGCTGTTTTCGGCTGTGTTTGGGATGACGTCAGGTGACGTACAGATGATGGTTCTGGTGCTGCTTTCTTGTACTGATGCTCTATTTCTGTACCAATAGTGGTCCTGGTGAAGTATTCATGTATAGATGGTGATTCTGGTTATGTATTCTTGTACTGATTATGGTTCAAATTATGTGCTGATGGTGGTTCTCATACTGTACTCATATACAAATTGTGGTTTTGTGATGTATTCATGTGCTGCTGATGGTTATGAAGCAGTATTTCTTCCAAAATGGTGGTTTTGGTGCTTTTGTTTCCTGTACTGATGATGGTTGTGATGCATTAGGTCTGTAGTTTTATTGATCCTGACCCTGTACCCATGTCGGAATCTATTACATGCCAGATTAGGTGATAAATGGCAGTGAAAAAGAAAGTATTTTGCCATCTGATATGTTAAGTTTAGTACACCTATATTTAGGTTAGAAACATTAATTTTAAAATTTAAGAGGTTGTCCATTACTCTGGTAAAAATCTGCAGTCACTCTATGCACAAGCCGTCAAGATTCACAAGTATTGCTGCTGAGAGAGTGTAGCCACGTAACTGCAAGTATGTAATCTGCATACTTTCAGCAACATTCTGACTATATGTGCCTACCTTCTCTTAGTTCACTTGTATTGAGAGAAGTCGAGGACATCTAGTAAGCACATGGCTGCATATATCCAAAACAAATACTTGCGGAGACATGAATTCCCACTCTCACCAGCAATATTGGTGAATCCTGACAGAAGAGTTAAGAATCACATTGAGTGGTCACATGGAGAATACTGAAACCACTTAAGCTGTGTATTTGATTAGGTTGCAAACTGGATTTTTGCCCCCTAGATGTGCCTTCGGTTACCAATTAGAATACAGCTTGTATTTTGTATTCTGCTCTTTAACCCTAGAACGCGCAACCATAGAAATCTACACTTTCACATACCTGGGGCCTTTTAGGCCTGCGTGCAAATAACATGGAGTAACTCAAATAGAAATATTTTTCAAAGTTTATTTGAGATGTGAATATTTCAAAACTATTATTATTATAAAACATTATAATTATGTGCATAAAACAAAAAAAAGTAATTACACCGGCTTAAAACGCCCAATATATGCATGTTATATAATTCTTTATGTATATATATATATATATATATATATATATATATATATATATAGTACAGATCAAAAGTAAGTTTGGACACACCTCCTCATTCAAAGAGTTTTCTTTATTTTCATGACTCTAACAATTGTAGATTCACATTGAAGGCATCAAAACTATGAATTAACACATGTGGAATGAAATACTTAAAAAAGTGTGAAACAACTGAAAATAGGTCTTATATTCTAGGTTCTTCAAAGTAGCCACCTTTTGCTTTGATTACTGCTTTGCACACTCTTGGCATTCTCTTGATGAGCTTCAAGAGGTAGTCACTGGAAATGGTCTTCCAACAGTCCTGAAGGAGTTCCTAGAGATGCTTAGCACTTTTTGGCTCTTTTGCCTTCACTCTGCGGTCCAGCTCACCCCAAAACATCTCGATTAGGTTCAGGTCTGGTGACTGTGGAGGCCAGTTCATCTGGCGCAGCACCCGATCACTCTCCTTCTTAGTCAAATAGCCCTTACATAGCCTGGAGATGTGTTTGGGGTCATTGTCCTGTTGAAAAATAAATGATGGTCCAACTAAACGCAAACCGGATGGAATAGCACGCCGCTGCAAGATGCTGTGGTAGGCATGCTGGTTCTGTATGCCTTCAATTTTGAATAAATCCCCAACAGTGTCACCAGCAAAGCACCCCCACACCATCACACCTCCTCCTCCATGCTTCACCATGGGAACCAGCCATGTAGAGTCCATCCGTTCACCTTTTCTACAAAGATACAGTGGTTGGATCTCAAAGATCTCAAATTTGGACTCATCAGACCAAAGCACAGATTTCTACTGGTCTAATGTCCATTCCTTGTGTTCTTTAGCCTAAACATGTCTCTTCTGCTTGTTACCTGTCCTTAGCAGTGGTTTCCTAGCAGCTATTTTACCATGAAGGCCTGCTGCACAAAGTCTCCTCTTAACAGTTGTTCTAAAGATGAGAAGGTGTGTCCAAACTTTTGGTCTGTACTGTATATAAAAAACAATTTTTTTTGTCTAAGCGTTTTTTTATATAAAAGTTGTAGTAAACATGGTGCAGGAATATTTCTTTTCAAAAACTTTCCTTTTCAACATTGCTGATTACCCCAACAATTTTCACATAATATTTTTTCGGAAGAATGTTCCTTGCAGACATTTTGTCCATAAGTAGTACAGAAACGCTCAGATTTCCTTTCCTTCTTTGCTGGACAAATATAACAGCGCTTTCTTTTTTTTTTCTCTTGGCTCTGGATGTTCCTGAAAATGTATACCTCATCGGATTATAGCTTCCGTAATTTGCCTTGGCAAGCATCTCGTGTTGCTTCGCTCCATCATGGCAGGCATACAAAGTTCAAAGACAAAGTTAAGACAAGATAAAGACAAAGTCTTCCCCAGCAACAGTACAGACAAAAAGACTGAGGATCACATATAAACCAAGTACAGGCCTAAAAGGCCTCAGGTATGTGAATATGGGGTAGTCCCAAATATGAGTTGTTTTACGAAATGCCTATAACATAAAAATATATGAACAACTGGAAATTACTAACAACTATATATCTGAGGAATACCTAGAGTTTCAAAATTCTAACTAAAGTAATCTTGCAGAAAATAGAAAACAAGTAACCTAGCAGGCCGGCGAGGCCCCAAGTATGCCTTCTAGGGTTAAAAATCAAAGCAAGACTGTGATTTTTGTTATGGGCAACAAAACATTTTGAGTTATCTGGTTATTAGTTATTGCTAAAAAAAAAAACCCATAAGGTGCACCATATCGTAGGACAGTAGAAACTGTATTATACGTTTGTAGTGTAATTGTGTCCGCTCACCTGTTTGTCTTATGCGTGCTTGGGCATAACATTAAGTATAGGCAAATGGTAGGAATGCCAAAAAGCTCCCGTACTCACTAGATAAGGTCCACCACAATAGTACAGTGTAAAAAGTATGCAACATGTATGTAAAAAAAACTCAAAACAAATTGAAGTAAGATCTAATGCGAGCAGAAAGTCAGTGACATCTAGATAAAGTAAAAAGTATAAAACAATAAAATATTTCTTCCAGGACACAGCTTCATCAGTTTCAATAGGACCTGATAAAGAGAACATGACGAGGATTAGGTCCTGCTTTCTGCAGAAATCATGCCATGGACAATGACTAGTATTAAAGTTCACCCCTATTCAAGTAAATGAGACAAAACTGCAATTCCATCCATACAACCTGATGAAATTGTATTTTGTAAAGGATCTTTTTACTTTTGGAATTGCTGCCTGCTGCAATTTCTTCTTCATCTCCAGTAATCTCAGATCTGAGTATTTTGATATTTCCTAGGCTTTTTTAATGCACAGCACATTTGTTCTATTCTGTTATTATATTGCACTTTTATGTTATACATTTTATAAAAAATATCTGGTCAGGTTTCAATTTCTTTATTAACAGTTTGTAAAGTATTCTAAACATGTTTACTGATTTTACTAGAAAAATATTGTAAATAATTTGTACAATATGATTATGTTTCTAGAAAGGCTGTAGTAGTTTAATCTTCAATAAACGGATGTCTGTATTCAAAGCTCATTTATGGACTTTTTATTTTTATGGTAAAAATAAAGTTTCATTTGATTAGATTTGCTCATTGAACTGACGTATTTTGCCCATTAAAATTACATTGGGATTTTTGTTATTGTTGGAAAAACCAAGAAGATTTTCTGCGAAAATCAGTTTCACATTCATATGAGAGTTATAGTGCTGGCCAAAAGTATTTGTCAGTCCCTCTGACAGGCTCTGAGTTGATACATACTCTGCACCGGTGTGTCTGGACACAGCAGGCATCAGAATCTCCACACTGGAGCTGATATCATCCCTGACAGGAATTTGCTCTGAGGTGAAATCCTCCCTGACAGGAATTGGAGCAAAGGTCAAACTCAGTGCACCGTTGTTGTGCAGGGCTGGAGGGGGGAAGGGAAGTCCCTTCCCACCATTTTATTATATTTTCTCCTCACACAGGAGCTATGCAAAGCACCGTTCCTTCTCCTTGTGATCAGAGTCTGTGGGCGTCTCTGAGCTTCCTCCTTCCCACAGGAAACATTAGCTCTGCAGAATATTGCTCGTTACCATCAGAGTTTGTGGCTCATCAGCCTGGGGCTGCAGTCACATGTTTTATGCTTTGCACAACTACAGCAACAACTATAAGACTTCTAACGTACAGCCTATTATTCAGCCTGCACTACCTGCCACGCTGAGCTACTAGGGGTTGATAGCCCCTCTTCCTTCTGTGAGTGTGGTGCCCCTGTAGCCCCCCCCTCCCTGAAGCTGAAGTAGCCTGGCTGGGCCAGGGGGTGTATACTGCAGGGGATGAGCTAACATCTTTGCATCTACTTAGTGTCCTCCTATGGAAAAGCAGCATAACACAGAGGTCACTGAATTCACATGGGCTGTTTGCAGACTCCTGCATAGCATTCCACCTGTAGCAAGGAGAGGGGGAGAGATCCCAGGACTCCGTGCACCCGCAGCTGCGGTACACTTATGGAGTTTTTTTCTGTCCACCGTTGTTGTGCAGGGCTGGACGGGGGGAGGGGAGTCCCTTCCCACCATTTTATTATATTTCCTCATGTCGTCGTTCTTGTTGGAGCTAAGCCCCACCCCCTCCGACACGCGATAAGCTACGGCTGCAGTCACATATTTTATGGCCTGCACAACTACAGTAACAGCTATAAGACTTCTAATGTTCAGCCTGCACTACCTGCCACACTGAACTAATAGGGTTTGATAGCACCTCTTCCTTCCGTGAGTCCGGTGCCACTGTCGCTCCCAACACCCCCCGCCACCACTGCAGCAACCGCTTCCAGCCCAGAGCCTACGGCTCCCAGTCCTCCGGAATGGGCCCAGTTCCAAGAAGCCGGTGCTGGCTATGCAACATCGTCCTCACACCCCTCGGGGCCCCTGGACAGAACGCAGCCTGATGACACCTCTATAGAGGGTCCCTCTGATAAGAATCAGCCCTCTGCTTCACCGGTTGCAGATCAGAAAAAGAGAATGATCCCCAGGGTTCTTCCTTGGGGGTACACAGATGGGGTTCTCCCACATGTTCCGCAGTCTCTGAGGAGCTGGAGGAAGGGGAATGATGTTTGTACCAGGATGATTCCTTGGTTTTTAACCTCCCCGAGCGATCAAGCTGCGATGGACTCCTTTATTGCAGCAATCAACCAAACTCTGCATGTGGAAGATCTCCCATCCACTACTACTGACCCTGCGGTTTCCTTTAAAAGGGTGAGGAAACCTCAAAAAAAAATTTTTGACGTCGCTTCGGTATCCGTAAACTCATGGAGTCCTGGTACCCCTTTGGCTTAGCTGTCTCTAAGGGCAGGGCCGATCCGGCCTCGGTGGACCCTCACCCGGCTTCTCGCCTGCCTGAAGGACTCTCCTGTCTTTTACTTGATGGATCCTCCTTCAAGGACCCGACAGACAGACAAGTGGAGCAGCTCGATCGCTCCGCCTTGAGGCCGCGGGTTCCTCTCTCCTTCCTTGTGGGTCGCACAGGCACCAGGAATACCAGTTTTCCTCTGACCCTCACAGATGTAACAGTTCACATTGCTGCGGCGGCGGAGTACCTCATGCAGGCCTCCCTCGACGCTGCTACCTGCGCAGTTTTTGCCTCCTCAAATACCATAGCCATCCGTAAGGCCCTCTGGTTCCGAAAATGGAGAGCGGACTCGGTCCCTAACAAGCCTCTCACAGTACTCCTTTCCAGACCAATGGTTTGGCGATCGTCTGGACAGGCTCTTTTTCCTGACACCACGGGAGGAAAAGAGTACCTCCCTCCCTCAACCCTAGCCCAGGACGTTTTTTACTAGACACGTAGGGCCCGACCTTCTCAGCCCTTCCCGAGTCCATCTCGTCCTGGCAGTCGAGACAAAGACCGAGGAGTCTCATTCTCCTCCATCTGGGTTGCCGCCTCAGACCACAAATGGGTGCGACACCCTTTGTCTTCCGGTTACCACATTGAATTCCGGACCCGATTCCCGGGTCGTTTTTTTCTCTCAAACCCCCCCAAAAGGCTCCAAAACACCGCGAGGCCTTCTCCTCAGCAATCCACTCCCTCCAAACAGCGGGGGTGATGGTACCTGTTCCGGACGGTGAGAGGTTCAAGGCATTCTATTCCAACCTCTTGTGGTCCCCAAAAAAGGACGAGTCAGTTCGACCCATCCTGGACCTCTAACACCTGAGCAAACATGTGCACATAAGGAGATTCAGAATATAGTTCCTATGGTCCATTATTACTTTTATGGTCGAAGGAGAATTCCTTGCCTCCATAGCTATCAGGGACGAGTACCTGCACATACCCATCCCACCAGCTCACCAAAAGTTCCTCCGCTTTGCGGTTCAGGACTTGTTTTTTCATTTGTAGCCCTACCCTCGGCCCTGCCACAGCACCAAGGGTCTTCACCAAGGTCATGGCGGCCTCCATGAGTGCCCTTCATGCCAGGAGAGTGGCTGTTCTGCCTTGCTTGGATGACCTCCTCATCAAGGGCTCAACCAGCGTGCAGATCTCTGTGGGCACCCTATCCCGCTTAGGGTGGCTTCTGACTCCAGTCAAATCATCCCCGATCCCGTCAAAATCCGTCACCTCCCTGGGCATGTCCCTCGACACCCTTCGGGGCTTGATATTTAGCCCACAAGACAAGGCGATTGCTCTACAACAGGCGGTGTACTGCCTTCTACGTACTCCTCTCGCTCCATACGATTCAATGTGAGAGTGCTAGGTAGGATAGCGGCGGCTATAGAGGCAGTGCCGCTCGCTTAGCCACACCACTGCCCACTGCAGCTGGTGCTTCTAGCTGCCCTGGAACAAGAGCCCCTTTTTTCCTTGGACGAATTTTTCACCTGACACCTTCAGTGAGGTATGAGGTTTTCTGGTGGCTTCAGCCCTCTTCCATATCGAGAGGAAGATTTTCTCTCCCAAGTGGACTGGCTACTCCTGACCAGGGACGCCAGCCTCTTAGGCTGGGGAGCAGCGTACTGGCTCCACACTGCTTCGGATATTGGACGCCCCAGGAGTCTTCCGTTCCCAGAAATCAACCTGAAAATCAGCGCAACCTTTCTCGCGCTCAGGTCGTTCCCCCCATCTGCTAGCAGGTCATTTGATTCAGGTTCAATTGGACAATGCAACAGCTGTGGCCTTTGTCAATCGGCAGGGAGGTACCAGCAGCAAGACAGCTTATCTCAAGCTCCCCAGGATCCTCACCTGGGCCGAATCGACGGGGTCTGTGATTTCAGCTGTACACATACCGGGAGTAGAGAACTGGGCGGCGGACCTTCTACATCGCCAAGGCCTGGCCGCCGGAGAGTGGTTTCTCCACCCAGAAGTGTTCCCACACATCTGCACTCTCTAGGGCACACCAGATGTGGATCTAATGGCCTCAAGGTTGAACGCAAAGGTACCCGCGTTCTTTGCCAGGTCACATGATCCACAGTCCATTGGCGCGGATGCTCTAGTCTCCTCCTGAAGTCGCTTCCGTCTACTTTATATATTTCCAGCTCTGCCCCTGCTGCTACGAGTAATCAGGAAGATCAAGGCAGAAGAAGTTCCGGTGATACTAATAGCACCGGACTGGCCCAGGCGCGCCTGGGACGTCGAATTAGTACAATTGCTCATGGCGCCTCTTAAGCATCCCAGACCTGGTGACCCTGGCCCATTTCCCATTAGAACTTCAGAGCCTTGAAGCTGACGGCCTGGCCATTGAGACTTAGACTTTAACAAGAGCGAGATTCTCTCCCGCGGTCATCTCCACCATCATCAGTGCCCGAAAGCCAGCCTTCATCTTGTATTTACCACCGTACATGGGAAACTTTCCCTTTTTGATTTTTTTTTTTTGCAGTCAGGTTGCAAAAGGGGTTGGCCCTCAGCTCCCTTAAGGGGCAGGTTTCATCTCTCTCAATATTCTATCAATGACGTCTAGCTTGCAATCCGCAAGTCAAGACCTTCCTCCAGGGCGTTTCCCATCTAGTTCCCACGTACAAACGGTCGCTGGAGCCATGGGACCTCAATCTCGTTTTGGACGGTCTCCAGAGGTCCCCCTTTGAACCTCTTAAGGAATCTTCTCTTGCTCTTCTCTCCTGGAAGATAACATTCTTAGTGGCGATTACGTCCATCAGACAAGTTTTGGAACTGGCAGCACTCTCTTGCCGCGAACCCTTTCTGATCTTTCACCAGGATAAGGTGGTTCTACGCCCCCTTCCAGATTTTCTTCTGAAGGTTACTTCCCCATTTCATTTGAACGAGGACATAGTTCTGCCTTCCTTTTGTCCACACCCAGTCCATAGGGTGGATAAGTCTCTACGTGCGCTAGACCTTGTGAGGTTTTTCAGATATTTCGTATCCAGGACAGCCTCTTTAGAAACATGGACTCCTTGTTCGTCATTCCTGAAAGGCCTAAGAAAGGACAGGCAGCTTCATAGGCAACACTGGCTCGCTGGATTCGCTCTGCGATCCAGGAGGTCTACCGCTTGCAACTCAAGCCCATTCCTAGTGGGCTGCGGACTAATTCCACGCGAGCAGTTGGCGCCTCTTGGGCCATTAGGCATCAGGCTTCAGTGGAACAGAGGTGTAAGGCTGCAACCTGGTCTTGCCTACATACTGTTTCAGAGCATTACCAAGTCCATACCCAGGCTTCGGCTGAGGCGAACCTAGGTAGGAAAATTCTGAAAACGACAGTAGAGCACCTATCTCAGTAGGCGCTCCTGGCTATCCGGGACTGGTTCCTAGTCCTTGGGTTGCGTTGTTTATTGTTTACCCACCCAGGGACTGCTTTAGGACATCCCATGGTCCTGTGTCCCCCAATGAGGCATCAGAGAAAATGGATTTTTGTGTACTTACCGCAAAATCGTTTTCTCTTAGCTATCATTGGGGGACACAGCACCCACCCTGTTGCCCTGTTGGGCATTAATTTTTTGTTTCTCAATACTTTTTTGTTAGGAGTATTCACTCACGTTTGTTGTTACTTGTTCTCCTACTGCTTGTGTACTAAAACTGAAGTAGCCTGGCTGGGCCAGGGGGTGTATACTGCAGGGGAGGAGCTAACATCTTTGCATCTACTTAGTGTCCTCCTATGGATAAGCAGCATAACACCTGCAATTCTGTCACATAATACTCAGTTTATTCTTGAAAATGATTGCAATCACAAATTCTTTGGTATTATTAACTTCATTCAATTTGTCTTCAATGAAAAAAAATAAAAAAAATTGACATAAAGCTAAATTGGATATAATTCCACACCAAACATAAAAAACGGGGTGGACAAAAGTATTGACACTGTTTGAAAAATCATGTGATGCTTCTCTAATTTGTGTAATTAACAGCACCTGTAACTTACCTGTGGCACCTAACAGGTGTTGGCAATAACTAGATCACACTTGCAGCCAGTTGACATGGATTAAAGTTGACTCAACCTCTGTCCTGTGTCCTTGTGTGTACCATATTGAGCATGGAGAAAAGAAAGAAGACCAAAGAACTGTCTGAGGACTTGAGAATCCAAAGTGCGAGGAAGCATGAGCAATCTCAAGGCTACAAGTCCATTTCCAAAGACCTGAAAGTTCCTGTGTCTACGGTGCGCAGTGTCATCAAGAAGTTTAAAGCCCATGGCACTGTGGCTAACCTCCCTAGATGTGGAAGGAAAAGAAAAATTGATGAGAGATTTCAATGCAAGATTGTGCAGATGGTGGATAAAGAACATCGACTAACATCCAAACAAGTTCAAGCTGCCCTGCAGTCCGAGGGTACAACAGTGTCAACCTGTACTATCCGTCGGCGTCTGAATGAAAAGGGACTGTATGGTAGGATACCCAGGAAGACCCCACTTCTTACCCCGAGACATAAAAAAGCCAGGCTGGAGTTTGCCAAAACTTACGTGAAAAAGCCTAAAATGTTTTGGCAGAATGTTCTCTGGTCAGATGAGACAAAAGTAGAGCTTTTTGGGAAAAGCCATCAACATAGAGTTTACAGGAAAAAAAAGAGGAATTCAAAGAAAAGAACACGGTCCCTACAGTCAAACATGACGGACGTTCCCTGATGTTTTGGGGTTGCTTTGCTGCCTCTGGCACTGGACTGCTTGACCGTGTGCATGGCATTATGAAGTCTGAAGACTACCAACAAATTTTGCAGCATAATGTAGGGCCCAGTGTGAGTCTTCCAACAGCACAATGACCCAAAACACACTTCAAAAAGCACTAGAAATGGTTTGAGAGAAAGCACTGGAGACTACTAAAGTGGCCAGCAATGAGTCCAGACCTGAATCCCATAGAACACCTGTGTAGAGATCTCAAAATGGCAGTTTGGAGAAGGCACCCATCAAATCTCAGGGACCTGAAGCAGTTTGCCAAAGAAGAATGGTCTAAAATTCAAGGAGAGCATTGTAAGAAACTCATTGATGGTTACCGGAAGCGGTTGTTCGCAGTTATTTTGGCTAAAGTTTGTGCAACCAAGTATTAGGCTAAGGGTGCCAATACTTTTGTCTGTCCCATTTTTGGAGTTTTGTGTGAAATGATCAATGATTTGATTTTTTGACCTGCCTCCTGGCACTAAGTTTACTTCTTTGGTGGTCCCGGTAGTGTGAAACTTGCCGGGTCCCGCTCCCCACTATGGCTAAGTGTGGGAGCTTGCTCTCAGGGCTCACGCTTGGGATTTTCTGGACCGTTTTGAATTGAAAAGTCCTATCCGCCTCGTTGCGCTAATGCCCCGATTTTGGAGAGGGTTGGAACGAATCTTGAAGACTCCGTTCTCCTCGGGTAAATTATTGGGTTGCCTTAAGCTACTCCCTGACCTAGGATCCACGTACCCCGCTGTGCCTTGGTACCAGCCCGGTGTTGGTGCAAGACCACCGGCTGTCCTCCTCGACAGATCTGTGGCTCTTTCCACGATCCCCTGCAACCGGGAGTCCAGCCCCTCTAGGCCCGACCACCGTCTGCCACCTAGATTGCTTCTTAGGAGCCCCGCTCCTGACCTCCTCTCACTTTTACTTCTCAGACCCAACTCTCTCCTCTTGACACTCCTGACCTCCTCTCTCCAACCCCCCCCCCCAGGTGGGCGACTCTATTCCACTCAAGCCGTCCACTGGTGTGTTTGGTAGGTGGGGTGCAGGGTGTATCTAGGATTTGATTAACTGATGTAGGCCACACCACGTAGTTAGGGACCCTAAATTAAGAAGGAGGTGGCTACTGCATGGGAGGGCAGATTGTGCAATACCCTGTGACGACCCGATAGTCCAGGGGCGTAACAAAAGAACCAAGAAGGTATACAAAATATTACCACAAACTCAAATAATAATTGGGCTTGGCATACACAGCGTTTACTAAGGACTTTTTTGGTTAGATGATAGAACATCTGGGAAATCTACATTATTCAAAGTAAGCATTCCAAGAGGATTCTTTAGAATCATTTTCTTACTTTGGGCCTTATTGTACAGAATAAAGAGGAAACTTGTTTAAATTGTTATAATACCTTCTTAGCACGTTCACATAGAGGTGACTAAGCTTATAGACCCATCATCATTACCACAGCCGGCCTTAGCTATGTGAGACTAGTGCAATTGCATAGGGCACCAGCTGGCAGACAACAGAGTGGGCGCCGCAGGGAGACAGCATTTGCTGCTTCCACTCTACAGAGGCTCCAGCTGGGGGCGCCCTCCCCTCCTCTGTGCTCTGTGTCCTGTCTTCTCCCGTTTTCACCAGAGAGATGGGGGAGGGACACCTGTACTGCTCCAGCCAGAGAAGCTTTTGCAAACCCCTACTGAACTCCTAGAGGCCAGGAAGGAAATATAGCTCCTATGTTTGTGAGTATACTGTGCTGTGCTGTGTCTGTAATGTATTATGTGCTATCTAAATGTTATGTATAAGATAGCTGATAGCTGTCTATTTATTTAACTATTTATCTATCTGTTTACTGTATATCTGTCTGTCTATCTGTTTATTGTTTATCTATCATCTATCTAGTGTCGATCTGGCACACTGTCAATGCCCTGGTGGGCCTTTGAACCGGACATAGAGGGGACTCACCGGCAGGGTCATTGCTAGCATCAAAGATCCTGGGCTCTGGCCCTGAACTTCTTGCCCAGAACCCCGAAACTTCTGCAACCACTGCATTGAACTGTGTCGGCATCATGTTTCCCCAATCCTGTGACAAAGCACGGAGCAAGAGCTCCATGCTCTATCACTGACCGTCTCCTTAGCCGCTATCCGCTAAAGGCCTGTGGCTTAGGAGACGGGGGGCCCACAAGAGCAGCGCGGTGTCATCATTGCATCATGCTGCCTCTGCAGGCTGCCATAAAAAAGGACACTGAGGCTGCGGTGCTGGGAATTAGGATTAGGTGAGTATATTTTTTTATATCTTTATGGAATTTGTGGGGGTTCCTGCTGAATATAGAAGGCTATGTGAGTGTCTCTGGTGTATATGAGAAGCTATATTGAGGCCCCGGCTGTGTAAAGAAGGCTGTGTGGGGGCTCCTCCTGTGTGTAGGAGGATGTGTGGGGGCTCTTGCTGTGTGTAGGAGGATATGTGGGGGCTCTTGCTGTGTGTAGGAGGCTGTGTGGGGGCTCCTGCTGTGTGTAGAAGACTGTGTGGGGGATCCAGCTGTGAATAAGAGGCTGTGTGGGGGCTCCTGCTAAATAAAGGAGGCTGCGTGGGGGCTCCTCCTGTGCATAGGAGGCTGTGTGGGTCTCTCCTCTATGTAAAAGGCTGTATGGGGGCTCATGCAGATATTTGAATACAGTTGTAGTGTGGCCCATAAAGTTAATTCCTCCTGTGTAGAGATGAGTGATGTTCGAGGTTCGCCAATTTCATGTTCGAGTGATTTTGGGGGGTGTTCGAGTCGTTCGACGAACTCGAACGATTTGGTAAAAGTATTGATAGTTCGAGTTACGTTCGAGAACGGTTCGATCAACAAAAAGCATAGCTAGTTACTAGCTGGCTTCTCACTGTAATAGTCACTGTGAATCATGATATTATCAAAACGCAGTGTATAGTGTATGGGGGGGGACGGGGTTTAGATCAGTTAGATAATGGTATAATGCCTCAAGCATATGGAAAAATATTGGAAAATACAATGAAAAATGCTACTTGCTAACTTGAACATGTGAATAATGAATTGCATACCTGCCATGAATATTAGGAAAAAGGAGATATTTAGCAATCGCATTGATCAATGTAACTGAGCCCCAAAACCTCGTCAAGGTATATCTCTATATTGGGGTCCCTCGCTCTGTGACCCTAACTGTGTGTCATCTCATTGCAATTAAAAACTGCTGTGGGTGGAGAGGGGTAACCAAGGACTTTCTTATATAGGAGATGGAAAAAACATGGCCGAAAGGGGCGGAGCTGTGTTCACATTCAGAAAAAAAAAAAACTACATATAACTGAATAGGATAACTGAAGTGAGCACTAATATATATATTATGAGTGCAAGCCAAAAAATACATACTATATAAGGATAAGGATGCACATCAAAGTTAGATAATGGTATAATGTCTCAAGCATATGGAAAAATATTGGAAAATGCAATGAAAAATGCTACTTGCTAATTTGAACATGTGAATAATGAATTGCATACCTGCCATGAATATTAGGAAAAAGGAGATATTTAGCAATCGCATTGATCAAAGTAACTGAGCTCCAAAACCTCGTCAAGGTAAATCTCTATATTGGGGTCCCTAGCTCTGAGACCCTAACTGTGTGTCATCTCATTGCAATTAAAAACTGCTGTGGGTGGAGAGGGGTAACCAAGGACTTTCTTATATAGGAGATGGAAAAAAACATGGCCGAAAGGCAGTTATCCTATTCAGTTATATGTAGTTTTTTTTTCTGAATGTGAACACAGCTCCGCCCCTTTCGGCCATTTTTTTTTCTAACCGCGCGTACAGTGGGGCGGTCCAGGCTGTCAGCAAATCACAGACACACATACAGCAAAGTGGATTTTTGCCAGACAAGCAAGGGCATGTGTCATAGGCTGTGCATGTCACATGTCTTTGCTCTATAAGATCCGGCCATTTTCCACGTCGCCGCCATTATCTCTCTGCTGTGGGTGGATAACAGTCACTGTTCCTGCTCCTGCTGCTGCTGCTGTGTGCGCTATAGACAGACAGTGCAATCTACACAGTGCTTTAGGGATTAGGGACTACTTTTAATTTCAGCCCTTTTCAGGGCTACATTACAGCCGTTAGGCATTTTGCTGGGCAGGTCCATGCCAACGCTGTGCTGGGCTTTAGATAACAGCGTCTGGCTACATCAGCTCAGGCAATTCCTTGCTGCATTTTTTTATTGGCAGGGATAGAAACTGAGGCTTCCTTTGCTGTCCTGCTACCTACAACACCTCTGCATTCTACACAACTGCCCATTTTTGCTACGCAATTTTTATAGGAAACAGTGCTGACACTTAGTGGCATACTAAAAGTGTCTGGGATACTAACATAGTGTTCCTCTGGTGCCACGCAAGGTGCACCACCTCTGCATTGTACACACCTGGCCATTTTTGCTACGCAATTTTTATAGCAAACAGTGCTGACATTTAGTGGCATACTAAAAGTGTTTGGGAAACTAACATAGTGTTCCTCTGGTGCCACGCAAGGTACACCACCTCTGCATTGTACACACCTGCCCATTTTTGCTACGCAATTTTTATAGCAAACAGTGCTGACACTTAGTGGCATACTAAAAGTGTCTGGGAAACTAACATAGTGTTCCTCTGGTGCCACGCAAGGTACACCACCTCTGCATTCTACACACCTGCCCATTTTTGCTACGCAATTTTTATAACAAACAGTGCTGACACTTAAGCCTGCTTTACACCTTACGATCCAGCATACGATATCGTATGCGATCGTAACCGCCCCCATCGTATGTGCGGCACGTTCAATTTGTTGAATGTGCCGCACATACGAGTAACCCCCCATCACACGTACTTACCCGTCCATATGACCTCGATGTGGGCGGCGAACATCCACTTCCTGGAGTGGGAGGGACGTTCGGCGTCACAGCGACGTCACATGGCAGCCGGCCAATAGAAGCGGAGGGGCGGAGCTGAGCGGGATGTAAACATCCCGCCCATCTCCTTCCTTACGCATTACCGGCCAGGAGCCGCAGGTAAGATCTGTTCATCGTTCCCGGGGTGTCACACACTGCGATGTGTGCTACCCCGGGTACGATGAACAATCTGACGTTCAATTCATGAGGAATGAACGATGTGCGTGCGATGAACATTTTACCGTTCAATCACAATCGCACATAGCTGTTACACACTGCAATGTACCTTACGATGCCGGATGTGCGTCACTTACGACGTGACCCCGCCAACACATTGTAAGATACATTGCAGCGTGTAAAGCGGGCTTTAGTGGCATACTAAAAGTGTCTGGGATACTAACATAGTGTTTCTCTGGTGCCACGCAAGGTACACAACCTCTGCATTCTACACACCTGCACATTTTTGCTATGCAATTTTTATAGCAAACAGTGCTGACACTTAGTGGAATACTAAAAGTGTCTGGGATACTAACATAGTGTTCCTCTGGTGCCACGCAAGGTACACCACCTCTGCATTGTACACACCTGCCCATTTTTGCTACGCAATTTTTATAGCAAACAGTGCTGACACTTAGTGGCATACTAAAAGTGTCTGGGATACTAACATAGTGTTCCTCTGGTGCCATGCAAGGTACACCACCTCTGCATTCTACACACCTATCTATTTTTGCTATGCATATTTTATATCAAACAGTGCTGACACTTAGTGGCATACTAAAAGTGTCTGGGATACTAACATAGTGTTCCTCTGGTGCCATGCAAGGTACACCACCTCTGCATTCTACACACCTATCTATTTTTGCTATGCATATTTTATAGCAAACAGTGCTGACACTTAGTGGCATACTAAAAGTGTCTGGGATACTAACATAGTGTTCCTCTGGTGCCACACAAGGTACACCACCTCTGCATTCTACACACTTGCCCATTTTTGCTACGCAATTTTTAGAGAAAACAGTGCTGACACTTACTGCATACTAAAAGTGTCTGGGATACTAACATAGTGTTCCTCTGGTGCCATGCAAGGTATACCACCTCTGCATTCTACACACCTGCCAATTTTTGCTATGCAATTTTTATAGCAAACAGTGCTGACACTTAAGGTGGCTTTACACGCTACAATATTGCTAGCAATTTCTAGTGATATCGAGCGTGTAAGTACCCGCCCCTGTCGCCCATGTGTTATCGTGTGATTGCTTCCGTTGTGAACATTATCGCTACGGCAGCGTCAGACGCACTTACCTGGTCGGCGGCGTCACTGTGACTGCCGAACAATCCCTCCCTCAAGGGGGAGGGACGTTCGGCGTCACCGCGACATCACCGCAACGTCACTAAGCGGCCGGCCAATCAAAGCGGAGGGGCGGAGATGAGCGGGACATAACGTCCCGCCCACCTTCTTCCTTCCGCATTGCGGCCGGTGGCAGGTAAGGAGACGTTCCTCGCTCCTGCGGTGTCACACATAGCGATGTGTGCTGCAGCATGAGCGATGAACAACATGGATAAACAACCCTTACCGATTTTTTAGTTTGGGACGACCTCTCCATGGTGAACGATTTTCACCATTTTTGAGGTCGCTTAAGGTCGCTGGTAAGTGTCACACGCTGCGATATCGTTAATGACGCCGGATGTACGTCACTAACAACGTGACCCCGACGATAAAACATTAACGATGTCGTAGCGTGTAAAGCCACCTTAAGTGTCATACTAAAAGTGTCTGGGATACTAACAGTGTTCCTCTGGTGCCACACAAGGTACACCGCCTCGGCATTCTACACACCTGCCCAATTATTATAGCAAACAGTGCTGATACTTAGTGGCATACTAAAAGTGTTTGGGATACTAACATAGTGTTCCTCTGGTGCCACGCAAGGTACACCACTTCTGCATTCTACACACCTGCCCATTTTTGCTACGCATTTTTATAGCAAGCAGTGCTGACACTTAGTGGCATACTAAAAATGTCTGGGATACTAACATAGTGTTCCTCTGGTGACATGCAAGGTACACCACCTCTGCATTCTACACGCCTGCCCATTTTTGCTACGCAATTTTTATAGCAAACAGTGCTGACACTTAGTGGCATACTAAAAGTCTCTGGGATACTAACATAGTGTTCCTCTGGTGCCACGCAAGGTACACCACCTCTGCATTCTACACACCTGCCCATTTTTGCTACGGAATTTTTATAGAAAACAGAGCTGACACTTAGTGGCATACTAAAAGTGTCTGGGATACTAACATAGTGTTCCTCTGGTGACATGCAAGGTACACCACCTTTGCATTCTACACACCTGCACATTTTTGCTACGCAATTTTTATAGCAAACAGTGCTGGCACTTAGTGGCATACAAAAAGTGTCTGGGATACTAACATAGTGTTCCTCTGGTGCCACGCAAGGTACACCACCTCTGCATTCTATATACCTGCCCATTTTTGCTATACAATTTTTATAGCAAACAGTGCTGACACTTAATGGCATACTAAAAGTGTCTGGGATACTAACATAGTTTTCCTCTGGTGCCATGCAAGGTACACCACCTCTGCATTCTACACACCTGCCCATTTTTGCTACGCATTTTTTATAGCAAACAGTGCTGACACTTAGTGGCATACTAAAAGTGTCTGGGATACTAACATAGTGTTCCTCTGGTGCCACACAAGGTACACCGCCTCGGCATTCTACACACCTGCCCAATTATTATAGCAAACAGTGCTGACACTTAGTGGCATACTAAAAGTGTTTGGGATACTAACATAGTGTTCCTCTGGTGCCATGCAAGGTAAACTACCTCTGCATTCTACACACCTGCCCATTTTTGCTACGCAATTTTTATAGCAAACAGTGCTGCCAGTTTTAGAGCCATAGTTGCATTGTCAGGGATAGTCAGTGTTGGTTCTTCAGCTGTCAATAAAGCTAGCCCACCTCTGCAATCTACACCACCTCTCCATTTTTGCTACGACATTTTAAGTGTCCAATCTGGTCACAAACAAAATGAGTAGCAAAAGGACAGATGCTGGTGGAAAGGGGAACAGGCGTGTTGGAAAGGGAAAAAAAGTTTGTGTCCGTGGGGAAGGTGGTAAAGCTACAGTAACATCTGCTTAAGAAAGGCCATCTTCAAGCAAAAGTAAGATGTCTACTATTTTCCGTGGCCAATCCGATGTGCTCCATTTTTTTACGGAACAGAACTACTGTAACAAAGGTAGATGATGCACAAAAAAAGAACATGCTTGAATGGATCGAAGTGCTCCAACAAGTGGCCTCTCCTCCACCTCAACTTCAACATCCAAAAAACAACAGTCCTCTGAGTTGTCACCCCAATCGCACTTGCTTTCTCCCAGCTCTCAAGTATCCACCCGCCCTGCAGAGTATGGTGGAACAGAGATGGGTGAGTCTGCAGAGCTATTAAGTCACACTATAGGCTGGGAATCAGAGGTCTGCTCCCAAGCTACAGTGAGTACAGACCAGGAAATGTTCTGCAGTGATGCCCAAAAGCTTTGTGAGTCTGATTCAGGCCCTGATGACCACGTTTCTGAGCATAATGTAGACCCTCATTTACAAACTGTAACACCTCTTGGTGGAGACAATGAGGAACTTACTGTTGATGATGAGACTCAGATACCTGATTGGAATGACAACTTAACTATTCAGTCAGGGCAGGAAGAGGTTAGGTCTGAGGGCGAGGGGAGTGCAAACACAACGGTTGATGAGGAAGTTCCTGATCCCACTTACTGTCAACCCACAGTCATGCACTCGAGGAGGTCAGCAGAGGCGGTGGAGGAGGATGAGACTGATGACGAGGTTAGCTTGCGCCTTCCTGGACAAAGACGGAGTACTAGCAGCATGTCAACAACTGCATCCTCAGCCACAACTCTGCATCTGAGCACAAGTCGGGGTGGCTCTGCAGGTCGTATGGGCTCTAATAGTTGCATTGCCTGGCCCTTTTTTGACATCGCAAAGGATCACCCAACTGATGTGTTCTGTAGGCTTTGTCGCCAATCTGTAAGTAGAGGCCAAAAACTCACTAGTTTGACTACTTCGTCCATGAACCGTTACATGAATAATAAGCATAAGTCCCAGTGGGAAGCTCACTGTGCTACAATGCGTCCTAGCGGTGAGGGCAAACCACCGTCTGCCCCTTCAACTGCATCTGCGCGCTCTTCATCCTCTATTACTGTGGGGAGGACAGCTGTCACACATGTTTTTCTACGCAGACTTCCACCTCTTTAACCACAACAGGTAGTTTGCTTGGCAGGTCATCATCAGTTGTTTTGGGAGGGGAAACAGGTGCTGTTGTAGAGCTCTCTCAGACATCGAGAGCAACAACTTTGGATGAAGGCATTATCATGTCTACGCCTGCACTTTCCTCACAGACCAGCAGTTTTCCAGGGACATCCTACTCCACACCATCTCCGCACAGCTGCCAGATCTCGGTCCCTCAGATGTGGACAATTAAAAGGCCATTTCCTCTGAGCCATGACAAAGCTAAGAGGTTGACTTTCACCCTCTGCAAGCTGTTGGCTACAGAAATGCTGCCTTTCCGCCTGGTGGACACAGAGGATTTTAGAGACCTTATGTCCGTCGCAGTGCCCCAATACCAGATGCCCAGTCGCCACTACTTCTCCAAGAAATGTGTGCCTGCGCTACACCAGCATGTCGCACACAACATCACCGCTTCCTTGAGAAACTCTGTGTGTGACAGGGTGCATTTCACCATCGATACTTGGACCAGTAAGCATGGACAGGGGCGTTACATGTCGCTGACTGGGCACTGGGTAACTATGATGCGAGATGGAGACAGGTCTGTTGTACAAGTTTTTGCCGCCCCCACGATTTGTGCGTCAATCCTCTGTATGTGGACGTTCCTGCACTGCTTCTGCCTCCTCATCCTCGTCTAGGTCCTCCACCTCCACCCCAAGCCTGCCTGGTCAGGCCACCCGCGTTTTAACTGCGCACAAGGCATCCCGCACACCTCCTTACTATGCTGGCAGCAGAGCTCAACGGCATCAGGTGGTCTTTACGTTGAAATGTCTTGGAAACAAGAGTCACACAGCTGAGGAGTTGTGGTCAGCTCTGGTGAGCGAGTTTAGTAAATGGTTGTCTCCACTCAACCTGCAGCCAGAGAAGGCAAACCTGGGTTCGGCCCTACGCCGGGGCAAGGTGACACACGTGCCTTGTATGGCTCACGTGTTGAACCTTGTTGTCCAGCAATTTTTAACCCACTATCCCGGCCTAGATGGGCTTCTGCACAGGGCATGATCACTCTCTGCTCACTTCCGTTGTTCAACTGGCTCAGCTGACCAACTTGCATCGCTACAGAAGTCTTTCGGCCTGCCAGTTCATCGCCTGAAATGCGATGTGCCGACAAGCTGGAATTCGACTCTCCACATGTTGCAGCGACTGTGGCAGCACTGCAGAGCCCTGGTGCAATACGTTATGACGTATAGCCTGGGCCAACGAGATGCAGAGGTGGGGCAGATCACGCTGATAGAGTGGTCTCAGATCAAGGACCTATGCACCCTTCTGCACAGTTTAGAAATGGCGATGAATATGTTTAGCGCTGACAATGCCATTATCAGCATGACAATTCCAGTCATTTACATGCTCGGGCACACTCTAAACACTATTCGGAGTCAGGGGGTGGGACAAGAGGAAGGGGAGGAAGTACAGGAGGATTAATATGCGCAAGGGATACCAACATCTACAAGGTCCAGACATTCAGCATCACCAAGGCGGCAGGCATGGGACGGTGGGGGAGAGGGATTAACAAGGGCGCATGGTAGCAGCCAAAAATGTTAAGGAAGGTGCAGGAGACCAGGAAGAAATGGAGGACGAACTGTCAATGGGCATGGACGACTCAGCAGATGAGGGAGACCTTGGTCAAATTTCGGTTGAATGAGGTTGGGGCGAGATGTCAGAGGAAGGAAGCACGGTTATCACCTCGCCGCCACAAACACAGCGTGGACTTGGTCAGCATGGATGCGCAAGACACATGAGCGCCTTCTTGCTGCACTACCTATAACATGACCGTCGGATTGTCCGAATTAGAAGTAATGATGACTACTGGGTTGCCACACTATTAGATCCCCGGTACAAGTCCAAATTTGGTGAAATAATTCCTGCCATAGAAAGGGACGCATGTATGCAGGAGTATCAGCAGAAGCTGTTACTCAATCTTAGCTCGGCTTTTCCACCAAACACCAGTGGTGCACGGAGTGAATCTCCCAGTTGTAACTTGCCAAGCATGGGACTGTCTCGTCATTATCAGTCAAACCGTAAGAGCAACACCGTATCTGGGGCTGGTAACAGCAATTTTATGGAATCGTTTCACAATTTTTTCAGATCATCCAATGCAAGGCCACAAGAGACAAGAAGTCTGACACATAGTCAATGGCTGGAGAGGATTATACAGGAGTATCTCCAAATGAACATCGATGCCATGACTTTGCAACTGGAGCCTTGCTCATTTTGGGCTTCAAATCTTGAAAAATGGCCTGAGCTCGCCACTTACGCCTTGGAGATCTTGTCGTGTCCCACAGTCAGCGTGTAACGCCTGCCTGGATCCACAGACTCAGATGGTCTGTAATGGGGAGGCTAGAGGGAAGCCACTCACCAAGCAGGACCCCCAGAACCCTGAAACCCTTTAACCCCTATACAAGGATTTGGAATTGCACAGGGCCCTGGTGATCACTACCAGTCCGATGAGAGTAGTAGTCAGGCAGGGTCAAACCAGGAATTGCGGAACAGGGACAGAATCGGCAGGCAATGACATAGTCAGCAAACGTAGCAGAGGTCAAATACGGATCAGGCAGCAAGGTACAAAAACAGCAGGCAGGAGGTAATCAGAAAACACGCAGAAGTCAGCTGTAGCTAAACGCTGGCAACTTCAGCTGGAAGACACATGCCACCCACAGTCAGCCAGTGGTACTGCAGATCCCAAGATAACCTAGCCCAGTGGATGATCGGAGCGTGCGCCTACCGGTGCCGCTGGCATCGACTCCTCTCCCATCACCAGCACCATCCACGGCAGGAACACGGCGTCGCATGGCGATCGGAGCAGAAGTCGCTGGAGCAGACTCCGGCGGTGACGTAACACAGCGTTGTCTTGGAACGTGTTTTCAGTGCTGCTGGGTATGTGCTGCCAGATAAGCGCACGCGTCTGTCCAGTGACAATGTGGACAGACTAACGTTCATCAAGATGAACAAGTCATGGATCCGCAAGGACTTTACTACTCCTGTGTCATCCTGGGGAGAGTAAAGGCTGGCATATTTTGGAGTGTCCTTGATGCAAATCAACCTGTCAAGTTTGCAACGGGGGGATAACTTATGCCACTGAAGTGGTGTGTGTGGCCCAATTTTTGGAAAAAAGGGAGACTCTGCTTGGAGTCCCCTTGCTGTGTTTTTAACAATGAGCCAAGATGACCAAGTCATGGTTCAGCAAGGACTTTGCTACCTACCCCGGTGTCATCCTGGGGACAGTTAAGGCTGGCGTATTTTTGAATGTGCTTGATGCCAATTAACCTGTCCAGTTTGCAACTGGGGCACAAGTGATGCCACTGAAGTGGTGTGTGTGGCCCAATTTTTGGAAAAAAGGAGACTCTGCTTGGAGTCTCCTTGCTGTGTTTTTAACATTGAGCCAAGAAGAACAAGTCATGGCTCAGCAAGGACTTTGCTACCCCAATGCCATCCTGGGGAGAGTAAAGGTGTTACGGCTCCAGTTTCTGGGGATCTGCGTGTCTCCTTATCCTTTGCTGTGGTCTGGCTATACTATATCTTGGTCCCAGGTCTGTGTGGCGCTGGAGACTATGTTCTGATTCCATGCTACTGAGCATGTGCGAGCGCTGGAGACTAAGTCCTATCTTGGAGCCACTACACATGTGCGGGTGACATCATCGCTGACACGAGGTCACATGTCTCTGACACATTCTAAGCCGATTGGCCGCTGGTCATGTGCTTATGACGCTTTGCTCTGTGATAGGCCAGTGTGACGTCATTGCTGACGATTCTCGCAGCGGATTGGCTGGTGTCCTCCATCTTGGATGAGGCACAGAGTCTATATAAGACCCTGACGCATGCTGCTCGGCGCTCAGTCCTCTTGGTTTCTGCATAGGAGTAGACGCTCTGTGCATGTCCCTTGCGGCACCTATTGTCTATCTAGGTGAGCGTTATCGGTAGGGTAACGCTCTTGTACCTTGCAGCTTATGCTGTGGTCCGTATCCTCGCACCTTAGTGGAGCGGACATAGGCAGGTGCTTGCTTCACATGGTCTGACTGGGCCTTGTGGTTCTACTCTGAGGTGAGCGCTATCGGTAGGGTAGCGCTCCTGTACCTTTCAGCCGTACTGTTGTCCGTGTCCTCACATCTTAGTGGAGCGGACATAGGTAGGTTAGGTGGTCGTTGCCTTCTAGGGTAACACTCCACTACGATGCCTCCTGCAGCAGTCCGTATCGTCGCACACTAGGGGAGCGGTCATAGGCAGGAGTTTCAAGCTAGCAGCATTGCTGCTGTCCGTATCCTTGCACCACAAGTGGAGCGGACATAGGTAGGTGCCATATTGCACACACAACACCTAGTCTCTGCGACTGTTAACTGAGACAGGTGCTTTCACGCTCACAGAGTGTGAGACTTCTTTGCACTTTTATGTTGTATTCCTCACTCTTTTGCATTTCCACTCCTATGTTATGCTAATAAGGTAGTCGCTGTGACTTAAACAGTATACGCCGCTATTGGCCTTGGTGACACTGTGACGCAACAGTGTCAGTACCGCTTTGGTGGTACAGGTTTCCCCTATCCTCTGCCCTACTCTGCAGCAGAACTCTGCACGGTGGACCCTGGCTGTCGGATAGCCTTCCATTCCCTTATTATCCGACAGCCCCCATAACATTGGGACTGAGCCAAGGGTCTGGCAGAGATGGCAGAGTATCAACAATTACATCGGTATATGCAGCTTCTTGAAGCAAGGCTCAAGACTGTAGAAGATAAACCTCAAACTTTGGTGTCTTCGCCACATGACCCACGACTTGCTCTACTCAACAGATACTCTGGCGATGCCAGGTCTTGTCGTGGGTTCATAAGCCAGTGTCAGATTCACCTTGAGGTTAATGCCTCTCGCTTCTCTACGGAGAGGTCCAAAGTAGGCTTTATTATATCCCTGCTTCAGGATAAAGCCTTAGAGTGGGCTACTCCCTTATGGGAGCGCTCTGATTTGGTTACTCACAGACATCAAGACTTCCTTGATGCTCTTAAAGCGGTGTTAATGGGACCGCAGGTTAGCCATGATGCGGCTTTGAGACTGCTAGATCTGTCTCAATGTTCGTTATCTACCAGCTCTTATGCCATTGCTTTTAGTACCTTGATAGCAGAGTTAGACTGGCCTGAGAAGGTGTTAATACCTATCTTCTGGAGAGGTCTTGCAGGCTATGTCAAAGATGCTCTTGCTATTCGGGAAGTTCCTCCTTCTCTAGAGGACTTAATTACGGTAGCAACTAGGATCGATGTACGCCATAAGGAACGTAGACTCGAGGTTACCTTGTCACGTCCAAAGCGTCGAGTTGGTTCAGATGCTGTGGTTCCTTCTCCATCTTCCTCAGTATCTGAGACATCTCCTACTCCTATGGAGTTGGGCTATACTACTTCCCGACCTCGTAAGGCGGGCCCTCCTATCTGTTACATATGTCGTCAGGCTGGGCACTATGCCAACAAGTGTCCTAGCCGTCAGGGAAACTCCCAGGCCTAGTAACCATTAGAGGGGGGTTACTAGAGACGTCTTCTGCACCCTCTAAGTGTAGTGTCCCAGGTCAGCTCTCATTTTCTGAGAATACATGGCCTATTATGGCTTTTGTGGATTCCGGAGCTGACGGGACTTTTGTGTCCTCAGGATTTGTAAAGAGACACAATATTCCCTCTATCATGTTAGAGGCGCCTATTCCTGTCCGTGTTGTTAATGGGACTATGTTGTCTGACTTCATTACATTGAGGACAGTTCCCTTGCACCTTTCCCTGTCTCAGGTTTACATAGAGGAGATTTCTTTTCTTGTTTTGCCTGAGGGTATAGACAACGTACTTCTGGGTCTCTCATGGCTTCGGACTCATGCTCCTCTAATTGACTGGGAGTCCGACAGCATTATTAGTTGGGGTTCAAAATGTCAGTCCCGATGTCTTCCCTTACCACCTAAGGTTGTTGCGGTTGCATCAACTGATCTCTCTCCCTTACCTACACCCTATTTAGATTTCGCTGATGTGTTTTCCAAACAGGGTGCTGAGACTCTTCCACCTCATAGGCCTTATGACTGTGCTGTAGACCTCTTGCCGGGTTGTGTTCCACCAAAGGGCAGGGTCTATCCCTTGTCTATCCCAGAATCCGAGGCTATGTCGGCCTATATAAAGGATAGTCTGGAGAGGGGCTTCATCCGCAAGTCTGTCTCACTTGCAGGGTCTGGGTTTTTCTTTGTGCGGAAAAAAGAGGGTGATCTGCATCCCTGCATAGATTACAGGGGTCTTAACGCCATCACTGTAAAAATCAGATACCCCTTGCCCCTAATTTCTGAACTGTTTGACAGACTACGGGGAGCTAAGGTATTTACGAAGTTGAATCTGCGAGGTGCTTATCACTTAGTGCGAATTCGAGAGGGTGACGAATGGAAGACCGCTTTTAACATCAGAGACGGTCACTATGAATACCTCGTCATGCCTTTCGGTCTATGTAATGCACCCGCAGTGTTCCAGGAATTCGTAAATGACGTGTTTAATTTACTGTTATCATCCGTGGTGGTATATCTGGATGATATACTAATTTTTTCTCCCGACCTGGAGACACATCGGTTGGATGTGATCAGGGTTCTGTCTCGTATAAGGGAGCACTCCCTGTTTGCCAAGCTCGAGAAATGTATATTTGAGCAAGCCTCTCTACCCTTCTTAGGCTATATCATTTCTCATGAGGGATTGGCAATGGATCCTTCTAAGCTTTCTGCAGTTATGGAATGGGCTGAACCTCATTCCTTGAAAGCAGCACAACGCTTCCTTGGATTCATAAATTATTACCGACAATTTATACCACACTTTTCTACCTTGGTAGCTCCGTTAGTGGCTTTGACTAAAAAGGGCGCCAATCCTAAGGTCTGGTCTACTGAGACATCCCAGGCTTTCAAGGCAGTTAAGGAACACTTTTCATCTGCTCCTGTCCTGCAAAGACCTGACGAGAATAGGCCCTTTCTCATGGAGGTGGACGCGTCCTCTGTAGGAGCATCGAGCAGTTCTATATCAAAAGAACAGCTCAGGTAGAAAAAGGCTGTGTTTTTTCTTTGCAAAGATGTTCTTTCCTGCTGAGAGGAACTACACTATTGGTGACAGGGAACTACTTGCCCTAAAATTAGCATTGGAAGAGTGGCGTCACTTGCTCGAGGGAGCCAGGCAGCCCTTTCAGGTCTTTACGGACCATAAGAACCTGACGTATTTGCAAACTGCACAACGTTTGAATCCTCGGCAAGCTCGCTGGTCCTTGTTTTTCTCTCAGTTTAACTTCTCCATTAATTATCTTAACGGGAGTAAGAATAACAAGGCTGATGCACTCTCTCGCTCTATGGAATCATCTCAGAAAGAGAATGAGGACCCTCGTCTCATTCTTCCATCTAGGGTTTTTCACACACTCTCTCCTGTAACGTTAGATCAGATTCCACCTGGCAAGACTTTCATTCCTCCTAGTCGACAGAATGACATTCTGTCATGGGCCCACACCTCTAAGGTGGGTGGGCATTTTGGCGTTAGAAGGACACGAGAATTACTCGAGAGGTGGTATTGGTGGCCCCAGTTGGCCAACCATGTTAAGAGATACATCCGATCGTGTTTTTCTTGTGCTCGCAACCGTCCTTTGCGGCAGAGACCTGCTGGTCTTTTACACCCATTACCCGTGCCAGATAGACCATGGGAGCTGGTAGGCATGGATTTTGTGGGTGAACTTCCCTGCTCTCAAGGGAATCGGATTGTGTGGGTAATCACTGATCATTTCTCACGGATGGTTAATCTAGTACCCTTACCGAGAATACCATCCTCCAGGGTATTGGCCAAATTGTTCCTCGAACATGTTTTTAGGCTGCATGGGATGCCAGACCGTATCGTATGTGACAGTGGTCCACAATTTGCTTCCCAGTTTTGGAGAGATCTGTGTAGTCTCTTACAGATAGAGTTGAACCTCTCTTCGGCTTACCATCCGGAGACCAATGGGTTGGTTGAACGAACCAACCAATCTATGATCATATACCTACGACACTTTGGAACACCAATACTATGACTACTCTCATAAAAATATTTTATTCCAATTCATAAATATTAAAACAGAACCGTTGTACTGTCCTAATTTCTTCAAAACAGTTAATATCTAAGAGACATACATAAAAAGTGCAAGTGTCAGCCAAAGTTAAACCCACGCCAGAGCTCGGCGTAGATAGTTGATAGCGGAGGATAGAGTGTGGCAGTTCCTAGGTCACTGTCAGGCTGATACTGATTCAATGTGCTGTATCTACCTTTTGTTAGTGGATAGATGCCCCAACTGCCATTGACCCTCTCTCTACTTGAGGTATATGTGAACCTCACTGTCCTTACTGACCTCTAGCGGGGGTAACCACCACCAAAAAAGTGATAGGGTGCATAAAAACAGAACCATAGACAAACAATTACAAGAATGCGTTAGATGTCCAAGGTTCTTATGTTAGGTAAAGTATCCCTAATATAGATATGCTGGATTAGTTAGGTAGGAGCCCGGAGTTCCACTTAGCTTATGGACCCCCCAGCTCTCCCGACGCGTTTCACCCCCCGTAACGCAGTAAAAGGGGATCATCAGTGGATATGAGTCACTTCTTTTGAAAGGACACAGGGAAAACAGGGGTCCTCTTGTTCAGGAAATAATGCCTGTTCTCTTTCAATATATGGGTCAGAATTAGAGGACTATTGTGTCCGGGATGGTTATGGTTATCAGAATCTAATCCCTGGATATTAGGTGTGGTTATATGTGCACTCGTTTGTGAGAAAGCAGGTACTTGTATCCACTCTGAATCTCAGGGGGATGTATAGTCTTTCCTCGCATTCCTATAACGTGGTTTGTGTACCATTCCTCTTGGCTGATAGCAACAAATGATTTTTTTCCTAGCGAGGTGTGGCAACCATCACATCACTCAGGGTATGGAAGTGACTTCTGTGAGAAAAATAGCGGTGTGCACACACAGAATAAGGGAAGGTGCCCTGTCATAGGACCAGCGAATCGTCCTAGATAAGTATGTTTTCCTTGCCTATATAGGAGGCAGGGAATGCTACAAGGTTCCTGGACAGTGGGATCACTCTAGGTATGTATGTGTATCCTATAGCTGGAGCTCTACCAGCAAGGACTATAGGTCCCGAGTGTCAGCACTCTAACACGCTGGGAGCTCCCACCGGAATCCTGGTACCCGTATACGTCTCCTGTATGTGGCTGCCGTCCCGAGTGTCAGCTGCCGTGGCTGACACTCGGGACCTATAGTCCTTGCTGATAGAGCTCCAGCTATAGGATACACATACATACCTGGAGTGATCCCACTGTCCAGGAACCTTGTAGCATTCCCTGCCTCCTATATAGGCAAGGAAAACATACTTATCTAGGACGATTCGCTAGTCCTATGACAGGGCACCTTCCCTTATTCTGTGTGTGCACACTGCTATTTTTCTCACAGGAGTCACTTCCATACCCTGAGTGATGTGATGGTTGCCACACCTCGCTAGGAAAAAATTCATTTGTTGCTATCAGCCAAGAGGAATGGTACACAAACCACGTTATAGAAGTGCGAGGAAAGACTATACATCCCCCTGAGATTCAGAGTGGATACAAGTACCTGCTTTCTCACAAACGAGTGCACATATAACCACGCCTAATATCCAGGGATTAGACTCTGATAACCATAACCATCCCGGACACAATAGTCCTCTAATTCTGACCCATATATTGAAAGAGAACAGGCATTATTTCCTGAACAAGAGGACCCCTGTTTTCCCTGTGTCCTTTCAAAAGAAGTGACTCATATCCCCTGATGATCCCCTTTTACTGCGTTAGGGGGGGTGAAACGCGTCGGGAGAGCTGGGGGGTCCATAAGCTAAGTGGAACTCCAGGCTCCAGCCTAACTAATCCAGCATATCTATATTAGGGATACTTTACCTAACATAAGAACCCTGGACATCTAACGCATTCTTGTAATTGTTTGTCTATGGTTCTGTTTTTATGCACCCTATCACTTTTTTGGTGGTGGTTACCCCCGCTAGAGGTCAGTAAGGACAGTGAGGTTCACATATACCTCAAGTAGAGAGAGGGTCAATGGCAGTTAGGGCATCTATCCACTAACAAAAGGTAGATGCAGCACATTGAATCAGTATCAGCCTGACAGTGACCTAGGAACTGCCACACTCTATCCGCCGCTATCAACTATCTACGCCGAGCTCTGGCGTTGGTTTAACCTTGGTTGACACTTGCACTTTTTATGTATGTCTCTTTGATATTAACTGTTTTGAAGAAATTAGGACAGTACAACTGTTCTGTTTTAATATTTATGAATTGGAATAAAATATTTTTATGAGAGTAGTCATAGTAGTGGTGTTCTCATATAATTACTACCTCAATACTAACCTTTGTGGTTTAAGTACCTACGACACTTTGTCTCAGACAATCATGACAATTGATCTACTCTCCTACCCTGGGCAGAGTTTGCCCTTAACAATTCCGTGGCTGAAGCCAATGGGCAGACGCCTTTCATTCTCAATAATGGGCAACATCCCATGGTGCCTGTTCCGTTTCCTGCCTCCGGACCACCGCCTCTTGTGGCGGATTGGGCAACCAATGCTAGGGAGGTCTGGGATCAGACTCAGAGTGCGATCCAAGGAGCAAAGGATCATATGAAGACGGTAGCCGATCGTTTTCGCCGTCCCTCTCCTGTCTTTTCCCCAGGGGATTTCGTATGGCTCTCTGCTAAAAACGTGAAACTTAAAGTGGAATCTGCCAAGTTTGCGCCTCGATTCCTGGGTCCTTATGAGGTACTTCGCCAGGTTCATCCTGTGGTATATCAACTGAAGGTACCTGCCCATCTTAGGATCCATGACAAATTCCACGTTTCGCTCTTGAAGCCGGCTATTCTATCCCATGCCCGTGCAGAGCCATCTCCTTCCACCGATTCCTCTCAGTCTAGCTATGAGGTACGGGCCATCGTTGGTTCTAAGATGGTTCGTGGTGGCAGGTTCTTTTTGATCGATTGGGAGGGCTACGGTCCGGAGCATTGCTCCTGGGAGCCTGAGGAGGCTGTCAATACTCCTGACTTAGTTGCCGAGTACCTGCGCCGCCGGAGGGGGGGCCCTTGAGGGGGAGGTACTGTTACGGTTCCCGTTTCTGGGGATCTGCGTGTCTCCTTATTCTTTGATGTGGTCTGGCTATGCTATATCTTGGTCCCAGGTCTGTGTACCGCTGGAGACTATGTTCTGATTCCATGCTACTGAGCATGTGCGAGCGCTGGAGACTAAGTCCTATCTTGGAGCCACTACACATGTGCGGGTGACATCATCGCTTACATGAGGTCACATGTCTCTGACACATTCTAAGCCGATTGGCCTCTGGTCATGTGCTTATGACGCTTTGCTCTGTGATAGGCCAGCGTGACGTCATTGCTGATGATTCTCACAGCGGATTGGCTGGTGTCCTCCATCTTGGATGAGGCACAGAGTCTATATAAGACCCTGACACATGCTGCTCGGCGCTCAGTCCTCTTGGTTTCTGCATAGGAGTAGACGCTCTGTGCATGTCCCTTGCGGCACCTATTGTCTATCTAGGTGAGCGTTATCGGTAGGGTAACGCTCTTGTACCTTGCAGCTTATGCTGTGGTCCGTATCCTCGCACCTTAGTGGAGCGGACATAGGCAGGTGCTTGCTGCACATGGTCTGACTGGGCCTTGTGGTTCTACTCTGAGGTGAGCGCTATCGGTAGGGTAGCGCTCCTGTACCTTTCAGCCGTACTGTTGTCCGTGTCCTCGCATCTTAGTGGAGCGGACATAGGTAGGTTAGGTGGTTGTTGCCTTCTAGGGTAACGCTCCACTACGCTGCCTCCTGCAGCAGTCCGTATCGTCGCACACTAGGGGAGCGGTCATAGGCAGGAGTTTCAAGCTAGCAGCATTGCTGCTGTCCGTATCCTTGCACCACAAGTGGAGCGGACATAGGTAGGTGCCATATTGCACACACTACACCCAGTCTCTGTGACTGTTAACTGAGAAGGGTGCTTTCACGCTCACAGAGTGTGAGACTTCTTTGCACTTTTATGTTGTATTCCTCACTCTTTTGCATTTCCACTCCTATGTTATGCTAATACGTTAGTCGCTGTGACATAAACAGTATACGCCGCTATTGGCCTTAGTGACACTGTGATGCAACAGTGTCAGTGCCGCTTTGGTGTTACAGGTTTCCCCTATCCTCTGCCCTACTCTGCAGCAGAACTCTGCACGATGGACCCTGACTGTTGGATAGCCTTCCATTCCCTTATTATCCGACAGCCCCTGTAACAAAAGGCTTGTAGATTTTGATTGTGCTTCATGAATATCTGTCAAGTTTGAAACTGGGGGACAACTGATGCCATTTAAATCGTGTCTGTGGCCCAATTTTTGGGAAAAAGAGAGACTCTGGTTAGAGTCCACTTGCTGTGTTTTACATGATTTTAGAAAGGCATGACATGCCTATGTGGTGCCCTGGACTAGCCAGGTCGTCACAGGTAACACACAAACACCCCCACCCCTAGGACAGCAACATTAGTCAAACACAAAACCCCTGTTGCCTCCCTCCAGTGTCTGATGTTCACACCAGGTGGGGGCGGGGCCAAGGCGGTTGGCTCCACCCACCGAGGAGTTCACAGGCCTGGAGGCGGGAAAAGTGACAGTTGAGTTCAGGAGTTTGAAGAGTGAGGAGTAAACACTTGGGTGTCTGGGTTTGTGGCCCAGGCACTGACAACAAGGTTGGCAGATGGTGGTGGCTGTCTGCAGGAGTGGTGAAGCAACATGAAACCGTAGGACCTGGGTCGGGCATTGGCCCGCCGGTACCGACCGGGGAGCGAAGTGAAGCCAGCACATACAGGCAGGGCCATCGGATCCCGACCAGGCTTGGAACCGCCGACAATAGTCAAATCCGAGTGTGACCGGAACCCCAGGGGTTTACTAAAAGCCAAAGACCCGATAGAAGGCAACCACCCACACCGTGAGGGTATACAGCTACCGCCTAAGGCTAGAGACCCAACAGCCAGTGCCTGCGGGCAAACGGGCTCCTCCGGCATCCATACTTAGGGGAGCGTACTACCGTTGGGGATCCATCGTAGTCAAACAAGTACATCAAGGTGCAGGGAAAGACAGCCGCCATCACCTGTCCGGGGAGAGACACTGCAGCCGGCTGCGGGACCCATCCATCCAGCCATTTGGTTTACCGAGGACTTTGTGCATCTCTTACTGAGTGAGTACACCCGTGCCATCCGGCACCGCGCCACGCTGTCCCTGCAACCCTGCACCTCACCAACCCTGCCTCCCCGTCACATCACCGGGCTCCGGGACCACCGACCCCTACCCACGGAGGGGGAAAACAACATCCCAGCTGCTCCCTACCATCGCTCCCGGGATCCCCGTCACCAGCAGCGGTGGTGCCCATCTTCACCACGACCCGTGGGTGGCGTCACGGACTAAATCCCCAAACAAACCAACCACCCCTTTCACTCACGGGCGAGGAGTGCTGCTCGAGTCCCCGGATCCGGCCCACCATTTGAGCCACCAAGCAGCCGCAGCAGCGCCGGACCCGAGCGTTAGCGAGCGACCAGCAGCAGCGGCGGCGTCCTCCCCACCCACGACACCTATATCTGTGTCTCCTCCTCTTTTTACTCGTCCAGCTCTTTTGTTTTAGCATGATTTTATGTCCTTGTCACTTTCCCATGTGTTTGTGGTGTCTTGGGAGTTGTTTGTCACCTTTTGGACACCTTTGCAGGTGTTTTCTATGTGTTTTATGTGTTTGTGTTTGCCTGCCATTCTTTTCAATGGGGTTCGCGTGGTTCATCGAACGGTTCGTCGAACGTTTGTCGAACGGGGCCTCCGTTCGACGAACCGAACTCATACACCAGGGGGGTGGCTAATCTCTACTCCTGTGGGCCCCAGACATCCCAGTTTGAACCAGCATCTTTCTATCTATCTATCTATCTATCTATCTATCTATCTATCTATCTATCTATCTATCTAATCTATCTATCTATCTATCCCTTTTATATAGTATCTATCTATGTGAGTGGCATGTACATGGTGTATATGGTGTGAGTGATGGGCCATTGCTATTTCTTCAGATGCATGGTTTAAAACTATTGAGGAGCAGATAGCTAATAGCTCCCTGTTCCACACTTGCTCTGCAGCTGTGTGCCTCTGATAGGCATAACAACATCAGAGGGAGTCTGAGATGTGATGCCAGTGTGCCCTGCAGCTGTGGCCAGAGTAGGTGCAGAGCATAAATAGGAGGTAATTTATTTATTATACCCCCCTACATATGGCCTGCACCTGTCATGTATAGTGTGCAATGTGTATTTGTGTATTATATTGGTGTAATTAACATATTTGTAATTCTTAATATTGACCTCCCATCTCCTAGGTGTGTAATATGCGCTCTGTTAGGATTTCACTTGCCGATTTGAGTGGTCATCATATAATTGCTCACATGTGATTTGCAACATGTGGTCATCATCTGCTGAATGATGTCACCTCCTGTTTCTCTCAACTGAAATTATAAGAACGAGAGAAGCAGGAGGAGACGTTATTCAGTAGATGACCAATAGTCTGCATATCACTTATGAGCGACCACATGACCACTCAAATTGGCAAGTGAAATCCTATTAGTAGAGATGAGCCACCGCCCTACAGTTCGAGTTCGGTTCGTCGAACGGAGGACAAGTTCATCGAACGTTCGACTATCGTTCAACGAACCAATTCGAACCCCATTGAAAACAATGGCAGGCATACACAAACACATAAAAACCCATTATACATGTACACATACAGTTAATAAACATTGCCATTACACTTACAGGTCCCCGCGACGCGTCCTGCACTCTGTCTCCCGCCGCTTTTCCTTCCAATAATCATTGCCTCCTCCCGGTAACCAGCACTGATGATAGGCCCTTCCGTGACGTTAAAATAGCATGTGACCAGTCAGGTGGGTATTAATCTCACTGGCTACAGCAGCGTCTTCCTCCCATGCAGTGCTGTCTGATGTAGCAGAGCTGCATGGGTTGAAGGAGAAAGAAGACAGAAGACCAGGATCGTGGAGGGGTGACAGGGAGTAATAAACATGGAGTCTCTAAGTGTGTCTGTGTATTTATTTCTATTAAAGTATTTTTTTTCTGTGTGGTGTCTTTTTTTTAACCCTTTATTGGAGATTCTTGATGGCCGGGTCAAACTAGCCTGACATTAACAATCTCTAGCTTAATACTAGCTAATAAAACAAAGCTAGCATTAACCCATTATTACCCAGCAAGCTACCCGGCTTCAGGGCTGCTGGAAGAGTTGGATACAGCACCAGATGATGGCGCTTCTATGAAAGCGATATTTTCTGGGGCGGCTGTGTGACGCCCTGGACTAGCCAGGTAGTCACAAACATAACATCACACACACCCCCTCCCCTGGATAGTCAACATCAGTCAAACAAAATCCTTGTTGCCTCCTCCAGGGTCTGATGTCCACACCAGGTGGGGCGGAGCCAGGGGGTTGGCCCCACCCACCGAGGAGTTCACAGGCCTGGAGGTGGGAAAAAGAAGTTAGTTCGAGTTTGGAGTTGAAAGTGACAGGAGAGAAACTGTTAGTATCTGGGTCGGAGCCCAGGCACTGTCAGCAAGGTTGGCAGACGGTGGTGGCCGTCTGCAGGAGTTGGCGCAGGTCAGTGGAACCGTAGGACCGGGGACGGGCGGTGGCCCGCCGGTACCGAGCCGGGGAGCCAATCTGAACCAAGCACAAAGGCAGGGCCATGAGACCCCGACCAGGCTAGGAGCCACCGACAACGGTCAAATCAGATAGTGACCGGGACCTCAGGGGTTCCCTCACACTCAAGACCCGACAGAAGGCAACTGTCCACACAGTGAGGATAAAAAGCCACCGCCATAGGCTAGAGATCCAAGGGCCAGCGCCTGCGGGCAAAAGGGGCTCCTTCGGTACATACACGTCGGGGAACGGACTACCAGTGGGAAACGATCGGAGTCAATAAATTTTACAGCGGTGCAGGGAAAGACAGCCACTATCAACCTGTCCGGGGAGAGCAAAGACACTGCAGCCGACTGCGGGACCCATCCATCCAGCCTTTTGGTTTACCAGAGACTCTGTGAATCTGTGCCTGAGTGAGTACAACAGTGCCATCCGGCACCGCGCCACGCTGCCTCCGCAACCCTGCACCCCAGCTATCCTGTCTCCCCGTACCACCACCGGGCCCCGGGATCACCAACCCCTACCCACGGAGGGGGAACCAACATCTTAGCTGCTCCCTGCCATCGCTCCCGGGATCCCCGTCACCAGCAGCGGTGGTGCCCATTATCACCACGACCCGTGGGTGGCGTCACAAACTATCTCCCCAAACAAACCACCCCCTTTTCACTCGTGGGCGAGAAGCGCAGATCGAGTCCCCGGGTCCGGCCCACCGCTCGAGCCACCGAGCAGCAGCAGCCCCGGACCCGAGCGTAGCGAGCGCGACCCCTCCGCGCGACAGCTGCGGACTGCAATTCGCAGCAGAGGGGCCCAGAAAGCTCGTGACAACCTGTGCTGAGGATTCCAATCCCCAGCTGCCTAGTTGTACCTGGCTGGACACAAAAATGGGGCAAAGCCCACGTCGATTTTTTTTTTTTAAATATTTCATGAAATTCATGAAATATTTAAAAAAAAGGCTTCCCTATTTTTTTAGTTCCCAGCTGGGTACAAATAGGCAGCTGGGGGTTGGGGGCAGCCCATACCTGCCTGCTGTACCTGGCTAGCATACAAAAATATGGCGAAGCACACATCATTTTTTGGGGGGCAAAAAACTCCTGCATACAGTCCTGGATGGAGTATGCTGAGCCTTGTAGTGCTGCAGCTGCTGTCTGCTCTCCTGCATACACTAGGGAATTGAGCATGCTGAGCCTTGTATTTCTGCAACTGCTGTCTGCTCTCCTCCATACAGACAGACAGCAGCTGCAGAACTACAAGGCTCAGCATACTCCATCCATGACTGCATTAGAAAGAAAAAAACATCCAGCAGCAACGTCTTCATAGGGAAAATATTTTTCTTAAAATTACATTTTATTGAAAACTAATTAAAAAACAGTGCAGCAAGTTATAAACACGCGGTTGACGCGTTTCAGAAGTTAGACTTCCTTAATCAGAACCATAACAACAATGGTTATGATTAAGGAAGTCTAACTTCTGAAACACGTCAACCGCGTGTTTATAACTTGCTGCACTATGTTTTTTAATTAGCTTTCAATAAAATGGAGTTTTAAGAAAAATATTTTCCCTATGAAGACGTTGCTGCTGGATATTTTTTTCTTTTTGCTGCAATCACGTTTGAGCCTCACTTAATCCATGCACCATCTGACCTTCTCTACAACATGAATTTACCAGCATAATATCATATGGTGAGGGGTATTTTTTCTTTTTTACTTATATCCATCCAGGACTGTATGCAGGAGTTTTTTGCCCCCCAAAAAATTACGTGGGCTTTGCCATGTTTTTGTATGCCCCCAACCCTCAGCTGCCTATTTGTACCCGGCTGGGAATCAAAAATACAGGGAAGCCCTTTTTTTTTTTTAAATTATTTCATGAATTTCATTAAATAATTAAAAAAAAAAAAAGGCATGGGCTTCGCCCCATTTTTGTGTCCGCCAGGTACAACTAGGCGGCTGGGGATTGGAATCCGCAGCGCAGGGTGCCCAAGCTTTCTGGGCACACCTGCTGTGAATTGCAATCCACAGCCGCTCCAAAAAATGGTACTTTCATAGAAGCACCATCTTCTGGTGCTGTATCCAACTCTTCCAGCTGCCCTGGTGACGGGTGGCTCGCAGGGTAATAATGGCGTTAGGGCTAGCTGTATATTATCAACTGGCCCTAAGCCCGAAATTCATGGTGTCACGCCAATGTTAGACATGGCCACCATAAATTTCTAGTACAGATAAAAAAAAACACAACACACAGGAAAATATTTTTATTAGAAATAAAACACAACACAATTAGTGACTCCATCTTTATTGAAATAAAGAACACCCCTCTGAAGTAATCCTGGGTCAAGGGTCCCGCGCCGTCCAATTTGGATACAATATCATCTGATCAGTTTGCTGGAAGGGCAAAGGAGAGAGAGAGAGAGCGAGAGCGAGAGAGAAGAGGAGAAAAGAGGAGAGGAGACGAGACAAGAGAGAGAGAAGAGAGGAGAGAGAGGAGAGAGAAGAGTGAGGGAGAGAGAGACAGAGGAGAGAGAGAAGAGAGAGAGGAGAGAGAAAGAGAGAATAATAGAGAAAAAGAGAGAGAGAAAGAGAGAGAGAACAAGAGAGAGAAAAGAGAGAGAAGAGACAGAAAAGAGAAGAGAGAGGGAGAGAGAGAGAAGAGGAGAGAAGACGAGAGAAGAGAGAGAGAAGAGGAGAGGAGAGAGAGGAGAGAGAAGAGCGAGGGAGAGAGAAAGACAGAAGAGAGAGAGAAGAGGAGAGAGAAAGAGAGAAAAATAGAGAAAAAGCGAGAGAAAGAGAGAAAGAGAGAAAGATAGAGAGAGAGACAACAAGAGAGAGAACAAGAGAGAGAAAAGAGAGAGAGGGAGAGAGGAAAGAGAGAGAGAAGAGAGAGAAAAGAGAAGAGAGCGGGAGAGAGAGAAGAGAGAGAGAGAAGAGGAGAGAAGAGGAGAGAAGAGTGAAGAGAAGAGGAGAGAGGAGAGAGAAGAGAGAAGGGGAGAGAGAGAGAGAAGAGAGAGAGAAGAGAAAGAGGAGAGAAAGAGAGAGAAAGAGAGAGAAAGAGAAACAGAGAGAAAAAGAGAGAGAACAAGAGAGAGAGAACAAGAGAGAGAGAACAAGAGACAGAAAGAGAGAGAAGAGAAGACAGCAGAGAAGAGAGCAGAGAAGAGAGAGAGAAGAGAAAGAGATAGAAAGAGAGAGAAAGCAAGAGAGAGAGAGAACAAGAGAGAGAGAGAGAACAAGAGAGAGAGAACAAGAGAGAGAAAGAGAGAGAAGAGAGAGAGGAGAGAGAGAAGAGAGAGCAATGCAGCCTCATTCCGTGAACTTTAGTGATTTTAGAGGTGTGGCCCGCGGCTCACAGCTGATTTCCGGCTCCTCCCCTCAGTGCATAATTAAATTAAATTATAATTATAAATAAATAATAATTATATTAAATTCTTTACCGGGGCGGCTGGGACTTGAACTCATGAACTAATGAATCCTAGGCAGTAGCTCTAACCATTGAGCCACTGGTTCTAATGAGAAACATAGGAAGATTTGGTTCTTGTGACCTCTGCAGTGCAGAGTGAAGTCTCCAGTGACAGCGCGGCTCACTTCAGGTGCTGCGTGGAGAAGGACACAGATTGCTCATGTTCTACGGGGCTTCCTGTCATCTTCATGTAGCAGAGCTGATAGTGTCATGTGGATTACTTCGGACCTGGATTGTTGTTTGGGGATTAATAAAGAGGTAAATGAGGGGTTTTTTTGTCTTTTATTCCAAATAAAGGATTTTTCGCTGTGTGTGTTTCTTTACTTTCACTTACAGGTTAATCATGGAAGGTGTCTCGGGGAGACGCTTGTCATGATCAACCCCGTTATTACCTCGATTGCCACCGCACCAGGGCAATTTGGGATGAGCTGGGTAGAGTCCCGGGACTGTCGCATCTAATGGATGCGGCAATTCCGGGTGGCTGCTGGGTGGTATTGTTAGGGTGGTGGGCTCCCCATAACGTGGCTCTCCCCATCCTGACAATACCAGCCTCCAGCCGTGGCTTTATCCTGGCTGGTATCAAAATTTGGGGGGAACCACATTTTTTATTTTTTTTAAGTTATTTATTTATTTATTTATTTTACTGCACGATATAGACCCGCCCACCAGCGGCTGTGATTGGTTGCAGTGAGACAGCCCGGGACAGAAGGCAACTGTCCACACAGTGAGGATAAAAAGCCACCGCCATAGGCTAGAGATCCAAGGGCCAGCGCCTGCGGGCAAAAGGGGCTCCTTCGGTACATACACGTCGGGGAACGGACTACCAGTGGGAAACGATCGGAGTCAATAAATTTTACAGCGGTGCAGGGAAAGACAGCCACTATCAACCTGTCCGGGGAGAGCAAAGACACTGCAGCCGACTGCGGGACCCATCCATCCAGCCTTTTGGTTTACCAGAGACTCTGTGAATCTGTGCCTGAGTGAGTACAACAGTGCCATCCGGCACCGCGCCACGCTGCCTCCGCAACCCTGCACCCCAGCTATCCTGTCTCCCCGTACCACCACCGGGCCCCGGGATCACCAACCCCTACCCACGGAGGGGGAACCAACATCTTAGCTGCTCCCTGCCATCGCTCCCGGGATCCCCGTCACCAGCAGCGGTGGTGCCCATTATCACCACGACCCGTGGGTGGCGTCACAAACTATCTCCCCAAACAAACCACCCCCTTTTCACTCGTGGGCGAGAAGCGCAGATCGAGTCCCCGGGTCCGGCCCACCGCTCGAGCCACCGAGCAGCAGCAGCCCCGGACCCGAGCGTAGCGAGCACGACCCCTCCGCGCGACAGCTGCGGACTGCAATTCGCAGCAGAGGGGCCCAGAAAGCTCGTGACAACCTGTGCTGAGGATTCCAATCCCCAGCTGCCTAGTTGTACCTGGCTGGACACAAAAATGGGGCAAAGCCCACGTCGATTTTTTTTTTTTAAATATTTCATGAAATTCATGAAATATTTAAAAAAAAGGGCTTCCCTATTTTTTTAGTTCCCAGCTGGGTACAAATAGGCAGCTGGGGGTTGGGGGCAGCCCATACCTGCCTGCTGTACCTGGCTAGCATACAAAAATATGGCGAAGCACACATCATTTTTTGGGGGGCAAAAAACTCCTGCATACAGTCCTGGATGGAGTATGCTGAGCCTTGTAGTGCTGCAGCTGCTGTCTGCTCTCCTGCATACACTAGGGAATTGAGCATGCTGAGCCTTGTATTTCTGCAACTGCTGTCTGCTCTCCTCCATACAGACAGACAGCAGCTGCAGAACTACAAGGCTCAGCATACTCCATCCATGACTGCATTAGAAAGAAAAAAACATCCAGCAGCAACGTCTTCATAGGGAAAATATTTTTCTTAAAATTACATTTTATTGAAAACTAATTAAAAAACAGTGCAGCAAGTTATAAACACGCGGTTGACGCGTTTCAGAAGTTAGACTTCCTTAATCAGAACCATAACAACAATGGTTATGATTAAGGAAGTCTAACTTCTGAAACATGTCAACCGCGTGTTTATAACTTGCTGCACTATGTTTTTTAATTAGCTTTCAATAAAATGGAGTTTTAAGAAAAATATTTTCCCTATGAAGACGTTGCTGCTGGATATTTTTTTCTTTTTGCTGCAATCACGTTTGAGCCTCACTTAATCCATGCACCATCTGACCTTCTCTACAACATGAATTTACCAGCATAATATCATATGGTGAGCGGTATTTTTTCTTTTTTACTTATATCCATCCAGGACTGTATGCAGGAGTTTTTTGCCCCCCAAAAAATTACGTGGGCTTTGCCATGTTTTTGTATGCCCCCAACCCTCAGCTGCCTATTTGTACCCGGCTGGGAATCAAAAATACAGGGAAGCCCTTTTTTTTTTTTAAATTATTTCATGAATTTCATTAAATAATTAAAAAAAAAAAAAGGCATGGGCTTCGCCCCATTTTTGTGTCCGCCAGGTACAACTAGGCGGCTGGGGATTGGAATCCGCAGCGCAGGGTGCCCAAGCTTTCTGGGCACACCTGCTGTGAATTGCAATCCACAGCCGCTCCAAAAAATGGTACTTTCATAGAAGCACCATCTTCTGGTGCTGTATCCAACTCTTCCAGCTGCCCTGGTGACGGGTGGCTCGCAGGGTAATAATGGCGTTAGGGCTAGCTGTATATTATCAACTGGCCCTAAGCCCGAAATTCATGGTTTCACGCCAATGTTAGACATGGCCACCATAAATTTCTAGTACAGATAAAAAAAAACACAACACACAGGAAAATATTTTTATTAGAAATAAAACACAACACAATTAGTGACTCCATCTTTATTGAAATAAAGAACACCCCTCTGAAGTAATCCTGGGTCAAGGGTCCCGCGCCGTCCAATTTGGATACAATATCATCTGATCAGTTTGCTGGAAGGGCAAAGGAGAGAGAGAGAGAGAGAGAGCGAGAGCGAGAGAGAAGAGGAGAGAAGAGGAGAGGAGACGAGACAAGAGAGAGAGAAGAGAGGAGAGAGAGGAGAGAGAAGAGTGAGGGAGAGAGAGACAGAGGAGAGAGAGAAGAGAGAGAGGAGAGAGAAAGAGAGAATAATAGAGAAAAAGAGAGAGAGAAAGAGAGAGAGAGAACAAGAGAGAGAAAAGAGAGAGAAGAGACAGAAAAGAGAAGAGAGAGGGAGAGAGAGAGAAGAGGAGAGAAGACGAGAGAAGAGAGAGAGAAGAGGAGAGGAGAGAGAGGAGAGAGAAGAGCGAGGGAGAGAGAAAGACAGAAGAGAGAGAGAAGAGGAGAGAGAAAGAGAGAAAAATAGAGAAAAAGCGAGAGAAAGAGAGAAAGATAGAGAGAGAGAGACAACAAGAGAGAGAACAAGAGAGAGAAAAGAGAGAGAGGGAGAGAGGAAAGAGAGAGAGAAGAGAGAGAAAAGAGAAGAGAGCGGGAGAGAGAGAAGAGAGAGAGAGAAGAGGAGAGAAGAGGAGAGAAGAGTGAAGAGAAGAGGAGAGAGGAGAGAGAAGAGAGAAGGGGAGAGAGAGAGAGAAGAGAGAGAGAAGAGAAAGAGGAGAGAAAGAGAGAGAAAGAGAGAGAAAGAGAAACAGAGAGAAAAAGAGAGAGAACAAGAGAGAGAGAACAAGAGAGAGAGAACAAGAGACAGAAAGAGAGAGAAGAGAAGACAGCAGAGAAGAGAGCAGAGAAGAGAGAGAGAAGAGAAAGAGATAGAAAGAGAGAGAAAGCAAGAGAGAGAGAGAACAAGAGAGAGAGAGAGAACAAGAGAGAGAGAACAAGAGAGAGAAAGAGAGAGAAGAGAGAGAGGAGAGAGAGAAGAGAGAGCAATGCAGCCTCATTCCGTGAACTTTAGTGATTTTAGAGGTGTGGCCCGCGGCTCACAGCTGATTTCCGGCTCCTCCCCTCAGTGCATAATTAAATTAAATTATAATTATAAATAAATAATAATTATATTAAATTCTTTACCGGGGCGGCTGGGACTTGAACTCATGAACTAATGAATCCTAGGCAGTAGCTCTAACCATTGAGCCACTGGTTCTAATGAGAAACATAGGAAGATTTGGTTCTTGTGACCTCTGCATTGCAGAGTGAAGTCTCCAGTGACAGCGCGGCTCACTTCAGGTGCTGCGTGGAGAAGGACACAGATTGCTCATGTTCTACGGGGCTTCCTGTCATCTTCATGTAGCAGAGCTGATAGTGTCATGTGGATTACTTCAGACCTGGATTGTTGTTTGGGGATTAATAAAGAGGTAAATGAGGGGTTTTTTTGTCTTTTATTCCAAATAAAGGATTTTTCGCTGTGTGTGTTTCTTTACTTTCACTTACAGGTTAATCATGGAAGGTGTCTCGGGGAGACGCTTGTCATGATCAACCCCGTTATTACCTCGATTGCCACCGCACCAGGGCAATTTGGGATGAGCTGGGTAGAGTCCCGGGACTGTCGCATCTAATGGATGCGGCAATTCCGGGTGGCTGCTGGGTGGTATTGTTAGGGTGGTGGGCTCCCCATAACGTGGCTCTCCCCATCCTGACAATACCAGCCTCCAGCCGTGGCTTTATCCTGGCTGGTATCAAAATTTGGGGGGAACCACATTTTTTATTTTTTTTAAGTTATTTATTTATTTATTTATTTTACTGCACGATATAGACCCGCCCACCAGCGGCTGTGATTGGTTGCAGTGAGACAGCTGTTACTCATCGTGGGGGCATGTCTGACTGCAACCAATCATGGGGGCCGGTGGGCGGGAAAGGCACGGAATACCTGATTGAATAATGAAGCGGCAGTCATTTTCAAAAGAGGAAAAGCCGCTGGATATTTGTGACAGCCGTGCAGCGAGGAGCCTGTGATCGGTGAGTAGGAAAGAGAGAGGGATTGTGCTGGGGACGCAGGATGCATGCAGATACGCAACGTGCGCACATACTGTGAAAAGCCACGCTTTTGGTGATCGAACCATTCTCGAACGTAACTCGAACTGCCGAACTTTTAGCAAATCGTTTGATTTTGTCGAACGACTCGAACGCCCCCCAAAATCACTCGAACATGAAATTGGCGAACCGTTCGACTTGAACGTCGCTCATCTCTACCTATTAGCGTATATTATACAGTTTGTGGGTTTGGCGTGTCAATGTGCAGAATGTCAAAGACAGGGGAAACACCGATCAGTCTAGGGCAGGAGGGCAGGGAGATGCCGCCGAGCTCTGGCCTCCTGGTCTCGTCATCCTGGTTGAATTGTTCCCGGCCAGATATTATATGTATGTTTTATCTGAAATGCAGCAGTATCAGAGTAAAATATACACAAATGCAATAATGAAGCCAATGCCTGATACCTTGCATCTGGGGTTATGCTGTAGAAATTGGCTGCCAGGCTCCTTATCTTGTAGCAAAACAACATTGTAGCCTCATACGTTACATGGCGTCACTGCTGTCTTCGCGTCACATACAATGGTTTATTGTGAGTATGAAAGCCATTCTATAAATGTAATGCATCATCAGCAGCTGACGTGCATTATGAGGTTCTGCATCAGCTGAGATATGTAATATGACGTTTTAAAGCATCTGAGGTGTGTATTATGCGGTTCTGCAGCAGCTTAGGTATGTATTACAAAGTTCTGCAGCAGCTGAGGTTTGTTTGATGAGGTTTTGCAGCATCTGGGTTGCGTATGATAAGGTTCTGCAGCAGCTGAGGTGTGTATGATGAGCTTCTGCAGCAGTTGAGTTGTGTATGAAGAGGTTCTGCAGCAGCTGAGGTGTATTAATACGTTCTGCAGAGTTATTCTACATGATTCGGTGTGGATTTGTCTTATAAATTTCCCAAGAAAATTATTTGTAGCATTGTCAAACAGTGTGAGCCCAAACTGTTTAATAAAGAGATTATGGTATATCCGCCATAGTTCTTCCATACACAGCGCCCCCGTCCTCATGTTGTGTATATGGTTCTGCACTGCATTCTGTTAAGGTCAGTGGAGCTGAGAGGCAGTGACACAGTTACAGTGCCTCTTCCGTCCCCATGGTGTTTATGTGTGCCGCCCCCATGCCAGCAGCCGCTGCTGTTCGGATGCGGACCTTCTAAGGGGGTGGCTCAAGGGTCTCCGGACCCGGGGGTCTCGCAGACACGCCGAATAAAAGGGGGGGCGTAGATGTACGCTAGGCCGTATTAAGTTTGTGACGCGACTCACGGTGTGTGGTGAGGTAGGACACCACCGCTGCCGTTATGGTACACCCAGGGAAGATGTAGTGGCAGCTGGATGTTAACCCCTCTGTGGGTAGGGATGGGTGCCCCGGGGCCGAGTGTCTTTGTGCAGGGTATGGCGATGGCAAGGGCAGACGTGCCTGAGCAAGCAGGGGGATGTTTGGTTACTCACAGTAAATGAATCACATGAGTCTTTCGATAAACCAAAGGTGCTGGTGGCCGGCCGCCGCGACCGGTTGCATTCAGGTTCCCCACCCAGGCTGGTGGTCGCTGTCCTTTTCCTCTGCACTAGTTTTGTGAATGGTGGGCGTGTCCAACTGCCTGGTCCCGCCCACTGGTGTGTCTATCTTTCCCTAAGGGGGGGTGACTAGGGTTTCAGGTCGGCTGTGTGTTTCCCAAGTGAGGGAAGATGTTGTGCGGGGGTCTATCTGTGACTACCTGGCTTTGCCATGGAGTCACATATGTAATACTGCACCTCAGTCTGTGCAGGTCAGTGGAGTTGAGAGGCCTCGCCACATAAACAGCGCCCCCCCTATCCTCATGGTGTGTATGTTGTACTGCACTTCAGGATGTTCAGGTCAGTGGAGCTGAGAGGCAGTGACACAAATAACCCAAGGACACTTTATTATGCAGAAAGCGGAGATTTTTTCTAATTTTTTACAATCCCTTTTGATATCTGTATTTTGGGCCTTTTTGGTTCTGAGTACACACAGCATTGGCTGCCAGCTCCATCATAGATTGTATGGTATTTTCATCCTGTACATTTACACTGTGTGCAGAATTATTAGGCAAATGAGTATTTTGATCACTAGATAATTTTTATACATGTTGTCCTACTCCAAGCTGTATAGGTTTGAGAGCCAACTACCAATTACGTAAATCAGGTGATGTGCATCTCTGTAATGAGGAGGGTGTGGTCTAATGACATCAACACCCTATATAAGGTGTATTTAATTATTAGGCAACTTCCTTTCCTTTGCCAAAATGGGTCAGAAGAGAGATTTGATGGGCTCTGAAAAGTCCAAAATTGTGAGATGTCTTGCAAGGGATGCAGCTGTCTTGAAATTGACAAACTTTTGAAGCGTGATCACCGAACAATCAAACGTTTCATGGCAAATAGCCAACAGAGCCGCAAGAAGTGTGTTGGGAAAAAAGGCGCAAAATAACTGCCCATGAATTGAGGAAAATCAAGCGTGAAACTGCCAAGATGCCATTCGCGACCAGTTTGGCCATATTTCAGAGCTGCAACGTTACTGGAGTATCAAAAAGCACAAGGTGTGCCATATTCACGGACATGGCTGAGGTAAGGAAGGCTGAAAAACGACCACCTTTGAACAAGAAACATAAAATAAAACGTCAAGACTGGGCCTGGAAATATCTTAAGACTGATTTTTCAAAGGTTTTATGGACTGATGAAATGAGAGTGACTCTTGATGGGCCAGAGGATAGTTCAGTAAAGGGAAGAGAGCTCCACTCCGACTCATATGGCAGCAAGGTGGAGGTAGGGTACTGGTATCGGCTGGTATCATCAAAGATGAACTTGTGAGACATTTTCGAGTTGAGGATGGAGTGAAGCTCAACTCGCAGACCTACTGCCAGTTTCTGGAAGACAACTTCTTCAAGCAGTGGTACATGAAGAAGTCAGTATCGTTCAAGAAAAACATGATTTTCATGCAGGACAATGCTCCATCACATACATCCAACTACTCCACAGCGTGGCTGGTGAGGAAAAGGTCTAAAAGACGAAAAAATAATGACATGGCCCCATTGTTCACCTGATCTGAACCCCATAGAGAAACTGTGGTCCCTTCTAAAATCTGAGATCTACAGGGAGGGAAAACAGTACACCCCTCGGAACAGTGTCTGGGAGCTGTGGTGACCTGACCTGGTAAGTCACCACTGAGTACTGCACCCATACGGGGACAGTGCTTCCAGGTGACTCCAAAGGCCAGAATGAGGTGTGTAGACACAGTTACATAGCAACCAGGTCTATCACACCAGTAGATGGGACCCTTGGGTAGCCTCTGGAAGAGACTAGCCTTCAATTCTTTTCAAGGGGTGTAGTGGAGGGGCTGGAAGCTAAGCTGCAGAGGCTGTCAGGGAAGAGGTGGAGCGAGCCAGTCTGATAGGGAGCGTGGTTGCTAAGAGACGCAGGCGCGTGGACACGCTAGTCAGACCCTGCACGTGAAGTAGCCGTTAGCAGGGGAGAACGGTTACCAGTTAGTCAGTCAGAAAGACACCTGAAGAGAGGCAATCAAGTACGGGGACTGCTGGTGACTAGGCACGCACGGGGAACAGGTCCCTAGAGTAGACGTCCATTTATTGATCTGCTAAACCTGCCGGCGAGGGGACTAGAGGTACCTCACCAACGATACAGAGTCCGAGCCTCAGCATCAACATGGGGACCCATAAGGAGACAGAGCCAGAAGCCATCTCACCTGGTCCACGCTGCCGGCAAACGAGACAAAAAGGGGAGAAAAGACAGTAGCGACTTCCCTGGATAGACCGCACGGTACTTTCAGTCAGGGGTTATCCGAAACATGAAGTGCTAGGAAGGCGAGTTAATGGTTACCCTCAGAGCGGCCTGAAGGAGTTCCTGGTTCCATCTGGTTTAATCTCAGCATCGCCTGGGTTCCTCACAAAAACATCTAAAAGTGAGTAAACAAGTTGAAAGACTTTCTGGACTGAGACTGAGTTATTCTGAGACCTGTTGTTCTATCCACCCGAGCCCCTGGGGCCAGCCTCACTCACGGGAGGCCACACCACCCGACTGCAGACTCCATTAGCCCTAGATGCTCATTAAACCTGCAGTGGTGGTCACCCATATCCCTGACCGCAAACCGTCAGTGGCGTCATGACTCATATATATACCAAAGCCGACCTACCTGTTGCCAGAAATAACCAAGTGAAGACACTGTAGCATCCCTGAAGGTGGAGTGATGTCCCTGAGGCGACTGCTACAGGTGGGCCACACATCTGGAATCACGAACAGGATCAAGGACTAGACCTATTTAGAAAGGTGACAGTGTGCCTAAGCGGTCCGATCGAAAAATGTGAACCGCCGCCATTTTGTCACCTTTAAAAGCGCACGATTTTAAAAGCTGCAGCCTGCGCAGAAGAAAAGGTAACCGCCCATGAAGAGGAGTGGCTGTCCCAGAATCCCCGAGGCGCTCTGACCACGCGAGAGGAGGAGGTGACCTAAAAAGGAACTCGGAGGGAAGATGGACGCCGTGAGTACTACTGCCCCCGGCCAGGGCGACGCAGCCCAAGCAACGCCTGGCCCCAGCGTGGTGAGCGCAGTAGCGCCTAGTTCTGGTGCGAGGGCCGCAGCCACACCAGTCGAAATCTCCTCAATCATGACGATCTCCTTACCATACGTCCCAGTGGCAACCTGGCTGCCCCAATATGCTGGTAAGGCAGACACAGGTGCACCATCACATACCCACAGGCAGTCATCCTCCCATTAAGGAAAGACATAGGCCTATACCACCAGCACATTACCAGTGCGCTAAAGACATGCTGAAAAACATGAAAGAGGCAGGAGTCATTAGGGACAGTTGCAGCCCTTGGGCAGCTCCCCTGGTCCTGGTGAAAAAGAAGGATGGCACAATGAGGATGTGTGTGGACTATAGACGGATAAATCAGATCACACACAAGGATGCCTACCCCTTGCCACGGATAGAGGAATCCCTCGCCGCCCTAAAGGCCTCTAACTATTTTTCTACCCTAGATATCACTAGTGGCTACTGGCAAGTATCTGTAGCAGAAGAAGATCGGGAGATGACGGCCTTCACCACCCCCATGGGCCTCTGTGAGTTCAATAGCATGCCATTTGGACTTGGAAATGCCCCCGGGACTTTCCAGAGGCTGATGGAATGCTGCCTGGGACACCTCAACTTTGAGACCGTTCTGCTCTACCTGGATGACGTAATTGTGTACCCCAAGACCTATGAGGACCACCTGAAACACCTGGCTAAAGTCTTTGAAGCCCTATCCCGAAATGGGATGAAGCTGAAGCCATCCAAGTGCCATTTACTAAAGCTGCAGGTCCAATACTTAGGTCATGTGGTCAGTGCGGAAGGAGTAGCACCGGACCCAGAGAAGGTCACAGTCATCCAGAAATGGCCCAAACCCACCACCGTCCGAGAGGTACGGCAGTTCCTTGGCCTGGTGGGCTACTACAGAGGGTTCATCAAGGGCTATACGAAGATGGCGGCGCCTTTGTAAGAGCTCCTGGTTGGCCGAGCAAAGAAGGGAAAGACCTACGGCCCACCGTTTTACTGGGGAGAAGCAGAAGAACACTCCTTCAGACAAATGAAACGGGCCCTGACGGGTGAAGAGGTTCTAGCCTACCCTGATTACAGTCTACCATTTGTACTGTATACCAATGCCAGTAATGTGGGGCTGGGAGCAGTCTTTTCACAGGTGCAGAAAGGCAAGCAACGTGTGATTGCTTACGCCAGCAGGAAGCTCCGGCCTACTGAAAGAAATCCAGAAAACTATAGCTCATTCAATCTAGAGTTCCTGGCCATGGTCTGGGCTCTCACAGAGCGATTCAAGCACTACCTGGCAGCCACCAGATTCACCGTCTTCACGGACAACAACCCCCTAAGCCACTTGGATACTGCTAAATTATGATTTTACTGTCAAGTATTGAGCCGGTCGCAAGAATGGCAACACAGATGCTCTGTCAAGGATGCCTCACTTAGCAGATGAGGGTGAAGATGTAGATGACCTGGAAGAGATCGAGCTGCCAGCGTTCTATCGCCATGGAGCCAACCAGTGTCAGCAGTCACACACCAGCCACCAAGAAGTGATGGGGACCCATAAGGAGACAGAGCCAGAAGCCATCTCACCTGGTCCACGCTGCCGGCAAACGAGCCAAAAAGGGGAGAAAAGACAGTAGCGACTTCCCTGGATAGCCATCTCACCTGGTCCACGCTGCCGGTAAACGAGCCAAAAAGGGGAGAAAAGGCAGTAGCAACCTCCCTGGATAGACCCCACGGTACTTTCAGTCAGGGGTTATCCGAAACATGAAGTGCTAGGAAGGCGAGTTGATGGTTACCCTCAGAGCGGCCTGAAGGAGTTCCTGGTTCCATCTGGTTTAATCTCAGTATTGCCCGGGTTCCTCACAAAAACATCTAAAAGTGAGTTAACAAGTTGAAAGACTTTCTGGACTGAGACTGAGTTATTCTTGGACCTGTTGTTCTATCCACCTGAGCCCCTGGGGCCAGCCTCACTCACGGGAGGCCACACCACCCGATTGCAGACTCCATTAGCCCTAGACGCTTATTAAACCTGCAGTGGTGGTCACCCATATCCCTGACCACAAATCGTGAGTGGCGTTACGACTCATATATATACCAAAGCCGACATACCTGTTGCCAGAAATAACCAAGTGAAGACCCTGTTTCATCCCTGAAGGTGGAGTGATGTCCCTGAGGCGACTGCTACAGGTGGGCGACACATCTGCTACACGCAATGTTGATCGTAAACAGATCAAGCAACTGACAGAATCTATGGATGGTAGGCTATTGAGTGTCATCACAAAGAAAGGTGGCTATATTGGTCACTAATTTTTTGGGGTTTTGTTTTTGTATGTCAAAATGTTTATTTCTAAATTTTGTGCAATTACTTTGGTTTACCTGGTGAAAATAAACAAAAGAGATGGGAATATATTTGGTTTTTATTAAGTTGCCTAATAATTCTGCACAGTAATAGTTACCTGCACAAACAGATATCCTCCTATGATAGCCAAATCTAAAAAAAAAACAACTCCAACTTCCAAAAATATTAAGCTTTGATATTTATGAGTCTTTTGGGTTGATTGAGAACATAGTTGTTGATCAATAATAAAAAAAACCCTCTAAAATACAACTTGCCTAATAATTCTGCACACAGTGTATATCATATAGATAGGATCTGTATAGTAGATGCTGATCCCACCAATGGGGCAATAACCTGCGCCACTCTCAGCTCAGAGATGGCAGAACTCCAATCCAAGTGAATTGGAATTTAGAGTATCTCTCCGTGAAAAGCATCAGTGCCTCATTATCCAGATACATGTGGGCTCCACTGGTGAGATCTGCATGTACCATCCATTATGTAATCATGAGTATGGCATAAATGTACAAGATCAAGAGAGCCCTATATGGATGAGCTCAGATGTGGTGAAATTAATGTGGATTTGAGGTGCAGATTCTTCAGCACAAATTTGGAGGAGTTTATTGTATAATACATTTGAAGAGATCATGTTTATTATTGGTATGAAAAAATAGCCTCCTGTCCTCATTTGTTTCCTGAAAAATTGGGTAAAAAATCAGTGGGGTGGGGCCACCAAAAGGCAGTTTTGCACAGGGCACCATTCAGGCTAGGCCGACCCTGACCATCACTATCTGCCTGACATATTGTACATACAGTATACTGGCTGAGTTTCCACACAAAGCAGTGTACAATCTCATAGACTTTCTACTGAGTCTATACACTGTTCTGTATGCTCAATCATGCAGGATTGTTTCTGCCTACTGAAGCATCTGATAAGTTTAAAGGGATCAGTTAGCACCTCAAGACTCAGACCCCACAATCTGTAGAGCCTTAGTGCCTATGACACATAAGAAAAAAAGTTAACGCACAATTGCAGATTTTTTTTTTATTATTATTATTTCACTACTTGACTAGTGCTTTAAATCTAAAGCGGGCTTTACACGCAACAAAATCGCTAACGAGATGTCGTTGGGGTCACGGAATTCGTGATGCACATCCGGCCTCTTTAACAACGTCGTTGCGTGTGAAACGCAGGAACGACCGTTAACGATCAAAATTACTTACCAAATCGCTGATCGTTGACCAGTCGTTCCTATGCCGATTATCGTTGCTGGTGCAGGACGCAGGTTGCTCGTCGTTCCTGCGGATGCACACATCGCTATGTGTGACACCGCAGGAATGAGGAACATCACCGTCCCTGCGGCCGCCCGCAATAAGGTAGGAAGGAGGTGGGCAGGATGTTCCGGCCGTTCATCTCTGCCCCTCTACTTCTATTGGGTGGCCGCTTATTGACGCAGCTGTGACACCGAATGAACCGCCCCCTTAGAAAGGAGGCGGTTCACCAGCCACAGCGACGTCACTAGGCAGTTAAGTATAGTGTGATGGGTGTAAGCGATGTTGTGCGCCACGGGCAGCGATTTGCCTGTGACACCCAACCGACAGGGGAGGGTGTTTTCACCAGTGACATCGCTAGCAATGTCGCTGTGTGTAAAGCCCGCTTTAGTGTCATGTCCCATGTCCTCAGTCTTATACTCACCCTCTAGCGTTTTTCACTTTCACTATTTTTTACTTTGCTCTGGTCCCGCAGCGCCATCTTGTGATCGTAACTTATGATTGACCAGAAGTCAGAAGTTACTTCACAGTCTCTCAATACAAGTCTATGATAACCAGAATGAAGCTCTCATAGACTTTGTATTGAGTTGTGACTTCCAGCTCACTACATGAAACACTGGAACAGCCCGCAGGTCACAAACTGGAGAGACAGGGCACTGATAAGAAATTAACATATCGGCAGGTGAGTATAAGAACTTGGGCAGGGGACCTAAATTTAAAGCACCACTCCAATGGTAAATTTAAAAAAAAATGCTGAAGTGGTGCTTTAAAGTATTAGTTTTCATATACAGAAAGCTCACTACCACTATTTGTCTACTAGGATGGTTATTTTTTGGTACAATGATTTGAAAATATAAAAATTGTAAAAATCTTGGTTTTTGCACTTATCAGGGAAGAGCTATACTCATGAACACACATGACTCAGAAAATATGTGTCTTTTGACAAAAATGGGACAGTAGCTTGATCCCTATTCTGTGTTACCTTACATACGCAGATCTGCATTACAAAAACAGCCTGAACGCCATAGCTAATAATTATATAAGGCTGTGGTGAAGTTACAATAGCAATACGTAAAAGACTACAGTATATATAGCAGTGTCACTTTGATCAGGCATAACATTAAAACAGATAATTAGCTTGTAACAGTGGCGGCTGTCAAGAGGGGGATATGTTAGGCAGTAAGAGAACGATCAGTTCTTGGAGTTGATATGTTAGAAGTAAGAACAATGTGTTAGTGCAGGGACAGGGGCGCACATAGAAATGATGGGGCCACACAGCAGAAGTTCTAATTAAGCCCCCCCCAAAGAAAAAAATATTCGGATGGATAACCTAATAGCATACAGTATATGTCAAACTTTTCATCCCTTGCAGAGCAATTATCCTTCTATTGAAGTTGTAGATTTCCCTTTCATTGCACACATAAAGCATGATGCAGACAAAAGTGCCACACAAACACTTTATAAAACCCCCTAAGTAAATTTCTCCACAATACCCTCCACACGCATAGTATGATGACCTTACTATAGCCCCCAACTACCCCAGCATAGTATGGTGATCCCAACACAGTATAATCCCCAACTATGACCCCCACACAACACTGCATGCAATAAAATTGGTATCCATACTGTATAATGACCTCCACACCACTCCATGCTGTATAAAGGCTTCCTCTATCCCTCCAAACAGTATAATGGCCGCACATAATCCTTTGCACTGTATAATTGCTTGCATACAGTATAATATCCTTCCATAAAGTATAATGGCTTCCTCATAGCCCACCAAATATTATAATGGCACCCACATAGCCCTACAAATGGTAAAATGGCCTCCACATTGCCTTCCAAATATTATAAAGGCCCTGACATAACTTTTCATGTAGTATAATAAGCCCCACATTGTCTTCCATATAGAGTAATGCATCCCCATATTCATCCATATGGTATAATGAGCCCCACAATGTCCTCCATATATGGTATAGTACACCCCCATAGTCTTCCATGTAATATAATGCATATGACGCGCCAATGGGGCCTCGAGGCTACTCGTCACCGGGCCAGTGGTATTTGGGGGTGGCTGGGAATACCCTGACCCAGTTCTGTGACTCCTTCGGTGTCAATAAAAGGTGCAAGGTGACAGGTTGGGGGATGATGGGGGTTTGCTTTGCAGCGCCACCTGTGGTATGCGGCCAATGATTAGCCGCCGCTGCGAGATGTTGCTCTCTTCTGGGGCAGATGGTAATACCGCTCAGATGGTCCAGCTCCCCATAGGCAGAGCTAGGCCCCAGGGTGGACGATGGTAAGGGGTAGCGGCCGATGGCCCCGGAGCATAGGGCACCGGTGCCGACAATGATTGGATGACACCAGGACTGCGGATAAAGTTCTTTTACTCACTGTCAGGTCATCACCCTTGGAGTGCCAGTTTCCTCCGTGATGGGCCCCAGCTGATCCCAGATGATTCAGAAGCCATCACCGGTGTTGTGGAGTATGAGATCTTCCTTCCTTGCACTCTGTAGTGTGGATCCCCGTGGCGTGAAGCTACTTTGGGACCCCTGCATTTGGTAATTAAGTTCCTGTCCACAGGCAGTGCGAATCAAATGTGAGATCAACCATGGTCTTGACTCCTGACTCTATATGCTGCTATGCCCTGAGACCTTTGTGGTGGGCAATGGGACATGAAATCCCCTTTCCCAGCAGATTTTGATGGCGCAACGTGGAGTGTGCGCCACCCTAGGGCTCTGCACCCTTACTGCACCAGTCCCGAAGGGGCTGTTAGGCTTACCTCTCGGCTACCGTGTTGCTCCTTTGTCTCACCAGCTCCACTGGTCCTCTCCTGCTTTTCCCGGTCTGCTCGGTTCTAACTGAGGATCTCTGAAGCACTCCCCTCAGTGGCCATGGTCCTGCGAGTCCATGATGTCCTGACACTTTCTTACTCTTTCCCCCCGAGGGAGTTCTAAAGCACTTCCCTGAGTCGGTCTCTCTGAGGGAACTCTAAAGCACGCCCCTCTGCGACCCAGCTACTCCTGCATCCCAGACTATTCTGAGGTAAAAGTTTGTGTGCTCCTCACTTCCCTCGTGCTGCCCCCACCTTCCTGATGACTCATTAGTGGCTGGGGAAGTTTCATTGCTATGGTGATCACCTCTAGCCCAGTTCCAGTGGGAAAGCACCTAAAGTGTGTGTTGTGTAAGTGATGAACACCAGTGGTTAACCTCTTCCTTACCTGGAATGAGTACTGCACTTAAGTGAGATGCAATACCCTGTGGTGACTGAAGCCTCAGGGGCGCCACACATACCATACTCCTCTATATAATATAATGCATTGTCCATATATAATGCACCAACCAAATTACTCCATATATTATAATGCACCCCCATAGTCCTTCATATATTATAATGCACCCCCATAGTCCTTCATACAGTATAATGATAGTCCTCCATATGGTATAATGATCATCCCATAGTCCTTCATATTGTATAATGCACACCCATAGTTCTCCATATAGTATAATACACAGCACATGGTCCTCTATATAATATAATGCAGTATAAAGGGAGTATACAGAGGTAATAACCTATTAAAAGTGCTGCTAGGAAAAAACGAGCCCAAGGATCAATGACACATATGGAGAAACAGGGTAAAATTATCTGGTCCCATATAATAAATGAGCTACTGAAGAACTAATTGCAGAAAATGTTAATACCTGCGATGGTAGAAGGGTTAGAAAATGTTTGTGGCCACACACTTTCCAATAGGCATAACAGTATCAGAAATGGATCATGGATTGAGATGAGCGAATCTGACAGAATTCAAATTTGACAAATAGTGTGAATTTTCCAAGGAAATTTTATTCCCAAACAACTTATACTCACATGACTGCTTTCTTGTCCAGACCCTCCTTTTTGATCATCTCTAGTGTTTTGTATAAAGCTTCAGAGTGAATCAGAGTGAAAATTGCAAGATTTTTTTTAATATAGGTATAAAACGTGTAAAAAATTGTAATGTTTTCTAAATATTTTTTAAAAAAAACATCATTAAACCCATTCTGAAATAACTGTATTTGTAGATTGCAAGTGACTTCCCACAATTCACGGTACAGTTATATCAGAGGTATTGCCTTCCACAGTAGAAGGTAACTGTAATACAAAGCTGAGCTGTTACTAGCTGTTGTGTGTGCTAGAACAGGATCTTTAGTCTTAAGACTAGAAAAACGTACAACAAAACTATAAATTGGGGATTTCGGTAATCATATTAAAAGGAGGGATAAAGTTAATGTTACGGTCACCGAGGGGCGGCGACTGTCCGGGGGTGGACCCACTGGACCGTGCACCGAACTCCCCTGATGGAGTAACCAGCAGCAAACCAATATAAAGGAATTGTGTGGTGCTCCCAACAGAAGGCCTAAATAGAGGAGACAGTGTCTACAGACAGTGAAAGTTTCAATGTCCAGTGCAGGGGTCCACAGGTATGGCGGCACAGAGGTGGAGGTTGAGAATTTAATTTTCATTAAAAATGAAAAGATTAAAAAATATATATATATACACATATTTGGTATCGCCACGATTAGAAATGCCCGATCTATCAAAATATCAAATCAATTAACCTGATAGGTAAACGGCATAGCGTCAAAACAATTTCAAACGCCAAAATTACATTACTATATGATAAAACTTATAGTTTCATTTAAAAGTACAACTCGTCCCGCAAAAACTAAGCCCTCATGTGGCAAGATTGACAGAAAAATAAAAAGGTTACGTCTCTCGGAAGAAGGGGGAAAACCCCCCCAAAAAACGGAATAATTGAAAATCGCATGGGCATAGAGGGGTTAAGGTGAAGGTGACATGTAATGTGAACATAGTTTTAGGTGTGGGAGCTGGAAGCATGAGGCAGGTGATTTAAATGTTATAGCTAAGTCACATTAAGGCTGAAATAGTGTGTTTTTCTAACGTGTATACGCACAGCAGCTTACTCTGAAATTATATCAGAAACCAATGGTATGCTTTATGTCCTTCAATGGGGTAAATCATGGGGTGTTATTGCCATTTGCAACTGTATTTTGTGTAATATGTCCTTGATCACAGCTAATGTAGAAAAGTTACTGGAACTAAATGTATATTGCTATGATATAGAAATATTCCCTTTTATTAACCGGCATTGTATTAGTGAATCATATTCATTTGTTCTTGTTGGATATTGTCAGTACATTTGCGCTGTGCTTACAATGGCACCCAGTGGCATTACCTACATTTCTTCTGTTCCCAGTTTAACACATTTCCCATTTAACTAACATTACTCTCTGTGTGTGATTCATTGTATATAGAGATACTGTTTCAAATAAAGATCTATACCACAGATGTGTCTTTATTACATGCTGGAAAAATTACACTAAGTTTTACGAACATTAGTACTATACATTTCAAAATTGTGATGGAAAGGAAATTAACACGCTAGGGATCTGCGAGAGGTGTCAGATGAAAACATGGCGAGAGCAAATTAACATGGGAAACGGCAACTTTCGGAGATGTCAGGAACATTCGGAACAGTGGAAAAGAAGGAAAAATAACTTACAATTTACAAATGCTCTATTTCATGTGATAAGTACAGTATTCTATGATTTGATTCCTTTGCCTGTGTGGATTGGATGGGTTGTTACTGACATTTGGTGAGAAACTCATGTCAATAGTACCTATAGAAATATATTTACTTAGATAATTGGTGACAGTTCAATAATTATGTCACCCTCTGTATTCCAACCAAATATGCACTCTTAAACTCAAATACCGTTTCCCCAAAAATAAGACACTGTCTTATATTTTTTTTGCCCCGAAAAAAGCACTAGGTCTTATTTTCAGGGGAGGGCTTATTCTCAGGGAAACATGTTTGGGGGAAATTTTACCCCCCCAAAATGCAAATCCCCTTCCCAGGATCGTCATACTTACCACCCCACAGGCATCTGCGTGGCTCCCAGGTCCTCCTGTGATCTCAAGTGGGCGCTTCCAGCAGGTATGCTCCACACCATCCTCCCCTGTTGCTGAATTACACTCACACATCAGATTGCATACACACATTTATACATCCACACACACATCCACACACTCATGAGATCGCACATACAATCGCGCTCGCACACACCACATCCGGTGGTACCACTTGCTTCCAGCCAGTAGGGGACTCTCTGCTCTCTTGTCTGTATGATGCGTTCCACCGCTAGGTCGTCCATGCGTTCCCCCCGCAGGTCCTGGCACTCCACTGCACAGTATCACAGGTCCTTATGCCGTCCAGAAGCAATCGCTGTTTGCTTTCTATAATGAAGTATCCTGCTGTATTCTTTAACTTAAATAAACTTATAGTAAATGTTATTTATTAACTAATTTATGCGGTATGACTATCTGATTTAGGGGCCTAAAAATTAAAGGTTTGAAAACCTTTATTAACCACTATCATGATATACAAAGTGTCATGGAAAAACAATTTCAGAATCGCCACAGTTGATAGATGTTTTTCAGGGATTTTACCATATAAAATTACAAGTTATATTTGAAAAGTAGAGCTCTTTTCGTAAGGTGGAAACTGTCTGCAACACCATAGCACTCATGTTTATTTGGAGTATGCAGAGATAGCTGTTGGCCCATCCTATTTGCATGGCTTAAATCAAAGTGCTGTATTTTAACACTGAAACTGTCTAAAACAAAAAAAAAAAGAATAAAATAATAACACGGAATAAACAAATAACATTTCTTTTTTGGATTTCCTTCTTACAGTCTGCATTTTTTTTCTAAACAAAAGTCTCGTATCTAATTTTGTTCAATGGTAAAAAAGATAGTATATCTCCAAAATCATGCTGATGAAAATCTAAGTCCTAAGTAAAAAGGGATTGCTTATGTGGAGAAATAAATCACACCAGAGTCTTTCACATTATGAACCCAGAAACAGAGTTATTGCTTTGTGAGCCTTCCGGATTTCACAAGAATTGACTTTGTGTCACCGAATATCAAGGGTGGGGTGCACGGTCACACTTTTTATAACTATTGCCTCATGTGTGTATGATTTAAAACTTTTATTTTTTTAAAGTTGAAAATCCTTGAAGGCATTTGTCAACTGTGTTGTATTTATTTTACTCACTTCTTTCCAATGCTTTTTATAGAACATGCTATTTTAGTAAATCTGAAAACATGAACGTTGTTCGATTGTAAATATCTGGTGATTACTTTGACAACCACTAATTAATTGTCAAAAAACAGAACACACTAATACAGTATAAGGTATTAATAAACCTAATATAAAACCTAAAATAATAAACATGTTATTTATAATAATAACTCCCAGTTTTCTTCTTATTAACCCCTTCACCAGCTAACCTGTTTTAACCTTCCTCTAATAAATACACTAAAGTAAAAGCTGGAGAAAGACAGGTTTCATGCCACGCTAAAAAGTATAAGTGTAATAAAACAATGTTCTTTTATTTAGGCAATTCCAACGCGTTTCGGAGACATATCCGCCTCCTTCCTCAGGGAAAAAAAAGAAAAGAAGAAGAGAAGAAAAAAAGAAAACAAAAGAAGAGGTTCTTTTTTTCCCTGAGGAAGGAGGCGGATATGTCTCCGAAACGCGTTGGAATTGCCTAAATAAAAGAACATTGTTTTATTACACTTACGCTTGTGGTTTTTAGCGCGGCATGAAACCCGTTTTTCTCCAGCTTTTACCTTGATATACTGCATTTTAAACGGGGCTGCTGCTGGACCACCAAGGCACTCATTTACGTCTATAAAGGGGTTGTGACTGGCACAACCCGATCAGGTGAGTGCATTACTTCTCTATCTTTTTTCACCCAGTAAATCGGGTAAGACCCTATTGCGCCTTTTCTTTCCCAAATTACAGCTCTAATAAATACACAGCTGCACTCTGAGATGCTAAGTGTCCCAATTTTAAAATTTCTTTCCTTAGCAGTAATGCATGTCCAAATTCCTAAATTCAATGTTTGAATAATTTAGCATCTCAGAGTGCAGCTGTATATTTGTTATAGTATATTTCATGTTTAGTGTGCACCTGTTCGCATTTATCTGTTAAGACGTGCCATCAGTTTTCTCATTTTGTTTTAACCTTTCTGACCACGCCAAATTTTACAATTCTGAACAGTGTCACTTTAAGAATTAATAACTCTGGAACACTTCAATGGATCACAATGGTTCATGTGACACATGGTATTTTTTTCTTAGTTGTAAGTTTAAGATTATATTTTTTGTGTATATTTGTGAAAATCTTCGAAATTTGGCAAAAATTTCAAAATTTTCAAAATATTCAAACTTTTAATTTTTGTACTCTTAAACCAGGGAGTAATGTGTAGCACCCCTGCAGTACTAGGTGCCACAAAATGTGAACGTAGAAACCCAAAACCTGGAATATCCGTGCCAGTCAACACACCAGCACCCTCAGGTCACACACATAACCCCAACACCAGACTGGAAGACTACCTAGCAACAGATAAAAGGGATGGGCATTGATTGGATAGTCACCACCCAATCTGTAGGGAGAGACCCAGCAGGGGGAGGGGCCAGTAGTTGGTTGGGAAGTTGGCGGCAAGGTGTGAGGTGAGCTGGAAGTTGTGAGGAGAAGGAGCAGAATAGAGTTGAGTAGTGGAAGTGAAGGAGTGAGGACAGAGTGAAAGAATGAAAGGAAAGGTGTAACAAGACCTGAAGTAACAATGGAAAGCTGTAATAAGAGTGAGAGACTTTGGAGTAAGGAACCAGGACTCCAGGGACCATGGGTTACCTGTGGAAGTAGAATACTCCCGGAACCGTGGGATGCCTGTGAATGTCTGGAATCTAGGCTTACAGGACTTAGCACGAGGCAGGGTGCAGACCCTAGGACAGCAGGACACTTTATAGTCAACTGTTAAATCTGCCAAGTGAGAAGATCTCCAGGGTCCATCGCCAATTAAAGAGTTTGAAGCATCAGCAGCAAAGAGTGGACCGGGGATTGATCCCCTTAAATAGTCCAGGCTGTCTGTAATAAGACTTAAGGTACTGTCACACATAACGAGATCGCTAGCGAGATCGCAGCTGAGTCACCGTTTTGGTGACGCAGTAGCGATCCCGTTAGCGATCTCGTTATGTGTGACACTTACCAGCGATCAGGCCCCTGCTGTGAGATCGCTAGTCGTTGCTGAATGGTCCAGGTCATTTTCTTCAAAGGCGACGTCCTGCTGGGCAGGACACATCGCTGTGTTTGACACTGTGTGACAGGGTCACAGTGACTGCTGAGATCGTTATACAGGTCGCTACTGCGACCTGTATTGTTCCTGCATCGCTGGTAAGATCTGACTGTGTGACATCTCACCTGCGACCTCCCAGCGACTTACCTGTGATCCCTATTAGGTCGCATCGTTTTCGGGATCGCTGGTAAGTCATTGTGTGTGACTGGGCCTTTAGACAGAAACAGAGGGGTTCCCAAGAAGCTCTAGGCCACGGGAGCCCTATACAAATGACAGTGCACAAAGGACAGCTACTCCATTTCACAACTGGCACGGAGAAAAGGGGAGCGGGAACACCTGGAACCGGCACCAGCTGGTCCAAGCGCTAAAACAAAGTAAAACAAGGCAAGTTAAAATTGCAATTCTGGTGTGGACTGTTTCCTTACTGCATCTGAACACATACACAGATGGTTCCCCACTACAATCCCCATCATTCACTGCTGAGGCCTGTCCCTGCTTGAGGAGGGCCCAAACACCTAAGCTGCACTACTCCATCAGCCCCAGCAGGACCCTGTAGCGGCAGCCACATTAACCTGGCCGCACACCGCAAGTGGCGTAAGTCATAGTTATTTTTATTCTAATTTTTTTACCCCTTTTTTTCTGAGGACTGACCCCCTCAGGGTCATGGAACTGGGCCTCGGCCACAACCACGACTGTTCCCCACTGCACATCGCATGCCCGAGACTCAGTACCCCACAGCCCCTGGGGCGTCACAAATGTCACACAAAATAGTTAATAAATAACAATTGCCACATGTCTATTTTACATCAGCACATGAAACAGAATTGTTTAGGAATTGTTTGGAAAGTAGAAGGGTTAAAAGTTTATTAGAAATTCCTCATTGTCACGATTCCTCCTGTGCATTATGGACGCAATAGGTGACTGTTTGCTGCACTGTAGATACCAGGTACGCTGAGCTGTCGGTATGCTGGTTGACAGCTCAGTTGTTCAATCTGGTGCAGGGGCATGCTGAGCTTTTGATGTGCTCAGTGGTAGCTCAGCCATCCAATCTGAGACTGCGGGGTTCTGGGTTTTCCAGGTGTGCCCTGTTCAGTTTTATTGCTCAACTTTTTAGCTGGTCAGTAAGTCCCAAAACCCTTACCAGTAGTGATGGGTGATCCCGATCTGTAAAGATCGGGGATCGTACCGATCACATAGTGATTGTGTACACAATCCCAATCACAAGTTTTCCTGGGAAGCTCATGTTACAGATCGAGTCCAAATCGGGTCCAGGAGTGTATAAAAAAGAACATTATTAAAAAACATCATGACCATACTAACAGATTCCGCAAAGCGTTCTGCAGACTCTGTCCTCTGGCCGCTTCTGCTTCTGCATCCATCCGATCATTGCTGTGCCCCCCGGTAATCACCTCTGACTAAAAGGACCTTCCTCCTTATAATCTCAAAACTCTATGTTTTGAGGATTTTTAAGCTTTAACATAGCCACAAAGCATGTTTTGGATTGCTACATGTATATAAGATCAGGACCACTGTCAGTAGATAAATACAGTGCCACAACCACTGTCAATATACAGTTAGGTCCAGAAACATTTGGACAGTGACACAAGTTTTGTTATTTTAGCTGTTTACAAAAACATGTTCAGAAATACAATTATATATATAATATGGGCTGAAAGTGCACACTCCCAGCTGCAATATGAGAGTTTTCACATCCAAATCGGAGAAAGGGTTTAGGAATCATAGCTCTGTAATGCATAGCCTCCTCTTTTTCAAGGGACCAAAAGTAATTAGACAAGGGACTCTAAGGGCTGCAATTAACTCTGAAGGCGTCTCCCTCGTTAACCTGTAATCAATGAAGTAGTTAAAAGGTCTGGGGTTGATTACAGGTGTGTGGTTTTGCATTTGGAAGCTGTTGCTGTGACCAGACAACATGCGGTCTAAGGAACTCTCAATTGAGGTGAAGCAGAACATCCTGAGACTGAAAAAAAAGAAAAAATCCATCAGAGAGATAGCAGACATGCTTGGAGTAGCAAAATCAACAGTCGGGTACATTCTGAGAAAAAAGGAATTGACTGGTGAGCTTGGGAACTCAAAAAGGCCTGGGCGTCCACGGATGACAACAGTGGTGGATGATCGCTGCATACTTTCTTTGGTGAAGAAGAACCCGTTCACAACATCAACTGAAGTCCAGAACACTCTCAGTGAAGTAGGTGTATCTGTCTCTAAGTCAACAGTAAAGAGAAGACTCCATGAAAGTAAATACAAAGGGTTCACATCTAGATGAAAACCATTCATCAATTCCAAAAATAGACAGGCCAGAGTTAAATTTGCTGAAAAACACCTCATGAAGCCAGCTCAGTTCTGGAAAATTATTCTATGGACAGATGAGACAAAGATCAACCTGTACCAGAATGATGGGAAGAAAAAAGTTTGGAGAAGAAAGGGAACGGCACATGATCCAAGGCACACCACATCCTCTGTAAAACATGGTGGAGGCAACGTGATGGCATGGGCATGCATGGCTTTCAATGGCACTGGGTCACTTGTGTTTATTGATGACATAACAGCAGACAAGAGTAGCCGGATGAATTCTGAAGTGTACCGGGATATACTTTCAGCCCAGATTCAGCCAAATGCCGCAAAGTTGATCGGACGGCGCTTCATAGTACAGATGGACAATGACCCCAAGCATACAGCCAAAGCTACCCAGGAGTTCATGAGTGCAAAAAAGTGGAACATTCTGCAATGGCCAAGTCAATCACCAGATCTTAACCCAATTGAGCATGCATTTCACTTGCTCAAATCCAGACTTAAGACGGAAAGACCCACAAACAAGCAAGACCTGAAGGCTGCGGCTGTAAAGGCCTGGCAAAGCATTAAGAAGGAGGAAACCCAGCGTTTGGTGATGTCCATGGGTTCCAGACTTAAGGCAGTGATTGCCTCCAAAGGATTCGCAACAAAATATTGAAAATAAAAATATTTTGTTTGGGTTTGGTTTATTTGTCCAATTACTTTTGACCTCCTAAAATGTGGAGTGTTTGTAAAGAAATGTGTACAATTCCTACAATTTCTATCAGATATTTTTGTTCAAACCTTCAAATTAAACGTTACAATCTGCACTTGAATTCTGTTGTAGAGGTTTCATTTCAAATCCAATGTGGTGGCATGCAGAGCCCAACTCGCCAAAATTGTGTCACTGTCCAAATATTTCTGGACCTAACTGTATGAATGTGTGACGCCCTGGGCAAGCCAGGGGTCACAGGTCATCACACCACCACACCCTACATCCCAGTTAGGAACACCAAAGCTACTAAAATCCTTGTTGCTTTCCTCCAGGGGCTGATGTTCACACCAGGGGGTGGGCCAGGCGGTTGGCTCTGCCCACCGAGGAGTACACAGCCCTGGAGGCGGGAAGAACCAGTCAGTCTAGTGAGGGAAGTGAAAGTAGAAGGAAGTAGTAGAGGAGCTAAGTGAAAGTGAAGTGGTAGTGGAGCAAAGAAGAAAAGGAGTAAAAGTGAACGTAGAAAGACCTGAAGTTAGTCCAGCTAAGTGCAGGACAGTGTCAGCAAGGTCAGCAACAGCGGTGATTGTCTGGAGGGGGACTGCTCGGAGGTTGCTGGAAGGACCGCGGACGGGTAGTGGCCCGGCGGTCTGGAGCAGGATACGAAGGACAGTCAGCACCAGGGCAGGGGCCTCTCGGACCCCGGCAAGGCTAGGAGTCGCCATAATTTGCCGAATCCGTCAGTGAAGGGGACGTCGATCCCCCAACAACCAAGTCCCGACTGAAGGCAAAAGTCCAACCATTAAGGAGGAACACCGCCACCGCCAGGGCACCAGTTCCTCAGGGCCAGCGTCTGCGGGCAAAGTAGGGCTCCTCCGGCCCATATCCAAGCCGGGGAGCGGGTTACCGGTGGGAACCCATCGCTACCAACACAGAAACACTAGGTGCAGGTCAAAGGGACATCACCGTTACCTATTGGGAGAGCAAGTGCAGCCGTCCGTGGGAACCGTCTTTCCAGCCGTGTGGTTTACCGTAAAACTGTGTCAACGTCTCAGGCTGAGTGAGTACCACAGTGCCGCAAGGCACAGCGCTGCCCCCGCGTCCCTGCGCCCACCAGGCCCTGCACCTTCCACACCATCACTGGGCCCCGGGATCACCAACCCCTACCCACGGAGGGGCAACACAACACCTGGCTGCTCCGCATCACCACTCCCGGGATCCCCATATTGAGCAGAGGTGGTGCTACGAATCACCACAACCGTGGGTGGCGTCACGGACAATAAACCATCCCCACACCCAACAACCCCCTTTCACTCACGGGCGAGGAGCGCCGCTAGAGTCCCCAGGATCCGGCCCCCCGCTCGAGCCACCGAGCAGCAGCAGGCCGCAGCAGCCGCGGCAGCCGGACCCGAGCAGCAGTGGGAGAGCGCGGCGTCCCCTCCTCCGCCCGCGACAACTTGGCGTCACGAACAGGATCTTACCGCTCTGCCGTTGGGTAGAGGTGCGCCTTGTGACCGCCGTTTCCAGAAGTCGCCATCTTTGGCGCGAAAAGTTCCCGCTCGAGCGTCTTCTCGAGTAGTAGAGGCGCGAAGGCCAAAACTCCGCCCCAATAGAGGAGTGGCCGAAAAGAAGCTAAGGGGGACGCGATGGCGGCTGGCGGCATGTAACCGCAGCTAGAAAAGCAGGGACGCCAGGACTCTGCAGTCACTCCGTTCCTGGAAGAAGAAGTCGCTATGTGGATGCCATCCCGAAACACCGTGGCCCCTGTGCCGGGAACCGCAGCGTGGGTGGAAATCCGGACCGCACAGCTCCACCTAAGGCTGCAGGTCAAGATGCAGCTCCTCTTGGAGGAGTGGGAGACCGACATGGCGGATGTTATAGCCACCGTGTGGAGACGCGAGGAGGAGGCGGAGGAAGGGAGGGTGAGTGACCCACGCCCCTATGTCTCCGAGGGACCGGTCGCTGCGGCTGAGGGACTCGGTCCAAGCCCTCTCCCTCCGCTGCCTTCTTCGCCACCCGTCTCGGAGGCCGTGACCCCGCCACTAGGCCCACTGCCACCGCAACCGGTAGCGATATCCAGCATGCCCGCCCCGGCGGGCCGACCTGTAGCCGGAGCCCGTAGCAAGCCGGAGGTGTTGCCGTGGAAGGCCCCGAAGTCTGCACCGGAGGCAGCCCCTGAAAAGTTCCCCGAGCCGAAGCCGATGACCCGTTCCAAGCCGAAGGCCAAGCCGCGGAAAGCCCCTGTGCCCATCCCCCACACCTCGGCTGAGGTAGCGCCGGGTTGTTGCTGTAAGGCAGCGCCCAAGGCCAAGACACCACGGGACACGCAGCCCAGATTCCTGACAGTGGGCAACGTCCAGGATGTCCCGCGGGGCCCGACCCGTGCGCCGGAGCTCACAGCAGCGCCGTATTGGGACAGGGAGCCGGTACCGCTGGGCCTGGAGATCGGAGAGAGGGAGAGGAAGAAGGCCGAGCTGGTGGCCCAAGCTATCCGGGAAAAGAAGAATCTCCGCCAGGCCACGTTCCGTGTCCGGGGTTCGCTGTACGAGGGGCAGGTGAGGCGGTTTGATGTCCGCCGGGGCTATGGGTTTATCTATGAACCGGGCCTGGAGGCCGAGGTGTTTGTAGCCCGGCGGGATATGAATGCCCACCTGCCTGAAGAGCATCCCGGCCGCAACCTAATGCCGGGAGACATTGTCCAGTATACCCGGCACTGCGGAGAGAGGGGGTGGTTTGCCCTAGATGCCAAACTGCGGGGCAGCCAGGAGAGCAGAGTGAGTCCTGCACCCCCTCCCTCGGATGAAGCCGAAGAACCGGAGTAGGGCAGCGGAGCACCGTTGTCCAGTCCCCGTTGGGACCACCTTTGTGTTTGTTGGAAAAGTTGAAAATAATAAGTGAAATAAGACCGAAAAATAACCAGATTAACAGTGATTGAACCGGCCGGAGCCGGCACCGTTGTCCCCGTGGGGACCGTTTAAAAAGTTTAGCATGGGAACTATCCATGGACAAGCCCGTGAACTTGCAGGGCAACCACAAACGTTAAGTGTCCGGGGTCCGCTGTACGAGGGGCAGGTGAGGCGGTTTGATGTCCGCCGGGGCTACGGGTTTATCTATGAACCGGGCCTGGAGGCCGAGGTGTTTGTAGCCCGGCGGGATATGAATGCCCACCTGCCTGAAGAGCATCCCGGCCGCAACCTAATGCCGGGAGACATTGTCCAGTATACCCGGCACTGCGGAGAGAGGGGGTGGTTTGCCCTAGATGCCAAACTGCGGGGCAGCCAGGAGAGCAGAGTGAGTCCTGCACCCCCTCCCTCGGATGAAGCCGAAGAACCGGAGTAGGGCAGCGGAGCACCGTTGTCCAGTCCCCGTTGGGACCACCTTTGTGTTTGTTGGAAAAGTTGAAAATAATAAGTGAAATGAGACCGAAAAATAACCAGATTAACAGTGATTGAACCGGCCGGAGCCGGCACCGTTGTCCCCGTGGGGACCGTTTAAAAAGTTTAGCATGGGAACTATCCATGGACAAGCCCGTGAACTTGCAGGGCAACCACAAACGTTAAGTGGCTTGTAAATATGTTGTTTTACCGTACCGTTTTCCGCAGTTGCCGCCTCCGGAGAGGCAGGTTGGAGGGAGGGCCCTCAGCAGAGCAGGCTGGGGCCCAGCCACCAAAGGAACCGGTGACTACCCTCTGGAGGGGAAGGACAGATCCCGCTCGGGTAACTTGTGCTGGACTGTGGGTCAAGGGGTGCTGCCTGGGCTTTAGGGGCAGCATCAGGGCCAGGTTGCTTGGGTGGGAGAGAGAGGAAACCGTACCCGTAAAACCGTTTAGTAACGTTTAAGAAATGTGCCTCCCGTTGTGGGATGATGTTATGCTTTACATGTTATCTTTTTACATTTACAGAAAAAAAAACCGGTGTTGGACGGGCAGCCCGAGGACGGTCTGCATTTTGCTAAGGGGGAATGTGACGCCCTGGGCAAGCCAGGGGTGATAGATCATCACACCACCACACCCTACATCCCAGTTAGGAACACCAAAGCTACTAAAATTCTTGTTGCCTTCCTCCAGGGGCTGATGTTCACACCAGGGGGTGGGCCAGGCGGTTGGCTCCGTCCACCGACGAGTACACAGCCCTGGAGGCGGGAAGAACCAGTCAGTCTAGTGAGGGAAGTGAAAGTAGAAGGAAGTAGTAGAGGAGCTAAGTGAAAGTGAAGTGGTAGTGGAGCAAAGAAGAAAAGGAGTAAAAGTGAACGTAGAAAGACCTGAAGTTAGTCCAGCTAAGTGCAGGACAGTGTCAGCAAGGTCAGCAACAGCGGTGATCGTCTGGAGGGGGACTGCTCGGAGGTTGCTGAAAGGACCATGGACGGGTAGTGGCCCGGCGGTCTGGAGCAGGATACGAAGGACAGTCAGCACCAGGGCAGGGGCCTCTCGGACCCCGGCAAGGCTAGGAGTCACCATAATTTGCCGAATCCGTCAGTGAAGGGGACGTCGATCCCCCAACAACCAAGTCCCGACTGAAGGCAAAAGTCCAACCATTAAGGAGGAACACCGCCACCGCCAGGGCACCAGTTCCTCAGGGCCAGCGTCTGCGGGCAAAGTAGGGCTCCTCCGGCCCATATCCAAGCCGGGGAGCGGGTTACTGGTGGGAACCCATCGCTACCAACACAGAAACACTAGGTGCAGGTCAAAGGGACATCACCGTTACCTACTGGGAGAGCAAGTGCAGCCGTCCGTGGGAACCGTCTTTCCAGCCGTGTGGTTTACCGTAAAACTGTGTCAACGTCTCAGGCTGAGTGAGTACCACAGTGCCGCAAGGCACAGCGCTGCCCCCGCGTCCCTGCGCCCACCAGGCCCTGCACCTTCCATACCATCACTGGGCCCCGGGATCACCAACCCCTACCCACGGAGGGGCAACACAACACCTGGCTGCTCCGCATCACCACTCCCGGGATCCCCATATTGAGCAGCGGTGGTGCTACGAATCACCACAACCGTGGGTGGCGTCACGGACAATAAACCATCCCCACATCCAACAACCCCCTTTCACTCACGGGCGAGGAGCGCCGCTAGAGTCCCCGGGATCCGGCCCACCGCTCGAGCCACCGAGCAGCAGCAGGCCGCAGCAGCCGCGGCAGCCGGACCCGAGCAGCAGTGGGAGAGCGCGGCGTCCCCTCCTCCGCCCGCGACAAATGCAGCAATAGAATCATCATCCGCAGATGATTACAGCAGCAGAACTACTGGAATCACACTTTCCTTCTTCTGCATGCTGCCTCCATAATACTGTACTTTCATATTAACATGCCTTGTACACAATAATATTCTTCAGCTCCATAAAGCGCCTACCTTTCCCTCTTCGGAATCAGGGTGATATCAGCAGCAGAGTGATTGTGGCAGTGTGACGCCCTGGCCTATCAGGTCGTCACAGGGTATTGTGCAATCTGCCCTTCTGCACAGTATCCACTCCTTCTTGGTTACGGATCCTGGTCCTTTGGTGTTGCTAACAGCTTAGCCAGTCAAAATCCTAGGTACACTTTACACCGAATCCACCAGACATACCATTGGGGGGCCTGAAGGGAATAGGGCCGCCCATATAGGGGTTGGTAGGGAGAAGTGAAAAAGTGAAAAGAGAAGTGAAACAGGAGTGAAAGCAGTAGGAGGTGGAAAATGACTCTCTGGGAGAGAGGGATCAGTGGTCCAGAGCAGGGCTCCTGGAGGTTACTAGGTGGCAGACGTTGGTCTGGGCCTAGTTGGAGCTGCAACCCCGGTCGCAGGGGATCGCGCCAAGGGGCACGGTCTTCCAAGGAGGGCAGCCGGTGGCTTTGAGCCATCACCGGGCAGGGGCCAGGGCACGACGGGAAGTAGCTTCACGCATCCTGGTAATTTACCCGATGAGGGTGAAGACTTCAAGATTCATCCCCAACCTGCTCCAAAATCGGTGTACTAGCACACCAATGGGATAGGACTTTCCCAAATACAGTCCAAAGAAATCCTATGCGTGAACTCTGAGAGCAAGCTCACTCCGTTAGCCATACAGGTGAGCGGGACCCAAAAGTTTCAAGCTTGAGGGTCCAACTAGTGAGAAGGTGTCACGTAAAAGGCCACAGGCTAACAGCAACACCAAGGGCACGGATCCCAGCGTGCTCCCTCTAGGCTGCAGTGGTGCTCAGAACTCTGGTTTACAAGCAGTCGGTGTTATTATTCCTGGGCTGAGTGAGTACACTGAAAGGCCCCTTTTCCTCTACCCAACGGCACCCCAATCTCCAACTCCCCAATGGGCCCCGGGGCACAAACCCCCTACCCATGGAGGGGTTATACATCCTGCTGCTACACCATCGCCACCGGGCTCCCTTCCCCAAGAGCAGCGGTGGTCTCCTACATTACCACGCACCGTGGGTGGTGTCACGAACTTTCTAATTACCTGTACATACTCCCCCTTTCTTCTTTTAATTCGAGTGTCCACGCGGACCCCCGGGTCCGGAGACCCCTCGAGCCACCGCGGCTCCGGATCAGAGCGGGGGCGATACGGAAGCAAGTGATGGAGTCAGCAGGGTGATGGCCCTGGTAGGGTGATAGTGGCAGAAAGGTGATACCCTCTGCCAGTTGATGACCTCTGACAAGTTATGGATAACCACCATCAGCCCATGAATCCAACAGCAGAACCACCGTCAGTAAATGAAAGCTGCGCCAAGTTTAGTACAGGGATCAATTCCAAAGTCAGGTCAGCCGCCCATACACTTCTATCGCATAACCTACAAATCCAAATCCCAGTATGTCCTTACAGGGAATCTGTCACCAGGTTTTTGCCACCTAATCTGAGAGCAGCATAATGTAGAGACAGACATCTCTGATTCCAGAGATGTATCACTTACTAGGCTGCTTAGTTTGGTTTTGTTAAAATCACTGCTTAATCAGCAGTAGATTATCATTAGAGGACTACTTGGCCTGCTGCAGGTAGTCCAGAATATTTACCAGGTCGTTATAACTGCTAGATCTGCAGAAGAGAAAACAGAGATTTTATCAATATAACAGCAAACAGCCCAGTAAAGCCTGCTTTACATGTTGCAATTTCGCATACGATATCGTAAGCGATTTGCAACGTCCCCATCGTATGTGTGGCACGTTCAATTTGTTGAATGTGCCGCACAAATGATTAACCCCCGTCACACGTACTTAGCTGTCCATACGACCTCGATGTGGGCGGCGAACGTCCACTTCCTGGAGTGGGAGGGACATTCGGCATCACATCGACGTCACGTGGCAGCCGGCCAATAGAAGCGGAGGGGCGGAGCTGAGCGGGACATAAACATCCCGCCCACCTCCTTCCTTCCACATTACCGGCCGGGAGCTGCAGGACGCAGGTAAGATCTGTTCATCGTTCCCAGGGTGTCACACTGCGATGTGTGCTACCCCGGGTACGATGAACAATCTGACGTTCAATTCATGAGGAATGAACGACGTGCGTGCGATGAACGTTTTACCGTTCAATCGCAATCGCACTTAGCTGTCACACACTACAATATACCTTACGATGCCGGATGTGCGTCACTTACGACGTGACCCCGCCGACACATTGTAAGATACATTGCAGCGTACAAAGTGGGCTTTAGTGACATATCGCTGGAATCAGGGTCTCTGCCTCTACATTATGCTGCTCTCAGATGGGGGAGCAAAAACCTGGTGATAGATTCCCTTTAAAGAAGCCTCCCAATAAGATTTTAATTTATTAAATGTGTATGCGCCTGTAATGTAGTGTGAGTTTATTCATATACTCTCCTGCTGCTCTCTCAGGTGTCCAGCGTCGTTACTTGCTGCTTCTCTGTGACATCACTAAGATTGCAAGTAGTCTTTTCACTCTATGCTCTCTGTGTGAAACAGAAGTCTCATTGAAAGTTTATGCGGCCTCATTCTGTCTCTTCATAGACAAAAGGGGGCTTTACACACTACGACATTGCTAATGCGAACTCGTTGGGGTCACGGAATTGGTGACGCACATCCGGCCGCCTTAGCGATGCCGTTGTGTGTGACACCTATGAGCGATTTTGCATCGTTGCAAAAACGTGCAAAATCGCTCATCGGTGACATGGGGGTCCATTCTTAAAAATCGTTACTGCAGCAGTAACAAAGTTGTTCCTCATTCCTGCAGCAGCACACATCGCTCCGTGTGACACCGCAGGAACGAGGAACCTCTCCTTACCTGCCTCCCGACCGCTATGCTGAAGGAAGGAGGTGGGCGGGATGTTACGTCCCGCTCATCTCCGCCCCTCCGCTTCTATTGGGCGGCGGTTCAGTGGCGCAGCTGTGACGTCGCTGTAACGCTGAACGAACCGCCCCCTTAGAAAGGAGGCGGTTCGCCGATCACAGCGATGTCGCCGGGCAGGTAAGTAGTGTGACGGGTCTGGGCGATGTTGTGCGGCACGGGCAGCGAATTGCCCGTGTCGCACAACAGATGGGGGTGGGTACACACGCTAGCGATATTGATACCGATATCGCAGCGTGTAAAGCGGCCTTTACACCATAAAGCCTCAGTTCCACTTGCGTTTAGCAAGGACGAGTGAAGTCTGATAAAACATCGGATTGCACTCGGACAAATGTAAAACTATAGGGCAGTGTCCATCCGCTATTTTTTTCTCATGCCATGCTGCATTTGGCAGGGAATCTCACATCACACGCACCCATATAAGTCTATGGGTGCATGTGAAACATCGCACTGCACTCAGATGTCATCCAAGTGCAGTGCAACATATGCACATACAGGCTGCGGAGAAGATGGAGAGATTACTCTTTCCCTATTCTACGCACCTATGATCCAATCATAAGATTGCAGAAGAACCTGATCCTGAGGGTCATTAGTATATCACATTCCATGCTATCGCATCAAATAAGATACGCAACAGGAACCAAGGCTAAAAGTCACCATTGGCACTGTGACGCCCTGGACTAGCCAGGTAGTCACAGATAGCGCCCCACACAACACCTGTCCCCTAAAAAAGGTGTTATCAGCCAACCATTAAAACCTAGTCACCTCTCTCAGTGCTTCATGGACACACCAGGGGGCAGAGCCACGTGGTTGGCCAAGCCTATATAGGAGTTCAGAGGGCCTGAGTCGGTAAAACACAAGTCAGTTGGGAATTCAGTTGTTAGTGGAGTTGTTAGTAGGAGGTTGTGGAGGATGCAGGCCTGTGTGGCAGGTCTGCAGAGAACTGACATGTGCCCAGGTTGGAGCCCGGGCACCTTTGGCTCGGAGGCAAGCGGTGGCCTCAGCCTGCAGGAGACGGGAAGACGGCTCGGTGGAACCGTGGTGGACCGGGACAGGGTAGTGGCCCGCCGGTACCGACCCGGGGAACTGACTCGGAAATCGGAGCACAAAGGGGGGTACTTAGACCCTGAAACGAGGTCCAGAAGCCACTGGACCGAGTTAATTAACTGATTGCGGTCTGGACTATAGGTCCTTTCCTACCTAAAGTCCCGACTGAAGACAACAGCCCAACGAGGGGGATAGAAAGCCACCGCGCAGGCAGAGAGATCCCACGGGCCAGCGTCTGGCTGGGGAGCGGACTTCCGTCGCTGAAGCGCAGGCAGTCTACAGATACATAAGACGATGCAGGAAAAAGGCAGAGACCACCAACCGGGTGGGGGACCCGACTCAGCTGGCTACGGGCATCGACCACCATCAACTTGTTTTACCAGAGACTTGTGTGTGTTACTAATTGTGAGTACAACAGTGCCCTCCGGCTGCGCACCTCCCTGCACCGCCCAACCACACAACACCCAACGGGTCCCGGGGCCACCATCCCTGCCCACGGAGGGGTTAACATTTTGCTGTATAAACATCTCCCCCGGGTGCTCCGTAACTGCAGCGGTGGTGTCTACACCTTCACCACATCCCGTGGATGGCGTCACGAACTTAACCACGGCTTCGGCCGTTCACCTACGTCCCCTAAACCGCCAGCCCACCTTTCAGATTGAAGTGACCACGGGGCCCCTGGGTCCGGACCCGAGCGGCTCAGCTGTAGCCGAGCGGCTCGGCTTCAGCCGAGCGAGGGGCAGTACACATCGACTCTTCTGGCGTCACAAACAGGATACTTACCCATTCACTTACCTAGTGAAGTGCACCTTGAAGTGAAGTCATCAGTGATCCGTTGCAAAATTTTTGGAATCCGCCATCTTGTCGCCATCTTTTGGTGCGAAGATTCCTGCCAGAGTCTTCTTCCCTGCAGAAAGGGCGTGAAAGCTGAAGCCTCGCCCCCTGGGAACATGGCTGTGCAGCAAAGCCGGAAGTCGCAAAACGAAACTTACAGGCCGGAGAGAGGAAGGCCGCGAAAAGACCAAGGGGGGGGGGCGGGTGAAGATTCTGCAGCATGTGACCGAGCAGATAAAGGGCAGGGACTCCAGGACCCTCCCACCCTTTTGGTTCCTGGATCCCGAGATAGCGACATGTCTGACCCGTCCGGCAAGCCCGAAGTCTCGGAGCCCGCGCCTGGAACAGCAGCGTGGGTGGAAGCCCGGATGACGCTGATGTGCTGCCGTCTGCAGGCCCAGGTGTGCTTCTTAATGGAGAGATGGGTGGCCGAGATGGAGGAAATAGCTGCGGCCATGCAAGTACGTGAAGTGGAGGCAATCTTGGAGGAGCGGGTAAGCGACCCCCGCCCCTATGTCCCCGAGGGACCGGCCAACGCGGCTGAGGGACCCGGTCTGCCCCTACCCTCTATGTTGTCTCCCTCGCTGCCTGTACTGGTTGCCACTGCTCCCCCGCTCAGTCCGCTGCCCCCGACACCGACAATGGAGCTCGTCCTATTCGCCCGTGAGGACTCACCTGTGGAAGCAGCCCATGGACGACCGATCATCCGACCAGCGCCAATCCCACTCCCATGGAAAAGTGGCCCCCGGAGAGCACCCGGACCAGGAGTGAGCCCGCCAGTCCCGGAGGAAGCCGTGTCCCAGCTACCAAAGGCCCCGGCAGTCCGCCTGGCCGAGATGGAGGTGGATGCCTACCGGAAGTGGGCCCAGCAGGCGACGCTGGCTGCTCCCAGAACCCAGGCCTCGGCTGAGGCATCGCGGGGTTGCCACTGCGAGGCAGCTAAGCAGGCCACGACACAGCGGGGTTCCCCAGTGCAGAAGGTGCCAGTCGTAGCCAGCACAGGGGAGCTCCAGCTGGGCCTGACCCACGCGCAGGGTTACCCGGAGCAGGAAGACGCTCCGTACTGGGAGCGGCAGCAGAACCAGCTGGGCTGGGAGATTGCGGCCCGAGAAAGGAAGAAGGCGGAGGTGCTGGCCCGGACCATCCGAGAAAAGGAGAACCTCCACAGTGCCACCTATCGGGTGCAGGGCCCAACCTTTGAAGGCCAGGTTCGGCAGTTTGCCTTCTGCCGTGGATGGGGTTCATCTTTGAGCCGGGCCTGGAAGCGGAAATATTTGTGTCCCGGAGGGACGTGTACCCGCATCTTCCCATGGGTCATCCCGACCGGGACATGAAGCCTGGAGAGCTGGTGAGCTACACCCAGCATTGCAGGGAGAGGGGATGGTTTGCTGTCGACATGAAGAGGAGGGTGAGCCGCAGTGCCCGGAGGCACACCCAGTCCCCTCCACCGCCATACAGTCCTGAGGAGTACGAAGAGGAGTGTTGAAAGGTAGCGGTTCCCGGCTACCATACTGCCTGTCCCCTTTGGGACTTTTGTTTTGGCCCTGTTATAGCCCATTTTAAATGAACATGGCCGAGAACTTGCAGGCCACAAAATAACTTTTGGGCTTGTAAATAGAGTTGAGCGCGGTTCGCGGTTCGTGGTTCTCCAGTTCTAGGCTCGAGTGATTTTTGGGCTGTTCGAGATCGAACTAGAACTCAAGCTTTTTGCTAAAAGCTCGATAGTTCTAGATACGTTCGAGAACGGTTCTAGCAGCAAAAAGCAGGGCTTTTTACAGCTACAGTGTGCAGGAGCCATCGCTGGCAGCCTGCCAGAAGCTGGTAACCAAGATAAACATCGGGTATCCAAGCAAAGCGCTTTGGTTAGTAACCCGATGTTTATCTTAGTTACGTGCAGGAAGCCCACACTTCCCGCTTAGCTCACTCCGCCCCCTCCTGCCCGCGGCATGTATACATACATACACACACACACACACACACTCTCACTCACGCACACCCCCCCCTCCCAGCTACAGTGTGCAGGAGCCATCGCTGGCAGCCTGCCACAAGCTGGTAACCAAGATAAACATCGGGTATCCAAGCAAAGCGCTTTGGTTAGTAACCCGATGTTTATCTTAGTTACGTGCAGGAAGCCCACACTCCCCGCTCAGCTCGCTCAGCCCCCTCCTGCCCGCGGCATGTATACATACATATACACACACGCACACACACACACACTCTCACCCCCCCCCCCCCCGCTCGGCTTACCTGCGGTGATGAAGTCCCGCCATCCCGACCTCAGCGCTGTCACTGTCCTCCATGGCCGCCGCTTGTCACATCACCTATCGCTTCCGACCCGAGACTGACACTGGCGGTGACGTCACGGACCTCTCGCGATACTTGATGTGAAGGCGCCGGTCATTGACCTCAGTGACAGGGGCTGTCAGTGTGCTGGAGATCAGCGCAGGTAATGTACCTCGCTGACAGCAGCACTTGTCACCCCCCTGCAGTGACCTGGGCTGACCCATTGATGTTAGCTCAGGTCACTGCATTGCTCTCCCAGCCAATGGGGAACATCCTGCTCTTCATTGACTGGGACAGTATGGATCGTCATGGCAACCCCTTGGATTACACCAGACCTGGATTTGTTTTTCTTTCTAATAAATTGGTTAAAGAGGGAATGTTTTGGGGAGTGTTTTTTCAAATAAAAATGTGTTTGTCGTCTATTTTTTTTTATTACTGACTGGGTTGGTGATGTCGGGTATCTGATAGACGCCTGACCTCACCAACCCCAGGGCTTGATGCCAGGTGACATTACACATCTGGTATTAACCCCATATATTACCCCGTTTGCCACCGCACCAGGGCGCGGGATGAGCTGGGGCGAAGCACCAGGATTGGCGCATCTAATGGATGCGCCACTTCTGGGGCGGCTGCGGCCTGCTATTTTTAGGCTTGGGAGAGTCCAATAACCATGGACCTCCCTAGTCTGAAAATATCAGGCCCCAGCTGTCTGCTTTACCTTGGCTGGTGATCCAATTTTGGGGGACCCCTACGTGTTTTTTTTTTTTTAAATTATTTATTTAATTTAAAATAACAGCGTGGGGTGCCCTCAGTTTTGGATTACCAGCCAAGGTGAGGTTGCCAGCTGTGGTCTGCAGGCTGCAGCCGTCTGCTTTACCCTAGCTGGCTACAAAACTAGGGGGAACCCTACGTCATTTTTTTTTTTTCATTTTTTTGGCTAAATACAAAGCTAAGCACCCCTTAGTGCCACATGAAAGGCACCAAAGGGTGCTCCACTTTTTCTCCATTTATTCTCCACTTTTTCTCCACTTTTTCTCCATTTATTCTCCACTTTTTCTCCACTTTTTCTCCATTTTTTTCTCCACTTTTTCTCCACTTTTTCTCCACTTTTTCTCCACTTTTTCTCCACTTTTTCTCCTCTTATGCTCCACTTTTTCTCCACTTTTTTCTCCACTTTTTTCTCCACTTTTTCTCCACTTTTTCTCCTCTTATGCTCCACTTTTTCTCCTCTTAATCTCCACTTTTTCTCCTCTTATGCTCCACTTTTTCTCCACTTTTTCTCCACTTTTTCTCCTCTTATGCTCCACTTTTTCTCCACTTTTTCTCCACTTTTTCTCCACTTTTACTCCCCTTTTTCTCCACTTTTTCTCCACTTTTTCTCCTCTTATGCTCCACTTTTTCTCCACTTATGCTCCACTTTTTCTCCACTTTTTCTCCTCTTAATCTCCACTTTTTCTCCTCTTATGCTCCACTTTTTCTCCACTTTTTCTCCTCTTATGCTCCACTTTTTCTCCACTTTTTCTCCACTTTTTCTCTACTTTTTCTCCTCTTATGCTCCACTTTTTCTCCACTTTTTCTCCACTTTTTCTCCACTTTTTCTCCTCTTATGCTCCACTTTTTCTCCACTTTTTTCTCCACTTTTTTCTCCACTTTTTCTCCACTTTTTCTCCTCTTATGCTCCACTTTTTCTCCACTTTTTCTCCTTTTAATCTCCACTTTTTCTCCTCTTATGCTCCACTTTTTCTCCACTTTTTCTCCACTTTTTCTCCTCTTATGCTCCACTTTTTCTCCACTTTTTCTCCACTTTTTTCTCCACTTTTTTCTCCACTTTTTCTCCACTTTTTCTCCTCTCATGCTCCACTTTTTCTCCTCTTATGCTCCACTTTTTCTCCACTTTTTCTCCTCTTAATCTCCACTTTTTCTCCTCTTATGCTCCACTTTTTCTCCACTTTTTCTCCACTTTTTTCTCCACTTTTTCTCCTCTTATGCTCCACTTTTTCTCCACTTTTTCTCCTCTTAATCTCCACTTTTTCTCCTCTTATGCTCCACTTTTTCTCCACTTTTTCTCCACTTTTTTCTCCACTTTTTCTCCACTTTTTCTCCTCTTATGCTCCACTTTTTCTCCACTTTTTTCTCCACTTTTTTCTCCACTTTTTCTCCACTTTTTCTCCTCTTATGCTCCACTTTTTCTCCTCTTAATCTCCACTTTTTCTCCACTTATGCTCCACTTTTTCTCCACTTTTTCTCCACTTTTTCTCCACTTTCTCTCCACTTTTTCTCCACTTTTACTCCCCTTTTTCTCCACTTTTTCTCCACTTTTTCTCCTCTTATGCTCCACTTTTTCTCCACTTTTTCTCCTCTTAATCTCCACTTTTTCTCCTCTTATGCTCCACTTTTTCTCCTCTTATGCTCCACTTTTTCTCCACTTTTTCTCCTCTTATGCTCCACTTTTTCTCCACTTTTTCTCCACTTTTTCTCCACTTTTTCTCCACTTTTTCTCCTCTTATGCTCCACTTTTTCTCCACTTTTTTCTCCACTTTTTTCTCCACTTTTTCTCCACTTTTTCTCCTCTTATGCTCCACTTTTTCTCCTCTTAATCTCCACTTTTTCTCCTCTTATGCTCCACTTTTTCTCCACTTTTTCTCCACTTTTTCTCCACTTTTTCTCCTCTTATGCTCCACTTTTTCTCCACTTTTTCTCCACTTTTTCTCCACTTTTACTCCCCTTTTTCTCCACTTTTTCTCCACTTTTTCTCCTCTTATGCTCCACTTTTTCTCCACTTTTTCTCCTCTTAATCTCCACTTTTTCTCCTCTTATGCTCCACTTTTTCTCCACTTTTTCTCCTCTTATGCTCCACTTTTTCTCCACTTTTTCTCCACTTTTTCTCTACTTTTTCTCCTCTTATGCTCCACTTTTTCTCCACTTTTTCTCCACTTTTTCTCCACTTTTTCTCCTCTTATGCTCCACTTTTTCTCCACTTTTTTCTCCATTTTTTTCTCCACTTTTTCTCCACTTTTTCTCCTCTTATGCTCCACTTTTTCTCCACTTTTTCTCCTTTTAATCTCCACTTTTTCTCCTCTTATGCTCCACTTTTTCTCCACTTTTTCTCCACTTTTTCTCCTCTTATGCTCCACTTTTTCTCCACTTTTTCTCCACTTTTTTCTCCACTTTTTTCTCCACTTTTTCTCCACTTTTTCTCCTCTCATGCTCCACTTTTTCTCCTCTTATGCTCCACTTTTTCTCCACTTTTTCTCCTCTTAATCTCCACTTTTTCTCCTCTTATGCTCCACTTTTTCTCCACTTTTTCTCCACTTTTTTCTCCACTTTTTCTCCTCTTATGCTCCACTTTTTCTCCACTTTTTCTCCTCTTAATCTCCACTTTTTCTCCTCTTATGCTCCACTTTTTCTCCACTTTTTCTCCACTTTTTTCTCCACTTTTTCTCCACTTTTTCTCCTCTTATGCTCCACTTTTTCTCCACTTTTTCTCCACTTTTTCTCCTTTTAATCTCCACTTTTTCTCCTCTTATGCTCCACTTTTTCTCCACTTTTTCTCCACTTTTTCTCCACTTTTTCTCCACTTTTTCTCCTCTTATGCTCCACTTTTTCTCCACTTTTTCTCCACTTTTTTCTCCACTTTTTCTCCACTTTTTCTCCTCTTATGCTCCACTTTTTCTCCTCTTATGCTCCACTTTTTCTCCACTTTTTCTCCTCTTAATCTCCACTTTTTCTCCTCTTATGCTCCACTTTTTCTCCACTTTTTCTCCACTTTTTTCTCCACTTTTTCTCCTCTTATGCTCCACTTTTTCTCCACTTTTTCTCCTCTTAATCTCCACTTTTTCTCCTCTTATGCTCCTCTTTTTCTCCACTTTTTCTCCACTTTTTTCTCCACTTTTTCTCCACTTTTTCTCCTCTTATGCTCCACTTTTTCTCCACTTTTTCTCCACTTTTTCTCCACTTTTTCTCCACTTTTTTCTCCACTTTTTTCTCCACTTTTTCTCCACTTTTTCTCCTCTTATGCTCCACTTTTTCTCCACTTTTTCTCCACTTTTTCTCCACTTTTTCTCCTTTTAATCTCCACTTTTTCTCCTCTTATGCTCCACTTTTTCTCCACTTTTTCTCCACTTTTTCTCCACTTTTTCTCCACTTTTTCTCCTCTTATGCTCCACTTTTTCTCCACTTTTTCTCCACTTTTTTCTCCACTTTTTCTCCACTTTTTCTCCTCTTATGCTCCACTTTTTCTCCTCTTATGCTCCACTTTTTCTCCACTTTTTCTCCTCTTAATCTCCACTTTTTCTCCTCTTATGCTCCACTTTTTCTCCACTTTTTCTCCACTTTTTTCTCCACTTTTTCTCCTCTTATGCTCCACTTTTTCTCCACTTTTTCTCCTCTTAATCTCCACTTTTTCTCCTCTTATGCTCCTCTTTTTCTCCACTTTTTCTCCACTTTTTTCTCCACTTTTTCTCCACTTTTTCTCCTCTTATGCTCCACTTTTTCTCCACTTTTTCTCCACTTTTTCTCCACTTTTTCTCCACTTTTTTCTCCACTTTTTTCTCCACTTTTTCTCCACTTTTTCTCCTCTTATGCTCCACTTTTTCTCCACTTTTTCTCCACTTTTTCTCCACTTTTTCTCCTCTTATGCTCCACTTTTTCTCCACTTTTTCTCCACTTTTTCTCCACTTTTTTCTCCACTTTTTTCTCCTCTTTTTCTCCACTTTTTCTCCACTTTTTCTCCACTTTTACTCCACTTTTTCTCCACTTTTTCTCCACTTTTTCTCCTCTGATGCTCCACTTTTTCTCCACTTTTTCTCCTCTTAATCTCCACTTTTTCTCCTCTTATGCTCCACTTTTTCTCCACTTTTTCTCCACTTTTTTCTCCACTTTTTCTCCTCTTATGCTCCACTTTTTCTCCACTTTTTCTCCACTTTTTCTCCTCTTATGCTCCACTTTTTCTCCACTTTTTCTCCTCTTATGCTCCACTTTTTCTCCACTTTTTTCTCCACTTTTTTCTCCACTTTTTCTCCACTTTTTCTCCTCTTATGCTCCACTTTTTCTCCTCTTATGCTCCACTTTTTCTCCTCTTAATCTCCACTTTTTCTCCTCTTATGCTCCACTTTTTCTCCACTTTTTCTCCACTTTTTCTCCACTTTTTCTACTCTTATGCTCCACTTTTTCTCCACTTTTTTCTCCACTTTTTTCTCCACTTTTTCTCCACTTTTTCTCCTCTTATGCTCCACTTTTTCTCCTCTTATGCTCCACTTTTTCTCCACTTTTTCTCCTCTTAATCTCCACTTTTTCTCCTCTTATGCTCCACTTTTTCTCCACTTTTTCTCCACTTTTTTCTCCACTTTTTCTCCACTTTTTCTCCTCTTATGCTCCACTTTTTCTCCACTTTTTCTCCACTTTTTTCTCCACTTTTTTCTCCACTTTTTCTCCACTTTTTTTCCTCTTATGCTCCACTTTTTCTCCACTTTTTCTCCACTTTTTCTCCTCTTATGCTCCACTTTTTCTCCACTTTTTCTCCACTTTTTCTCCACTTTTTCTCCACTTTTTTCTCCACTTTTTTCTCCACTTTTTTCTCCACTTTTTCTCCACTTTTTCTCCTCTTATGCTCCACTTTTTCTCCACTTTTTCTCCACTTTTTCTCCATTCTTTTTCTATGGTCGGTCTACCCATTAGCTCTGCCATGCATACTGTAGCTCTACACCTACTGCACATGTTACTTTATGATTGACATCTCTTTCGTACCAGAGCTGTCTAAGCCTACTCTGACCCCATATTTGTCATTACTATATTGTCCTTGTACTGTATTATGACATTTGTATCATGTGTTTCATTTCTTGCTGTGTTGCAATTTTTTTGCTGCATCCCAATTGTACCTCTACATTGTTCGAGTTTATGTTATTGTTCTCTCACTCTTATGTGATACTGATTACATGCAGATAAGTCCAATCTGACGAAGGCTCAGGCCGAAACGTCATTTGTAACTTGTTTTGGACAAAAACATATATGCTTATGAAAAAAAAAATTCTTAATACGGACCAATAAAGAGTGATTTTGCATTACTATCCATTGTGACTTACTGACTTAGTCTGGGAGATATAGAGTGCCGAGGTTACTCACTAATTTTATCTATTATTACCTCTGAGCACCTATATACCAGTGAGCAGAGCTTCCTCTACAGTAGTTCTCCTGATTAGGCATGCCCTTACCTCATGAGCAGGGCATTGCAGCTTTGGTAGCAACCATTACGACATGGACTCTGCTGCTGTGGACCCGGGGAGAGTGAGTGCAGATTCATTGCACCCACACTCCTCACATGAAGGGTCCGCACTCCTAGAAAATGGGGGATACGTTCCCTGAGTGTCTCCCCCCCATATTCTAGACGGTCCAGAGTCGTCGTGGGACCCCTTTATTTTTTTTCTTACAATAAATTGGTGAAAGAGGAAATGTTTTGGGGACTGTTTTTTCAAATAAATTTCTTTTGTCGATTTTTTGTTTTTGTTAGTACTGACAGTTTATGATGTTGGGTATCTAATAGACACCATGACATCACAAACTGCTGGGCTTGATCTCAGGTGACTTTACAGCTAGTATCAACCCGATTTATTACCCCGTTTGCCACTGCACCAGGGCACGGGATGAGCTGGGGTGAAGCGCCAGGATTGGCGCATCTAGTGGATGCGCCACGTCTGGGGTGCCTGCGGCCTGCTATTTTTAGGCTGTGAAGGCCCAATAACTATGGACCTTCCCACCCTGAGAATACCAGACCACAGCTGTCCGCTTTACCTTGGCTGGTGATCCAATTTGGGGGGGACCCTACTTTTATTGTGTAATTATTAATATTTATAAAATAATTATAAAAAAGAGCCTGAGGGGACCTCCACATTGGATCCCCAACCACGGTAAAGCTGCCAGCTGTGGTTTTCAGGCTACAGCCGTCTGCTTTACCCTAGCTGGCTATCAAAAATGGGGGGACCCAACGTAATTTTTTTTTTTTAACTATTTTTTAAATAGAAAAAATTAATGGGCTTCCCTGTATTTTGATTGCCAACCAAGGTAACGGCAGGCAGATGGGGGTGGCAACCCATAGCTGTCTGCTTTATCTGCGCTGAGAATCAAAAATACCGCGGAGCGCTACGTCATTTTTTTAAAGATTTATTTTTACAGCACTGTGATGTCCAGCAATCAAAATACAGGGAAGCCCATTTTATTTTTAGTTATTTAAATAAATAATTAAAAAAAATATATATGGGCTCCCGCTGCATTTTTTGTATTGCTAGCTAAGGGTAATCCAAGCAGCTACTGGCTGCTAACCCCCACTGCTTGGTGTTACCTTCACTGGCAATGGAAAATCCAGGGAAGCATTTTTTATTTTTTTTGCCAAAAAACTACAAAAAAAAGGACGTGAGCTTCGCCATATTTTTGTATGCTAGCCAGGTATAGCAGGCAGGTGCTGGAAGAGTTGGATACAGTGCCAGAAGATGGCGCTTCTATGAAAATGCCATTTTCTGAGGTGGCTGCAGACTGCAATTCGCAGCAGTGGGGCCCAGAAAGCTCAGGCCAACCGGTGGTGCGGATTCCAATCCCCAGCTGCCTAGTTGTACCTGGCTGGACACAAAAATGGGGCAAAGCCTACGTCATTTGTTTTCTAATTATTTCATGAAATTCATGAAATAATAAAAAAAGGGCTTCCCTTTATTTTTGGTTCCCAGCCGGGTACAAATAGGCAACTGGGGGTTGGGGGCAGCCGTACCTGCCTGCTGTACCTGGCTAGCATACAAAAATATGGCGAAGCCCACATAATTTTTTCAGGGGGCAAAAAACTTCTGCATACAGTCCTGGATGGAGTATGCTGAGCCTTGTAGTTCTGCAGCTGCTGTCTGTCTGTATGGAGAAGAGCAGACAGCAGCTGCAGAACTACAAGGCTCAGCATACTCCATCCAGGACTGTATGCAGAAGTTTTTTGCCCACCAAAAAAATGACGTGGGCTTCGCCATATTTTTGTATGCTAGCCAGGTACAGCTGGCAGCCACGGGCTGCCTCCAACCCCCTGTTGCCTATTTGTACCCGGCTGGGAACCAAAAATATAGGGAAGCCCGTTTTTTTTAATTATTTCACTTATTTCATGAAATAATTAAAAAACAAATGACGTGGGCTTCGCCCTATTTTTGTGTCCAGCCGGGTACAACTAGGCAGCTGGGGATTGGAATCCGCAGCACAGGTTAGCCCGAGGTTTGTGGGCGCCTCTGCTGCGGATTTCAGTCCGCAGCCGTCCCAGAAAATGGCGCTCTCATAGAAGCGCCATCATCTGGCGCTGTATCCAACTCTTCCAACAGCCCTGGAGCCGGGTGGCTTGTTGGGTAATCATGAGTTAATACTGGCTTTGTTTTACCAGCCAGTATTAAGCCAGAGATTCTTAATGTCAGGCACGTTTGACCCGGCCATTAAGAATCTCCAATAAAGGGTTAAAAAAAAGACACCACACAGAGAAAAAATACTTTAATAGAAATAAATACACAGACACATTAGAGATTCCATCTTTATTACCCCCTGTCAGCCCTCCACGATCCTGCTCTTCTGTCTTCTTTCTTTCTAGTGTAGTAGTAGTGACGATTGTAGTGAGGAAGGATGAGATTCACCAGCTCATCACTTGGGGCTGGGGAACCTCCATCCTCACTACAATGCTCACTACAATCGCGAAGCAGCGTGCAGCCTTCACCCCGTGAGTGATCACTGCTGGCTGCTAGCGGTAACACTGACAGACGCGTTACCATAGCAACGGTGCTCTCGGAGCCGCGGTTAGCGGTGACGTCACCGCTAACTGCGTTGCTATCGCAACGGTGATCTCCGTTAATTACCGGCTGTGTCAGCCGGTCCCTAACGGAACGGGGAGTCGACCGTGTGCTAGAGCATGTCGCCGGTACACGGCGATACACATATGTGCACCGTGTACCGGAGAGATGCACTCGCAGGTCCTACATGACGTGTCATAGTCATGTGACCAGTCTGTAGCCAATGAGATAATAGCCACGTGACTGGTCACATGGCTATTTTGACGTCACGATAGGTCCTGCTTCTCTGCTGGCAGTGCAGGTCACCGGGAGGATTTAGCGATCATCGGATGGAATAGCGGCAGGAGACAGAGTGCAGAAGGGATCGCGAGGACCGGTAAGTGTTATGGCAATGTTTATTAACTGTTTGTGTACATTTATAATGCATTTTTATGTGTTTGTGATTGCCTCCCATTATAGCCTATACGTTCGAGTTCGGTTCGTCGAACGTTCGACGAGCCGAACCGCGAACGGGACCTCCGTTCGGCGAACCACCTCGAGCCGAACCGCGACCGGTTCGCTCATCTCTACTTGTAAATAATCCCCGGACCAACCTTCAGGTCCTACAGTCTCCGGAGAGGCTGATTGGAGGAAGGGCCTGCGGCAGAGGCGGCCGAGGTCCCGTCACCATGCAAACCGGTGACAACCCTCCGGGCCAGGGGTCCCCTGGACGTGGGGCCTCTGAGACGCTGCCGGGTAAGGGACTTATTACCCGGTGCGTATGGGCAATACCCGGACCTGAACCCGTTTCCTGGACTGAGGAAAAGGGCTGCTGACCTAGTTCTTAGAGGCAGCATCAGGGCTAGGTTTGCTTGGGTGGGCAAATGAAAGGACCTGGTCCCGTCCCGTTCCCGGTTAATAAAATTGTTTGCAACGTTTACGTAACATGCTTCCCACAAGGGAAGAAAACCAAATATTCTTGAGTTGTATAAATGTTAGTATACCTGTAAATATGTTTTTATCTTTTGCAGTTCAAAAAAATAAACGGTGGTGGTCGGACAGCCCGCGGACGGTCTGTAGTAAACCAAGGGGGAGGGTGACGCCCTGGACTAGCCAGGTAGTCCCAGATAGCGCCCCGCACAACACCTGTCCCCTAAAAAAGGTGTCATCAGCCAACCATTAAAACCTAGTCACCTCTCTCAGTGCTTGATGGACACACCAGGGTAGTGGAGCCACGTGGTTGTCCACATCCACCGAGGAGTTCAGAGGGCCTGAGGCAGGAAAACACAAGTCAGTTGTGAGCTCAGTTGTTAGTGGAGTTGTTAGTAGGAGGTTGTGGAGGAGGCAGGCTTGTGTGGCAGGTCTGCAGAGAACTGACAGGTGCCGGGGTTGGAGCCCGGGCACCTTTGGCTAGGAGGCAAGTGGTGGCCTCAGCCTGAAGGAGCCGGGAAGATGGCTCGGTAGAACCGTGGTGGATTGGGACAGGGTAGTGGCCAACCGGTAACGACCCGGGGAACCGACTCGGAAACCGGAGAACAAATGGGGGTACTCAGACCCTGAAACGAGGTCCAGAAGCCACTGGACCGAGTTAATTAACTGATTGCGGTCTGGACTCTAGGTCATTTCCCACCCAAAGTCCCGACTGAAGACAACAGCCCAACGAGGGGGATAGAAAGCCACCGCACAGGCAGAGAGATCCCACGGGCCAGCGTCTGCGGGCAAAGGGCTCTCCCTACATCCACAAAGCCGGGGATTGGACTCCCATTGCTGAAGCGCAGGCAGTCTACAGATACATAACACGGTGCAGTAAAAAGGCAGAGACCACCAACCGGGTGGGGGACCCGACTCAGCCGGCTGTGGGCACCTACCACCATCAACTTGTTTTACCAGAGACTTGTGTGTGTTACTAATTGTGAGTACAACAGTGCCCTCCGGCTGTGCACCTCCCTGTACCGCCCAAAGACACAACACCCAACGGATCCCGGGGCCACCATCCCTGCCCAGGGAGGGGTTAACATCTTGCTGCATAAACATCTCTCCCGGGTGCCCCGTAACTGCAGCGGTGGTGTCTACACCTTCACCACATCCCGTGGGTGGTGTCACGAACTTAATCACGGCTCTGGTTGTACACCTACATCCCCTAAACTGCCAGCCCCCCTTTCAGATCGAAGTTACCACGGGGCCCCCGGGTCCGGAAGCGCTCGAGCCACCTACCAGCGAGCCTGGACCCGAGCGGCTCGGCTGCTGCCGAGCGTGGGGCGGTACAGCACACACAGAGCAGCATGTCCCTGGGAGTGTGGAGAGGGGTGATATCACTAAGAAGAGAAGGCCGGCGCTGGACACCGTGGAGTCTGGAGAGGGGTGACGTTACTAAGAAAAGGAGGCCGGCACTGGACACTGAAAGCAGTGGTAGTTGAGTGTATTACCACACTCACACTACATCACATGCACAGCACAGACACATTTAATTAGTACAAGATTCAATGAGAGGCTTTTTTCACGATGGTAAGGCTGTTACCAGGAAATATCAGTTTTATTACACCATACTGTCCCCCCTTATCTTCCACTACTGTTCCTCCTCTGTTCCCACTTATCCATACTGACCCCTCTATGCTCCCAATTATCCATACTGCCCCCCTATGCTCCCACTAATCTTTACTGCCCCTCTATGCTTCCATTTATCCATATTGTCTCCCTATGCTCCCACTTATCCATACTGCCCCATATGCTCCCACTTATCCATACTGCCTCCTCTATCATCCCACGTGTCCATATTGCCACCTATGCTCCCACTTGTCTTACTGTCCCCCAAAGTTCATATCTCTCTATACTGCTCCTTTACTTCTAATTACTGTGCCCCCAATTTCCATGGGGTCCACCTAATGCCAGCCTGCTCTTTCTCACACGGTCCCATATTGTGCACTTACTGAGTCTCTGGCTCCAGTCCTCGCACCGTGTCACCGGTGCCTCCGCGGCACAGCGTGATGCGAAAGCAGTGACGAGCCGGCCATTAAGCATCAGTATTATGCGCTGTGCGCTGACGTCGCCTCCAGGCACATAGCAGTGACGTTCAATATCTGCCGGCCTATCAGAGACCTCTCTCGGCCTTTGATAAACCGATGACCACTAAACGTCACTGCTATGCGCTACATGCTGACGTCAACTTGCGGCGCATAGCACAAACGTGGGTACTGGTGGCAGGCCTCCTCTACATCCAGAGAGAGAGGGGAGCCAGCACGATCTGAAAATGGCATGCATCATATAAAAAGTGCAAATTCACAGATTTATTCCAACTGTACTGTAATATAAATGAGATTTTTAGCAAATAATTGATCAATTCTTTGAGCCACCCCTGTCAACGTCACGGCAAATCTCAATAGGGGGGTCCTACTCTATATTCTGTATTTCATGTGCCATGCGGCCTCCTAGATAAAGTTAAAAGCAGAACCATAATGGAGCACACATACCTGTAACCTGTATATATAACCGCTTCTATGTTGCAAAAGAGGCAATTGTGGATAGAGGCCAGCCCATGTCCCAGCATGTGGAGCAAGCTCTACACATACCAGGACTATATCAGAACTGACCCTCCCAGCGCCAGACAGCAACCATTGATAAAGGCGGACCAGATCCAAGTATGGTGCTTAATTAGCAATACCTGTGGAAAGGGTGAGGCAACTGAATGTGTACAGCTACCAACAGGAGAAATATATTGCAAACCAAGATCAGGCGTGCATAGCATGGTGGTGACCAGCCACCAGACAATTTGTAGCATAACTACAACCAAACAGAGAGAGAGGGGAGCCAGCACGATCTGAAAATGGCACGCATCATATAAAAAGTGCAAATTCACAGATTTATTCCAACTGTACTGTAATATAAATGAGATTTTTAGCAAATAATTGATCAATTCTTTGAGCCACCCCTGCCAACGTCACGGCAAATCTCAATAGGGGAGTCCTACTCTATATTCTGTATTTCATGTGCCATGTGGCCTCCTAGATAAAGTTAAAAGCAGAACCATAATGGAGCACACATACCTGTAACCTGTATATATAACCGCTTCTATGTTGCAAAAGAGGCAATTATGGATAGAGGCCAGCCCAGGTCCCAGCATGTGGAGCAAGCTCTACACATACCAGGACTATATCAGAACTGACCCTCCCAGCGCCAGACAGCAACCATTGATAAAGGCGGACCAGATCCAAGTATGGTCCTTAATTAGCAATGCCTGTGGAAAGGGTGAGGCAATTGAATGTGTACAGCTACCAACAGGAGAAATATATTGCAAACCAAGATCAGGCGTGCATAGCATGGTGGTGACCAGCCTCCAGACATTTGTAGCATAACTACAACCAAACAGAGAGAGAGGGGAGCCAGCACGATCTGAAAATGGCATGCATCATATAAAAAGTGCAAATTCACAGATTTATTCCAACTGTACTGTAATATAAATGAGATTTTTAGCAAATAATTGATCAATTCTTTGAGCCACCCCTGCCAACGTCACGGCAAATCTCAATAGGGGGGTCCTACTCTATATTCTGTATTTCATGTGCCATGCGGCCTCCTAGATAAAGTTAAAAGCAGAACCATAATGGAGCACACATACCTGTAACCTGTATATATAACCGCTTCTATGTTGCAAAAGAGGCAATTGTGGATTGCGATTGAGATTTGCCGTGACGTTGGCAGGGGTGGCTCAAAAAATTGATCAATTATTTTGCTAAAAATCTCATTTTTTTTATTATAGTACAGTTGGAATAAATCTGTGAATTTTCACTTTTTATATGATGCATGCCAATTTCAGATCGTGCTGGCTCCTTTTTCTCTGGTATGACTGTAGTTATGCTACAATTTCTGGTGACTGACCATCACCATACCATGCACGCCTGATTTTAATTTGCAATGTATTCCTCCTGTTGGTAGCTGTTCAGATTCAGTTACCTCACCCCTTTCCACAGGCAATTCTAATTAAGCACCATTCTTGGATCTGGTCCGCCTTTATCAATGGTTGCAGTCTGGCACTGGGAGGGTCAGTTCTGATATAGTCCTGGTATGTGCAGAGCTTGCTCCACATGCTGGGACCTGGGCTGGTCTCTATCCACAATTGCCTTTTTTGCAACATGGAAGCGGCTATATACAGGTTACAGGTATGTGTGCTCCATTATGGTTCTGCTTTTAACTTTATCTAGGAGGCCGCATGGCACATGAAATACAGAATATAGAGTAGGACCCCCCTATTGAGATTTGCCGTGACGTTGGCAGGGGTGGCTCAAAAAATTGATCAATTATTTTGCTAAAAATCTCATTTTTTTTATTATAGTACAGTTGGAATAAATCTGTGAATTTTCACTTTTTATATGATGCATGCCAATTTCAGATCGTGCTGGCTCCTTTTTCTCTGTTATGACTGTAGTTATGCTACAATTTCTGGTGACTGACCATCACCATACAATGCATGCCTGATTTTGGTTTGCAATGTATTCCTCCTGTTGGTAGCTGTTCAGATTCAGTTACCTCACCCCTTTCCACAGGCAATGCTAGTTAAGCACCATTCTTGGATCTGGTCCGCCTTTATCAATGGTTGCAGTCTGGCACTGGGAGGGTCAGTTCTGATATAGTCCTGGTATGTGTAGAGCTTGCTCCACATGCTGGGACCTGGGCTGGTCTCTATCCACAATTGCCTTTTTTGCAACATGGAAGCGGCTATATACAGGTTACAGGTATGTGTGCTCCATTATGGTTCTGCTTTTAACTTTATCTAGGAGGCCGCATGGCACATGAAATACAGAATATAGAGTAGGACCCCCCTATTGAGATTTGCCGTGACGTTGGCAGGGGTGGCTCAAAAAATTAATCAATTATTTTGCTAAAAATCTCATATTTTTTTTTATTATAGTACAGTTGGAATAAATCTGTGAATTTTCCCTTTTTATATGATGCATGCCAATTTCAGATCGTACTGGCTCCTTTTTCTCCTCTACATCCAGTACGGGGGCCCACTGAGAACCTCGGGCCCACTGTGAGATCCCATGCTGTCCCGCCAGGCCATTCCGACCCTTTATGTGCAGGAGGCAGGAGCTGCAGGCACATAGTACTGATGCTTGATGGCCCAAAGCCCATTCACAAACACGGTTACCGGTGGCGGGCCCCCTCAATTTCCAGCACGGGGGCCCACCTATGACCTTGGGTGGGCCCACAGGGGGAATCCCTGCTTTCCTGCCAGGCCATTCTGACCCTGTATGTGCAGGAGGTAGGAGCTGCAGTGCTGGGATAAGGGTGGGGCCCACCGGAGGATTCTCCAGTGTCTCGGTGCGCCAGTCCGACCCTGTATATTTTTAAATGCAAATAAAGAAATTCAATTGTGTTATAATTGGGATATGAAATTAATCCATTTGTGTATCTTTGTGTTCTGATATAGACTTGGTTTGAAGTAATGTATCTCTTGGTATATCTATTATCTTTACTAACATCTGTCTCAGCTGACTCCCCTCCATTCACAGCCCTCTGTGACAGTTCAGATGACTGCTTATCTCTCAGATAACAATAGGATTGGCTGTGTGAAATCAGACATGAACAATCGACATACAGTATCTCCCGACCATCAGTTTTCTGGTGAACCCATACATATTAGGCCGATCCCAATGTCAGCGAGTTTTTCTGACATTAGTCTAAAGTGTATGAAGGTCTTTAGTTTATTTGACAGTTGAGTAACTGCAGACCGAGCACCTAACTTTGCAGTATGCCATTTATAACCGGAATTGTAATAAGTACAACTTTCTGGTTGCAGTGGGTTTTGAGCCAAATTTGATGCAATTACAAACATTACTTTTTAAATCTATAGTACTTGATTCACCTATTAGGGATAGGGTCAAATGCCTTTGCAAACCTCTAAAAAAATTCTATCCAAAAACCCCTCTGTCTGGTTTTTACTCACCTCTTCACAAAAACTTATCAGGTTTGTTTGATAACTTCTTTTTTTAGTAAAACCATGTTGACTATCACTTATAATGTTATTCTCTACTACATACTCCTATTTACAGGAGCGTACATAGAAATCATGGGGCCCCATAGCAAATGTCTGAATGGGGCCCCACCACCCAATAAAAAATACAATAAATATTAATATTAACATAATAAACAGCATACATGTTACTGGGGGCATATATACACATTATGAATTAATCTTTATCCTAGCTAGGCTATACATCTACCAATTCAGTAAGTAGACTATTACCGGGCCCATCTCAATCTGCAGAGGACTATGCTAGGCAGTGCTGCATGAAAAATGCTTACAGCACATGGATGGCATCAGTATATAATCCGTGTGCCTTACGTAATTAACAATGCAAAGTATAGGAGAAGCTTTGCATACTGGAAAAACACACATGGTAAAAACAAACACATGGATGACACACTGATTACACACAGATCCAAAGCACTGATGACACCAGTACAGTTTAACATGTAGATGTTTTATATGGACGTTTAAAGGAGGCCAAAATGTTCATAACTTCAAGTCACTCTGTATATGAATGACAGATAAAACCAACACCGACTCCTTTTTTCAAATAATAAATATTGCTATGTTGTGAAAGATACTCTACTTGAAATATATTATTCATGTACTATATAAGCCTGTTACTATAGTACAAATAAAGCCATCAAATTTAAAAATAGGAAAATATTAAATAGTTCTATTATTTAATCCATAGCCTCATTAAGTGCATAAATGGACCCATTAGAGCTGGATATAAAATAACATTTAATTCATCAGGGTGTGTGATATTGAAGCAATGCTTTGGCTGCAATGCGGTATAATACTGCTGTAATTCAGTAAATATGTAGATTGCCTTGACTGAAATCTCACATGATTGTGAGCTCATTGAACTCTCATATTTACCAAATTGCTTAAATGCTGATAGCAATCTTCAAGAAAACTTACCAAAAGATGTAACATGAAAACAATTTGTGTTTTAAGGTAACAAACCTCAAAATAGAACAGCAACAGGTATGCTAGCAATAGACATTGGGATAATTTACATTGTTGATAAAACTATAAGTACATCAAAAATATGTGAGATGGATGGTGAGGGCTAAAATCTATATTTGGGTAGGACTTTACGTAGACTGGGGTTTTAAATGGAAGTCTAATTTCAGAATATAAAGAACTAAACTGCAACAAATGTATTTCTATTATTTGTTCCATGTTTGCCTGTGTGAGCAGCAGAAAATCTAATTTGCATGCAATGAGTTGGATTTCCATTAAAGATGAGTGAATCTTTTGAAATTCAAATTTGCTAGCTTCAACAATTTTTTCTCCAAAATTTTATTTATGGGAAATTAATTTGCCACGAAAAAAAAGTACTTCTAAAGGGTGCTTTACAAGCTGCGACATCGCTAGCGGTAGCTAGCGATGTTGTGCACGATATTACCCGCCCCCGTCATTCGTGCGACATTTGGTGCTCGCTGCCGTAGCGAACATTATCGCTACGGCAGCGTCACATGCACATACCTTTACAGCGACGTCGCTGTGACCGCCGAACAATCCCTCCTTCAAGAGGGAGGTGTGTTCGGCGTCATAGCGACGTCACTGCGGCGTCACTAAGCGGCCGCCCAATAGCAGAGGAGGGGCAGAGATGAGCGGCCGGAACATGCCGCCCACCTCCTTCCTTCCACATTACCGGTGGACGCAGGTAAGAAGATGTTCGTCATTCCTGCGGTGTCACACATAGCGATGTGTGCTGCCGCAGGAACGACGAACAACATCGTACCTGCAGCAGCAACGATATTATGAAAAGAAACGACGTATCAACGATCAGCGATTTTTGACGCTTTTGCAATCGTTGATCGTCGCTTCTTGGTGTCACACGCTGTGATGTCGCTAACGGCGCCAAATGTGCATCACTAACGAGGTGAACCCGACGATATATCGTTAGCGATGTCGCAGCGTGTAAAGCACCCTTAAGTCTGAAAACGTCCTGAAAAACATGTATGACACTTTAAGGGTTTGCTAACACAGGCATATAAATAGAACGAATGCAATCCGATAAAAATCGTCTTACATTCAGGCCAATGTTATTCATTGAGTCAGTGCAGATCTGCAATTTATTACTCAACTGTATTTGGCATGAGGAAAAAATTCGCAACATGCTAGTGTGCTGCTAACAAATTAGTGGCCATCAGAAATCCATATTGGAAGTCTGTCTTTAAGAAACCGAGCTATGTTATCAAATGACTTGTAATTAAAATAAAATAGGTAATGTCAGCAAATAAAAATGGAATGTAAAAGAAGGCACAATAAAGAAAATATCATGTGTGATTCACGTTCAGATAAAAATTGTAAGAGAATGAAGGAGGGAAGTAATATGAGGTGTAACAAAACAGTAATCTCTCCCTCACCTAAACAACATATATTATCACTTAATCAATCATTGCAACATCACATGCTGAGTGCAACTATAATATCTGGAAAAATAGTGAAAATGAGTTCTGTAATAGCTGATGCTACATCACATCATTAGTATGATGTTTTTCTGGGTTAATCTCCATCAGCAGAGCATACGATTAACTGGTTAATTCAACCCGTGTTAATAATGGCCATAGTGGTAATCATATTGTCAATGTGAAATTGCTATGTGGACTACAAAGTCTGTAGGAAACCAAAAGTACTCATGGTCACCTATGGAAATGGCAGAAAACCAAATTGATCAAAGACCGATTGTGATACAAATGTGACAAGTTTGATTTGTGAATGCATATAGCTAGGTATCCAGTCAATAAGCTGGTGATCAAAGTGGTTTTCCTGCATAAAACAGCATGAGTACAAGGTTAATATCAAACAAATATGCATGCTGATGGCTGAGTACAAGGTTAATATCGTACAGATATGTTTACTAAAAACAAGGGAAAAAGAAATTACTGCGCATGACCCCATGCTGAGATCACGTGCCAAGAATCTTCTAGAATGTTATATGATATATGGATTCTAGATGGCCAAGGATAGATTGTAGTGCTAACAAAGTAGTGGCCATCAGGAATCCATATTGGAAGTCTGTCTTTAAAAAGCACTTTAAGATATTAGTCTGTAGCAGTTATGGTTCATATTGGCTTGTTTTTCTGTAATTTTCCCAGATGCCTGGAGTTATAGTTCTAGTGAGAATCACTCAGTCCCACACAGTTTTCTTATCAATATTTACTGAGAATCTGTGCATGTTTATAGTATGGTAAAACGTGTGAAACCAGGAGCTTTTTGGCATATCTCATCCGATGACGCATTTTGCCAGTGTATATTGGCATCTGAATAGTTAGCCACTCAGACGAGGGAAATTATATTGGGCAAATGGAACTTATTAAAGTTTGTGTAACATTTGGTTACACAAGCAATTTGTTTTCCAGTGGGATATAGACTCGAGACTCTACGGGGGAAGGCAGGACTTAAAACCTGTGGTCAAGCAGACATGCTGACAGTGTTTTTCCCGGATTCCTCCTGATGAGATCGTCCTGAAGTCCCCCGATCATGGAGTGATGCTACAATGTCCAGTGAAGTATTGATGCTTACTTTATGATTTATGCTTATCAATGAGATGCTAATGCTAATCAATGTATTAATCTAGGTTAAATGAACATTTTATATTGTTTTACCTCAAAACTGTTTTCAGTTATGCTTAACTTGTAAGTTAATGAGCGAGCTGCAGAATAAAACTTGAAAAGAGCTTTTGTAGTGCAAAAGAATATAAAGTTTATTATGACAAAAGGTGACAATTCATTTTTGGTTAAAATAGATAAAAGCAGAGACCATTCGTATTGCAATTAACTCCATATAGTTCCCATACTCATAGGTGTGAAATATAGCAGTATTTAGATCACACATAATACCTTAATGATAATACATATTGATTCTGTACACCATCAACATCCAAACAAAAGATCAGATTAATGGCACATAGAAAATGCCACGGATGCATATTGCATGTTGCCCATTGAGGATGTGTATAAAGGGAATCCCAAGGATGATGGAAAAAATCAAAAGAGTCAGAGTATTTCCTTTGCAAGTTTACCACTAAGGATGGTGACAGCGGTCAGTCTCAGAAAAGTCCTAAAACCAGCCCAACGTACGTTTCAATCAAGATTTTCTTTCTTCTTCAGGGGATAGGTGCTGTAATGTGTGTACATCGGACGCTAAGTTTAAATAGCCGCCTCTGCTGTCAAGAACCCGAAAATAGCATGTCAGCGCATGCGTAGATTTTCACGAGTCCCCAGGGTCAGCCCACCGTCATGTCATCTCGCGCATGCGTGGGAGCAGGGATGTGTCTGCATAGCTCCCGCGCAGGCACACGACACACAGATGGCGGCAGTGACAGCGAGAGACAGGTACCGCAATCCACGCAAGTGCACAGTAATCTCCGGGAATGAGTATGTCTTTTTAACACAGAGGCGGCGATCCTGATCCATGTAGGAAAATTGGAGATCCAAAGGTGCAGAAGGGGAAGGAGTTCGTATATATCAAAAGTAAATTTTCATATATTCCCCTCCATATATATCCCTGTACGTTTTAAAAGGGTCACCTTTTAACCTAAAAGGAACAGACAAATAATCCAGTGTTATTAATAAACCAATGGGAAAAGAAAAATTTAAAAGAATTTATATAAAAAAAGTAACTAAAAACAAAAAATGAAAAAGAGGAAGACAGAATTAGCTCGGATAAGCAGATATAGTGCTTATGTACATGAAAAAAGTATTTCTCTCAACATATAAGGAGCGGCCCAAATAAAGGTCAGATGAGTAGCTAATTGACTCATTTAGTCCCTTTGAGACCAATGTGTCAAGTACTGACATCCATTTGGCCTCGCATTGCGCCAGGCATTTTTTGAGGTCACCACCCCTGATGCCCCCATCTATAACATCAATACACCTAACTTTCAATTGGGAGGGATCACAGGAGTGGTGAGACCTAAAATGCCTGGGCAAGGTCTTCAAAAGTTTCGCATCTGTCACTGAACTGGCTGCAGCAATGTCCCTCACCTGCTCCCTGATCCTGATGCGGAGCTAACGTGATGTAAGGCCCACATAGGTAAGGGAGCATGTACAAGTGGCAAAATACACCACGTGTGTCGTGCTACACGTGATGTATTGTCTTATGTTAAATGTTTATTGGCCAAAAAGATGTGCTATGAAGGACATTGCTACAAGCCATACAATGACCACAGGGAAAACAACCCTGTAACGGACCCCTAGAGCCAAAAATGTTAGTTCTAAGGGGAATATAATGGCTTCTTACTAAATGGTCCCTCAAATTTTTTGCCCTTCTTGGGGTCATCAAGGGTTTTTTTGAAAGTGTCTCTGCCAAGACAGGGTCCGTTAGCAAAACTGGCGAATGTTTCTTCATTATATCTTGCATAGTGGTCCATTCGTGATTGAACGTTCTAATGAATCTCACCATAGATCCTGACTGATTCAAGGTTTTGGGGGCATAGTTCAAGAGTTGTGCATGAGGCGTTCTCTTGGCCCTATTGTAGCCATGTCGTACACTTCTACTATATCCTCTATCGAAAAAACGGTCAGGAAGATCTGTTGATTGTGCCTCAAAGGAGGCTTCAGAGGAGCAGTTGCACTTCATCCTTAAAAATTGCCCTGTCGGGATGGCACGAATAATTGATGGATTATGAGCGGATGAGGCATGTAGCAATGCATTAACGGACGTATCCTTCCGGTATACATCAGTTTGGATCGACTTCTTACTGTCAATGGTGATCTGTATATCCAAGAAGTCAATCTTATGATTGCTACTCCTGTAAGTTAATTTGATATTTAAATCGTTAGAATTTAGTTGCCTCATAAATTGATCAAGCTGCTTCGTCGGCCTTGCCACACAAAAAGGATGTCATGTATGTATCTTAGCCAACACTGCACATGGGCGCAAGCCCCCACGCCTCCGTCACCGAATACCAGCCTCTCCCAGTAGCCCAGGAAGAGGCTGGCATATGAAGGCGCGCAGGCCGCGCCCATGGCAGTGCCATGCCTCTGTAGGTAGAATAGGTCTTTAAAGACAAAGTAATTGTGTGTCAGGGCGAAATGGAGCAGCTCTAAGATCAAGTCGCCCAAAGCACCACACCGACCGGACACATCAAGGAAAAAACGCACCGCCCTCAATCCATCCTCATGGGCTATGCAAGTATACAAACTTTCAATATCGGCAGTGATGATTATCATGTTGTCCTCCATAAAGATGTCGTCAACGTGCGTCAGGACGTCCGTATATATAAATAAAGCGCAGCTGCCCCTCTGAAGCCTCCTTTGAGGTGCAATCGGCAGATCTTCTTGACCGTTTTTTCGATACAGGATATAGTAAGAGAAGTGTACGACATGGCTACAATAGGGTCAAGAGAACGCCTCGTGCACAACTCTTGAACTATGCCCCCAAAAACATGAATCAGTCAGGATCTATGGTGAGATTCATTGGAACGTTTAATCAGGAATGGACCACTATGCGAGATATAATGAAGAAACATTGGTCCATTTTGCTAACGGACCCTGTCTTGGCAGAGACACTTTCAAAAAAAACCTCTTGATGTCATGTCAGCCAATCCCATACACACACACAGCTAAGTGGACTTTTAGGCAGATAAGCAACAGCATGTGTGATAGGATGTCCATGTCACATGTCCCTGCATTATAAAAATTGACATTTTCCTCCAGCACGCCATTATCTGCCTTCTGCGTCTTGGTGTCAGTCACCGCTGGCGTAGCTCCTGTCTCCGATGCTGCTGTGTACGCTCTACACACAGCGCTATACAGAATAGTGATAGAAGTTTCTTTCAGCCCTTGTAAGGGCTAATACCGGCAGGATCAGAGCCATAGGTGACAGTCAAGTCCGTGAAAACAGATTTTAACAGCTACACAAGATGACAGCATCTGTGTAGCTAAGGTCAGAGATTTCCTAGCTGCATTTACCCATTAGGAGGGATAGAAAGGGAGGCTTCCTTTCCTCTACCCAGACCCACAACCCTGCCACTGTACCCTCCTGCCCTTTGCACACTCAAACTCATTGTAACTAAGCCATTATACTAGCAAACAATGAGGAAACTTAGTGGCATCCTAAAAGTGGCTGTTGGACTTCTATTAGTGTCCCACTGGTGCAAATCTATGTGCAGCACCTCTGCATTGCACACTCAAACTCATTGTTACTAAGCTATTATACTAGCAAACATTGAGTAAACTTAGTGGCATCCTAAAAGTGGCTGTTGGACTTCCATTAGTGTCCCACTGGTGCAAAGCTATTTGCAGCACCACTGCATTACACACTCAAACTCATTGTTACTAAGCCATTATACTAGCAAACACTGAGGAAACTTAGTGGCATCCTAAAAGTGGCTGTTGGACTTCATTATTGTCCCACTGGTGCAAATCTATGTGCAGCACGTCTGCATTGCACACTCAAACTCATTGTTACTAAGCCATTATACTAGCAAACACTGAGGAAACTTAGTGGCATCCTAAAAGTGGCTGTTGGACATCATTATTGTCCCACTGGTGCAAAGCTATTTGCAGCACCACTGCATTGCACACTCAAACTCATTGTTACTAAGCTATTATACTAGCAAACACTGAGTAAACTTAGTGGCATCCTAAAAGTGGCTGTTGGACTTCCATTAGTGTCCCACTGGTGCAAAGCTATTTGCAGCACCACTGCATTGCACACTCAAACTCATTGTTACTAAGCCATTATACTAGCAAACACTGAGGAAACAGTGGCATCCTAAAAGTGGCTGTTGGACTTCCATTAGTGTCCCACTGGTGCAAATCTATGTGCAGAACCTTTGCATTGCACACTCAAACTCATTGTTACTAAGCTATTATACTAGCAAACACTGAGTAAACTTAGTGGCATCCTAAAAGTGGCTGTTGGACTTCATTACTGTCCCACTGGTGCAAAGCTATTTGCAGCACCACTGCATTGCACACTCAAACTCATTGTTACTAAGCCATTATACTAGCAAACACTGAGGAAACTTAGTGGCATCCTAAAAGTGGCTGTTGGACTTCCATTAGTGTCCCATTGGTGCAAATCTATGTGCAACACCTCTGCATTGCACACTCAAACGCATTGTTACTAAGCCATTATACTAGCAAACACTGAGGAAACAGTGGCATCCTAAAAGTGGCTGTTGGACTTCCATTAGTGTCCCATTGGTGCAAATCTATGTGCAGCACCTCTGCATTGCACACTCAAACTCATTGTTACTAAGCTATTATACTAGCAAACACTGAGTAAACTTAGTGGCATCCTAAAAGTGGCTGTTGGACTTCATTATTGTCCCACTAGTGCAAAGATATTTGCAGCACGTCGGCATTGCACACTCAAACTAATTGTTACTAAGCCATTATACTAGCAAACACTGAGGAAACTTAGTGGCATCCTAAAAGTGGCTGTTGGACTTCATTATTGTCCCACTGGTGCAAAGCTATTTGCAGCACCACTGCATTGCACACTCAAACTCATTGTTACTAAGCCATTATACTAGCAAACACTGAGGAAACTTAGTGGCATCCTAAAAGTGGCTGTTGGACTTCATTATTGTCCCACTAGTGCAAAGATATTTGCAGCACCTCTACATTGCACACTCAAACTCATTGTTACTAAGCTATTATACTAGCAAACACTGAGAACTTAGTGGCATCCTAAAAGTGGCTGTTGGACTTCATTATTGTCCCACTAGTGCAAAGATATTTGCAGCACCTCTACATTGCACACTCAAACTCATTGTTACTAAGCTATTATACTAGCAAACACTGAGAACTTAGTGGCATCCTAAAAGTGGCTGTTGGACTTCATTATTGTCCCACTAGTGCAAAGATATTTGCAGCACCTCTACATTGCACACTCAAACTCATTGTTACTAAGCTATTATACTAGCAAACACTGAGAACTTAGTGGCATCCTAAAAGTGGCTGTTGGACTTCCATTATTGTCCCACTGGTGTAAAGCTATTTGCAGCACCACTGCATTGCACACTCAAACTCATTGTTACTAAACCATTATACTAGCAAACTATTCTGCCAGTTTAAGGGCCGTAGTTGCATTGTCAGGGATAATTATTGTTGTTTATTCTGCTGTTAATAAAGCTAGACAACCGCTGCAATCTACACCACCTCTCAATTTTTACTACCACATTTTAAGTGCACAATCTTGTCGCAATCAAAATGAGTGGCAAAATGACAGATGCTGGTGGAAAGGGGAAGAGGCGTGTTGGAAATGGAAAAAAAGGGTTTGTCCGTGGGGAAGGTGGCAAAGCTCCATTAACATCTGCTGAAGATAGACCATCTTCCAGCAAAAGTAAGATGTCTACTACTTACCGTGGACAATCCGATGTGCTCCCTTTTTTATGGACAAGAACAACTGGAGCAAAGGTAGATGATGGCCAAAAAAGGAAAATGCTTGAATGGATCTCAAGTGGTCCAACAAGTGCCCTCTCCGCCACCTCAACTACCGCATCCAAAAAACACCAGTCCTCTGAGTGGTCAGCCCAATCACACTTGCTTTCTCCCAGCTCTGAAGTCTCCATCCGCCCTGCAGAGTATGGTGGGACTGAGATGGCTGAGTCTGCAGAGCTGTTCAGTCACACTATAGCCTGGGAATTAGAATTCTGCTCCCAAGCTACAGTGAGTACAGACCAGGAAATGGTCTGCAGTGATGCCCAGAACCTTTGTGACTCTGATTCAGGCCGTGAGGACCAAGTTTCTGAGCATAATGTTGACCCTTTTTCACAAATTGTAACACCTGTTGTTATAGACAATGAGGAACATACTGATGACGATGAGACGCACATACCAGATTGGGATGACAACTTAAATATTCTGTCAGGGCAGGAAGAGGCTCGGTCTGAGGGTGAGGGGAGTGCAAACACAACAATTGATGAGGAAGTTCTAGATCCCACCTACTGTCAACCCACAGTCAGGCCCTCGAGGAGGTCAACAGAGACGGTGGAGGAGGATGCAACTGACGACGAAGTTACCTTGCGCCTTCCTGGACAGAGTCGGAGTACTAATAGCACGTCTACAACTGCATCCTCAGCCACCACTGTGCCTCTGAGCACTAGTCGGGGTGGATCAGCAGGTCGCATGCCCTCTAAGCCTTGCCTAGCCTGGTCCTTTTTTGACATAGCAAAAGATCGCCCAAATTATGTGATCTGTAAAATTTGTCATGATTCTGTTAGTAGAGGGCAAAACCTCAGCAGTTTGCCAACTTCTTCCATGAATCGTCACATGAATAAATATCATATGTCCCAGTGGGAAGCTCACCGTGCTGCAATGCGGCCTAGCGGAGCGAACCATCCACCGCCTGCCCCTTCCAGTGCATCCGCACGCTCTTCATCTTCTAGGACTGTGGGGACAGCTGTCACACCTGGTTTTCCATGCACAACTTCCACCACTGTAACCGCAACAGGCAGTTTGCTTGGTAGGTCGTCAGTTGGTTTGGAAGGGGAAACAGTGCAGGTGTACAGCTCTCTCAGACATCGATAGCACCAACATTGGATGAAGGCAACATCATGTCTACGCCTGCACTTTCCTCACAAACCTGCATTTTTCCAGGGACACCCTACTCAACACCGTCTACACACAGCAGCCAGATCTCTGTCCCTCAGATGTGGACAAATAAAAGGCCATTTCCTGCGACCCATGACAAAGCTAAGAGGTTGACTTTATCCCTCTGTAAGCTCTTGGCTACCAAAATGCTGCCTTTCCGCCTGGTGGACACACAGGATTTTAGAGACCTTATGTCTGTCACTGTGCCCCAGTACCAGATGCCCAGTCGCCACTACTTCTCTAAGAAAGGTGTGCCCGCGCTACACCAGCATGTCGCACACAACATCACCGCTTCCTTGAGAAACTCTGTGTGTGAACGGGTGCATTTCACCACCGATACTTGGACCAGTAAGCATGGCCAGGGACGTTACATGTCGCTGACTGGGCACTGGGTAACTATGGTGATAGATGGTGAAGGGTCTGCTGCACAAGTCTTGCCATCCCCACGACTTGTGTGTCAATCCTCTGTCTGTCCAAGTTCCGCCACTGCTTCTGCCTCCTCCACCTCATCTGGGTCCTCCACCTCCGCCCCAAGCCTGCCTGGTCAGGCCACCAGCGTTCTCACTGCGCAGAAGGAATCATGCACCCCTCATTACTATGCTGGCAGCAGAGCGCAATGGCATCAGGCGCTCTTTAGCTTGACATGTCTTGGGAATAGGAGTCACACAGCTGAGGCGTTGTGGTCAGCTCTGCGGTCCGAGTTTAATAAATGGTTGTCTCCACTCAACCTGCAGCCTGGTAAAGCCGTGTGCGACAATGCTGCAAACTTGGGTGTGGCCCTTCGCCTGGGCAAGGTGACACACGTGCCTTGTATGGCTCACGTGTTGAACCTTGATGTCCACCAATTTTTAACACACTATCCCGGCCTAGATGGCCTTCTGACCAGGGCATGAAAACTGTCTGCTCACTTCCGCCGTTCAACCACCGCGAGCTGAACGACTTGCATCGCTCCAGAAGTCTTTCGGCCTGCCGGTTCATCGCCTGAAATGCGATGTGGCGACACGCTGGAATTCGACTCTCCACATGTTACAGCGACTGTGGCAGCACCGCCGAGCCCTGGTGCAATACGTCATGACGTATAGCCTGGGCCAACGAGATGCAGAGGTGGGGCAGATCACCCTGATGGAGTGGTCTCAGATCAAGGACCTATGCACCCTTCTTGTAATACTATTGTATGTTCTGAGGATTTCGATAGCGTTAGGGCAATGACAACCAGAGACGAGTTCTTGGTACAAGATGTTTATAATATGTAACCACGGTAGGTACAGAACGGAACAAACACAGCAGAATAAACACACGAAATACTTTCCCGAAACGGAGCGAAGGGAATTCCCGGGGCCACGCACCGGACTCCCCCAGGGAGACCACCAGAGCGAACCCCTATACAGGGACTGTCCGGCAATCACCCCGGAAGGCCTAAATGCGCAGCAGCCGGGACACAAGGGGCAAGTGGTAAAGTCCAGGAGTGTCCGTACGGGATGATAGTCCAGAGTGGTTACCAACCAGAAGGAACCGGGCAGAAGTGCTGAACACAGACGGCAGACGGAGTCCAGGTACAGCTTGAAGAAACCGGGTATGGTCCAGAGTCGGTCGGTATTCTTTCAGGAGGATCCAAAGGCAATCAGGAATTAGAAGCAGCAAGGCAGGAGCACACAGCAAGCAGTATACTCAGGCACTGGACTAGGCTTAGAGGCGGCCTTTTAAGCAGCTGGACAGGAAGTAGGGCAACAGAACAGTAAACTCCATCTTAACCGAGGGCAAGCTCTTTCAAAAGAGAACTGGAAATCCCGGAAACCTGACATTACTTTCCCCCCCAGAAACGGCCTCAGGACGGATTAGGGCCTGGCTTGTCCGGGTACCGCCGATGAAACTGAGCAATCTTCCGGGGTGCCCGAATGTTACCCACCGGTTCTCAGGAATCGTCCTCGGGGGCGTACCCCTGCCAACGTACCAGATACTGAAGCCGACGACGATGGAGCCGGGAGTCAATAATGTCCTCAACCACGAACTGCTCCTCGCCGTCAACCATCACAGGCGGAGGAGGAGGCACGACACGACCATGAAACGTATTAGGAGAAACGGGTTTGAGGAGAGAAACATGAAAGACCGGGTGTACCTTTAGATGGTGCGGTAACCGCAGCCGACAGGCCACAGGGCTCACGATCCCGGTGATCCTAAACGGACCGATGAATTTTTGTCCCAGCTTCTGCGAAGGAACACCCAATCTCAGGTTTTTGGTGGATAACCATACAGAGTCCCCTACCTTATACATGGGTGCCGGTCTCCGGTGAGTGTCTGCCGACCTCTTGTAACGCTCCTGAGCCGTAGCCACAGTGTCCTTTAGAACCTCCAGATTTTGTCGTAGCTCTGTCACTCGGTCCTCCACCGCTGGCACCGAAACCACTACGGGTGACCTAGGCAAAACATTCGGATGGTAAACCAAGTTAGCAAAAAAGGGCGTTACCTTAGTGGAGCTGCTCTGAGTGTTGTTATACGAGAACTCCGCCAACGGAAGCATCTTCAACCAATCGTCCTGCAGATGGCTGACATAACATCGAAGGTATTGTTCCAGGGTTTGATTAGTCCGTTCGGTTTGCCCATTTGTCTGAGGATGGTATGCAGAAGACAAACAGACATCAATCTGGAGTGCCGTACAAAACCCCTTCCAGAACCTAGACGTGAACTGCACGCCCCGGTCAGAGATGATCTCGTCTGGTACCCCATGCAATCGGAATACGTTCTGGATAACCAAATCCACTGTCTCTGCGGCTGAGGGAAGACCGGTACACGGAATAAAGTGAGCAGCTTTTGTCAACCGATCCACCACCACTAAAATGGTATTGTGACCGCCTGAGACCGGCAACTCCACAATAAAATCCATTGAGACAGACCCCCAAGGGTGAGATGGCACGGGTAACGGTTGGAGGAGTCCCGTAGGAGCCACACGAGGGACCTTGCACCGGGCACAAACCACACATGAGTGGACATAGTCCTTTACATCCTTTAAACAGGTAGGCCACCAGAAAAAACGGCTCAAAAATTCCTGCGTCTTCTGTACCCCCCTATGACCAGCCAACACGGAGTCATGGACTAACTTGAGAACCCGAAGTCTTACGGCCTCCGGGACATAAATGCGTCGCTCTCTCAACCACACACCATTCCGAAGAACAAGAGTTACATCATTCGGGGGGGCAGCAAGAAATACGTCACCATCATAGGCCAGCTTGATGTCCTTCCACAAGTCCTGGTCCTGGATTACTCCAACGAAATTGGCATCCGATAACACGGTCTGAGACGGGGTTCCAGGCACGGAGTCCACGGCGTGGATTCGGGACAAGGCATCGGCTTTCCCATTACGTGAACCTGGACGGTAGGTAACGATAAAATTGAACTGGTTAAGGAATAGGCTCCAACGGGCTTGCCGTGGAGACAGGCACCTGGCAGACTTAAGAAATTCCAGATTACGATGATCTGTGAGTACTATCACTTGCTGCGCGGCTCCCTGTAAGTGGTGTCTCCATTCCTTAAAAGCTGAAATAATCGCCAACAATTCCTTGTCCGCAATGTCATAGTTCCTTTCTGCAGGGGACAACCGGCGGGAAAAGAAAGCACACGGATGCAAGAGACTCTTGTCCCCAGTCCTTTGAGAAAGGATGGCCCCTAATGCATAGTCGGAAGCGTCGACTTCCACGATAAAGGGAAGTGCGGGATTCGGATGTACTAATATTGGCGCTGAGGTAAAACAAACCTTGAGACGATGGAAAGCTTCCTGGGCCTGGGTGGACCACACAAACTTCTGTCCTTTCTTGGTTAACAGAGTGATGGGACGAACGATCTCTGAAAAGTTACGGATAAAGCGTCGGTAAAAGTTGGCAAAACCGACAAAGCGTTGTACCTCTTTGATGTTTCCCGGTTCCGGCCAGTCTAGAATTGCTTGTATCTTGCCAGACTCCATGTTCAGTCCCTGAGGAGAGATGACATAACCTAAGAATTGTATTTGTGAGCAATGGAATTCGCATTTCTCCAGCTTCATGTACATGTGGTTTTCCCTCAGCCGGGTAAGTACGGTCTTGACGTGCTCCTGGTGTTCCTGTAGGGAATCAGAAAAGATTAGGATATCATCCAGATAAATCACCATGAATTGGTCCATTATATCCCTAAAAATATCGTTAACTAGATGTTGGAAAGCCGCGGGAGCGTTACAAAGTCCAAAAGGCATCACTAGGTACTCAAAATGTCCATACCGACATCGGAACGCGGTCTTCCACTCGTCTCCGGAACGTATGCGAAGTAGATTATATGCCCCACGGAGATCCAATTTAGTGAATATTTTTGCCTGTTGGACCCTCTCCAATAGCTCAGGAATCAACGGTAACGGATACCGGTTCCGGATGGTTATTTTATTCAGTTCCCGGTAGTCAATACAGGGTCTCAGAGTCCCCTCTTTCTTTTTCACGAAAAAGATGGGTGCCCCTGCTGGTGAGGTAGACGGGCGAATAAATCCCTTGGCTAGACTTTCATCAATGTACTCTTTTAGTGCTTCTAGCTCAGGTGCCGCCAACGGGTAGACATGACCAAACGGGATCTCCGCCCCTGGGAGTAAGTCTATGGGGCAATCATACGGTCTATGCGGGGGAAGCTGATCGGCTTTTCTTTTGTCGCATATATCAGCGAAGTCATGATAAACCGGGGGTAAAACAGGTACCTGTACAGTGCCCTCCGCATTCGGTGTTACTGGAACCGGAACAGTTGGACTAATGGTCGGACCACTCTGCGGTGGAAAGGATATTTCCTTAGTCTCCCAATCGATGACAGGATTTGTAGACCGTAGCCACGGAATACCTAAAATAATCGGAAAATGAGGAGAAGAAATTACCATGAAAACAAGGGTCTCCTGCTGACCTGGCTTCATCACGCATTCTAGCGGTACTGTCAGGTTTCCGGGTTTTCCAGTCCTCTTTTGAAAAAGCTTGCCCTCGGTTAACATGGAGTTTTGTGTTCTGTTGCCCTACTTCCTGTCCAGCTGCTTAAAAGGCCGCCTCTAAGCTTAGTCCAGTGCCTGAGTATACTGCTTGCTGTGTGCTCCTGCTTTGCTGCTGCTGCTACTTGATTACCTTTGGATCCTCCTGGAAATCTACCGACCGACTCTGGACCATACCCGGTTTCTTCAAACTGTGCCCGGACTCCGTCTGCCGTCTTTTGTCAGCACGTCTGCCCGGTTTCTTCCGGTTCATAACCATTCTGGACTTTCATTCCGTACGGACACTTCTGGACTTTACCGCTTGCCCCTGGTGTCCCGGCTGCGGCGCATTTAGGCCTTCCGGGGTTGATTGCCGGACAGTCCCTGTATAGGGGTTCGCTCTGGTGGTCTCCCTGGGGGAGTCCGGTGCGTGGCCCCGGGAATCCCCTTCGCTCCGTTTCAGAAAGGTATTATTTTTGTGTTTGTTATACTGTGTATTTCCGTTGTGTATCTACCGTGGTTACATATCATAAAAACATCTTGTACCACAAACTCGTCTCTGGCTGTCATTGCCCTAACGCTATCGAAATCCTCAAAACATACAATAGTATTACAGGTACTGTTTCCCGATCAACTGGTCCAGAGATTAACGGAGATCCGTCTACCGTCTCCATGGTAACCGGTGAGGATCTTTGCTGAGTTCGGATACCGTGTTTCCTGGCAAAAGAAGAGTCCATGAAATTTCCCCCTGCCCCAGAGTCTATCATTGCAGAGGTAGGTATTAGCTGTCCCTCCCACCGGATCTGAATGGGAAGCGAGCAATGGGTATATTTCCCTTCTGAGTCCTTCGGTGAGGTTGACATTACAGTCAAGGGAAATACCGCATCCAAGTGTCCACTTGCCTCAGAGATATCGGACTCTGCGTCCGTGTTGTCACACTCTGCCATGGCTGCCAATACCTTATTTGGGCGATTTGGACGTTTCGGGCAGTCGATCAAGAAATGGTCCGATTGACCGCAATAGAAACACAAACGCTCACGGAGCCGGTGTTCACGACGTTCGTTGGTCTCTCGCTTTTGCAGAGAGTCCACTTGCATCGGAACGTCCTCGGCCTCCCGTGGCGTCCTGAGAGCGGGTTCTCTGGAAGGAAACGTAAAGTTGTTTACACGGTTTACAGCTGCCCATTTTTCCTGTCTACGTTCCGTCAAGCGGGTATCAATACGCACACAGTGCTGGAGAAACAGTTCAAAATCCCCTGGAGATTCGGAACGAGCTAACTCGTCCTTGATGGTACCGGACAAACCTTTTCTGAAAACAGACAATAATGCATTGTTTCCCCAGTCGGTGTCTACCACTAACCTCTTGAACTCAGTGGCGTATTCAACGACAGAACGCTTTCCCTGACGTAAGGAAAGGAGAGCCGATTCAGCGGTAGCACGGCGATTCGGATCATCAAACATTTGCGCCATTGCGGTCAGAAAGTCATCCAGGTGATTTAAACGAATGTCCCGATTCTCTATCATAGGATTAGCCCAAGCCAGTGCTCGTGAGGTTAATAACATGATTATACATAACACTTTTGACCGGTCAGAACGGTAATAATCAGCATGTACATCAAAAAACAGTATACATTGGTTAACAAATCCACGAAACTGACTACGATCACCATTGAAACAGAATGGGGGTAACCTAGGCATACCGGCAGCTGATACGGACGTAGTGGGGACGGCTTCCTGAGCCTCCACTCTGACTTGCAAATCCTGAATAGCCGGACCCAGTACCTGGTGATCATGGCCCAGCTGTGCCTCCACATCTCTAAGTTTAGTTTGTACCGCCTCCATCTCCTGCTGTAAGGAGTTAATCATGGAAAAGAGCTGATCTACTCGTGTCTCAGTCATTGCCCCAGCGAAATCCTCTTATGGCCTGAGTATAATGTAATACTATTGTATGTTCTGAGGATTTCGATAGCGTTAGGGCAATGACAACCAGAGACGAGTTCTTGGTACAAGATGTTTATAATATGTAACCACGGTAGGTACAGAACGGAACAAACACAGCAGAATAAACACATGAAATACTTTCCCGAAACGGAGCGAAGGGAATTCCCGGGGCCACGCACCGGACTCCCCCAGGGAGACCACCAGAGCGAACCCCTATACAGGGACTGTCCGGCAATCACCCCGGAAGGCCTAAATGCGCAGCAGCCGGGACACAAGGGGCAAGTGGTAAAGTCCAGGAGTGTCCGTACGGGATGATAGTCCAGAGTGGTTACCAACCAGAAGGAACCGGGCAGAAGTGCTGAACACAGACGGCAGACGGAGTCCAGGTACAGCTTGAAGAAACCGGGTATGGTCCAGAGTCGGTCGGTATTCTTTCAGGAGGATCCAAAGGCAATCAGGAATTAGAAGCAGCAAGGCAGGAGCACACAGCAAGCAGTATACTCAGGCACTGGACTAGGCTTAGAGGCGGCCTTTTAAGCAGCTGGACAGGAAGTAGGGCAACAGAACAGTAAACTCCATCTTAACCGAGGGCAAGCTCTTTCAAAAGAGAACTGGAAATCCCGGAAACCTGACACTTCTGCACAGTTTCGACATGGCGACGAATATGTTTAGCGCAGACAATGCCATTATCAGCATGACAATTCCAGTCATTTACATGCTGGAGGACACGCTAAACACTATTCGGAGTCAGGGGGTGGGACAACAGGAAGGGGAGGAACTACAGGAGGATTCATATGCGCAAGATACAACAACATCACCAAGGTCCAGACCTTCATCATCACCAACGCGGCAGGCATGGGACCATGGGGGACAGGGATCAGCAAGGGCGAATGGTAGCAGGCGAAATGTTGAGGAAGGTGCAGGAGAACATGAAGAAATGGAGGACGAACTGTCCATGGACATGGAAGACTCAGCGGATGAGGGAGACCTTGGTCAAATTTCAGTTGAAAGAGGTTGGGGGGAGATGTCAGAGGAAGAAAGAACGGTTCGCACCTCTATGCCACAAACACAGCGTGGACTTGGTCCGTATGGCTGCGCAAGACACATGAGTGCCTTCTTGCTGCACTACCTCCAACATGACCCTCGTATTGTCAAAATTAGAAGTGATGATGACTACTGGCTTGCCACACTATTAGATCCCCGGTACAAGTCCAAATTTTGTGACAATTCCAGCCATAGAAAAGGGACGCACGTATGCAGGAGTATCAGCAGAAGCTGTTACTCGATCTTAGCTCGGCTTTTCCACTAAACAACCGTGCAGGTGCAGGGAGTGAATCTCCCAGTTGTAACTTGACAAACATGGGACGGTCTCGTCATCTTCAACAGTCTAGCCGTACCAGCAGCACCGTATCTGGTGCTGGTAACTGCAATTTTATTGAATCTTTTCATAATTTTTTTAGACCCTCCTTTGCAAGGCCACCAGAGACAACAAGTCTGACACATAGTCAACGGCTGGAGAGGATTATACAGGAGTATCTCCAAATGAACATCGATGCCATGACTTTGCAAATGGAGCCTTGCTCATTTTGGGCTTCAAATCTTGAAAAATGGCCAGAGCTCTCCAGTTATGCCTTGGAGATTTTGTCGTGTCCAGCTGCCAGCGTTGTCTCTGAGCGTGTCTTCAGTGCTGCTGGGTGTGTGCTGACAGATAAGCGCACGCGTCTGTCCAATGACAATGTGGACAGACTAACGTTCATCAAAATGAACAAGTCATGGATCCACAAGGAATTTACTACCCTTGTGTCATCCTGGGGAGAGTAAATGCTTGTGGATTTGGAATGGGCTTGATGCAAATCAAAACATCCTGTTTGCAACTAGGGCACAAGTGCTGCCACTGAAGGGGTGGGTGTGTGTGGGGCCCAATTTTTTGAAAAAAAGGGAGACTCCGCTTGGAGTAACCCTTGCTTGCTGTGTTTTTTAAAAGGAGCCAAGATGAACAGAGCTGGGATCAGGAAAGACTTAGCTACCTACCCCGGTGTCCTCCTGGGGACGGTTAAGGATGGCGTATTTTTGAATGTGCTTGATGCAAATCTAGCTGTGAAGTGTACAACTGGGGCACAAGTGCTGCCACTGAATGGGTGGGTGTGTGTGGGGCCTAATTTTTTGAAAAAAAGGGAGACTCCGCTTGGAGTAACCCTTGCTTGCTGTGTTTTTCAAAAGGAGCCAAGATGAACAGAGCTGGGATCAGGAAAGACTTAGCTACCTACCCCGGTGTCCTCCTGGGGACGGTTAAGGATGGCGTATTTTTGAATGTGCTTGATGTAAATCTATCTGTGAAGTGTACAACTGGGGCACAAGTGCTGCCACTGAATGGGTGGGTGTGTGGGGGGCCCAATTTGTTGAAAAAACGGGAGACTCCGCTTGGAGTAACCCTTGCTTGCTGTGTTTTTAAAAGGAGCCAAGATGAACAAGTCATGGTTCAGCAAAGACTTTGCTACCTAACCCGGGGTCATCCTGGGAACGGTTAAGTATGGCGTATTTTTGATTGTGCTTGATGCAAATCTACCTGTGAACTGTACAACTTGTGCACAAGTGCTGCCACTGAAGGGGTGGGTGTCTGTGTGGCCCAATTTTTGGAAAAAAGGGAGACTCCGCTTGGAGTAACCCTTGCTTGTTATGTTTTTTAAAAATGATCCAAGATGAACAGAGCTGGGATCAGGAAAGACTTAGCTACCTACCCCGGTGTCATTCTGGGGACGGTTAAGGATGGCGTATTTTTGAATGTGCTTGATGCAAATCTAGCTGTGAAGTGTACAACTGGGGCACAAGTGCTGCCACTAAAGGGGTGGGTGTGTGTGTGGCCCAATTTTTGGAAAAAAGGGAGAACTCCGCTTGGAGTTACCTTGCGGTGTTTTACATGATTTTAGAAGGGCGTGCCATGCCTATATCTGTGTCTTCTCCTCTTTTTCCTTGTCCAGCTGTTTTGTTTTCGCATGAGTATATGTCCTTGTCACTTTCCCATGTGTTTGTGTTGTGTTGTGAGTTGTTTGTCACCTTTTGGACACCTTTGAGGGTGTTTTCTATGTGTTTTTATGTGTTTGTGATTGCCTGCCATTGTTTCCTATGCGGTTCGAGTGGTTCGTCGAACGTTCGCCGAACCGAACTCGAACGGGACCCCCGTTCAACGAACCGAACTCGAGCCGAACCACGGCCGGTTTGCTCATCTCTAGATAGGAGGTGGAGGTTGGGAATGATGATTGTTGTGACGTGACATGCGGTACGCGGCCAGGAATTAGCCACTGCTGCTGTCTCTGTCCTCTGGGACGGATGGTAGTAGCAGCAAAGATGGGTTCGCTCCCCACAGGTGGAGCTGGCCCCTGGGGAGGATGATAAGGGGAGTAGTGGTGCATTGGGGTGGAGGACTAAGGGTGCCTACAGTCACCAGATGATACAGATTGGTAGTTTCCTTTTACCTTTACTGGTAACAGGTTGCAGTCCCGAGGTTACCGTGGTCCGGTCAGCCTGGTAGCAAGGAGGAATGTCTCTTTGCCAGGTACATTGGAGACCTTCCTTTATATGCTTTGGATGTCAGATCCCCGTGGCTTGAAGCTACTTGGGGACCCTGGTTCTTGGTTGCTTAGTGTTATGTCCCTCTCTGACTGGCATTGCGATTCAGATATGGGGCCCGCGTGTTCCTCCGCGGCCCCGGGCTCTATTTTGCTACTTTGCCTTAGGGCTTTGTTAGTGGGCCAGGAGACATGGGGCTGCTGCCCTCTGGGTTTTACTACTGAGACTTTAGTACCCAGTAATCTAGGACTCCGGTGTCCTCTATAATGAGCTCGGTCCTGGAAAGATTGTGGCTGCTTTTTAACAGCGACCGGTCTCTTTCCTCTCCTCCAGGGTTCTAAGGTTTCACTTTCTGTTTTTCTGACTAACCCCTTACCATCCCAGAATGCACAGGCGAGGCTTGTCGCAACCAGGACTTGAGCTCCTCCTTATGGTCTAAGTCAGGAAGTGTTGTGTGCAATGGTACCTGACATTGAGATCTTCCCCGCTACTTCCAGGCATAGCACTCTCCTCCAGGTGAAGAGAGCAATGCCACTGTGGCTCCCATGATCACTATGGTGCCACACTTCTTCTAACAATTATAAAGTCATGGATTTTTTTGGGCCATCATTCCAGACATGTAATGTGCATCACACAATGCTTGCAGAAAGATCTGTGATCTCACTATTATGAAGCATATGTGCCACCTCGACTGCCATGTTTGTCAGAACTGACAGACCTTGTGATTGACTCCTTTATTTTGCCTCTGAGTTTGTAATGAATGGGTATACTACATTTTGTATTCTTCCAACTGTCAAGGCACTCACTTGATGCAGTTTGGCAACTGTCTTGACCGAGAGAGCGTGATCAATGAACTGGATGATGCGGTTTCTCTTTTCTTGGGAAATTTTCTTCTTTGCTGCTCCTTGATTCAAACCAGTGACCTTTCATTTGGGAAAAAACTTGATAACACATTGAGTCATTAGGGAATGTGAGAACAGGTTGTAATTAATAGTATACCGAAAGAGAAAGATTTTTTCCACCACCAGAAGCAAAACAGTAATAATACAGGCATTAGACAAGAATCTGCATAACTAATCATATGCTAAATAGTTGTAAGTCAAATTTATGAATGTGAGAGCCTAGATGATTGTCTATAAAATGATGGTAGTCTCATGCTGTAGTGGATAGCGAGATATGGAGCCTGAAAGTCAAAAGTTCAAAACATTACCCTTTTGCTCGTCAGTTCATTAGTGTTGATTAATACCTTTTGCATACAAACTTGGTCTATAGATATGTTTAACAATAAAAAAATGACAGTATTACCTTGCTTAAAACTGGAATGCATCCAAATAAACTAAACATGAATAAACAAGTTTAGAGGAGAGTTAATTAAGCTGAACTTAGATAATAAAGCTTGTCAGTCATATTTGTCAATGATAATTATTTTTGACATTTAATATTAGCAAATTAATAGTTTGCAAATAAGCAATAAAGACTTATTGAATTAATACTTGGCTAATAAATAACTATGCTAATAACCTTACATATTAGAAATTAGGTAAAATGTTGATTAGTTTCCATGTATAATTCTACTAAAAAGTATTCACTTCAGTATTTTTTTTTTAAATTATTAAACCAATATTATTACTCCATAAATAAATTAGACAAGTTCCATATTTAGCTGACCACATGTTTCAGTGGATTTCAGCTCAAATTGAAGTTTATTGTTATCATAGTAGTGCTACAACAAATGACGAGGCTAATGCTCGTATGAGCATCACAGTCTCAATACGTTTTGTTTGACATAACGTAGCAAAATAGTGGGAAATCCCAGCTTTGCCAAATTCAAGGAAATGGCCTCAAAGTATTTGATCTGCTATAACAACATAATTAACTCAACAATAATGAAGAGAGCAAGATTGAGAAATTATGAAAGAAGTCAAAGAAAGTTTAGGAGATAGAGAGAAGGAAAACAGATAAATTGGCTGGGACATGAGAGGAAAGTTCTAGAAGGGACGTCAAGTGATATAGAGGTGAAAGGAAACAAAAGGGAAGACAGAGGGTGGACGCGTATTCTGGTCTACCTGAGCACCTGCCTTTTTCGTTACCCAAGCGCAAACTCAAACTTGTCTCAGTTTCCGCCCATTAACCAGGCATTCCGGTCTGTGGAGTCCCTAAAGAGGATCCAGGGAGTCCATAAATCCAAAACTTTAGTCGAGGTATCAGTGACTGAACCCAACAGTTCTTCCATTCTAAATAGATCATTCATCTCTGCTAGCAAGTCTGCCCGAGAGGGGACTTGTGTCTGCTTCCAAAATTTAGGGATCAGTCGTCTCGACGCCACCAGAACATGACGAAGCAGGCTTTTTTTGAACCAGGATATGGAAAAGTTGCATAACGACAGTAGAGCAAGTTCAGGGGAAGGGGTGATCTTACATGAGGAAAGTAGATTGAAAAGGTCAAACACCGCCTTCCAGAAGCTTTTAATAGACTCACACGACCACCAGATATGTATATATGATCTTCTCTCCCTCGGGCATTTCCAAAAGGTGTTCGGAATCACAGAAAACATTGTGTGAACAGTTGTAGGGCATCTGTACCATTTATATAGGATCTTGTAACACCTCTTTTGGGTCTGGGAACTCATAAATGCCCTTTGAGTGAAGAACAAAATTTTTGACCTTTCTGCTTCTACTCATGTCAACCTCCCAGCTGGAGAGAAACTGGGAGGATCCTCCTGCATATCTCGACCCTCCAAAAAGATCTTATAGAGTAATGAAACAGTATGGTCTGGAGGGTCCTTCATTGTGTAAAGTGATTTAAAGGGCGTGAGCTGGCGGAAATTGTTTTCCTGTAGGAGTAATGAACTTATATAGCTCTTGAACTGTCTAAAGTGGAACCATGCATTGACCAGAATTCTGGCAGTTTGAAATAAGTTGATGACTGGGAGAAAAAGTCCAGAATTTTGGGGCAATCGGATCTGTGCTTATTTAAGAAAGTGGAACTATTTAAGCCTGCTGGGATAAAAGGATTATCGTATACAGGGATAAGAGGACTCGTTGCAGAGGAGAAGTGCAAGGACTTGGAGTCCTGTCTAACAACAATTGAAAGGTTTTTAACCAGGAGGGAGGGTATATCATGAGTGGCCAATGAGGAAGGCCCGGTCCACATGTAAGCCAAGGGGCTGAATCTAGAGAGATCATATTTTATATCCACTCATCTCTTCTGGCCTCTATAATGATACAAGTCCAGTATATATGTTCCAAACGAGGCCATGCTATACAAGCAGAGATTGGGTAGTCCGATTCCCCCGCCTGTCGGTACTTACTGAGAAGATGGAAGGACAGGCATGGCCGTTTGGATACCCGTATAAAGCTGTTGATCATTTTTTTGACGCGAGAGAAAAAGGAAGCTGGCAAGTGTAAAGGAAGGGTTTGGAAATAGTATAGTAAACGTGGAAAAAGATCCATTTTAATCGTGCTCATCTTGCCGATCCAAGACAAGCGGAGTCTATTCCACTTTTCTTGTTCCTGCTTGACAGAGTATAAGGCAGAGGCATAATTTAAGGAATAAAGGTTCGATAGGTCTGCTGGTTTATTATCCCCCAAGTACGTGAGGGATTATTACTGTCATTTGAAAGGGAAGACTCCACAAGGTGTCGGGGAAGATTAATATTTAACATCTCTGATTTATGTGAATTTATTGTAAAATTGCTTGTGTCCATATTTATAAAGCACCAACATAATATTAGGGAGACTCGTTAGAGGGGAAGTGATATATAGTAGAAGGTTGTCAGCGAACAGAGAAAGTTTATGTTCCGCTGATCTGAGAGAGACTCCTTTGATTGATGGGTTATTTCTTAAGGCTGCTGCCAGGAATTCCATACAAATGACATAAAGCAAGGGTGATAATGGACATCCCTGTCGCGGGCCGTTGCTAATTTGGAAGGGGGTTGACAGAATACCATTGACTTTGACTTTGGCCATAGGAGAGGTGTAGAGGCTGTAGATTCTATGTATCAATGCCACTTGGAGACCTATATGGTAAAGGAATTCCCAGTGCACCCTGTCGAAGGCTTTTTTGGCATCTATCGACAGAATGCACATTGGAGGAGCCCCTGCACCTGCCCGGCCCACTAGGGACAAGGCTTTTATGATATTATCACTGGCCCCTTTGCATAAAACAAACCCAACCTGGTCAGTGTCTATCACAGTTGGAAGAGAAGAGTCCGCAGTTAGCGAATAATTTAGAAAATAGCTTTATATCGGTATTTATAAGGGAAATCGGGCAGTAGCTACCGCAAAGGGAGGGATCCTTTACTGGTTTTAGAATGACAGAGATGAGCATGTTCTTAATCTTTTATATTATGCTATTGAGCGCGGTGACTGGTCCCAAGGGGCGTTATGTCCCCCAACTAGTCCGCCCTCTTAGCATGTTAGCATACCCACAGGGGCATACCAACATGCTTTTCTGTCCCCTCCCTCATCATACGCTTCTGCGACATGATTGTGGGACGCCGATGGGTGTCAAAACAACCAGATGTCAGCTGATGACCCCTGTGTCTGTCATCTCAATTCTCCTGTGAAAGCCATCCCATGGCCGGCATTCATAGGAGACTGTGATTTCTTCTTTATACAGCATGCTATGGCATTGCTGTATAAAGAACAAAAGATCAGACTATTGCAGATTCAAGTGCCCTAAGGGGACTCTTAAAGACATATTTGGTATCACTGCAATATACAAAGTGCGACCAATCCGATCGGTAAACAGCATAATGAGAAAAAATTAAAACGCCAGAATTCAATTTTTGACAACTGCAACAAAATAAAAATATAATAACAAGCAATTAATACATTGTATATAATCCAAAATATCAATAAAAGCATTGTCTTGGGGTGCAAAAAACAAACACTTGTATAGCTCATAAATCCCAAAAATTGAAAATGTTGTGGCTCTTGGAAAGACGTAACACAAGCAAGATTTTTTTTTCAAAATTTCAGAATTTTTTTTCACCACTAAAATAAAACAAAAAATATACATGTTTGGCATCTATGTAATCATACTGACCTGGAAAATGATATTCACAGGTTAGTTATGGTAAAATGAATGCTGTAAAAAAAAATCCAAAAAACTATTCCAAAATTTCACCTTTTTTGCTATTTCACCACACTTTGATTATTTTTCCCTTTACATCATATGGAAGAGATCATTCAAAAGTACAACTCATTCTGCAAAAAACAAGCCCTTACATGGCTATATCAGCGGAAAAATAAAAAGTTATGGCTCTTGAAGGAAACAAGAACGCAAAAATGAAAAATTGCGGTTCCTTAAAGTGTTAAAAATGAAGCTAATTTACGATCTACAACTCAAGGATAAGGATACAGACTGATTGCATTGATGTGTCATTAATGACTCGTGAGTACAAGAAAGTTAAGTCAAGAAAAATAGCAGCTGTGTTTGTTTTTCCAATGCCAGTAACAGTAAAATGACATTGCTTTCTAAACTTATATGGAGCTGACTAAAGAGAACCAATGGAATGGTAACGACAGCAAAATGTAAGAAGGGTTTATGTTGCATAACTGTAATCCAGTTTATGATTTATAAAATCCTTAGAGGATCTAAATGCCAGCAAAATACTGATATAAATCTGTCAGCTTCTAAAATGAATATATCAGTTTGGGAAATTAAATGATTTGAATGTAAATGAAATATTGACAAAACTGATATGATTTACAAGAAATGGGTTTTTAGAAAACGCAAAAACTTTTCTAAATGAATAGTAATTTCACTGAACAAATAACTTGTAATACAGGAAAGTTTATACAAGTATGAAGTGTCAGTGGGTGGTTTCTACTGATAACCTATTTGATGCATATGATTTATGTGGAATATTATGCATATAATGCTGCATTTTATATCTCATGGTAGAACATTCAATTATAAGAATTGGTGGAGTTATTTTAATAGTTTTATGGTTTATTTAGAAAGCTGAAACACATTTACTTTAAAGGTTTATGCTTCACAACCTAAGGGCAGCATAAATTAAAGGCGGAAACTAAGAGCAGCATAAATTAGAGGCGAAAACTAAGGGCAGCATAAAGTAGAGGCAGAAACTAAGGGCAGCATAAATTAGAGGCGGGAACTAAGGGCAGCATAAATTTGAGACGGAGACTAAGGGCAGCATAAATTAGAGGCAGAAACTAAGGGCAGCATAAAGTAGAGGTGTAAACTAAGGGCAGCATAAATTAGAGGCGGAAACTAAGGGCAGCATAAATTAGAGGCGGAAACTAAGGGCAGCATAAAGAAGAAGTGGAAACTAAGGGCAGCATAAATTAGAGGCGGAAACTAAGGGAAGTATAAATTAGAGGCGGAAACTAAGGGCAGCATAAAATAGTGGTGCAAACTAAGGGCAGCATAAATTAGAGACGGATACTAAGAGCAGCATAAATTAGAGGCGGAAACTAAGGGTAGCATAAAGTAGAGGCGGAAACTAAGGGCAACATAAATTAGAGGCGGAAACTAAGGGTAGCTTAAATTAGATGCATCTGGTTGCAGTTTTTATTGTTTATTTTGCTCATTTATATAATGTAAATCAGCCACTGATATGGTATTTAAATATGTAGGACTAATTATACAGCAAAAATACCTAAAATATAACTTTTATTAAATATATCCTTAAAAGGAAGCAAGAATCATCTTGCCTCTATTAAAATTCATCAAATGAGCACCAAAAAACAGCTCTATAGTCGCCTGTCCCTTGTGGACTCCCAGGGACCAGTATATCCTGTCTAGTGGCACCTCAATATTAAATGAATGGCAATGATGTAATATGACATATCATAAATGAATCAGTGTGGCATAAACAGATTCAAACATAAATTAGATAGTGCTTAGGGATATTCCCCTTGAATCCTGCGTTAATATCTCTATTTAGGCACAATTTAAATGATCAGGAATGGTCTCACCCATTGTAGTGTGCTCATTTCCTATTAAGCAGTTGCTCTATAGGCGTCTCCACGATTCCTTTTAATCTGGATCCGGGATCCCGTAAACTGAGCTTACTGCCTGTTCAAATTCTCCTCCTCCCGACGCTTTTCCTATGTCCCATATTCATCAGGGGAGCTTTGGTAGGAGATAATGGTTTCCAACCATGAAACCGGAAAGTATACTAAAAAATCAAAAACAGGGGATATTGACTTATAACAGTCCCCCCTGTTTACTTCCTTAAGGGGGGTTCAAGAGCGAAAGGAAGCAAATAACTCACCGTTTGGCGACAGCGCCACTTCCCTGTGCTGCACACCGCTATAAGTAAGCACCATGCTTATAGCATATATGGCTGCAAAGCTCCTGCTGGCGTGTGACGTCGCATCTTCCTGCTGTTCCTGACTTCCGCTTCATGCGGTGGAATGCATAAATGGAGCACATGACTTCCTGGGATGCGCCGCCACTCCTCCCAGCGCTGGACGTCATCACGTTGGAGCGCCCGATTCGGAACACATTTGCGTCCCTAATGCCCGCCCCTTCTCTCAGTACTCTATAGCACTATTATGCGCTTGCGCGATGTACGTTCCGGTAAACATGCTTATTTAATTGTAATGATCCAGCCTGTCTTTTACTCTATGACAATACGGATGTGGGGGCAGAGCAATTATCAGATAATATGTGCAGGTTTTAAAACCAGGAGATTTAGAATTAATTGGATCCTCAAGAAAGAAATTTGCCAAAATACCGTAAATAATACGTTTTTACATTGAGAGAGCTACTGGAGATGACCCCTTTGTTATTAGGAATTTATTAGGAATTTATTGTTAATTGCCGAACAAAAGGAGTCATTTACAAAGCTACGTGCTCCTGCGGACAAGAATACATAGGTAGAGCAACTGCTTAATAGGAAATGAGCACACCCCAATGGGTGAGACCATTCCTGATCATTTAAATTGTGCCTAAATAGAGATATTAACCCAGGATTCAAGGGGGATATCCCTAAGCACTATCTAATTTATGTCTGAATCTGTTTATGCCGCACTGATTCAGTTATGATACAGTTAGGTCCAGAAATATTTGGACAGTGACACAAGTTTTTTTATTTTAGCTGTTTACAAAAACATGTTCAGAAATACAATTAGATATATAATATGGGCTGAAAGTGCACACTCCCAGCTGCAATATGAGAGTTTTCACATCCAAATCGGAGAAAGGGTTTAGGAATCATAGCTCTGTAATGCATAGCCTCCTCTTTTTCAAGGGACCAAAAGTAATTGGACAAGGGACTCTAAGGTCTGCAATTAACTCTGAAGGCGTCTCCCTCGTTAACCTGTAATCAATGAAGTAGTTAAAAGGTCTGGGGTTGATTACAGGTGTGTGGTTTTGCATTTTTAAGGTGTTGCTGTGACCAGACAACATGCGGTCTAAGGAACTCTCAATTGAGGTGAAGCAGAACATCCTGAGGCTGAAAAAAAAGAAAAAATCCATCAGAGAGATAGCAGACATGCTTGGAGTAGCAAAATCAACAGTCGGGTACATTCTGAGGAAAAAGGAATTGACTGGTGAGCTTGGGACCTCAAAAAGGCCTGGGCGTCCACGGATGACAACAGTGGTGGATGATCGCCGCATACTTTCTTTGGTGAAGAAGAACCCGTTCACAACATCAACTGAAGTCCAGAACACTCTCAGTGAAGTAGATGTATCTGTCTCTAAGTCAACAGTAAAGAGAAGACTCCATGAAAGTAAATACAAAGGGTTCACATCTAGATGCAAACCATTCATCAATTCCAAAAATAGACAGGCCAGAGTTAAATTTGCTGAAAAACACCTCATGAAGCCAGCTCAGTTCTGGAAAAGTATTCTATGGACAGATGAGACAAAGATCAACCTGTACCAGAATGATGGGAAGAAAAAAGTTTGGAGAAGAAAGGGAACGGCACATGATCCAAGGCACACCACATCCTCTGTAAAACATGGTGGAGGCAACGTGATGGCATGGGCATGCATGGCTTTCAATGGCACTGGGTCACTTGTGTTTATTGATGACATAACAGCAGACAAGAATAGCCGGATGAATTCTGAAGTGTACCGGGATATACTTTCAGCCCAGATTCAGCCAAATGCCGCAAAGTTGATCGGAGGGCGCTTCATAGTACAGATGGACAATGACCCCAAGCATACAGCCAAAGCTACCCAGGAGTTCATGAGTGCAAAAAAGTGGAACATTCTGCAATGGCCAAGTCAATCACCAGATCTTAACCCAATTGAGCATGCATTTCACTTGCTCAAATCCAGACTTAAGACGGAAAGACCCACAAACAAGCAAGACCTGAAGGCTGCGGCTGTAAAGGACTGGCAAAGCATTAAGAAGGAGGAAACCCAGCGTTTGGTGATGTCCATGGGTTCCAGACTTAAGGCAGTGATTGCCTCCAAAGGATTCTCAACAAAATATTGAGACTAAAAATTTTTTTTTGGGTTTGGTTTATTTGTCCAATTACTTTTGACCTCCTAAAATGTGGTTTGTTTGTAAAGAAATGTGTACAATTCCTACAATTTCTATCAGATATTTTTGTTCAAACCTTCAAATTAAACGTTACAATCTGCACTTGAATTCTGTTGTAGAGGTTTCATTTCAAATCCAATGTGGTGGCATGCAGAGCCCAACTCGTGAAAATTGTGTCACTGTCCAAATATTTCTGGACCTAACTGTATGTCATATTACATCATTGCCATTCATTTTCTATTGACGTGCCACTAGACAGGATATACTGGTCCCTGGGAGTCCACAAGGGACAGGCGACTATAGAGCTGTTTTTTGGTGCTCATTTGATGAATTTTAATAGAGGCAAGATGATTCTTGCTTCCTTTTAAGGATATATTTAACAAAAGTTATATTTTAGGTATTTTTGCTGTATTATTGGTCCTACATATTTAAATACCATATCAGTGGCTGATTTATATTGATTCTAGTGATATGGCAGGTTTTCTTACTGCAGGCATTGATACCAATAATTGGATCACAGAAGCCAAAGAAGTATTTTCAGAGAGAAACTTTGTCCAAAAAAAAAACAAAACAACTCTTACCGGTGCTTTCAATGATCTAACAAGGATTTATAAAGAGCAAACTACATCCTGGTGGGAGGTACAATCGCTCGAAAATTATTTAAAAGACAGAATTGTACCCAGATACCTAAGAATTTCCCTCACACCTGGGTTTAGATATAAAAGCTCTGACCTAGCTTTAAAGTGGGAAAGGGAGGTGACAGACTGCTCGCTCAGATTAATGACCCTTCTGCTGGAAGAGGAAAAGAAAAATTTAACAGGCTTGGAAGTAGCCCTTAAAGAACAAATTGAAATAACAAAAAAATTCTCAAATGATGGTGAATTTGCAGCAAAAGAAATAACACTGCAAAACACCATTGAGAAATTTCAATATCACTTAAAGGAAAAAAAACATAAGTTCTATATCAGAGATCTACAAGAATTTAGAGACAATAAAGCTTATACATTTTTTTCCAGCAGATTGGTCAGACAGAGCGAGCCAGAAAGCACCTCCACTGACACAGAGGTATCAGACCTAGAAGGAAGAAATACTTCCACCAGGGGGAAATGGAAAAACAAGGGAAGAGGGTGAGGAAACGTTCATTTTTTAGAACAAACAAATTATTTCCTCAGGAACAAGCAACGCCAAAATATCCCTCCACCACTGGGTCAACCCAGATAATTAATCTGTCCAAGCGCACTCTGACAGACATAGAAATGTCTGTCTTAAGTAAGGGTTTGGGTTTTGTACCCATGACGGATTTTGACAAATTTGAAGGAATTAAAGATCTAAACCTCTTCACCCGTAAGCTTAAATGGAAAAAATACCATGTTAGAGAAAGTAAGAAACAAAGTATGGACTTGGGTATCCCGGGAGACATCTTAGAGGATGTTAGACTACTATACAGTATTGGAGAGACAGACCCGAATCAGAATGGTTTAGGACCATTCACAAATTTAAAACAAAAAAGTGACAAAATGCCGCCAAGTCTAGCTGACATAGGCTCGATCGAAATCTTGTGTAACTTGGTAACTAAAGACCTAGAGGATCTGGATCTTGCCCGTTCCCATGACTTCAATCTCACAAAAAGGGAGATGGAGGGATTAAGGTCACTGGAAAATGCATCTGATATAGTGATCAAAAGATCAGATAAAGGCGGTAATATCGTCCAAATGGATGTGAATAACTATAAAGAAATGTGTCTAAACATCCTTAATGACAGTAACAGCTATGGTAAAATTGCTGTGAACCCCACAGGTGCCTTCAGCAGTGAGTTGAGAGACATTTTGCTTAAAGCGAAAGAAAAAGGTTTGATAGACAAAAAGGAATATGAGTTCCTACTCCCAAGATTCCCAGTGACCCCCACTTTTTACTGTCTCCCTAAGATTCATAAGGGGTCCAATCCACTTAAAGGGAGACCAATAGTCTCGGGAGTGGGCAGTTTGACCCAAAATCTGGGGACCTACATTGACGAATTATTGAAGCCTTTCGTCGCTTCTCTCAACTCGCATCTGAAGGACACATTAGATCTAAAAAAACTTGAAGGAATCACGCTAGATAAAGGGGTCATACTAGCTAGTATAGATGTGGAAGCACTATACTCCTCTATCAAACATGAAATAGGCCTCAAAGCAGTCACACATTTTCTGAATAGTAGAGGTAGACAATATAATGAGCACAATTCCTTTCTGATCGAAATCCTAGAATTTTGTCTATCACACAATGTCTTCTTATTTGGAAATAAACTCTACCACCTACTCAGGGGCACCTCGATGGGCAGCCCCTGTGCGCCATCGTACGCTAACTTGCTCCTGGGTTGGTGGGAGGAGACGATAGTATTTGGTGATGACTCTAGCCTGCCCACAGATAAGATCTTAATGTGGTGCAGGTTCATAGATGATATTTTTATTCTATGGAATGGATCAGAACAGGAATTGTCTCAAATGATTCAAGACCTAAATAAAAATAAACTGTGTCTATTCTTCACGTTTGAAGTAAATGAATCTAAGCTACCCTTTCTTGATGTCCTGATAGAAAAAAAGAGTGAGGGTAACATGGTTACTAGCACCCATCGTAAGGAAACAGCAACAAACTCACTACTTAGATGGGAAAGTGGACATCCAGTATCCCTGAAAAAGGGTATACCAAAAGGGCAATTCTCAAGAATTAAGAGAAATTGCTCCAATTCAGAGAAATGTAGACTGCAGTTTGAGGACCTAGAGAATCGTTTTCGGGATAGAGGATACCCTAGTAGTGTAATCCAAAAAGCACGTGAGGAGATTAGTGAGGTGGATAGATCTACACTGCTTTATCCCCCACCAAAAAAGAATAACAAGGACGAGCTGATTTGATTTGTCACAGTGTTTAATAATGGCTCAAGAGCCATGAGAGAGGTACTGGAGAGGCACTGGCCCATTCTCAAAATGGACTTAGATATAGAAAAATTCATCCCAGGAAAACCCCAGATCACCTTTAGAAAGACTAGATCCCTGCAAGATAGGCTAACCAACATCCACTTTATGGATCAGAGAGAAAGAGGCTGCAATTGGCTAAAAAATAATCTGAAGGGCTGCTATTGGTGCAGTGGGTGTCTAGCCTGCAGTGTAATTAAGGTGGGGAAGACATTTTTTGGTAAAAATATTGGAAAAGAATACGATATCCGCTCATTTGTTAATTGCCGAACAAAAGGAGTCATTTACAAAGCTGCGTGCTCCTGCGGACAAGAATACATAGGTAAAACTAAAAGGGAATTCCGCAGAAGAATAGGCGAACATTTGAGAGATATAAGATTAAACAACGACACCCCACTGGCAAAGCATATGAATATAGTTCATGGAGGTGACATCGGCAAAATAACCTTTCAGGGCATCAATGTAGTCCCCCCACTAAAAAGAGGAGGAAACTGGGATAAGAAGATACTGCAGTTTGAGGCAAAATGGATTTTCCGATTAAAAACAGTCTACCCCCGAGGCTTAAACGAGTCTTTATCTTTTGCACCCTTTTTGTAGATTCAGGACAAGTAACAGATAGGAGGGAGAGTCATCACATGAGTGGGGGCGCCCATCACCGTCTGTTTTAGGGTGCTAACCCCTGCGGTTAGGCAGGGTTATATCCATCTAGATAGCAATAGCTGGTGGTGGAGTTGTTAGACTTAATTTTCTGCCTTTTTCAATCCAATCAAATTCCTAATAACAAAGGGGTCATGCATCTCCAGTAGCTCTCTCAATGTAAAAACCCTTTATTTACTGTATTTTGGCAAATTCCTCTCTTGAGGATCCAATTAATTCAAAATCTCCTGGTTTTAAAACCTGCACATATTATCTGATAATTGCTCTGCCCCTACATTCGGATTGTCATAGAGTAAAAGACAGGCTGGATCATTACAATAAGCATGTTTACTGGAACGTACATCGCGCATGCGCATAATAGTGCTATAGAGTACTTAGAGAAGGGGCGGGCATTAGGGACGCAATTGCGTTCCGAATCGGGCGCTCCAACGTGATGACGTCCCGCACTGGGAGGAGTGGCGTCGCATCCCAGAAAGTCATGCGCTCCATTTATGAGCTCCACCGCATGAAGTGGAAGTCAGGAACAGCAGGAAGATGTGACGTCACACGCCAGCAGGAGCTTTGCAGCCATATAAGCATGGTGCTCACTTATACCGGTGTGCAGCACAGGAAAGTTGAGCTGTCGCCAAACGGGTGAGTTATTTGCTCCCTTTCGCTCTTGAACCCCTTTTATGGAAGTAAACAGGGGGGACTGTTATAAGTCAATATCCCCCTGTTTTTGATTTTTTAGTATACTTTCCGGTTTCATGGTTGGAAACCATTATCTCCTACCAAAGCTCCACTGGTGAATATGGACACAGGAAACGCGTCGGGAGGAGGAGAATTTGAACAGGCAGTAAGCTCAGTTTACGGGATCCGGATCCAGATTAAAAGGAATCGTGGAGACGCCTATAGAGCAACTGCTTAATAGGAAATGAGCACACCACAATGGGTGAGACATTCCTGATCATTTAAATTGTGCCTAAATAGAGATATTAACCCAGGATTCAAGGGGGATATTCCTAAGCACTATCTAATTTATGTCTGAATCTGTTTATGTTGCACTGATTCAGTTATGATATGTCATATTACATCATTGCCATTCATTTTCTATTGAGGTGCCACTAGAAAGGATATACTGGTCCCTGGGAGTCCACAAGGGACAGGCGACTATAGAACTGTTTTTTGGTGCTTATTTGATGAATTTTAATAGAGGCAAGATTATTCTTGCTTCCTTTTAAGGATATATTTAATAAAAGTTATATTTTAGGTATTTTTGCTGTATAATTCATTTATATAATGCCATTAATTCAACAGCACTTTCAGAAATCAGCACCACTGTCCCATTGGGTTCACATTCTAAATTCCCATCAGTATGTCTTGGAGTTCGGGAGGAAACCAGAGTAAAGCCATGCAAGCAAGGGGAGAAAATACAGATACCATTATAGATGTTGTCCTGTGTGTGAACCCAGAATCCCAGTGCTGCAAAGCAACAGGATTAGTAACCACGGAGCTACTGTTCTGCCCAAATCACTGTTTTATCTTTTGTTCCTCTCTCTCAATCAGGGATGCCAATTGACTATTCAACTTGTTTTGGACAACTGGTTAAAGGGAAAGAGAAAAACAAGTGGCACATGGAAATGCGTAATTGATGAGTTTTTAACATGAACTTTTCTATACTGTCAAAGCTAGATAGATACTGTAGATAGATAGATAGATAGATAGATAGATAGATAGACAGATAGATAGATAGATATACTATACATACAGTTAGGTCCAGAAATATTTGGACAGTGACACAATTTTCGCGAGTTGGGCTCTGCATGCCACCACATTGGATGTGAAATGAAACCTCTACAACAGAATTCAAGTGCAGATTGTAACGTTTAATTTGAATGTTTGAACAAAAATATCTGATAGAAATTGTAGGAATTGTACACATTTCTTTACAAACACTCCACATTTTAGGAGGTCAAAAAAAAGTAATTGGACAAATAAACCAAACCCAAACAAAATATTTTTATTTTCAATATTTTGATGCGAATCCTTTGGAGGCAATCACTGCCTTAAGTCTGGAACCCATGGACATCACCAAACGCTGGGTTTCCTCCTTCCTAATGCTTTGCCAGGCCTTTGAAAGGCAAGTGAAATGCATGCTCAATTGGGTTAAGATCTGGTGATTGACTTAGCCATTGCAGAATGTTCCACTTTTTTGCACTTATGAACTCCTGGGTAGCTTTGGCTGTATGCTTGGGGTCATTGTCCATCTGTACTATGAAGCGCCCTCCGATCAACTTTGCGGAATTTGGCTGAATCTGGGCTGAAAGTATATCCCGGTACACTTCAGAATTCATCCGGATACTCTTGTCTGCTTTTATGTCATCAATAAACACAAGTGACCCAGTGCCATTGAAAGCCATGCATGCCCATGCCATCACGTTGCCTCCACCATGTTTTACAGAGGATGTGGTGTGCCTTGGATCATGTGCCGTTCCCTTTCTTCTCCAAACTTTTTTCTTCCCATCATTCTGGTACAGGTTGATCTTTGTCTCATCTGTCCATAGAATACTTTTCCAGAACTGAGCTGGCTTCATGAGGTGTTTTTCAGCAAATTTAACTCTGGCCTGTCTATTTTTGGAATTGATGAATGGTTTGCATCTAGATGTGAACCCTTTGTATTTACTTTCATGGAGTCTTCTCTTTACTGTTGACTTAGAGACAGATACACCTACTTCACTGAGAGTGTTCTGGACTTCAGTTGATGTTGTGAACGGGTTCTTCTTCACCAAAGAAAGTATGCGGCGATCATCCACCACTGTTGTCATCCGTGGACGCCCAGGCCTTTTTGAGTTCCCAAGCTCACCAGTCAATTCCTTTTTTCTCAGAATGTACCAGACTGTTGATTTTGCAACTCCAAGCATGTCTGCTATCTCTCTGATGGATTTTTTCTTTTTTTTCAGCCTCAGGATGTTCTGCTTCACCTCAATTGAGAGTTCCTTAGACCGCATGTTGTCTGGTCACAGCAACAGCTTCCAAATGCAAAACCACACACCTGTAATCAACCCCAGACCTTTTAACTACTTCATTGATTACAGGTTAACGAGGGAGACGCCTTCAGAGTTAATTGCAGACCTTAGAGTCCCTTGTCCAATTACTTTTGGTCCCTTGAAAAAGAGGAGGCTATGCATTACAGAGCTATGATTCCTAAACCCTTTCTCCGATTTGGATGTGAAAACTCTCATATTGCAGCTGGGAGTGTGCACTTTCAGCCCATATTATATATATAATTGTATTTCTGAACATGTTTTTGTAAACAGCTAAAATAACAAAACTTGTGTCACTGTCCAAATATTTCTGGACCTAACTGTAGATAGAGGTAGACAGATGGATAGATAGATGATAGATAGACAGATAGACATATAGATAGTTAGATAGATAGATAGATGAAAACATACGAACAGCCTATACAAAATCAAAAAATATAGTGGGTGCAAGGCCCTCAACAATCTTACTTAGATGTAGCAGAGCTGAGATAGATGTAGCAGAGCTGAGATAGATGTAGCATTCCTGATAGTCTCTGCCCTACTGCGTCTAACCATCTCTGATTATTGCATCTGCCCATGTCAACTTTGCTACATCTGATTGAGACAGTCGTATGTAGCATTGCAGATACAGATGTAGCATCTCTGACTGGCCAGCTCTACTACATCTAAATGAGATAGTCAGATATAGCAGAGCAGAGACAGATTTAGTGTCTCTGACCTCCTCTACTCTGCTACATTTAACCATCTCATCTCTGCTACATCTGAGTAAGATGTTCAGATGTAGAAAAGCAGAGATAGATGTAGGTAATGGTACTTTTATGTTGGGTCTATACAATGTAATGTAATGTGCTTACTATATTGTCGTATTATGCTGGGTTTATACAATGCAATTTTGTTACTATATGATGGGATTAGGCTATGTCTATAAAATGCAATGTTGTCACTAAATGGTAGTATTATGCTAGGTCTATATACAGTGTTTTTTTTGTAAAAAAATATTTGCTGGTACGCATCTCTGAGGCGAGGAGTGTGGGGGGGTGCTGTCAGGCACGCCGCGGGCCAACATTGAGGAGCGGGGGGGTGGCGGGGTGTACCGGTGCCAGTGGAGAGTGGGGACGATCATGTGAGCACAAGTATGAGATTTGTACACTTCTGTCCGCATTCTGGTTTGATGTGACCAGCCTCAGTCAATTCATTTTCATTGAGCATGTCTGTTCAGCACGTGACCACATCTATGTAAATCGCATACTTGCAGCTTCATAACCTCCCACTCTCACCGCCGGCACCAGAGAATCCTGACAGCGTGCAGTGTGCGCACTGTGAGAATTCAGAAGGCTGCAGTCACAGAGTGACACATGGAGTGACTGTAGACTCATCACAAATTTGGACAACCCCTTTAATGCTCCTAACAACATAAATAAAAACATAGTAACCCTTAACTTGCCAGATGGCACAAGACTTTATAAAAGAGATTGTCCACTACTTTAACATTAATGACCTTTCCTTAGGATAGGTCATCAATGTCTGACTGGTCGGGGTCCGGGACCTGGCAACCCCACCAATTCACTACTCTAGGTGTCGGTGGTGACAGGTGGCCTGAAGTGCTCAGTTCTGGATCTGCTCCGTCTTCTGATAGTGGCAGCGTCTCCTATTAAAATCAATGAGGTGGATGTGCAGTACCCGGCCGCGGATACCATCAGAGGATGGAGCAGATCCAGAAATAAGCATTTCCGGCCACCTGCACCATAATCAGCTGATCAGTGGGGGTCCCATTGCACTCACATCAGAAGCAATGCACAAGTGGGACCAAGGCCTAATAATGACACACAGTCAGTATCACAAATAAATATTTACATTCAGGTACCTTATAGATGACGTTGTCTCTGAGTCGTTTCTTTCTATTCTTTATCTTGTCCTGACGCAATGATGACTTTTCACATTCACATCTCGTCTCTGCAGATTTCCATCTTCTCCGGTCTTCTGCAGCACATCCTGACACGATGCCCCTAAAAATAGCAAAATGATTATAATACTTATACTTAAAAATATCTGCCCTACACTGTGCCCCAGAATAAATAATGGCCCCTCACAGTATTCTCTGCACAAAATATGACCCACACTGTCCCTCTTATTGTACATGCCCTCCATATTCCCTCTTTCCAAACTGAGCCTACTGTTTACAGTGGCTTTTACACAGTGTCCCCTTATACTGCCCAGTCTTTATACTGTGCCTTCATCACATTCCCCCCTCCTCGCTATAACCTCACACTGTCCTCCCCTTCTGCCCCCTCTCCATACTGCTCCCCCCTCCACTACCCAGTCTTTATTCTGTGCCCCTCACATTCTTCTCATCCCTTACTGTCTCCTCACTACCTCCTGCGTGTCCATATACTTTTCCCCTCACTCCCCATCCTGCCCACTTGCTCCTCATACCATGTCACTCTTTATTCTGTGTCCTCAAAATTTGTTTCCAGTTCGCTCCACATCCTCTCTGTCCCCATGCATCACCACTCATCCTCTCTGTCCCCATGCATGAAACCTCATCCTCTCTGTCCCCATGCATCACCCCTCATCCTCTCTGTCCCCATGCATGAAACCTCATCCTCTCTGTCCCTATGCATCACCCCTCATCCTCTCTGTCCCCATGCATGAAACCTCATCCTCTCTGTCCCCATGCATGAAACCTCATCCTCTCTGTCCCCATGCATCACCCCTCATCCTCTCTGTCCCCATGCATGAAACCTCATCCTCTCTCTCCCCATACATCACCCCTCATCATTTCTCTCCCCATGCATGAAACCTCATCCTCTCTCTCCCCATACTCTGTCCACAGATAGTTCCCTCCCCCACCCATACTGTGCATATATATATTGCCCCCTCCCCACCCTCTGTCCCCCCCATAGTGTGTGCACAGATGGTTCCTATTCCCCACCCTCTGTCCTCCCCATAGTGTGTCCACAGATGGTTCCCTCCCCCACCTTCTCTCCACTATACTGTTTCATAAATACTCCCCTCTTACCACATAATGTTCCTCCGTCCGTGTCTTCTTCAGCTCCACAGTGGAGCACTTATCAGCGTTTCTCTGCCGCCTCCGCGCTGCAGCGCTGGCTTCCGGGTCAGCAGTCTGATCAGCTGACCTGATCACATGACAGCCGTCGCTCTGTCCCGGAAGTCAGCGCCGGCATCACAGCTCCAATTGTCCTCGCGTCTGACAGATACAAGGACAATTGCAGTGGGAGCCGCGCACTGCAGCTTCTATGAGTGCGGCTGTCAGCGTGACAGCTGCGCTCAGAGAATAGCGGCTCCCACCCCGGCAGACTTCCACACCGCCACATCAGGCAGCCCGACAGCGCCCCCTAGAGACGCCTCTGGCTTGTGCCTCCGCTCCACATGGCTAATTTGTATAGTTTACAAATTAGCCATGTGGACAAGAGCCAGAGGCGCTCTTCCGATTTTCCGGTACGCTGTAGTGGCGCGTACCACTGCAAAAAAAGCACTGTCTATATAATACAATGTGGTTACTATTTGGAGGAATTTTGTTAGGTCTATACAATGCAATGTAATGTGACTACTATATGGTGGTATTATGCTGAGTCTATACAATGCAATCTATGTGGTTACTATATTGCATTCTAATGCTGGGTCTATATAGTGTAATCTCATTACTATATGGTGGTATTATGCTGGTTCTATACAATTTAATGTAATGTGGTTACTATATAGCAAGATTATGCTGAGTCTATATAATGCAATGCAATGTGGTTAGTATATGGCAGTATTATACTCAGTCTATACAATGCAATCTTGTTCCTAGATGGTGGTGTTATGCTGGGTCTATACAATGTAACTACACCCAGTATACAGGACAGGAGAGTTATTAGCAAGGCTGCGTGCACTGCAAAGCAAAGTACTGTAATGCGCATGAGCTGGGAGGGACCAAAGTGCACCGATGACCCATAAGTAAAGTCAACACATTCTTATTACAGTACTTTGTACTGCTCTCAACAGGTCATAGTGAAATACTGCTGCACAGGAGCACAAATGGGGAACGCCATTTGTATGATGTATGATGCATCATCCACGTGTAGCAAGAAGGAGGACGGCGATTGCAATGAGAGATGAGGCACCAAAGCAAAACCAGTGACACCCATGGGACCGGACAGCAATATTGTATAAGAAAAGGTATTTTTTGTGCCATGGAGAGGGTATTAGAGACTTATATACAGCTTACTAGAATACTAGAAAAAAGTGATCTTTAAAGTGGCGGCCATACTTTCTATTGTAAAAACCTGGAGACAGGTTCCATTCATAATTCAAGAAGTAGGCAACCCAGAGCGACAACATTGTTTACTGAACCAGTTAGTCAACACACAGATAACAGTCTCTACTTCTGAGGATGGAAGTTCTGCAATGAAGGTAATGGTTGGTGGAGTTCAATGGGATGAGTTTGGTGCCTCTCGGCTCAGGAACAATTTTCACAAACAAGCAAATATTTTCTACAGTCACTGGCCACAAAATTACCTGGATACAATTTGATGAGTATTATTAACCCGAAGGTGACCTGTGAGAACTGAGTCATGAAATTTCTGTAGGACCCACAGACAGAACTAAGGAGGAACAAACAATTTCTAGGTGGCAGTATTGTCTGGGGCTAGATCTCTTGACACAAATAGATTTTTGCAGCCAGACCTAAAGAAATTGTCGTAAAAAGTATACTTTCCGCAAGAATCAGACTGACTGAGAGGGACAGAAACTTTGGGATTGTATTGGGTTTTATGTTTTTAGCATTAAGTTTGAAAGTCATAAGAAAAATAAATCTGGATATGAACAAAGCTCAAAGCTAACTTGTCTGTAGTTGAATCTTATGGATGATTGTAAATATAAGATGATGAGACCAAGATAAACTTATTTGGTTCAGAGCATGTCAAGTGTGTGGCAGCAACCAGGTGAGGAGAACAAAGACAAATTTGTTTTGGCTACAGTCAAGCATGATGATGGGAGTGTGATGGTTTGGTGCTGAACGGGTGCTGCTGGCTAAGCTTCAGTTCATTGATGAAACTATGAATGCCAACATGTACTGTGACATACAGAAGAAGAGCATGATCCCTTTCTTTCGAATACTGGGCAGGGCAGTATTCCAATGTGATAATTACAACAAACACACCTCCAAGATGACTATTTCTTTACTAAAGAAACTGAAGGTAAAGGTACTGGACCGGCCAAGCATGTCTCCAGACCTAAACCCTATTGAGCTTCTGTGGGTATCCTCAAATGGAAGGTGTAGGAGCGCAAGGTCTTTAACATCCACCAGCTCTGTGATGTCATTACGAAGGAGTGGAAGAGAATTCCAGTGCCTCCTGTGAAGCTCTAATGAACTCCATGCCCAAGAGAGTTAAGGCAGTGCCTGAAAATAATGGTGGCCACACACAATACGAGTAAAGCAAGAACTCACCAGTTGGTATTTCTAGAGGACACTACTCACATGTATTGAATATTTTTAGCACCAGTGAGGATAAATTACTAAAACTTAGCTTTTATTTAAGCTCTTTAAAATTCAACAAAAACAGACAACTATAAAATACACTTAGGATCACCCTGCAGGTAGCCAAGGTGCATGTTACCATGCTGTAATGCACAACCCTTGGACAAATACCAATAGGGGGAGTACAGTTATGTGTAATACTGATATCAATTACTGTCAACTATGCGCATTATAAAGATATTAGACAGATGTTCCGTTATCTGCCCATTGGGCAGCATTTGGTGTTTGGACTCTGCAGGTCACACACCACTCTTTTGACCCACTACATGATCTTTCATGCTTGGACCCCTGAGGAGTCACAGAAAGTGACGAAACGCGTCGGGAGGCGGGAGGCATGTGGGACTATTTTTTGCAAGGACATAGGTTCAGATGTGGACCGTCCTTGTAAGGACGGGAGACAAGGGGGTTTAGGGCAAGTTATACCCAGCCTGGACCACAGGCCCCTTTGTGACCCCTCCAAAAGACGGACTGCCGTACCAAACGTTTGAAGATCCTCCAAATGGGTGAGATCTTTCTAAGTTTTATATTCTAGTATGTGTAATTAACCCCTGCATAAGGGAATTGTTTATATCTTACTGTCTTTGAGGAGATAGATCTCCAAATTTGGCATTTAGATAACGGAACATCTGTCTAATATCTTTATAATGCGCATAGTTGACAGTAATTGATATCAGTATTACACATAACTGTACTCCCCCTATTGGTATTTGTCCAAGGGTTGTGCATTACAGCATGGTAACATGCACCTTGGCTACCTGCAGGGTGATCCTAAGTGTATTTTATAGTTGTCTGTTTTTGTTGAATTTTAAAGAGCTTAAATAAAAGCTAAGTTTTAGTAATTTATCCTCACTGGTGCTAAAAATATGGCCACACACAATATTGACACTTTGGGCACAATTTGACCATTTTCACTTAGAGGTACACTCACTTTTGTTTCCAGTGATTTAGACATTAATGGTTGTGTGTTGAGTTATTTAGAGGGCACACCAAATTCACACTGTTATACAAGTTGTACACCGACTACATTACATTGTATGAAAGTTTCATGTCTTCAGTGTTGACTCATGGAAAGATCAAATAAAATATTGATGTGACAGGTTTACTCTCTTTTGTGATGTACTGTAAGTGTGAAGCACAGACCGACTCTGCTAGGCTTAAATATTCATTTTTTGCTGACAGAGTCCCTTTAACACAAAACAGCCTTGAAATAAATGACTATGGGTAAACAGATGGTTATGCGTAAACTGTTGGCTTCTTTTAACAAGCAAAAAACATTCTTTCTATTTGTGGAATAGCAATAGTAATGTTTGGTGTTTGTTTGTAAAGTGAATATGCAATAGAGGAGAAGCAGGCCTTAGACAGTATGGCTAGTAAAGACACAAAGGAAATCCCTAGTCCACGGCCCATACAGTATGGTCCATGGAAAAGAAATGGCTAATTATTATTTTATCCATGATTAAATATAATAAAAAATGAATACATTTTTTCATGCTTGCTGCATTATTGTGATTTTTAGTTTCACAAAAAATGATGAAAAAGCAATGCCTCATTTCTAGTGATGGTCAACCCGAACTGTAAAGTAATTGGACTATAAACCAATGAATGACATACGATTCGGGCACTTGGAACACAGAAGTGTCAGTGTCAGACACTGTGCACATGAGGAGGAGCAAGGACACATCTCCATAGCTCCCAAACATGCGCACAGCAGCCACATAGATGCCACATAGATGCCACACAGCTGCAATGGCAACCGCTCCCTCCCGCTCATGCGCACTGCACCATCAAGTTATGGAAAGAGCATAATATGATATATCCCGCCACTAAGGGTGTAACATTTCTTTAAAACAAAGAAGGGATTTTTTTTTAAAGTATCTATTTAAATAATTAAAAAAAAGATGAATAGGGTCCTACTTTTTTTGATACACAGCCAAGATAATCACACGGCTGTAGCCTGTAGCCGTATGCTTTATCTGCACTGGGTTTCACAATATGGGGGATGCAAATTGATTTATTTAATTTTATTTACATCATGATAGTGATGCAGACAGCGTGTGTGATACCAATCAATCACATATGTTGTCACAAGGGTGGGGACGCAGTCTGGCTGCAACCAATGGCAGACACCGGGACTGATGGTGGATGGAGGAAGCAGTGTATATGTATGAGGGATAATGACTCATGAGCGGACCCAGAGGTAGTGTTAAAGCCGCACGGGAGACTCAGTAGGTATAACTGTACAGTCCTGCTCTAATCCCCTAAGGCTATGTGCCCATGCTGCAGAAAATGCGCGGATTTTGCCGTGGATTTCTCGTGGAAAAGCCGCGGATTTCCCGAAAATCTGCAGCTCAGGTACTTCCCAGCCATTTCTATGGAATTTTGGAAATGCTGTGCCCACGCTGCAGATTTTTTCGCAGCGGATTTCGTGCGGATTTTGATCCGGAAAAATCTGCAACATGTCAATTATTGTTGCGGATTTTCATCCGGATTTTGGCTTTAAAATTGGGAAAAAAAAAAATCCGCACCAAAATCCGCATCAAATCCGCGGCAATTCCGCGGCAAATCCACACCTTTGAAAAGGTGCGGATTTTGCGGGAAAGCTGCGGATTTTGATGCAGAAAAATCCGCAGCTACATTCTCCCGTGGACACATAGCCTTAGCCCTTTCTGCCACCATTTTACAGCACAGTGTTCGGGTCCCCAATAGACTTATATGCGGTTACATGTCCGGGCAGATGTTCGGGTTTAATTCCGGTACCGAACCGGATTTTTTTAAAATCTGGCTAGACCTGCTAAACCTGAATATCTGTGGGATCACCCATCTCTACTCATTCAACAGCGTGTGACAAAATTGAAAACTGGAGAATGGAGAAATATTATTTCCATGGAGAAATAATATCTTATTTTGACAGGCCCAAGATAATATATAAAAAACATAGTTTTTTTTTTGGCAGCAATAATAAAAATACAACACAATTTCTGTACTGCAGTAACTTGACTTTAGAGTCACCCTTATTTTCACCCAAAATAATATTGAATCAAAGGATTATTTCAGCAAACTGTAAGAATTCCATTAATATTTGGAAGTATCTTGCTTTCTGCGCAAAGGCATTGTGGCCCACAAAAAAACAGTATCTAATTTAGACGGCCTTCAAAATTTGTATGCATTTTTCTTTTACAACAGTGACAAATGTTTTAAAACATTTTTACTTGTGTTACTGCAGGATACAACGTCATACCTGCAGCAGGAGGACAGTATGGTCATCTTCATTTTCATAAAAAATATAATGAAGTAATGGCTTATTTTTGTGACCCATGCCAAATTAAAGTTTTGACCTGTCAGTAAACTTTAGGTTCAAATTTTTTTTTACATTTCTTGCCCTCTGCATAAAGATGGTTGTGAAGATGCATTTTCACCACTGCTGCTTGAAACATTGACAATTGGGTTGTGAAAAACATGTACTGTCCAACGCCATAGTTGCATCCATATGTATCAATGGTAGTATGTACCTTGCCACACTATTACAATTTCAAGGAGTATCCCACCATTGTCTCTGCAATGTGAGAATACAGAGCAGGGATCTGGAGAAATATTAGCCTCTTTAGCATACATAAAGTGTTAATGGTAAAGCGGACATTCCAATAAGGGTCATGGTGACACCTTTTAGAATGGCGTGCAGCAGGATGGCGAGCAGGGTTACTACAATTTCTTGGCTGTAATGTCACGGTTATTCTTGGATAACACATGATCAGTTATTCGGGTATATGAGGGCCTACTAGGACTTCTTGGAACAGTCTACATTGAGCGGGGCTCCATTTGCGCAGGGATAGGATGCCAACCTCTGCGATTAGGCAGGTCTAGTAGAAGGGATCATTAAAGCCACTTGACATAAATATATTTATATTTATTCCTATCTCACTTGCAGGCTGGTTTTTCACTTAGTTCAAGTGTGGTGTCTTTTTCGTTTCTTCTTTTTAATCCTTTCCCATTTTCGATCCCCGTTATGATATTTTTAATACAAGCAATAAAAAGTGTTTTTGAGGAATTAATTTCTGTGAGACTAGTCATAAAATACACTCCAAGTTATCATTAGTACTGTAAGAACTAGAGAAATATTACCGGCCAGGGAGTATCCTCCATTTTAATCATGCAAAAATGATCCTTTTTTTCAGCGCAATTTCAGGTTTCTCATATTTACCCTGTGCATGTTGGGATTCCTAGCTGAAGTACAGCACAGATATAAAAATAAAGTTACATAGTTATATAAGTTAAAAAAAGACCTAGGTCCCTCAAGTTCAACCTTCCTCCACCAATAATACATTTTTGTCACTAAATATTCTATAACCCACAATGTGGTGTGTACTGAGGAAATCATCCAGCTCTTTTGTAAATGCTGTTATACTGTCAGCAATTACTACCTCTTGCAGTAGGGTATTCCATAGTCTGATTGCCTTTCTTCCAACCATAATGAGTGCCCCCTTGTCCTTAATATTGTTTTTGGAAGGAATAAGTCATGTGCCAGTTCTTTATATTGACCACACATGTATTTATACATATAAATGAGATCTCCTCTGAGACGTCTTTTTTCTAAGGTAAACATATCTAACTTTTTCAACCTCTCATTATATGGGAGGCCTTCCATTCCTTGTAATAATCTAATTGCCGCCTTTGAACTGACTCTAACTTCTGAATATCTTTTTTAAAATGTGGAGCCAAAAATGTGGCCTTACAAGTGGTTTATAGAGGGGTAGCAATACAATGGGATCCCAGGATCTAATCTCTCCTTTTATACATCCTAAAATCTTGTTTTCTTTAGCAGCTGTTGCCTGACATTGAATTCTGCTGCTCATCTTATTTGTAATGAGAATACCCAAGTCCTTCTCCTGTTCTGTACTCCTGAGTTTACTTCCATTTAATGTATATGCAGCAATAGGATTACTCCGTTCTCTAGGTGCATTACTCTACTTTTATCAATGTTAACCCTCAACTGGTGAGGTGGGGTTTGCCACACCACAGGGAAATTTTGTTCAGCAGGCATTCATTGGAAAATGCTGGTATGAATCATCAATGTATTACATTTTCCGATACTTGTGGGTGTCAAAAATTTGTTATACTCATGTGTAATCAATCGCCAATAAGAAAACAATTAAAACAAACGTGATCTTTGCATTTTCTATAAAAATGAGAGATTTTTAAACACTGGGGTATAGGAAGCCCCACATCACCAGTTGCGTGACAAAAATCCCACCTCATCAGTTGAGGGTTAAAGGGTGCGGGACTTAGCTGTGGCGGTGCGGGTCCATGAAAGCTGGGCCGCGCGACCAGTGCCAGTCCGAGAGGTGGCCACCCAGGCCCCCTTGCTAATGCCGCTTGGGGTGGAGGTGGAGCGAGAGTGCCGCACCACCGGAGAGCACCAGTTGGAGCCGACCACCAGCAGTGACCTGATGCCTGCCTCAGCCGCGGACCAGGCTGCAGCCCCAGTCCCAATGGCCAAACCAGACCAGGCTGCAGCGCTGCCATCACCAGCTGAGGACGCAGTAAAGACGCCTGATGCCCCGCCTGCGACGACGTCGCCTACCGTCATGGAGGAAAAGGACTCAGCCTATCCCGCCTTGGAGGCTCTTCCAGTTGCCGTTGTTAGGGCCCTGGCAACGGAACTCCTGGAGGTGAGCCAACCTGCCCTGCCTGGGACCCCGATCTGTTTCTTGCCTTGGATTGTCCAGGCAGCCAGCTTGGTAGCTGCCCCATCACTGGAGGCCAAGGAGGCGTGCCCGGCCATGGCCTTAAAGTTGTCACGGGAGCGGGAAGAAAGGGAGATGCGGAGGGCCCAAACAGAGGCTCGGGATCTGTGGGAGAAGCATACCCTCCGGCTAGCCTCTTGGGGAGCCTGTGGGTCCCGCTACATGGGAGTAGTGGACCGGTTCCACCAAAAGAAAGGTTGGGGATTAATTTTTGAACCTGGGTCTCAGTACGGGCGTGTTTACGTCCCATCGGGACGTGAGGGCCCACCTGCCCAGGGGTCACCATGGGCGGGACCTGAAAGTGGGCGAAGTGGTATCCTATACCAGGCACCATGGGGAGCGGGGCTGGTACGCTCTGGATGTAGAGCCGCAGCCAGCTAGGGTTGTTGAAAAAGCACCCAGCCCCGCACACCCTTCAGCAACACCACAATAAGGTAACTGTGCCCAGTTACTTCAGTGACTGCCAACCTGTTCTATTTATCTAGTTAATGTTTTCAGTAACATGTTTTAATGCTGTGAAAAGTGAAAATTCTGCCAAATGCCTTGAATGTTTTGAGAGTTTCAAAAGTTAACCAGTAACCATGGACCTGAGTCACAGGACTGGAAGTGACATAAACTTTCAATGCAAATAAGTTGCACTATAGTGTGCTAAACCTGGTTAACCCTAGAACGCGCAATCATAGAAATCTACACTTTCACATACCTGGGGCCTTTTAGGCCTGTGTGCAAATAACATGGAGTAACTCAAATAGAAATACTTTTCAAAGTTTATTGGAGATGTGAATATTTCAAAACATTATAATTATATGCATAAAACAATAAAAAGTAATTACACCTGCTTAAAACACCCATATAATTCTTTAGATTATAATATAAATTATATATATATATATATATATATATATATATGTCATGTAGAGCTGTTGAAAGGACTTCATCCCCCTCTTCTTCACCAGCCACAGGTCGTCATGGCGATTATCTGATTGGCCTGGAAGCTTAAGGTATTTATGACTTTGGGTGATGGTAGAACTAAAGCCAAAAGCTGCAGAGAAAGACAATTCTTTGTAATATTGGCGGGAAAACTCCCAAAGCAGGTTTTGAAGTGCGACTTTAATGCTAGAAAGATGAAAAACACATTGCCAGAATCCCTGCGTCGTGCGGAACCCAGCGCACCGTCTCACCTGACGAGGAGATCGACGGAATCACGACAAATTAGTATTGGCCAGTAAAATTGTGCTAGAGGCGTTGTGTTTGGTATCAATGTAACTGTAAAATCGAGATATTAAATATGACGCTAATATCTTTCACCTGTGTGACCCAGGGGCAAAGATATGAAAAACCCTAGAATTATGGAACTTTGTGACCATCTCAAGCCCAGCCCACAAGTGACTGTAAAATGATGTCACAGGCAAGGGGGGCTAGCAAGAGCATAAGAGACAGTTCCTGTCTTGGGGGCTCAGTCAGCACGAGGAGGGCATCATGAAGGGTGATGCTGGCCGATTCTAACATCTCTTGGAGTTCCCTCCTACTCCCTAAGCAGACGTCACTTCTATGGCACAAGCTTAGTAAGTTTCACGTTTATACCTTTTATTTTATGTAACTGTTATGCCGTAATGTGTATTGTTCCCTTTTGTAAATTCCTGTATATTCTTTAAACACTGCCTATTTTCGGATTAAATATATAAAAATTTAAGAGTTTCTTTCCTTATGCTTTATATACGAATCCAAAACCCCGAAGGGCCTTATGCTATCTGAAACGGGTTCCCAGCTACCTGTAGAAAGTCTGGGTGGTGGCAGCGTAATTGTTATTGCATAGAATTATTGGAGTGCTATCATTAAGGGTACCGAGGTATATAAATATTCCATTAGCAGGAATCAGAGATATACATTTACCCTTGCTGTGAGACCTCCAATATTTGGCATTATCAGCTCAGCAGCCTCATCTTATGCATTGTCCTGCAGTACCAAAAGTGGCCTGCAGACAAGGGGGGCGCTAGAGAGTAGTCGTGTGTAACAAATCAGTGAACAGCTGCGGATTTCTGAGGGACTTCCCCGGCTGTTCGTGACAAATTGGTGGAAGCGGTGGGATATATAAAGCATTAGTGATCTGGTTTGAGCAATCATACCTTTCACTAAAAACTTGCAAAAGTTTTGAGGATTGAACTCAGTGTTTAAATATACCTGGAACAATACTGTACGTGTAGCAGTTACCCCCTCCCCTTCTCTCTTGTTTTCTATCCTATCTTTTATTTGGCAATTATGGATGCTGTGTCAGAAGCCTGGTACAATCAGCGGAAGAAGGAAGTTCTTGCTGCACTCTGCAGATCCAAGTTGATTGATGGCCATGGCAAAACGAGGCAAGACCTCATTAAAGAACTTTTACAATGGGACGCAGAGCACGTTCATTCCCCCAGTGCTGGAGAAGAGGAGGCAAGCCAAGCCCAGGATAGTGCTTCTGCAGAGTCCCCACCATCAACTGCAAGCCAGAGCAGTGACCGGGGCAACATGGACTCTTTCCTGAAGATGGCTCTACAACAATTCGCTGCAGATGACCGGCAGGGACGGCTAAGCCTCATTCAGCAATATCGAGAGGCTGAGAGAGCCGAGCGAGAGGCTGAGAGAGCCGAGCGCCAGGCTCAGGCCGAGCGAGAGGCTGAGAGAGCCGAGCGAGAGCGCCAAGCCCAGAGAGACCATGAATTGAATATCCTCAAAGCCCGGCAGCAGACATCTTCCTCACTAAACGGTGAGTCCAATAATGCCAGCAGCTTTAAGCCCCGACCGGAGCACTTTCTTGTGATGGAAAAGGACGGGGATTTGGACACCTTTCTGAGGGGATTTGAAAAGACTTGCTTGCAGTACCAGTTGCCCTCAACACAATGGGCACAATACTTAACCCCAGGGCTGCGAGGCAAGGCCCTGGATGCGTTTGCCAGTCTCCCTCAAGAGCAGAGTGGAGACTATGGGGCCATAAAGCAGGCCCTAGTACGGAAGTATCAGCTGACTCCGGAGGTGTACCGAAAAAAATTCCGGACCCTCCAGCTCGGACCTCATGACAGCTACAGCGATTTGGAGGGTGGGCTCCAGCGCACCTTTGACCAGTGGATCCAAGGACTGTCCGTTACAACCTTTGAGGAGTTAAAGGACCTCATGGTGAAGGACCAACTCCTACATGTCTGTCCTGTGGAGGTTCGACAGTTTGTTATGGACCGAGAGCCCAAGGAGGCCTCAAAAGCAGCCCAGATTGCCGACGCCTATGTGGCCAACCGTGCATCGGAGGTGCGGAAGCCGTCCACCACTAGCTGGAAAGGGGGTAAGATGACAACTACAACCACCCCTGCCCCTACCAGCCGACCTCCCGTAGGTCCTGTTTCATCCACCAGTGCCCGGCCCACCTCTGACACTCGCAGGTGTTTTTCCTGCAACCTGCCTGGACACCTCAGCTCTGGTTGCCCAGAGAGGCAGAAGAGGAACCCCACATCCAAGGCCCAAGGGCCCACTGGAACTGTCCTTTTGGCAAGGAAGGCGGGTGGTAGGGCCTGCGAAAACCTACACCCCGTCACCGTAGGCGGAACCCCCACTGTGGGGCTCAAGGACATTGGGGCCGACAGAACACTGGTCCGCCCTGAACTGGTACCCCCTGAAAACTTTATCCCGGGAAAACTCCTGACTGTCGCCTTGGCGGGGGGTGTCCACCACTCCTTCCCAATGGCCCTGATTCCCCTCGACTGGGGTGCTGGGAGAGGGTGGAGGGAAGTGGGGGTGGATGAACATCTACCAACCAATGTTTTATTGGGGACTGATCTGGGGCGATTAGTTGCACAATTTCTCCCTGATGATCCTCCCGAATCCAAAAAGTCATGTGATACAAATGTTGTTGATCAGTCATGTGATGCAAATGTTGTTAAATCATGTGATGCAAATGTTGTTGATAAGTCATGCGACCCGAATGCGGATACCCAGAACGTAATTACAAATGTTGTGCATGGTAATAAAGTGGAGATTTGTACAGGGGAACTCAGCCATGCCACGCGGCAGGGTGACGTGGCTGAGGACAACCCCAAGGTAGCAAGTGTCTGTGCTGACAGAGATGGAGGCAGACATGAGAACCACGAGGACAGTGGTCAAATGCAGCTGAGCAGTGTCACAGCGGACAGTGACACAGCCAGTAGTACCTGTCAGGCTGATGGGGAAGAGTGGTTATTCCCCGGGGAGACAGCCTTCATCGGTGCTGTCACCCGCAGTCAGAGTGCCCAGAACGCAAATGAAACCTTGCCTGCTGACACCTCTTCACCCAGAGGGATAACGGAACTGGTTACGGGCCCAGAGCAGGTCCCAGAGGGTCCTGGTGAGGTTGGAACCTTAACGTCACTTTTGGCTGCCTCTAGCCAAGAGTTTCAGGTGGCTCTACGAACTGATGCCAGTCTAGAGACGTTAAGGGACCTCGCAGAGAAGCCCTCCTCCGAGACCGATAAGGAGAGGGTATTCTGGGACCAGGGAAAGTTGTACCGGGAGACAATTCCCTGTAACCCCCAACAAGAGTGGCTGAAGGAAAAACAGCTGGTGGTGCCTCACCGCTTTAGGAGTGAGTTGCTGCGGATTGCCCATGAGATCCCACTCGCCGGACACTTGGGGGTTAGCAAAACCAAGGCCCGGCTGTCTCACCACTTCTATTGGCCCAAAATGGGGACAGATGTTGCCAACTACTGCCGCTCCTGTATCACATGTCAAAGAGTGGGAAAGTCAGGGCCTGCTCCCAAAGCTCCCCTGATCTCTTTGCCGGTGATAGAGGAGCCTTTCCAGAGGGTCGCTGTGGACATTGTCGGGCCTCTGGCCGTCCCCAGCAGCTCTGGAAAACGGTTCGTCCTTACTGTGGTAGACTATGCTACCCGGTATCCGGAGGCAGTGGCTCTGTCCTCAGTTAGGGCCGATAAGGTGGCAGATGCCCTCTTGACCATATTCTCCCGAGTAGGATTTCCCAGGGAGATGCTTACCGACCAGGGGACTCAGTTCATGTCTCGTCTAATGGAGGCTCTCTGTAAGAAAATGCAGGTGCGGCATCTGATATCAAGCGCTTATCACCCACAGACCAATGGTTTGTGTGAGCGATTTAATGGTACACTTAAGCAGATGCTTAAGATGCTGGTTGAGTCACATGGACGCGACTGGGAGCGGTATCTCTCACACCTGCTGTTTGCCTACAGAGAGGTACCACAGGCCTCAACGGGGTTTTCCCCCTTCGAGCTCCTGTATGGCAGACGAGTCCGGGGGCCTCTTGGTCTGGTAAGGGAATCCTGGGAAGAGGAACTGAATTCCCCAGAAGTGTCCGTTGTGGAGTATGTCATTCGGCTCCGTGACAAAATGCAGTCAATGACGCAGATGGTGCATGAGAATATGGCGCAAGCCCAGGCCAGCCAGAAGCGATGGTACGACCAACACGCTCGAGAGCGGGTGTACGAAGTGGGTCAGAAGGTGTGGGTCCTAGTCCCAATGACCCAGAACAAGCTTCAGGCGGCCTGGGAGGGTCCATACCTGGTGCATCAGCGCCTCAATGACGTAAACTATGTGGTCACCATCGACCATGCCAGGAAGAGGCAAAAGGTCTTCCATGTCAACATGATGAAAGCTCATCATGACAGGGAAGCCTTTGCTCTTCCTGTGTGTAGTCTTCCCGAGGAAGGCGAAAGTGAAGTCTTGGTGGACTTGCTCGCCTCAGCCCGGGATGGAGGGTCTATCGAGGAGGCGGCATTCAACCCACAGCTATCCTTGGACCAAAAGTCCCAGCTGCGGGAGGTATTCCGGCCCTACCTGATGACCTTCACGAATGTCCCAGGGAAGACATCCCTAGCCACCCACCAGGTGGACACAGGGAGTCATTCCCCAGTTCGTCAACCCCCATACCGTGTCTCCCTAGAGGTACAAAAGGACATAAAAAGGGAGATCGATGAAATGCTAGTCCTGGGAGTGATCCAGAGGTCCAAAAGTGCATGGGCCTCGCCTGTAGTCTTGGTTCCAAAAAAGGACCGGACAACCCGGTTTTGTGTGGACTACAGGAGGCTAAATGCAATCACAGCACCCGATGCGTACCCAATGCCACGCATCGACGAGTTACTGGATTGCTTAGCCGGGGCCCAGTACCTGACCATCATGGACCTGAGTCGAGGGTACTGGCAGATTCCTATGTCCAAGGAAGCACAGGAAAGGTCCGCCTTCATCACCCCATTCGGGCTGTATGAATCCCTCGTCATGCCCTTTGGCATGAGAAATGCTCCTGCCACTTTCCAGCGATTGGTCGACCAGCTGCTCGAGGGACTAGGAGGGTTTGCAGTAGCTTACCTGGATGACATTGCCATCTTTAGTCCCACTTGGGAGGAACACCTGGGGCACCTGGAGCAGGTGCTCAGGCGGATCCAAAGTGCTGGTCTGACTATAAAGCCAGGGAAGTGTCAGATCGGCATGACGGAGGTACAGTACCTTGGACACAGAGTGGGTGGCGGGACCCTGAAACCAGAGCCAGGGAAGGTTGATGCCATCACCTCCTGGCCTACCCCCAAGTCAAAGAAGCAGGTGATGTCCTTCTTGGGTACGGCAGGATACTATAGGAAGTTCGTTCCTAACTATAGTGCTCTTGCTAAGCCGTTGACGGACCTCACCAAAAAGAAGCTACCGCAAGTAGTCACCTGGACAGATGACTGTGAACGGTCCTTCAGGGCACTAAAAGCTGCCCTCGCCAGTTCCCCAATCCTACAAGCTCCGGACTTCACCCGACGGTTCATAGTTCAGACAGATGCCAGTGCGTTTGGCCTTGGTGCAGTACTCAGCCAGGTAAATGGGAAGGGAGAAGAGCATCCGGTGATGTTTCTCAGCCGCAAGCTCTTATCCCGGGAAGTGGCCTACGCCACTGTGGAGAAGGAGTGCCTCTCTATAGTGTGGGCCCTGCGGAAACTGCAGCCCTACCTATATGGACGCAACTTCACCATAGTGACAGACCACAACCCTCTCAGCTGGCTACATCGGGTGGCCGGCGACAATGGTAAGCTACTGCGGTGGAGCTTGGCACTACAGCAGTATGACTTTACCATTCAACACAGGAAGGGTGTTGAGCATGGCAACGCTGATGGGCTGTCCCGGCAGGGGGATGCCAGCGAGGTAGGCTTAGGAGACGATTGGCAAATCAATCTCCCATGCTACCTCAAAAAGGGGGAGGTGTCATGTAGAGCTGTTGAAAGGACTTCATCCCCCTCTTCTTCACCAGCCACAGGTCGTCATGGCGATTATCTGATTGGCCTGGAAGCTTAAGGTATTTATGACTTTGGGTGATGGTAGAACTAAAGCCAAAAGCTGCAGAGAAAGACAATTCTTTGTAATATTGGCGGGAAAACTCCCAAAGCAGGTTTTGAAGTGCGACTTTAATGCTAGAAAGATGAAAAACACATTGCCAGAATCCCTGCGTCGTGCGGAACCCAGCGCACCGTCTCACCTGACGAGGAGATCGACGGAATCACGACAAATTAGTATTGGCCAGTAAAATTGTGCTAGAGGCGTTGTGTTTGGTATCAATGTAACTGTAAAATCGAGATATTAAATATGACGCTAATATCTTTCACCTGTGTGACCCAGGGGCAAAGATATGAAAAACCCTAGAATTATGGAACTTTGTGACCATCTCAAGCCCAGCCCACAAGTGACTGTAAAATGATGTCACAGGCAAGGGGGGCTAGCAAGAGCATAAGAGACAGTTCCTGTCTTGGGGGCTCAGTCAGCACGAGGAGGGCATCATGAAGGGTGATGCTGGCCGATTCTAACATCTCTTGGAGTTCCCTCCTACTCCCTAAGCAGACGTCACTTCTATGGCACAAGCTTAGTAAGTTTCACGTTTATACCTTTTATTTTATGTAACTGTTATGCCGTAATGTGTATTGTTCCCTTTTGTAAATTCCTGTATATTCTTTAAACACTGCCTATTTTCGGATTAAATATATAAAAATTTAAGAGTTTCTTTCCTTATGCTTTATATACGAATCCAAAACCCCGAAGGGCCTTATGCTATCTGAAACGGGTTCCCAGCTACCTGTAGAAAGTCTGGGTGGTGGCAGCGTAATTGTTATTGCATAGAATTATTGGAGTGCTATCATTAAGGGTACCGAGGTATATAAATATTCCATTAGCAGGAATCAGAGATATACATTTACCCTTGCTGTGAGACCTCCAATATTTGGCATTATCAGCTCAGCAGCCTCATCTTATGCATTGTCCTGCAGTACCAAAAGTGGCCTGCAGACAAGGGGGGCGCTAGAGAGTAGTCGTGTGTAACAAATCAGTGAACAGCTGCGGATTTCTGAGGGACTTCCCCGGCTGTTCGTGACATATATATATATATATATATATATATATATAAAACGATTTTTTTGTCTAAACGTTTTTTATATAAAAGTTTTAGTAAACATGGTATTTCTTTTTAAAAACTTCCCTTTTCAACTTTACTGATTAGCCCAACATTTTTCACATATTTTTTCGGAAGAATGTTCCTTGTAGACATTTTGTCCACAAGTAGTACAGAAATGCTCAGATTTCCTTTCCTTCTTTGCTGGACAAATATAACAGCGCTTTCTTTTTTTTTCTCTTGGCTCTTGATGTTCCTGAAAATGTATGCCACATCGGATCATAGCTTCCATAATTTGCCTTGGCAAGCATTTCGTGTTGCTTCGCTCCATCATGGTAGGCATCAAAAGTTCATAGCAAAGTTCCGTCAAGCAACAGTACTGACAAAAAGACTGAGGATCACATGTAAACCAAGTACAGGCCTAAAAGGCCCCAGGTATGTAAATATGGGTTAGTCCCAAAAAAGAGTTGTTTTACCGAAATGCCTATAACATAAAAATATATGAACAACTGGAAATTACTAACAACTATGTACCTGAGGAAAACCTAGAGTTTCAAAATTCTAACTAAAGTAATCTTGCAGAAAATAGAAAACAAGTAACCTAGCAGGTCTGCAAGGCCCCGGGTATGCGTTCTAGGGTTATACCTGCAGCCTGTTGTACAGCACTCTTCCCAGGAGAGTGGCAGGCGCAGGAAGGGTCCGTGGCGGAGCAGGCCAGGACCCCGTCACCACAGGAACCGGTGACGCTCTCCCAGGACTTTACCACTTTGTTGTTTATCCAGGAACAAAAGGACACTAGGGACTTTGGGTGGGAAACCACTGAGCAGTGGTGCCAGAGACTCTGGGTGGTATGTGGTAAAGAAGGTGAAACCAGGTTGCAACGTTTAAGGAAATGTTCCTCCCGCAAGGGAAGAAATGTTTGACAATGTTAACCTGTTAACGTTATGCATGTAAAAACTGCAGTATGACCTGTTTGAATTGCAGCTCACGGACGTGCTGGATTTAACCAAGGGGGAATGTGACGCCCCTGCGGTAACCAGGTGTCACAAAATAACGTAACAACACAGAAACAGCTCAGATCCTACATTACTGTGCCAGTCAGTACACACACACTAGCACATTAGGACACTTACACTCAAAACCAGGGCGGGAGACCCCCTTAGAGCCAGGCGACAGGGCTGGGCACTGTGAGCTAACAGGCAGCCAACTGGGAAGGGAGGGACCAGACCTGGGGGAGGAGAGAGTGACCTGGAAAGTGTAGGTAGTTAGTCTGCGGAATACAGTGAAGAAGGAAGGAGTTGAGGAGAGGAATGAGAAGTGAGTGGTAGTAAAAAGGACATGTGTGAAGACAGACAAAGGAATCTTGAGACACAGTGAAAGTAGCAAAGACCCGCAAAGACTTGAGTAGAAAGATCAGCCACTAAGTGGAGAAAGTAGCTGGAGAACGAGAAAGCAAGCTCCAAGGACAGAGGAGTGGGCATCCAGGGCTCCCAGTACTTTTCACACATGGGGTGCAGATCCCAGAACAGACCATGCCTTCAAGCCATTTGTTAACTCGGCCAGGCGGGTTGGTTTCCAGGACTCATCTGCCACCACTAACGTCCGAGGCAACAGCAGCAAAGGGAGGACCCGGACATATTCCCTTAAACAATCCAAGCTGCCTGCGGCAGGACCCAGATACCAGACGGACCTCCAGGAGCTCCACACTAAGGAGGACCGACATATACACCAGAGTGCATCGGTGGGAGAGTGGCACCAGGTTGGCAAGCACAGCTTTATAGGACTCGGGAGCACCTGGGATCCAGCACGTCTCCAGGGTGCGAACCCAGTAAGTAAAGACAACCAAACTGCACTCCCCTGTCTGGACTGATTTATTGCCCTGCGCCTCCACGTTAACCCCTCACCTACCCCTGGGGAAAATCCCTGCTCACGGAGGGTGCCACCATCCAAGCTGCCCCCATCCATCATCCCCAGTGGGAACCCGCAGCGGCGGCCTACCATCCCTGGCCGCACACCACGAGTGGCGTAGTCGAACTTTGTATTATTTTATTCTTTTCCTTTTCATTTAAAACTGGTCGACGGTGCCCCTGGATCCGGAACCCCTCGAGCCATGGACCGTCCGGATCCGAGCAGCCCAGCTGCCCCGGGGCGCGACAGATGAATGGAAAAAACAAAATTCATTCTCTTTCCTCCTCCTCATTCAACTCCTCCACCAAGCCTATCCATCAAAGTTGATGGCTGCTCAATCTCCCCAGTCTCACAAGCTTGTTGCCTTGGAGTAACCCTCGACTCTGCTCTATCCTTCAAGCCGCACATCCAAGCCCTCTTCAAATCATGCCGAATACAACTCAAAAACATCTCCCGGATTCCTTAACCAAGAATCAGCAAAAACATTAGTACATGCCCTCATCATCTCCCGCCTCGACTACTGCAACCTCCTGCTCTCTGGCCTCCCTTCCAACACTCTTGCACCCCTCTAATCTATCCTGAACTCTGCAGCCCGCTTAATCCACCTCTCACCTCTCCCCTCGCTGTTCCCCAGCCTCAGCCCCAGCCTCACCACTTTGCCAATCCCTTCACTGGCTTCTCATTGCCCAAAGACTCCAATTAAAAACATTAACCATGACCTACAAAGCCATCCACAATCTTTCTCCTCCTTACATCTGTGACCTAGTCTCCCGGTAGCTACCAGCACGCAACCTCAGATCTTCACAAGATCTCCTTCTCTGCTCCTCTCTTATCTCCTCTTCCCACAATTGCATACAAGATTTCTCTTGTGCCTCCCCCATACTCTGGAATGCTTTACCCCAGCATATCAGAATCTCTCCTACTGTGAAAAGATTCAAGAGGAACCTGAAGACTCACCTCTTCTGACAAGCCTACAACTTACAATAACCCTCAGTCCAGTACACCACTGCGCAACCAGCTCTGTCCTCACATATTGTACCCTCACGCATTCCCTGTAGACTGAGTCCTTGCGGGCAGGGTCCTCCCTCCTCCTGTACCAATCTGTTTTGTACTGTTAATGATTATTGTACTAGCTTTTATGTATACCCTTTTTCACTTGTAAAGCTCCATGGAATTAATGGCGCTATAATAATAAATAATAATAATAATAGATGGATGGATGGATGGATGGATGGACAGATAGATAGATAGATACTAGATATTAAATTAGATTTATATGAAATATATGTAAGTATGATATGGGTAGCTACAAAAAAAATATATAGGGGGACAGAAAGAAATAGAAACTGAGATACAAAGATTTGATATATAGATAGATATGTGGTGTCACTGAGTATATCAGGGTGCCACAGGGTACTGCAATCCTTACCCAGGGTGCAGAGCCTACCCCCCATGGTTTCAGGTTCCCAATAACGGGTGTCGCACCATCAGCACCATAAAATCCAACCACACCTCACATCATGACCTGTCAGACACACCAGTGGGTTGGTCAAGCTGGATAGAGCCACCCACCTAGGGGTCAGGCAGACTGTTGGGAGAGAGGAAGTGGAGAGCAGAGTAGTGAGAGCGCTCAAAGAGTGAGGATCTGGGAGTTGTAGCTCCCGGGAGGCGAGACCTTGGTTAGGTCACAGACGGTGGTCTGGGACCACAGGAGTCGGGGATCGGTGGCAGTGACATTGGAAAGGGTGCGATGGACATAGTCTAGGAGGACTGTAGGCATCAGTACACTAAAATAACTGACTGGTACCGAGCATGACAGGGTACAGGACCCCCGGTCAGGAGCAGGTTCATCCGTCCTGATAATTTACCTGGAAGGGAGAGTATCTTTAGGAACTTCCCTACGAGCTCAGAGATTGAAGGCATCAGCACAACGCGGGGGATAGGGTTTTCCAAACAAAGCAGCTCAACTGAAATCCCAAGTGCCAGCCATCAAGAGCACAGCTGCCCTACACACAGGTAGCGGGGCCCCAACAGCTTCATGCCAAGAGGCCACAACAGACAACTAAAATTGTGCACGGAGGCAGGGTCCAGACTATCAAGTGGCACCGGTGGGAGCGGACACCTGGACGGGCTCCCTGTAGCAATTGTGATGCACAGAGACTTTGGTTTATCTTCTGTGTGAGTGTCTACTTTGTAATCCTCATCCAGCACCATGACTACCCACAGTGAGAGTACCCTGGTCCCCTGCACTCCCAAATATTCACCAATACCCCCAGAGGCTGGGGCCTTCCCTACCTGCGGAGGGGCTGACACCTTGCTGCCCTACACCATCTGCCCCGGTACTCCTTCCAGCAGTGGCGGTGGCGTCACAAACTTCTCCCCTGTAAATATCCCCTTTTCAAGGATCGGAGTGTTAGCCGAGCCCGGGGGTCCGGACCCCTCGAGCCACGACCACCCTGGATCCGAGCACCCCGGTCTGCGCTGGGGCAGCACAGATAGATAGATAGATAGATAACAGACTGATAGATCGATAGGTAGATAGATAGATATGAAAAAAAAGAGAGGACTGGCAGCACTTACCATAATGTGAAGATATAAACTACTAAAAAAAAAAGTTATTTGAGGTGTTTAGAATATTAAAATGGCCATTGTAATACTGGCCCAGCGCCACATCATGGCAACCTCATTATGCTGGGTCCAACTCTACACTGCATCTGACTGGGCTCCTAAAAAACCTGTACAAGATCAGTGAGTAACCCTGGAAGTTAAAAACATATGAGGCTAATAGCAAGATGGGGGTTGATGTGCAAAGCCAGTCTAAAAGACATCACTCCATGCTAAATATAATGGATAGATAGATAGCTAGATAACATAAATAAATAGAAAGATAGATGGATGGATAGAAGCATGGCCGGCTTTACCTATGTGTGAATGGTGCAGTCGCACAGGGTGCCCGCCGGCAGACAACATAGGGGGCACCGCAGGGAGCAATAATTCACTTTCACTTGCTGCTCCTGTGGTGCCCAGGATCCAGCAGGGGGCGCCCTCCACTCCTCTCTGTTCTGCGTCTTGTCTTCTCCCGTCTTCTCCAGAGAGAGGGGGGATGGGCACCAGCACTGTTCTGGCCATAGAAGCTGCTACTACAGAGTCACTGCTCTGCTGGAGGCTGGGAAGGAAGAAGACTTCGACTGTATGCACTGTGTGTACAATGTGCTGTGTGTCATCTGTAATGTATTATGTGCTGTCTGTATGTGTTATGTATAGGATGTGTGTGTGCCCTGTGTACTGTGCAATACCTATCTATCTATCTTATTTATCTATATTAACTATCTATCTATATCTATCTATCTACAGTGGGTATGGAAAGTATTCAGACCTCTTTAAATTTTTCACTCTTTGTTTCATTGCAGCCATTTGGTAAATTCAAAAAAGTTCATTTTTTTTTCTCATTAATGTACACTCTGCACCTCATCTTGTCAGAAAAAAACAGAAATGTGGAAATTTTTGCAAATATATTAAACAAGAAAAAGTGAAATATCACATGTTCATAAGTCTTCAGACCCTTTGCTCAGACACTCATATTTAAGTCACATGCTGTCCATTTCATTGTGATCCTCCTTGAGATGGTGCTATTCCATTATTGGAGTCCAGCTGTGTTTAATTAAACTGATTTGGAAAGGCACACACCGACACACCTGTCTATTTAAGACCTCACAGGTCACTGTGCATGTCAGACTAAATGAGAATCATGAGGTCAAAGGAGCTCATAGACAGAATTGTGCCAAGGCACAGATCTGGCCAAGGTTACAAAAGAATTTCTGCAGTACCCAAGGTTCCTATGAGCACAATCACCTCCATAATCCTTAAATGGAAGATATTTGGGACCACCGAAGTCTTCATTGACCTGGCCGTCCAACCAAACTGAGCAATTGTCAGAGAAGAGCCTTGGTGAGAGAGGTAAAGAAGAACCCAAGATCACTGTGGCTGAGCTCCAGAGATGCAGTAGGGAGATGGGAGAAAGTTCCACAAAGTTAACTATCACTACAGCCATTTCACCAGTTGGGCCTTTATGGCAGAGTGGCCTAATGGAAGTCTCTCCTCAATGCAAGACATATGAGAGCCCGCATAGTTTGCAAAGATACACATGAAGGACTCTCAGACTATGAGAAATAAGATTCTCTGGTCTGATGAGATGAAAAAAGACCTTTTTATGATAATTCTAAGCAGTATGTGTGGAGAAAATCAGGCACTGCTCATCACCTGCTCAATACAATTCCAACAGTAACATATGGTGGTGGCAGCATCATGCTATGGGGATGTTTTTCAGCTGCAGGGACAGGACAACTGGTTGTAATTGAAGGAAAAATGAATGCGGCCAAGTACAGAGATATCCTGGAAGAAAACCTCTTCCAGGGTGCTCTGGACTCCAGACTTGGCCGAAAGTTCACCTTCCAACAAGACAATGACCCTAAGCACACAGCTAAAATAACAAAGGAGTGGCTTCAGAACAACTCTGTGACTATTCTTGACTGGCCCAGCCAGAGCCCTGACCTAAACCCAATTGAACAACTCTGGAGAGACCTGAAAATGGCTGTTCATCACACTATTGAAACTGATGGAACTGGAGAGGATCTGCAAGGAAGAATGGCAGAGGATCCCCAAATCCAGGTGTGAAAAACTTTTTGCATCATTCCCAAGAAGACTCATGGCTGTGCTAGCTCAAAACGGTGCTTCTACTCAACACTGAGCAAGTGTGAACACTTAGGAGTACTTTGCATGCTGCGACATCGCTAGCCAATGCTAGCGATGCCGAGCGCGCTAGTACCCGCCCCCGTCGCATATGCAATATCTTGTGATAGCTGCCGTAGCGAACATTATCACTACGGCAGCTTCACACGCACTTACCTGCCCTGCGACGTCGCTTTGGCCGGCGACCCGCCTCCTTCCTAAGGGGGCGTGTCGTGCGGCGTCACAGCGATGTCACACAGCAGGTGGCCAATAGAAGTGGAGGGGCGGAGGTGAGCGGGACGTAAACATCCCGCCCACCTCCTTCCTTCCACATAGCCGGTGGAGGCAGGTAAGGAGATGTTCCTCGCTCCTGCGGCTTCACACACATCGATGAACGAGGAACAACATTGTATCTCCTGTTGGTGCGACATTATGAAAATGTCCAACGCTACACAGATCACCGATTTATGACGCTTTTGCGATCGTTGCAACGTCGTTACCAGAGCCGGATGTGCGTCACTTTCGATTTGACCCCGACGATATCGCAGTAGCGATGTCGCAACATGCAAAGTACCCCTTAGGACCATGTGATATTTCAGGTTTTTCTTGTTTAATAAATTTGCAAAATTTTCTAATTTCTGTTTTTTTACTGTGAAGAAGGGGTATCTATCAATCTATCTATCTATTTATCCATCTATCTATCTGTCTGATATCCATTTGTCTAATTGTCCTCTATCCAGTATCGGTCTGGCACACTGAGTCACCAATCAATACCCCAGTGGCCCCCCCGAACCAGACAGAGAGTGGACCCGCCACCTGGGTACGTCGCTGGCATCAAAAATCCAGAGCTCCGGCCCCTAACTTCTTGCCCGTAGCCCCAAATCTTCTGCGACCACCGCATTGAACTGTGTTGGCGTCACGTTGCCCCTAATGCAGTTCAATCCTGTGACAGAGCACAGAGCTCCATTCTCTTTCACTGCCTGTCTCCTAAGCCACAGACCGCTACAGGCCTGTGTCTTAGCAGACATTGGTGTGCCCACTAGGACAGTGACGTCATTGCATCACGCTGCCTCTGCAGGTCGCCATAGAAGAGGAGACGGAGGCTGTGGTGCTCGGAACTAGGATTAGGTAAGTATAAATTTATTTTTATTTATTTTTTAATGTCTTTGGGATCTGTGGAAAAACACTGCACACTATTTTGCCAAATGGTGATGACATTTTAATAGATTAAATAGAAAAAACAGAGGACCACTTGAAAAAACGACCAGTTATTTTGACGTTTCGGCCACTGTGGCCTTGTTCACAGGGTCACTTTTATATGTGGTTCTTGGATCATATAGTAATTTGTCCAATAATGTACTGCTATTCCTTAGGTAATTGCATCAGCCAGCACTCCCATGCCTAGGCTCATGACACACCACAATGTGGAGGCCCCTACTGTGTATAGGAGGCTATGTGGAGGTCCCTGCAGTGTGTAGGAGACTGTGTGGGGGCCTCTTACTGTGTGTAGGAGGCTGTGTGGGGGCCTATTGCCATGTGTAGGAGACTGTGTGGGGGTCTCCTGTTGTACATAGGAGGTTGTGTAGGGGCCTCCTGCCTTGCGTAGTAGGCTGTGTAAGAGCCTATTGCCGTGCATAGAAGGCTGTGTAGGGGCCTCCTGCTGTGTGTGGAGGGCTGTGTGGGGGTCTCCTGCCGTGCATAGGAGGCTAAGTGGAAGCCTCCTGTCGTGTGTAGGATGCTATGTGGGGTCTCCTGCTGTGTGTGGAGGGCTGTGTGGAGGCCTTCTGCAGTGCATAGCAGTCTATGTGGGGGCCATGCTGTATACAGTGTCTCCCATCCTCATGGTGTGTATGTGATCCTGCACCTCAGTCTGCTCAGGTCAGTGGAGCTCAGAGGCAGCGACACATACACAGAACCCCCCATCCTCATGGTGTGCATGTGATGCTGCACCTCAGTTTGCTCAGATCAGTGGAGCTGAGAGGCAGTGACACATAAAAAGCGTCCCCTGTCCTCCTGTTATGTATGTGGTCCTGCACCTCAGTCTGTTCAGGGCAGAGATCCTGAGAGACAGCACCAAATACACAGAACCCCCATCCTCATGGTGTATGTGGTACTGCACCTAAGTCTGCTCAGGGCAGTGGAGCTGAGAGGCAGCGAGACATACACAGCGCCTTCTGTCCTCCTGTTGTGTATGTGGTACTACACCTCAGTCTGCTCAGGGCAATGAAGCTGAGAGGCAGTGACACATACAAAGCGTCCCCACCCTCATATTGTGTAGGTTGTCCTGCATTTCAGTATGATCTGGGCAGAGGAGCTGAGCGGCAGCGACCCATACACAGCACCCCCGCATCCTCATGTTATGTATGTGGTACTGCACCTCAGTTTGCTCAGGACATTGGAGCTGAGAGGCAGTGACACATACACAGCATCCCCGTCCTCATGTTGTGTATGTGGTACTGCAGTCTGCTCAGGGCAGTGGAGCTGAGAGGCAGTGAGACATACACAGTGCCCCGTCTGCATGTTGTGTATGTGGTTTTGCACCTCTGTCTGCTGAGGAAAGAAGAGGTAAGAGGCAGTAACACATATACAGCACCTCCCCCATTCTCATGTTGTGTATGTGGTACTACACCTCAGTCTGCTCAGGTCAGTGAAGCTGAGAGGCAGCACTAAATATAATTCCAGGACACATTATTTTTTCTAATTTTGTACCATCCCCTTTAACAGTTGTATTTGAGCCTTTGTGGTCCGGAGTACAAGCTCTACAGGCCACTGGCTACATCGTGCAACATTTTGTATTCTCAACCTGTAGATTTATATCATATCCACAGGATCTGTATAGTACATGCTGATTCCACCAATGTGGCTACGACGTGCACCACTCTCAGTCAAGAGATGACAGAACTCCCATCCAAGTGTACAGGAATTTATACCATCTCTCTACAAAAAGCATCAGTGCCTCATTCTCCAGATACATGTGCGCCCCATTGGTGAGATCTGCATGTACCATCCATAATGTAATATCCAGGGACACAGCATAAATGGATGAGATCAGAAGTTCCTTATAAGGACGAGGTCAGACGTGGTGGAATTATTATGGATTTGAGGTACAGATTCTCCAGCACAAAACTGGAGGAGTTTATTATACAATGCATTTAAAGAGATTAATTTTCTTATGCCTAGCACACATGACAAGTAATACAGAGCGAGTGGAATGCGATAAAAAAATCGCAATATTACTCTATGGGGCAGTTCCCATGAGCGATTTTTTTTCTCAGCCCTAATCGGACCGAGAAAACAATCGCAGCATGTTGCAGGAGGGATGCGATCCTGTTTCACTCGCACCCATTCAAGTCTATGGGGCGAGAGAGAAACATCGCTTTGCTCCCGCATTACACCGACAACGGAGGATATAGGGAGGATATAGGGAGATAAATCCCTCCCTCTCTTCTGCAGCGCCAGCCCTCCCCTCTGCAGTGCCGGCCCTCCCTTTTGAAACTGTGGTCTGATCGCACGATCAGACCACAGTCACACGACACTCACAGGACACTCGGCTCCCGTTCTGCTGCGAGCGTGATCCGAGTGTCAGGTGAGTACTTGCACAAATTCCCAAGTGACCTAAGCCTTAGGATACAAAAAAAAATGACCTCTGGTCCTCATTTGTTTCCAGGGAAACTGGGTAAAAAATCAGTAGGGTGGGGGTACCAAAGGGTAGTTTTGCACAGGGCACCCTTCAGGCTAAGGCCGGCCTGATTATGTTTAACTATGCACTTATCTGCATCCCACCACTTAATTCAGCCCTCACCTGCTTGTATAAGCCCTCGTTTGGACTGGAGGGAACTTGTCCAACCTGTAAGTTGTTTGACTCTCTATTGGCAGTGGCATTAACAGCAGCATCCAAAGAATTGTGGACATGCAGGATATGCCCAGGTACTAAACAGTATAATATGTAATGAAAAGGCAAGCAGATTCTGCTGCCAATCTGTCCTAGAAGTCCATGGTGTCAGCCTCAGAATACCTGCTGGAGAATAGACATAGTCCAATGTTATGGACAAGATTATGAACTATTAGGAGTAAATATATATGAGTTATATGAAGATATCCTAAAACCAGGATTTAAGATAAGTGCTTGAACTCTGTACCACATCTATATCTGCATTCAGACATAAAAGACTCATCAGTCTGGACTTTCATGTGACAAGTGAACCATGCTGACATAGCCTAATATAATGAGGAAGCAAGCACATTACAGTTTACTGTATATTACAGAATAAGCTAATTTACTTTGTCCAATAGGAGACGTGTTACGTATTCGTGGCTCCTAGCCAACTGATTCCATTTTAAATGTTTGTCCACTTCCGTATTAAACTAGTCATATTTTCTATGCATATCCGAGTACGTCTCTGGTGTGTATGAAAGAATGGTATGCATGCTACCACAATTGACTCATGATTTGGAATGTAGACAGGGTTAAGGTAGACGCACAATTAGATTGCATCACTGTAAATTTATGGCTCCCCTTAACACCATGTGTGACCTGTTTGTTCAGGCTGCGTGATTGTTTACTGATGTGCATGCAAAGGCATGTAAAATATTCAACTTATATACCGCAATGCCTACTGATTCCTTGTAGTAGCAGAAGTGCTGGGACAGACAAGGGAGTGTTGAGTCTGTGGGAATAAAGAGGGGTCTCTTGGTCATATGTGCCATACGACTGGCAGACATCTCCTCTATGAAATCTTTAGCAAGCAGGGACCACAACTTAAACTGATTCTACTCACTTTTGGAATTCTACCATTTTGCTTTTATAGAGAGGGTCTAAAAGTATGTCTATCCAATAAAGGTCTCTTTGTTTGATACTAATAATACAGCTTTCATCTCCTGCGGAATCAAGGATACAGCTTGCCATGCTCACCTGCACAGCAGAGAGCTCCATTGGTTCACTTCCTTCCTTGAACCAGTGCAACGGTTGGTCATCATAGCCATCATTGTTGTCATCATAGCCACTTTCACACTGACTTTGCCTGGGATGACTCACTGTCTCTCTCCACATCCTCCTCCTGCTTCACCTCTTCCACATAATGCTGTGTGTGACATTCTCCCTGAGCATAGCAAAAGCGACAGGTTGGTGATAAAAATGTAGAAGTTGCTATTCGTACACCATTCCTTGATGTATCTTTGTGAGCATCTGATTCCCACTAATACAGTTGGGACTTGCGTTTGGTAATATTACTGCCCTCACAGCTGGTGCTTTTGGCATTGCTCTTGCTCCTTGTGGCTTCCATGTTCTTAGTGCTATATGTTGTGGTATGGACTTTTTGTTCTCTCGCATTACCCAATCCATTGTAATTGCCAAATTAGGAGAGAGAGAGTGCGATAGGTTCTTGCTACCTCATCGAGAGCAGAATAATGTGGGCAAAAAGACCCTGAATCCAACAATGTATTATTTTCTTTACTGGGTGCAGTGGTATTGACACAATCAGAGTTTTTAGATTTAGCAAGCTGTAGATATGAGAATACTGACCCCTGTCCACACCAGGCTCTCTATATGCAATGTCTATAAACAGTGAGCTGCTTACCAGAAGATGGTAGAAGCTGGACTACCAAGTACATGGTGTCATGCTCCCCGGGTCCTCTGCTCCGCTCCCCGGCTCACCTGCCACGCTCCCCGCTCTCCAGCCTCCATTGGCCGCGCTTCCCAGGCCTCCTGGTCCCCGCTCCCGGCGCCCGTCGGCTTCCCAGACCCTGGCCGGCTCTGCTGCCTCCTCCTCTCAGCTTCCTGCCCTGGCTTCTGGCACCCGGGCCGCGCGCATGCGCATTAGGGCGCGCGCGCGGTCACTGACCCTTTCTTAAAGGGCCAGTGTCCACTGACAGGAAATGATGCACACAGGTACAGGGTATAAAGGGGATTAATGTCCAAGGGGGCGGGGCCTGTTCTTCGTGTTTCCCAAGCTAGGAGTCAGGTCTCCTTGTGTTCCTGTGAGATACTTACCTCTCTCTCTTTTAGAGCCGATCCTGCATTGCCATCCGGTCCTGCTGTATCTCAAACCCCGAACGCTGCCTATCTACCATCCTGACAGTCCGTACCATCCCGGTTCCCTGCGGTGACCCGCCATCTCGCTCCAACGGTTCCGGACCCCGCCTGACATCATCCCGGCTTCCGAACCTGAGCTCCGTCACCCGGACCATCATCAGTGACCCCGTGGTCCCAGGGACTTCTCCATTGTGTTCTAAGTGCACGGACTGTTCTGCTACCTAAAGTGCTCCGGCTACCGGACTCCGTTCCCTCTTCGGGGAGTTCGGTCCAGTGGATCCACCTCCCGGGTCTGCCCATCCATCTGGCCCTAACAGTAAGAACAGGCCATGGATCCCGCCGAAGCACTAGCGGCCTTGCAAGAGGAACTCCAACGCCAGCGTGAAGTCCAGACCCGCATGCTGAACTTTATGACTTCCGTGGACGCCCGCCTGAACACGCTACAAGCCTCGGTCACATCTTCAGCGCCCCGGGTCTCCACTAGTCAATCCACGGCTCCCGCTCCCGTGGCAGCCTCTTCGGATGCTTCCAGACTTCGTTTGGCTTCACCACCCCGGTACGCCGGAGATCCCAAGACCTGCAGGGGGTTTATAAACCAATGCTCCCTTCATTTCACGCAGCTGCTGCATTTGTTTGCCTCCGACCAAGCCAAGGTCGCCTTCATAATGTCTCACCTAGAGGGCGAGGCACTGGCGTGGATGAACCCCTTGTGGGAGAAGGAGGACCCTATGACCAAGAACCTCCAAGAGTTCCTGCAGGCCTTTCGCGGCACCTTTGATGAGCCAGGACGCGCCTCCGCGTCTGCTTCATCTCTTCTCCGGTTACGTCAAGGAACTCTGACGGTGGGTCAATACGCCATCCGTTTCCGCACCTTGGCCTCGGAACTCAGGTGAAATAACAAGGCCCTAACCGCCGCCTTTTGGGAAGGACTCTCGGGTCGAATCAAAGATGAGCTGGCTGGACGTGACGTACCGTCCACCCTGGACGCCCTGATTACCCTAGCAACTCGAGTGGACATTCGCTTTCAGGAGCGGTCCAAAGAGGTGTCCCGTGAGAGACGTCCGGTACGGCATGCCTCTCCTCCACAGAAGCCCGCCGTACTCCAGTCAACGACCTTTGGTGCCTCCGTCCATGAGCCCATGCAGATCGACCGTGTGCGACAGTCTGAACAACGTCGAGCAGAGCGACTCGCCAAGGGTCTCTGCTTCTACTGCGGAGAGGGCACACACCTGCTACGCGCCTGTCCAGAGAGGCCGGGAAACTCCAAAGCCTAGGGTTGGTAGGAGAGGCCACCCTAGGTGCTGGGACTCTCTCAGACCCGGTTACATGGACTGTGCAAGTGACAACGGGAGAGACGCGGTTTACGGCTGAGGCATACCTCGATTCTGGGGCAGCAGGCAATTTCATCCAGCAGGCCACGGTGGACAAATACCAGGTGCCTGTTACTCCACTCGCCAAACCTCTTGTGATTGCCTCTGTGGATGGGAGACCCCTCTCTGACACCATCTCCTGGATCACCAAGCCGCTTGAACTGCGTATCGGTGCTCTGCACACCGAGAACATCGCTCTCTATGTCCTCCCTCACATGTAACATCAAATCCTGCTGGGTCTTCCTTGGTTGCGGACACACGAACGTTCAGTCAGCTGGGGCACTGGCGATATCACTCGATGGGGGTCTTCTTGCCATGACACCTGTCTGAAGACCATAAAACCCATCCGGCGACCTCCGGTTCCAGAGACCCTACCGGGACTACCCTCAGCCTATTGGTCCTTCGTGGACGTCTTTGATAAGAAGGAGTCAGAGGTACTTCCGCCACATCGTCCTTACGATTGTGCCATTGACCTGCTCCCGGGAACTACACCACCTCGAGGAAGGATATATCCATTGTCTCCAGCCGAACCAAGGGCCATGTCTACATACATCACAGAGAGCCTGGCTAGGGGATTCATTCGGAGATCCTCCTCTCCTGCTGGAGCCGGCTTCTTCTTCGTAAAGAAGAAAGAGGGCGACCTACGACCATGCATAGACTACCGGGGATTGAACCAAATTACCGTAAAAAACAAGTACCCCCTGCCGCTAATCCCCGAATTGTTTGATCGGCTCAGAGGAGCTCGTGTCTTCACCAAGTTGGATCTTCGGGGTGCCTACAACCTGGTCCGTATTCGCTCGGGGGACGAATGGAAGACCGCGTTCAACACTCGTGATGGGCACTATGAATACTGCGTGATGCCCTTCGGCCTGTGTAACGCACCAGCCGTCTTCCAAGAATTAGTGAACGACGTGTTCCGGGACCTTCTCTACGTCTGTGTGGTGGTATACCTGGATGACATCCTTGTCTTCTCTCCGGACCTCCAGACCCACCGAGAGAACGTGCAACTGGTTCTACAAAGACTGAGAGAGAATCGTCTGTACGCCAAGTACGAGAAGTGTGTCTTCGAACAGTCTTCTCTCCCCTTCCTGGGTTACCTCATCACCGAGACCGGACTGCAGATGGACCCAAAGAAGGTCTCTGCCATTCTCAACTGGCCTCCTCCTTCTGGACTGAAGGCAATCCAACGTTTTCTGGGATTCGCCAATTATTACCGCCAGTTCATTCCTCACTTCTCTGCTCTGACTGCTCCTCTCTCCGCCTTGACCAAGAAGGGGGCTAATCCAAAGGACTGGTCACCTGCGGCCGACGCCGCGTTTGGCTCTCTAAAGCGAGCCTTTGCCTCCTCTCCTGTACTCCACCGTCCAGAGTTAAACCGCCAGTTCACCTTGGAGGTGGATGCCTCCTCCTCAGGAGCCGGAGCAGTGCTCATGCAGAAGTCCTCCTCCGGGAAGATGGTGACTTGCGGTTTCTTCTCCAAGAGCTTCTCCGCCCCTGAACGCAATTACACCATCGGTGATCGAGAGCTATTGGCAGTCAAACTGGCTCTGGAGGAATGGCGCTATCTTCTGGAAGGAGCAGTGTACCCCGTCATTATTTACACGGACCACAAAAACCTGGAATACCTGCGGTCTTCTCAGCGACTGAACCCCCGGCAAGCCAGGTGGTCCTTGTTCTTTGCCCGGTTCGATTTCCAGCTCCATTTCCGACCAGCAGACAAGAATGTACGTGCTGATGCCTTGTCTAGGTCTTTCATGCCCATGGAGCAGGAAGAGGAGACATCCCAACCCATCGTCTGTCCAAGTAAGATTATTCCGGTGGCTCCTGTCACCCTGGTCCAGATACCGCCCGGGAAGACCTATGTCTCTGAGACAGACAGGCATAAAGTGCTACACTGGGGCCATGCCTCGAAAACAGCCGGTCATGCTGGTCAGAAGAGAACATGGAGTGCGATTGTACGTCATTACTGGTGGCCATCCCTTCGCACGGATGTCGCCTCTTTTGTCTCTGCCTGCTCTTCTTGTGCCAGGAACAAGACGCCCAAACACCTGCCATATGGCCGTCTACTGCCTCTGCCCATACCCTCAGTTCCCTGGCAACACATTGCGATGGACTTTATTACGGACTTGCCATTGTCCTCCGGACACACAGTCATATGGGTCGTGGTGGATCGGTTCTCTAAAATGGCCCATTTCGTCCCTATGGCTGGACTGCCCTCTGCCCAGGAACTCGCGGACGCCTATATACATCACATCTTCCGCTTGCACGGCTTTCCATCACACATTGTGTCCGACAGAGGAACTCAGTTCACCTCCCGCTTCTGGAGGGCTCTCTGTAAACATCTGGGAGTAACGCTGGACTTTTCTTCTGCCTACCATCCTCAGTCGAACGGCCAAGTGGAATGGGTCAATCAGATATTGACCTCTTTCTTACGTCACTACGTCAACGCCCATCATGACGATTGGTCCACGCTTCTTCCTTGGGCTGAATTCTCCCATAATCACCACGTCAGTGAGTCCTCCTCCTGTTCTCCCTTCCATGTCGTCTACGGACTTCAGCCGTCTGTCCCATTGCCTGTATCCTCTTCCTCGGATATCCCTGCTGCTGATGCAGTACTCCGTGACTTTACAACCATTTGGGACTCAGTTAAGGCGTCCCTTGCACGTGCATCCCTGCGGATGAAGAGACACGCGGACAAGAGACGTCTGGATCCTCCATGTTTCTCTCCGGGAGATCTCGTCTGGCTTTCTTCCAAGTACGTCCGATTGAAGTTACCATCCTACAAGCTGGGACCTCGCTACATCGGACCGTTTAAAGTCATCGGCAAGATCAATGAGGTCTCCTACAAACTGCAGCTTCCGGCCACGATGAGGATACCCAACTCCTTCCACGTCTCCCTGCTCAAGCCGGTGGTCCTTGGTCCCTTCTCCGCTGCTGCCAGTCCGGCTCCTCCTCCTATTGCTGAGGACGACATCTATGCGGTAAGGGATATCGTGGCCATGAAGACCGTACGAGGCCGACAGTTCTTCCTGGTGGACTGGGCAGGGTATGGTCCTGAGGATAGGTCCTGGGAGCCCAAGGAGAATGTGGGTACTCCGCTGATCCGTGCCTTCCTGTCCCGGTTGCGGGGAGGGGGGCGTGGGGGGGGTACTGTCACGCTCCCCGGGTCCTCTGCTCCGCTCCCCGGCTCACCTGCCACGCTCCCCGCTCTCCAGCCTCCATTGGCCGCGCTTCCCAGGCCTCCTGGTCCCTGCTCCCGGCGCCCGTCGGCTTCCCAGCCCCTGGCCGGCTCTGCTGCCTCCTCCTCTCAGCTTCCTGCCCTGGCTTCTGGCACCCGGGCCGCGCGCATGCGCATTAGGGCGCGCGCGCGGTCACTGACCCTTTCTTAAAGGGCCAGTGTCCACTGACAGGAAATGATGCACACAGGTACAGGGTATAAAGGGGATTAATGTCCAAGGGGGCGGGGCCTGTTCTTCGTGTTTCCCAAGCTAGGAGTCAGGTCTCCTTGTGTTCCTGTGAGATACTTACCTCTCTCTCTTTTAGAGCCGATCCTGCATTGCCATCCGGTCCTGCTGTATCTCAAACCCCGAACGCTGCCTATCTACCATCCTGACAGTCCGTACCATCCCGGTTCCCTGCGGTGACCCGCCATCTCGCTCCAACGGTTCCGGACCCCGCCTGACATCATCCCGGCTTCCGAACCTGAGCTCCGTCACCCGGACCATCATCAGTGACCCCGTGGTCCCAGGGACTTCTCCATTGTGTTCTAAGTGCACGGACTGTTCTGCTACCTAAAGTGCTCCGGCTACCGGACTCCGTTCCCTCTTCGGGGAGTTCGGTCCAGTGGATCCACCTCCCGGGTCTGCCCATCCATCAGGCCCTAACACATGGCAATGTAGACTGAGCAATTATAAGCTCCTGGTGCTAAAACAATCATTGCACGTAAACAACAGCAGGCAGCTAGATAAGAGAGGCATCTATGACATCTGTGTTTTAACCCCTGCAGCATACCATGTTAGATTATATAGAAAAAACCTGATGACAGATTCCCTTTAATTAAGCAATATGACCAAACAAATTGCACATTGTGCAAATTTGCCAGTTACAGCAAATTCCTTAAAATTTTAGACAAATTTAATTTAATTAGAATCTATTCCCTCATCTTTAGTTCTTACTGCAAACATTAATGATGGTACACTGGCCTATTTACATAAGCCTATTGATAATATAATTTTAGTTTATGGATGTAAACTTTGTTATGATGAGCACATTAATTTTGGTGTCGCCATGAAGGATGATCTTAGATTCTATAATAATGTTAAGGTAATATGTAATTTATAACCACAAGATAAGACCAAGATTTTCTTGTCTATGAGCCTATGCCTTATACATAGTAATGATTCCTAAAAACTCATTTATCTGTAACTTCATGACAGGTTACAAGATAATCTATAAACACTGTTCCAGTTTTGAATTAACCTTTATGGAAAGTATAATATAAGATTTGAAATATGGATCTAAAGTTTACTACACTAGGACATAAAACACAAGCAGTTTTTGTTCTTTACTCTTAACCCTTTACATATATAACCATTTTGGAGACATTTGTATTGTACCCCAAATTAAAAGGAATTTTCAGTTTTACAAATTTGATTGCTTATTGTATAGTTCATGCCATTAGTATCAGATTTATGGGAGTACAACTCTGTCAATTTGCCAATCAACAGTTTGAAGGGGATATGTACAGTTGGGTAATCACTGTGGCCTCATCATTGTCATTTAGTAACTCATCCTAATTGTCATTCTTAAAGGGAATCTGTCAGCAGGTCTTTGCCAATGTATGTAATCTGAAGATAGCATGCTGTAAAGGTACTGTCACAAATAACGAGATCGCTAGCGAGATCGCAGCTGAGTCATCGTTTTGGTGACGCAGTAGCGATCCCGCTAGCGATCTCGTTATGTGTGACACTTACCAGCGATCAGGCTTCTGCTGTGAGATCGCTAGTCGTTGCTGAATGGTCTAGGTCATTTTCTTCAAAGGCGACGTCCTGCTGGGCAGGACACATCGCTGTGTTTGACACTGTGTGACAGGGTCACAGTGACTGCTGAGATCATTATACAGGTCGCTACTGCGACCTGTATTGTTCCTGCGATCCCTATCAGGTCGCATCGTTTTCGGGATCGCTGGTAAGTCGTTGTGTGTGACTGGGCCTTAAGGGTTAACATTCAGGTTAAAAGTCCTGGGACTCTCATCTCAAAGTTTAATTTATCTGCAATGTTAGTTTAAGCTTCCTTGCTTTATCATAAGGGGTACTTCACACACAGCGAGATCGCTACTGAGATCGCTGCTGAGTCACGTTTTTTGTGACCTCATTAGCGATCTCACTGTGTGTGACACTGAGCAGCGATCTGGCCCCTGCTGTGAGATCGCTGCTCGTTACACACAGCCCTGGTTCGTTTTTTTTATTGTTGCTCTCCCGCTGATAAGCACACATCGCTGTGTGTGACAGCGAGAGAGCAACAATCCTGAATGTGCAGGGAGCAGGAGCCGGCGTTTGACAGCCTGCGGTAAGCTTTAACCAAGGTAAACATCGGGTAACCAAGGTGGTTACCCGATATTTACCTTCGTTACCAGCCTCCGCAGCTCTCATGCTGCCAGTGCCGGCTCCTGCTCCCTGCACACGCTAAGTTAAGCGGTGTGAGCTGGTAACTAAGGTAAACATCGGGTAACCATACCCGATGTTTACCTTAGTTGCCAGTGTCCGCAGCTTCCAGACACCGGCTCCGTGCAAGCGCAGCATTGCTTGCACGTCGCTGCTGGCTGGGGGCTGGTCACTGGTCACGGGTGAGATCTGCCTGTTTGCAGCTCACCAGCGACCATGTAGCGATGCAGCAGCGATCCTGACCAGGTCAGATCGCTGGTCGGATCGCTGCTGCATCGCTAAAGTGTGAAGGTACCCTTAGTCTGACTGAGGAGCTCATGAGATGAAGTCCAACTCCACCTCCTTCTGTGATTAACAGCTACTGATACAGTGCCTAGAGTGTAAATACACACAACACCCAGGGAGCTGCAGTGGTGAAGTTATCCAGTATGTCTAAATCAATCAGCCGGAGCACTGCATGACCAGGCACTACTGGCGTGTTAAATTAAAAATCCCACCAGGAATCAGCGTGACCGGAATTGATGCCACACCTGGTGGAGTCACAGTTGGAACGCATAGGCTCTCCAGCATTCCGGGTGTGAGGTCACATTAGGAAATAGCAAGTGTGTTACGGTTGCTGCGAGCACTGGAGACTATGTCCAGATTTCTTGCTACTCCACATGTGCGAGCGCTGGAGACTAAGTCCAGATTTCTTGCTACTGCACATGTGCGAGCGCTGGAGACTAAGTCCAGATTTCTTGCTACTGCACATGTGCGAGCGTCGGAGACTAAGTCCTATCTTGGAGCCATTGCACATGTGCGGGTGACATCATCGCTGACACGAGGTCACATGTCTCTGACACCTTCTATGCCGATTGGTCGCTGGTCATGTGCTTGTGACGCCTTGCTCAGTGATAGGCCAGCATGACGTCACTCCTGTCGTTCTGGCAGCGGATTGGCTCTGGTGTCCTGCATCTTGGATGAGGCACAGAGTCTATATAAGACCCTGACACACGCCGCATGGCGCTCAGTCCTCTTGGTTCATGCATAAGAGTAGACGCTCTGTGCGCGTTCCTCTAGGCATTCCTCTGTCTATGCTAGGTGAGCGCTACCGGCAGGGTAGCGTTCTTATACCTTACAGCTTCGGCTGCTGTTCATATCCTTACCTCTTAGGGGAGCGGACATAGGCAGGTGCCTGAGGCACATGGTCTGGCTGGGCCTTGTGATTCGACTCGTAGGTGGACGTTGCCGCTAGGGTAACGTTCCTTATACTGCGTCTGGCAGTTGTTCGTATCCTCGCACACTAGGGGAGCGAACAGAGGTAGGAGCTTTGTGCGGCTTACGCTGCTGTTTGTCTCTTTTGCACCACTAGAAGAGCGGACCTAGGCAGGTGCCATATCTAGTGGTTCGTGTCCTCGCACACTAGTGGAGCGAACGCAGGTAGGAGCTTTGTGCGGCTTACGCTGCTGTTCGTCTCTTTTGCACCACTAGAAGAGCGGACCTAGGTAGGTGCCATTTCGCACACATTGCCTTTGTCTCTGTGATTATTAACAGAGATCATTCCACACACCCTCCAAGTAAGGGAGGAATTGCTTTACTTACTTATTATATCCTTCTGTGAGTTAACAGAGGTATTGCACCCTGCCATAGTCTGCAGCAAAGTCTTTGCACGGTGGACCCTGACTGTCTGATACTCCTTTAGGTTATTATCAGACAGCCCCCCGTAACAAAGTGGGACACATATGAGTTCCACCGTCGGCCATGAACCTAGAAGCTAAGACCCTGGTTCTAATGCAGGTGTCACATAATACGATCTATCGTGCGATCGCACGAGCGATCATACCCTCCCCCATCATTTGTGCGGCCCGGACAATTAGTTGCCCGTGGCGCACAAAGTCGTTAAACCCCCGTCACATGTACTTACCTGCTGAGTGACGTCGCTGTGGGTGGCGAACATCCACATCCTGAAGGGGGAGGGACATTTGGCGTCACAGCGATGTCACACAGCGGCCGGCCAATAGAAGTGGAGGGGCGAAGCTGAGCGGGACGTAAACATCCCACTCACCTCCTTCCTTCAGCTTTGCCGGCGGGACGCAGGTAAGCTGTGTTCATCATTCCCGGGGTGTCACACGGAGCGACGTGATGCCGGATGCGCGTCACTTACGACGTGACCCCGCCGACATATCACACGATATATTGTCTCGTGTGACGCCCGCATAATACCCGCAGCGGTATGGTATGCGTATCACAGTTCGGGGACATATAGGCAAGATTCATTCAGTTCCAGGAGCGATACCAGCACCGACAGATGCACTAAACCCCATTTTTTTAGGCAAAAACCCAAGAAGAAAAACGCACCAGGAGGTCAAAGCGTTGAACCATAGGACAGAGTAACAAGGTCCCAAGTAAGACCCCTAGTTTATCAGTTTATTGTCATTAACATTATTACACTTTGTCACATCTAGAAATGTCTATTAAATAAAGGATTATCCTTTTGTCCAACACCACATTGGGACTCATTTAACATTAAGAGGGATTTCCATAGGTTTTATAGAAGTGTAAGATTAAAAACACATTTTGGACTTTCACAGAATCCCATAGAGGACACGCTACCACAAACCTCTGACAATGTACAATCCATTATGAATATTGATTCTTTGGACCTATGCAACACCAGCTCCTTTATGCCCCACACACTAATCATGGAGTCGAAACTTTTATCGATTTAATTGATAGAGATGTTGAGGCGATCATACGTGACCAAAAATTGGGCTACTACCCCACACGTAACAATCTGTTCAATGACGAGAGAAAGGGCCTACAAAATATCAGAAATAACTCTGATATTATCTCATAAAGGTAGGGCAATTGTGGTGATGAACAAGTCACCATACCTCCAGAAGGTGTAGAAACAATTGGCGGACCACAACACTTATGTAAAAATTTCACGAGATCCAACCTCTATGATTAAAGAAAAAATTCAGAATACCCTATCATATTACTTACCCTAAAAGACAATAAACAAGAAAACCATCACCTTCCTTTCCAATCCTCACCCAATTACCCCAGTCTTTTAAATATTACCCATTGTCCATAAATCCCTAGAGAACCCACCGGGTCATCCAATTGTAGCCTTGACTGATTCTATTTTTTCTCCCTTATCGGTCTATCACACCTTTTACTAAAAAAACCTAAATCCTTTATTTTAGACACAGGAGACTTCCTGAACAAAATACATGACTTACGCAATATACCAAGGAATAGTGCACTAGTTACTATGAACATCAATAGCTTGTACACCTCCATCACTCATGACAAAGGCCTTCAAGCCGTTAAAGACACATTGGACCATTCCACTTTAGATAGGAACTCCATCCAATTAGGTCTGGATCTACTAAATCTGGTTTTGAGGGAAAAAATATTTTTATTTGGAGATGAGTACTATGTAACAGGTATGCGGAACAGCAATGGGGTCAAATGTAGCCCCAGCATATGCAAACCTTTATATGAGTGCTTTTGAAGAAAGGTACGTTTACCCTAATCCCCTGTCCACAGATATGCCATCAGATGTTATCACTACATTGATGATATCTTTGTATTTGAGATGGCAACACCTCTGATCTCTACATTTTAATTTCAGAACTAAACCTCTTCACGACACATGACTTACTGGGTACATCATGGATCGTGTCAGGTTATTGCCTTCCTGCTGCCGCCGGCATCAATCGCTGCACATATCAGCTGATTTGAACAGCTGTCATGTGCAGCTTTCAAGCACGAGTGGATTCGCTACCCACTCGTGCCTGTTAACCTCTTACAGTGCGCTGTGAAAATGTCACAGTGTGATGTAATAGCAGGCCGCGGTAAGCATTCACTTACCCGGCCCCATCGGAAGTTACGTGATGTGATCACATGGATCCGATGGTTGCTATGGTAGCACAGAGTTATGTGATAATTCCTGTAGCTATAATGAATCACTTCCTCTTACACCCGGCAGACTGCCGTTTGCAATAGTAGAACTCCTTTTCTGCAGATCTCAGTTGTGTAAGGCTATGTGCACACGTTGCATTCTCTGCAGTGCAGAAAAGAACGCACCCTCTTGCAGACTGGACACTGCGTTTATAAAATAAAATGCATCCACAACGCATGCATTTTTTATGCTTTTTCCATGCGTTTTGCATGCGTTTTGGATGCATTTTTGACAGTGTGTTCCCCCGGCAATTCAGCTCTGCTACATGCCGGCTGACAGCTGACACAGAGTCGCGCGATGAGAATGAAATCGGGTGAACTGCACCCGACTTCATTGTCATACCGCGCCTCTGTCTGTGTGTGGCGTCCCGATTATCATCTTCACCGCACACATCCCGACATTACCGCCGACTTCCATGTACAAAACCAGACATTCCCGTACACATCCTGACATTACCGCCGACATCCCCGCACACATCCTGACATTACCGCCGACATTCCCGCACACATACTGACATCCCCGCACACATCCTGACATTACCGCCGACATCCCCGCACACATCCCGACATTACCGCCGACATCCCCGCACACAACCTGACATTAGCGCCGACATCCCCGCACACATCCTGACATTACCGCCGACATCCCCGCACACATCCCGACATTGCCGCACACATCCTGACATTACCGCCGACATCCCCACACACAACCCGACATTCCCGCACACATCCCAACATCCCCGCACACAACCTGGCATTACCGCCAACATCCCCGCACACAACCTGACATTCCCGCACAAATCCTGACATCCCCGCACACAACCCAACGTTACCGCCGACATCCCCGCACACAACCCGACATTCCCGCACACATCCTGACATTACCGCCGACATCCCCGCACACATCCCGACATCCCCGCACACATCCTAACATTACCGCCGACATCCCCGCACACAACCTGACATTACCGCCGACATCCCCGCACACAACCTTAAGCCTGCTTTACACGTTGCAATTAGTTGTACAATCGCATTTGCGATGTGACACGCCCAGGTTGCATTCGGGATCTTATGAGATTGCACATAGGTCGTTCATTTGCTGTCACACGAGCGTTAGTAGTCTATGTTAAATTGATCAATTTTGTGTGCGATCCTTTAGATCATGTGTTCTGTGACGTATGCATTGGGCACCCTTTTTTTTTTTTATTTATTGACTTGCCAAGCGTGTGTAATGTGTAGGGATGCGTTTTCACTATGTCATCTGCCATTCAGCTCTACTACATGGCCGCTAACAGCAGACACAGACAGCCATGTAGCAGAGCTGAATGGCAGATGACAGCAGACACAGACAAAGCCGCACTGTCAGAATGAACTCGGGTGAACCTCACCCGACTTCATGGTCATGCTGCGGCTCTGTCTGTGTCGCGCCCTGATTAGCGGTCACCTGTGAAGGGCTCACTGGTGACCGCTAAACTCCTGAGTAACTGAATTGAGCAGCCCTCTCTCATATACTTACTGATCCCCGATCCCCGGCGCTGCACGGCATTCACACTGCTCCGGCGGCTTTTACTATTTTGAAAAAGCCGGCCGCCCATTAAACAATCTCGTATTCCCTGCTTTCCCCGCCCACCGGCGCCTATGATTGGTTACAGTGAGACACGCCCCCACGCTGAGTGACAGGTGTCACACTGCACCCAATCACAGCAGCCGGTGGGCGTGTCTATACTGTGCAGTGAAATAAATAATTAAATAATTAAAAAAAGCGTGTCTATACTGTGCAGTGAAATAAATAATTAAATAATTTAAAAAAACGCAGTGCGGTCCCCCCCAATTTTAAAACCAGCCAGATAAAGCCATACGGCTGAAGGCTGGTATTCTCAGGATGGGGAGCTCCACGTTACTGGCCACCGCTGGATCCAGTGACAGCGGGTAACCTCAGTGACAGCTCAGCTGATCGCGCGGCTGTCTTCAGTTGCTGTGTGGAGGTGACAGGAGCGGCTGTGTCTGCTGCAGCTCCGGTCACCTCCATGCAGCAGCGCTGGAAGCGACGCTGGACCATCCTGGATTACGCCGGACATGGAGGGCTTTTTTGGCCTGATTAAAGTGGTTAACCAGGGTATATGTTTGTGTTTTTTATTTCTAATAAAGGATTTTTTCGGGTGTGTGTGTTTATTTACTGTAATTTACAGATTAATCATGGAAGGTATCTCATAGACACCTGACATGATTAATCTAGGACTTATTGGCAGCTATAGGCTGCCAATAACTCCTTATTACCCCGATTTGCCAACGCACCAGGGCAAATTGGGAAGAGCCGGGTACAGTCCCAGAACTGTCGCATCTAATGTATGCGGCAATTCTGGGCGGCTGTTGGCTGATATTGTTAGGCTGGGGGGCTCCCCATAACATGGAGCTCCCCATCCTGAGAATACCAGCCTTCAGCCGTATGGCTTTATCTGGCTGGTTTTAAAATTGGGGGGGACCGCACGCCGTTTTTTTAAATTATTTAATTATTTATTTCACTGCACAGTATAGACACGCCCACCGGCTGCTGTGATTGGGTGCAGTGTGACACCTGTCACTCAGCGTGGGGGCGTGTCTCACTGTAACCAATCATAGGCGCCGGTGGGCGGTGAAAGCAGGGAATACGAGATTGTTTAATGGGCGGCCGGCTTTCTCAAAATAGTAAAAGCCGCTGGAGCAGTGTGAATGCTGTGCAGCGCCGCGCCAGGGATCGGGGATCAGTGAGTATGAGAGAGGGGGGGAGAGGGATAGACTGACATGGACAGAGAGTGAGAGACAGAGATAGTGACCGATTGACAGAGATTACTGAATGACAGACATTGTGAGGCGCTTTAGAACGCAGCTTTTCAGCTGCGCTCTGAAGCGGACCTTTTTTAAGCTGTGGTGCAGAGCGCACACCTGCGCACATAGCATCAGACACCAAAATCGTATGAGGGATGTCACACGTTACAATTGACTAGGTTTGTGCAACAAAACGCTTAATTCTAGACAAAGATACGATGTGTTTGCGATCAACGGTTTTACATTCAATCCTAATCGCACGTAGATGTCACACGCAGATACCTCACAAATGATGCCGGATGTGCGTCACTTACAACTTGACCCCAACGACGGATTGTGAGATATATTGAAGCATGTGTAGCGGGCTTAACATTTGCGCACAAATCCTGACATCCCCGCACATAACCCAACATTACCGCCGACATCCCCGCACACAACCCGACATTCCCGCACACATCCTGACATTACCGCCGACATCCCCGCACACATCCCGACATCCCCGCACACATCCTGACATTACCGTCGACATCCCCGCACACAACCCGACATTCCCGCACACATCGTGACATTACCGCCGACATCCCCGCACACAACCCGACATTCCCGCACACATCCTGACTTTACCGCCGACATCCCCGCACACATCGTGACATTACCACCGACATCCCCGCACACAACCCGACATTCCCGCACACATCCTGACATTGCCGCCGACATCCCCGCACACATCCCGACATCCCCGCACACAACCCGACATTACCGCCGACATCCCCGCACACAACCCGACATTCCCACACACATCCTGACATTACCGCCGACATCCCCACACACATCCTGACACTACAGCCCACATCATCACCGCACACACACCGGCATTACCTCAGTGACGTCCCCGCTGACAGCGCGATTGACTTCAGTTTCTGCGTGGAGCTCACAGGAGCGGCGGTGTTCTACAGCCGTTCCTGTCAGCTTCATGTAGCAGTGCTGGATGCGTCGCGGGACCTCTGGATTACGCCGGACCTGGAGGGGTATTTGGGGATTTTAATAAAGTAGTGAAAGAGGGTGTTTTTTTGTCTTTTATTCAAAATAAATTATTTTTTCGGGTGTATGTTTTTATTTACTTTCACTTACAGGTTAATTATGGAAGGTATCTCGGGGAGACGCCTGTCATGATTAACCTAGGACTTAGTGGCAGCTATGGGCTGCTGCCATTAACCCCTTATTACCCCGATTGCCACTGCACCAGGGCAATTTGGGATGAGCCAGGTAAAGTCCCGGGACTGTCGCATGTAATGGATGCGGCAATTCTGGGCGGCTCCTGGCTGATATTGTTAGGCTGGGGGGCTCCCCATAACGTGGCACTCCCCATCCTGAGAATACCAGTCTTCAGCCGTGTGGCTTTATCTTGGCTGGTATCAAAATTGGGGGGGACCGCACGTCGTTTTTTTAAAATTATTTATTTATTTTACTGCACGATATAGACCCACCCACCTGCGGCTGTGATTGGTTGCAGTGAGACAGCTGTCACTCAGCGTGGGGGGTGTCTGACTGCAACCAATCATAGGCACCGGTGGGCGAGGAAAGCAGGGAATACGAGATTGAATAATGAGCGGCCGGCATTTTCAAAAGAGGAAAAGCCGCCGGAGCAGTGTGAACGCCGTGCAGCGCCACGCTGGTGATCGGGGATCAGTGAGTATGAGAGAGGGGGAGAGACTGACCGACGGACAGAGAGAGGGACAGACAGACAGAGAGACTGACCGACAGAGAGAGAGAGAGACAGACAGAGTGACCAACTGACAGAGAGAGAGACCGACCGACCGACAGACAGACAGAGGGAGGTTCACCGACATCCACAGACAGAAATTGACCGATATCACAGAGACTGAAAAGACCGGCATTTTGCTTGTCAAAAAAGCATGCAGAACGCAACAAAAATGCAGTCCAAGTGCATTTTGGTTGCGTTCTGACCCACATCATTGATTTCAATGGGTGGAGAACGCAGCTACAACGCAAAAAAGAAGTGACATGCTGCTTTTTTTTCCGAACCGATTTTGGGTATCCAAAATGCTGCGTTTACAAACGCAGCGTTTGCATTAATTTTTCAGCTTTCTCATAGACTTTTCTGGGGAAGCTGAACGCATGCAGTTACGCTGCAGTTCAAAACGCAGCTTTTCCGCGGAAAAAACGCAACGTGCGCAGATAGCCTAACTGTGATCTGGAGAAATGGAATAGCGATCAGACTGCTGATCATTATAGTCTTCTAGGTTGATCGGTAAACGGCGTAGCGGCAAAAAAATTCCAAACGCCAAAATTATGGTTTTGGTCACTGCGAATTTTGCACAAAATGCAATAACAGGCAATCAAAACGGCACTTCTGTGCAAAAATGGTACAGTTAAAGACGGCAGTTCAAGATTCAAAAAATAAGCCATCACTGAGCCATAGATCCCAAAAAATGAGAACACCACGGATTGTGTTAGATGGGGTAAAAAGTGCGCCTTTTTTTTGGACAAACGTATTAATTTTTTTAACCCCTTAGATAAAAATAAATCTATACATATTTGGTGTCTACGAACTAGTACCGACCTGAGGCATCACACCGACACATCAGTTTTACCATATATTGAATATTGTGAATAAACTATCCCAAAAACAATCATGCAAACACACTTTTTTTTGCAATTTTTTGAATTTTTTGCCATTTTCTAGAACACTATATGGTAATACTTATGGTTAATTTAAAAGTAGAACTCATTCCGCAAAAAATAAGCCCTTATATGGCAAGATTGACAGAAAAATAAAAAACTTACGGATCTCAGAAGAAGGGGAGCGAAAAAAAGACCTGAGTTGACATTCACTTTTACACATTGCCACACTGACGTAACATTTATGGATACAAAAATAATAAAGAACCATGAAGGAATCTTATCATCAGACCTCTACACAAAACCTACAGATTGTAACAGTTTATTATTGTATGACAGTTGTCATCCCAGATCTACAAAACATAGTCTGCCCAGATCACAATTTAAAAGAGTTACACGGATTATTTCTGATTAAAAACTTTTATCCCGTTGTATCGGTGAGATGTCAGACAAATTTATTGCAAGAAACTACCCTTTGCACCTACTAAACAATTAAACAAAAAGGGCCATAAACTCACCTGACAATGCATAAGAACCCTTACCAAAAGTAGAACGTGTTCCTTTTGTACATCGCTATCACACTATGATACCCAAGATTCAGAATATGATCCAAAAACATTGGCCATAGATTAATAAGGCCTATCCAGAAACTAACTCATTTTAAGTTCCCCCTCTAATGTGCACCAAAAGAGCAGAGAACATCAGGGTCAAATTGATTAGGGTTGGACATAGGAACGATGAAGAAAAATCCATCCCAAACATATTTGGGTACAACACGAATGGGAACCTTCTCATGTTTGGGATGTGCGACATGCTCTAATGTGATATTGGGAGCTCAGTGGTCTATCCTAGGTCAGGAAAATCTTACTCGATCAAGGAATTTTTTACTTGTGATTCCAACTTTGTGATCTATATATTCAAACGCCCATGCGGTCTCTTACACGTTGGGGAGACCACCCAACATGTGAAAAACAGCATCGCCAGCCACAAATCGACCATTAGATGTAAAAAATCTGGCTCCCAATAGCATTTAATTTCCAATAGGCAAGACACACAGTATAACGAGTCCCTAGGCCTAGGAGGCATGGTAATCATATACAGCTTTTAAAACAGAGAGAAAACTATTGGATCCACACACTCCATACAATGACACAATGGCTTGAACAAAGGAATGGACTGGTTAATTTAACATAACTATTTCCATTATTTTACTTTGATAAGATTATATTGTATTGGTATCGGTGTAACCTCCCATTTAAAGGTTTAATTAAGGTAATGAATTGGTGACTAAAATGCATGTGTTCCTTTATTAGAGAGCATTATGATATTTTGGAAATCGTGGAATTTTCCCTTTCCTCCTTCTCCTCCTCCTCTCCTCATCCTGACCTTCCATGGAAAGAACAATTAACGTATAATAATTTACTTGTCCGTTTTATTTTCAGTCCACATAACCCTTGATATATGTCACGGATCACCAGGGAACACAAGGAAACCTATTCTGGCCCTAAGGCTGGTGCCCCTGAGCTCATCCTAACACCTGGAGGTACCCTTGAAGGTAGAGAGGTCTGGGACCCTAACCAAGGCCCTATCTCCTGTCCTTGTCCCTGATAGTAAGACCCCCCCCTCCACAACCCACCACTCGGGGGGAGGGGGCAAGAACAGAAGTCAACACCCCACCAACAAATATGGACAAAACAGTGGTAACAACTACAACAACTTGTACACTCAACAACCACACACTAAGGAGCCACTAAAAGTGCACAAGGGAAAACATAAAACGGGGGAGAAAACAGAAAACTGTGTAACTTCCATATCTCAACAAGCACCTACAAGTACCTACAGCTAAAAGCACAACTGAGAAAGAGAGTTTCAGTAGCTCCTTTCTCCTCCTGGCCGAGCTACCAAATGATGAAAATAACCGGCCCACTTTGGTGGACGTAGAGGGTATTTATAGGACCTGGGCATGGTCCCAACTGGAAACACCTGACCAGGAGTCAGGAGCTGCTGGAGGGTAAACTGACATTAACCCTCTCCTCCCGAAAGGAAAGGGAATCCATTTAATCAGCAGAGTCCTACAAGATAAAGTGAGACTGTGACTCAGAACCTGTCACAAAACTCTGCAACAGAGGAAAGACCGTGACTATATTGCTATAATTGCAAGTCCACACATTGTATATCAGTACAGTTATTCATACACTACTGCACAAAATATATATTATACAATTCATACATCACCGTGGGTTTGTATACTCAACACAATGACATAGCCACAGGTACAGACAAATCATATTCTTATATTCATCCATACATCCTTTCACACTATAACATTATTACAGTCTCACAGTTTATTACAATATTTCTCGCATTATAATTTCATTACAGGCTCACATTATTCATATTAACCTAAATATCCATTTTATGTGTCCCTCATACAGCACTGCATAACAGACTCACACATCACACATTATCAGCATGTTGCCTTATACACAAAGGGCTTTACTACATATACACTGCACATACACTGCTCTCCTGACCGACACTTATGAGATGCACAGCACTCTGCAGACCCAGAGACCTTATTGCGCATGAGCGCTGGTCACCATGAAGACTCTGCATACAACTGTGGTGCTCCTGAATACATCAGGGTGCCACAGGGTACTGCATTCTTTCCCAGGGTGCAAGGCCCACCCCCATGGCTCCATGTGCTCAAGAAGCCAATGTCACTCCCATCTACACTACAAAACCCAATCACCTCACAGCAGTCACTGCCAGACACACCAGGGGGCTGGACAAACTGGAAATGGGCCGGCTACTGGGGGACTGTGCAGACTGTGAAAGGGAGACAGAGAGAAGGAAGTAGGCTCCAAAGAGAGAGGAGCTGGGAGACTGAGCTCCTGGGGAGCTAGGGACACTGGTTGGGTTGCAAGTGGTGATCCATGTCCAGAGGAGTCGGGGACCGGTAGCAGGGACATTGGACAAGGGTGTGACGGACATAGTATTGGAGGACTGTCGGCACTAGAAGGCCCAAAAGAACTGACTGGTACTGAGCACAACGGGGTACAGGATCTTAGGTCAGGAGCCAATTCAACGTCTTGGCAATTCACCTGAAAGGGAGAGAACCTCCAAGGACTTCTCTACGAGTCCTGAGGTTGAGGGCATCAGCACAACGAGGGGGACAAGGGTGTATCCAGACACAGTAACCCACTAAATTCCCACGTGCCCGCCCTCAAGAGCACAGCTACACTACAACAAATAGTGAGCAGGGTCCCCAACAGCTTCACGCCACGGGGACCACCAATGGACCACAAATTGTGCACCGAGGCAGCCTCCGGATCACTAAGTGACATCGGTGGGACTGGGTACTTGAACAGACTCCTGGCAGCGGCAGCTGTACACAGAGACTTTGGTTTCCCTGCAGTGTGTGTCTCCTTTCTAAACCTCATCCAGCACCATGACTACCCACAGTGAGTGCTCTGGTCCCCTGCACCCTGTCCTCCCAAAGCACCAACACCCTGAGTCCGGGGCCTTCCCTACCTGCGGAGGGACTAATACCTTGCTGCCCAACACCATCTGCCCCGGTACTCCTTCCAGCAGCAGCAGTAATCCCATTACCGCAACCCGCAGGTGGTGTCACTAACTAATCCCCTCTAAATACCCCTTTCATGGATCAAAGTGTCCGCCAAGCCGGGTCCGGGCCCATCGAGCCACCATGATCCCGGATCCGAACAGCCCAACCAACAACGGGGCGGTACAGAACCACCACATACAAGCCAGCGCGCATTGGAGATGCGCAGCAAACAACTTCTGTGTTGCCCGGGACATCTGCATTCATACTATATTGTGGCCACTCTCAATGCGCATGTGCAATCACAATCATCACTTCTGGGTCCTGCAATAGCGTGATCATATAACATATCACCTCCCTACAATAGCTCCATAGGAGCCGGGACAGGCACGGGAGTGCCTCTTATCAGCACCTTACAGGTATGTTCACACTATGTACTACTTAGTGGAGAGTTACATGGACATTTTGACTAGTCTTCTTTACTAGGCTGATCATTTACCTAGGCATGTTTCATTACTTTACAGGATATACTCCTTCATATGTCTACTCCCCTGACAGAATTCCTATCATAGGTATGACTTATATTACTGGGCCTATATTCTAATTTTTGTTAAATTACTTACCTGTACCATCTCTATCCCCCATAGGAACATCACTATTTCATACATTTCACACTAGATATCCTTATCCCAGGACTACTTGTGACAGGTACACACAATGTGATTAACCTTTACGTCTTTCCTTGATTCCCATTCCATGCATTTGAATAATATTATCCAGTGTGATATGTTATTTGTATAGTGAATATGTATGTGACGATATCCATAGTATATAACACCTATTGTACCTTATATAACACCATATTTTAGCATGTTCCACTATACGAATATATTATCTGATATACCTTCAGCATGGTTATGGCAGTACGTGGTTTTCTGTACCTTTATACCAGATCTATTCCTTCACACAGCTATTTATTATTTATTATTGGTTTATTCATTTTACGTTATGAACGGATACATCTATACTTTGCATTTGTATATATTGTGAATATTTTTGCATATTTATTGTATGTCATTTTTGTTTCTTTTAGCGACCCTGTGATCAAAGCCCCTAGAGCTGAAACATCAGAGACTGTCGTTTTTGTTCACAATTTTTTCTAAAAATCATGAATAAATATTGCATTCAATTTTGAGTGTGCTGTGATTCTCTGTGACTTGGACTCGGTCTTTCAGACCCATTCACTGGCACCTCATCTTCTCCACTTGTATGCATACCATTTATGGACTTTCTATAACATATGATAATACCTACAAGACGTCTCGGTGAAGCCCACTTGGCCATGCCAAAAGTCATATGAGCCTTCTTTGGCTAATGTAATCTACTGCAATGTTTAAAATTATATTTGAGTGCCTATTTTAGGATATTTACATAAAGGGAATCGCAAATTTGTTTCGGTCCTGGGCCTGTGTTGTTAAATATCTTTGTCAATGATTTAGATGATGGAATTGAGGGTAAACTGATGACACAAAGTTAGGAGGTATAGCTAATACTAGAGAAGAGAGAGAGAGGACTCAAAAAGATCTAAACAAACCAGAAGAGTGGGCAGCAACTAACAGAATGGTTTTTAACAGGGATAAATGCAAAGTCCTATATATGGGCAGTAAAAATAGCATATGCAGAAAGGGAGGATAGGGGGTTAAACATCAGCACCTGGGAAAAAGACTTTGGTATGCTAATAGATCCCAGGCTAAACTGTGTGATGTAGCTGCAAAAAAAAGCAAACAAAATTGTGGGCTGTATTAACAGAAATATACAGTCTAGATAATGTGAAGTAATTAGTGCCCTCTACTCTTTTTTGGTGAGACCTTATCTATAATACTATGTCAAGTTCTGGGCACCACATTTAAAAAAAAAGACATCAACAAACTGGAGCAAGTTCAGAGAAAAGCGACCAGAATGGGGACCAATCTGCATAGCATGCCTATGAGGAACAGTTACAGGATCTGGGAATGTTTCACTTAGAAAATTAGCATACTGAGAGGAGACTCAATAGCTGTCACACTGTAGCGGAATCAGCCATATTCTCATTTACACAAAGACGAGAAGTAATGGGATGAAACTGATTGGGAGGAGACAGAGATTAAATATTAGAAAAAACTCTTTGACAGTGAGGGTGATCAACGAGTGAAACAGGCTGCCATGGGAGGGAGGTAGGGATTTCCCCTTCAATAGAAGTCTTCATAAAGAGACTGGAAAGACACATGTGTGGGCTGATTTACCGAATCCTGCTGTGAGCAGGGGGTTGGACCAGATGACCCAGGAGATCCCTTCCAATTCTACCATTCTATGATTCAATTCACCAGGATCAGTGAATTCCCAAAGATGCAACACAAAGGTAATTTGTATCAAATCAATGTAAATATATTTTTTGACACAGCTATATATTACACTCCTGCAATAATAATAATAATAATAATAATAATAATAATATTATTAATTGTAGTTTAATTACAATATCTCATTTATTTTCCATGCATTTTTCTATTTAAAATTGTACCTACAATTCTTTTTTATTAGATTGCTTTTTGCTTGTGTCGTTCAGAGTTATAAATGATCAGTTTGTAAAGGAAATGCCAGTGACTGCCTCAGTCTCACAGTCACTAGCCATTCATGCTGCAGTAGTACAGAACCAACGGGAAATTTAATTCTAGATAAAATGAGTGCGAACAGGAAATTAAAAAGCATTACTGTGTCATCTGCAAGAAAAAGCAATATGAAAGCACTAAACAAAATAATCAGAATCTTTAAATTGTGTGTACAGGGTTTAAATAAGAAAGGCAATAACATGATGTAAAGAAGTATTTTGTGAATGATTCCTCAGATATCGCAGATATTTGTCAATGATGGGGAACAGATTATGCTTCCTAACATATTACACTGTCTAACAGGCATATAAATAAAAATATACTGTAAGATGTATTTAACTCAGAGCTTTTACAGTGTAGGTTCACCTTTGTATAGTCAGTAATTCCCTAACATAGCCCCCATCACCTGAATCATTGCCTATATAAGCAGAAATAATTCAAGAATAGTGCAGGTCAGCTACAGGTAAATCAAATATTCTGCTTTTGTCCTGGAAATCCTTTGGCCGGATGCAGGCTGCCAAGTCCTTCATGCTGTCAATTGCTATTTTCTTTCAATTTATTTCAATGGACGCTGCTAATGCAATGCCAAACTATGTGTTTCATTCTTAAAGGGAACCTGTCAGGTGCAATATGCACCCAGAGCCAGAAGCTTTTCTGGGTGCATGTTGTTAATCTTTTATCTTATGCTAATGAGCACGGGAACTAGTCACAAGGGCGTTATATCCCCCGACTAGTCCGCCCTCTTAGAATGGTAGCATGCCCATAGGGGCGTAACAACATGCTATTCAATGCAGTGTCACCAACGGTGCCATGCATACCAGTGTTTACTGTGACCGTGCGTCTGAATGCCCAACTGTAAAAGTCATGCACAGTCGACCTCTCTGAAGCCGGGATGTGTACACCCGGCTTCATACTGCACGTGACCGGCATTCAGAAGTCTGGTCACAGCGAACACAGGTATGCACGGCACCTCTGGTGACGCTGCATTAAATAGCATGTTACTACACATCTGTGGGCGTGATAACATGCTAAGAGGGTGGCTGGTCAGCGATATAACACCCTTGAGACTTGTCCCCGCACTCATTAGCATGAGGCAGGGATTATCAATATGCTCGTTGTTCTGGGTGCATATTGCATCTCACTGGTTCCCTTTAACTATATTTGATCAGCCATGGCATCATAACAAAAATTTACAGAACCAAGGAGAAGGTTAGAATATAAAAAAAAGTTTCCATTTCCTATCATGATTTTTCAACAAATTAGCCATTCTGACATGTAGGGCTGGATTGAAATATCTGGAAATTCTGGAAAATTCCAGACAGTCTGTCAAGCAGTACAGTGCAACACTCTTAAAAGTCTCACTTCCAGATGGATTAAAAAAATTCTCAGTTTATTTCAAATTTTTAAAAACCATGTTATATGGTATGACAGAGGAATATAGACTGTAGCGCACATTGACGTGTTTCGATTGTTTTAGATTTTATCATAATCATAGTGTGTCTCCACACATTATGATTAAAATCTGAAATGATCATGATGATTTGTCATACCAAATTGTTTATTTCATTTGGAAATCGCTGTCCCAGAGTCTGGAGGAAGAGTGGAGAGGCCACAATCCAAGCTGCTTGAGGTCTAGTGTGAAGCTTCCACTATCAGTGATGGTTTGGGGAGTCATGTCATCTGCTGGTGTAGGTCTACAGTGTTTTATCAAGACCAAAGTCAGCGCAGCCATCTACCAGGACATTTTAGAGCACTTCATGCTTCCCTCTGCCGACAAGCTTTTTGGAGAAGGAAATTAAATTTTCCAGCAGGACTTAGCACCTGTCCACACTGCCAGGAGTACCAAAACCTGGTTTAATAACAACACAGAAAAAATCTGTGGAAATAAAAGCGCAGATAGGGTATTACCCCAATATTTGCGGGGTGAGGAAAGGGGAGTAATAATACTCACCAGATGCAGTTGTGACAGTCACAACTACTTTACTCGCATGTATAACTTTGATCAAGGCTGCAGCCACCCAAACGGCAGATAACAGAGAGGGGTAGAGAGGGGTGATTAATGCCGCGTCAAATGATCACTGTTCAAATGTCAGATTAACGTGTCTTTATTGTTGGCATAGGTCTACGCGTTTCAGGAGCTCAGCTCCCTTCCTCAGGACCATCCAGCACCAAAGAAACATCAAATATACAAATGTGGAAGCAGACATACATTAAATAGCCACAGTGACGTCACAAAGACCATCCCTTTTTAGAAAAAAACGGGCGGGAAAGAGTGAAATGCAGTAAAAACATGACGTAATACATATACAGTGCCTACAAGTAGTATTCAACCCCCTGCAGATTTAGCAGGTTTGATAAGATGCAAATAAGTTAGAGCCTGCAAACTTCAAACAAGAGCAGGATTTATTAACAGATGCATAAATCTTACAATCCAACAAGTTATGTTGCTCAGTTAAATTTTAATACATTTTCAACATAAAAGTGTGGGTCAATTATTATTCAACCCCTAGGTTTAATATTTTGTGGAATAACCCTTGTTTGCAATTACAGCTAATAATCGTCTTTTATAAGACCTGATCAGGCCGGCACAGGTCTCTGGAGTTATCTTGGCCCACTCCTCCATGCAGATCTTCTCCAAGTTATCTAGGTTCTTTGGGTGTCTCATGTGGACTTTAATCTTGAGCTCCTTCCACAAGTTTTCAATTGGGTTAAGGTCAGGAGACTGACTAGGCCACTGCAACAGCTTGATTTTTTCCCTCTTGAACCAGGCCTTGGTTTTCTTGGCTGTGTGCTTTGGGCCGTTGTCTTGTTGGAAGCTGAAATGACGACCCATCTTAAAATCCTTGATGGAGGAGCGGAGGTTCTTGGCCAAAATCTCCAGGTAGGCCGTGCTATCCATCTTCCAATGGATGCGGACCAGATGGCTAGGCCCCTTGGCTGAGAAACAGCCCCACAGCATGATGCTGCCACCACCATGCTTGACTGTAGGGATGGTATTCTTGGGGTCGTATGCAGTGCCATCCAGTTTCCAAACGTCACGTGTGTGGTTGGCACCAAAGATCTCGATCTTGGTCTCATCAGACCAGAGAACCTTGAACCAGTCTGTCTCAGAGTCCTCCAAGTGATCATGAGCAAACTGTAGACGAGCCTTGACATGACGCTTTGAAAGTAAAGGTACCTTACGGGCTTGTCTGGAACGGAGACCATTGCGGCGGAGTACGTTACTTATCGTATTGACTGAAACCAATGTCCCCACTGCCATGAGATCTTCCCGGAGCTCCTTCCTTGTTGTCCTTGGGTTAGCCTTGACTCTTCAGACAAGCCTGGCCTCAGCACGGGAGGAAACTTTCAAAGGCTGTCCAGGCCGTGGAAGGCTAACAGTAGTTCTATAAGCCTTCCACTTCCGGATGATGCTCCCAACAGTGGAGACAGGTAGGCCCAACTCCTTGGAAAGGGTGTTGTACCCCTTGCCAGCCTTGTGACCCTCCACGATCTTGTTTCTGATGGCCTTGGAATGCTCCTTTGTCTTTCCCATGTTGACCATGTATGAGTGCTGTTTACAAGTTTGGGGAGGGTCTTAATTAGTCAGAAAAGGCTGGAAAAAGAGATAATTAATCCAAACATGTGAAGCTCATTGTTCTTTGTGCCTGAAATACTTCTTAAGGGTATGTGCGCACGTTGCTTTTTACCTGCTTTTTACCTGCTTTTTTGCTGCTTTTTCTTCTGCGCTGTTTAATGCCAAAATGGATGTGTTCTTCTATTCAAGCAAAGTCTATGGGAATTTGGGTTTCTTGTTCACACTATGTTGTTCAAAATGCTGCCTTTTTGTGGCAGAACTTTGGTCAAAAACTCAGCTTTTCAAAGAAGCAACATGTCAATTGTTTTTGCCATTTGGGTTTTGCACTGCAAAGCTGAGTTTTTGACCAAAGTTCTGCCACAAAAAGGCAGCATTTTGAACAACATAGTGTGAACAAGAAACCCAAATTCCCATAGACTTTGCTTGAATAGAAGAACACATCCATTTTGGCATTAAACAGCGCAGAAGAAAAAGCAGCAAAAAAGCAGGTAAAAAGCAGGTAAAAAGCAATGTGCGCACATACCCTAATACTTTAGGGGAACCAAACAGAATTCTTGTGGTTTGAGGGGTTGAATAATAAATGACCCTCTGAATAAACTTTTCACCATTTAAAAAAAAAAAAAAAGAAATAACATTCTTTTTTGCTGCAGTGCATTTCACACTTCCGGGCTGATCTACAGTCCAAATGTCACAATGCCAAGTTAATTCCGAATGTGTAAACCTGCTAAATCTGCAGGGGGTTGAATACTACTTGTAGGCACTGTATCTGCATAGTGATAAATTAAAAATAAAGAAACAATATAATGATTATACATACAGAGATTGTGTGAAAAATAAATATTAAATATTCTTTAAAACCTGTGTATTTACTGTGGTGTGTGTGAGAAAAATATACATATATATGCACATGTATATTCAAACCACAAGCATGTGTATTAAATACGAATGTGTGTTACACCAGAAGTCTGTATAGAGACCAGAACTCATATACATTTGTGTCAGTATAGAACATTAAGGATTTGTCAAGTGGAAGTAAGATCCACAGCAGCCATCAAGGCATGTGATCTTTTTAGAAAGAAAAAAACACATTAATGAAGGGGGACAACTATAAGCCCGGAGAAAAGAAAACTTATAGGAGAATGTGAAACAAAGTGATTACTTTCCCGACTACAAAAGACCAGGAGTAATAATAGTGACAACAGTGTGTGAAACCGCTACAGATCATCATGTACTGACAGCGGTTCACCGGAGTTCAGAAGCGTGGGAAAAAAGTAAACCGCGCCTGCGCCAAGGATATGTATCAGGGGCAGGCAGGTTAAGTAAGTTCAAAGGGAAAAAAGACAGAGCGCATGCGTACACCCCGAGCGATAGAGCAGGTGTCTGTGTAAGCATTCAATATCTCACAGACAGATGTCTGTCTTTATCCTCAGCACATCCTGCATCTGTCTGTGAGATGCAGGATGTGACACAGCCGGTCACTAACGGAGATCACCGTTGCCATAGCAACGCAGTTAGCGGTGACGTCACCGCTAACCGCGGCTCCGAGAGCACCGTTGCTATGGTAACGCGTCTGTCAGCGTTACCGCTGTTACCGCTGACAGCCAGCACTGATCACTCACGGAGTGAAGGCTGCACACTGCTTCCCAATTGTAGTGAGGATTGTACTGAGGATGAGGTTCCCCAGCCCATGATGGGCTGGTGCACCTCATCCTCACTACAATCGTCACTACTACTACACTAGAAAGAAAGAAGACAGAAGAGCAGGATCGTGGAGGGTTGACAGGGGGTAATAAAGATGGAGTCTCTAATGTGTCTGTGTATTTATTTCTTTTAAAGTATTTTTTCTCTGTGTGGTGTTTTTTTAACCCTTTATTGGAGATTCTTAATGGCCGGGTCAAACGTGCCTGACATTAAGAATCTCTGGCTTAATACTGGCTAGTAAAACAAAGCCAGTATTAACTCATGATTTATCCAACAAGCCACCCGGCTCCAGGGCTGTTGGAAGAGTTGGATACACGCCCCCTGACGAAGGCTTCACCGCCGAAACGGCCGTCGGGTAGGACACGGACGCCTCTCTCTGACCTCCCCAAGTCCTCAGGTAGAGTGTGCTACTGCTCTTTCTTCATATTTGAATCTTGGAAGTGTTTCTCTGATATAATTATACACCCAGGCTGGGTATATTAATATCTAACCGTAAATTTTCAGCCATAGTTTAGCGCTGATCAGGGACGTTTACTGTTTAGATGTGAATGAAATTAGAGTGTCACCGCTCTTTCCCCATACATTTTAGCTTTGCGAGTGTGTCCCTGATGTAATTATATACGCAGGTTAGGCATAGAAAAATTCAACCTAAACTTTTGGTTATAGTTGAATGCTGATCAGGGACTCTCACTGTTAGGATGTGAATGGATTTCCTTCCGTCCGACAGTATCACACTGTTCCTTTTGACTTGTGTGGCTATGCATGTAATCTATTACCTTTCCTGCCACCCTCATATTGTTGGTGGATATCAGTGTGTATAATCAGCTGTAGGGACGTATTGATATATTACACATGAAATACTTTTCTTCATACAGTGTATACATCTCTGTTTGATTGAATTTTCTCTGTGGTTATATACCCAGTTTTTCTACTCCTTGTGGTTTACTCCTATGTCTGGTTATACATATATGTGCAGATGACTATATCATGTCAGCATAGTTTAAATTCTACATGCAATATATAAATGGTTGGAGTTTGATGGTCTGTGTCCCCACTTGTTCCGTGCCGCCCCGCACCTACTCCCTTCAATAAAGAATTTCACTTTTGCATCTTGGATATTTGGTCGTGTGGTTCTCCTTATCTCATAGTTATTACGACTTATCTCCAGTCCCCATCCAGTTCTCATACATAATATGGTTTTTACTGTTTATATATGTATCTGGTAAATCATGGTGTGGCTGTGGCTCTATGTGAATACACTAGAAAGAAAGAAGACAGAAGAGCAGGATCGTGGAGGGCTGACAGGGGGTAATAAAGATGGAGTCTCTAATGTGTCTGTGTATTTATTTCTATTAAAGTATTTTTTCTCTGTGTGGTGTTTTTTTTAAGCCTTTATTGGAGATTCTTAATGGCCGGGTCAAACGTGCCTGACATTAAGAATCTCTGGCTTAATACTGGCTAGTAAAACAAAGCCAGTATTAACTCATGATTATCCAACAAGCCACCCGGCTCCAGGGCTGTTGGAAGAGTTGGATACAGCGCCAGATGATGGCGCCTCTATGAGAGCGCCATTTTCTGGGGCGGCTGCGGACTGAAATTCGCAGCAGAGGCGCCCAGAAACCTCGGGCTAACCTGTGCCGCGGATTCCAATCCCCAGCTGCCTAGTTGTACCTGGATGGACACAAAAATGGGGCGAAGCCCACGTCATTTGTTTTTTAATTATTTCATGAAATAAGTGAAATAATTAAAAAAAACGGGCTTCCCTATATTTTTGGTTCCCAGCCGGGTACAAATAGGCAACTGGGGGTTGGAGGCAGCCCGTGGCTGCCTGCTGTACCTGGCTAGCATACAAAAATATGGCGAAGCCCACGTCATTTTTTTGGTGGGCAAAAAACGTCTGCATACAGTCCTGGATGGAGTATGCTGAGCCTTGTAGTTCTGCAGCTGCTGTCTGCTCTTCTCCATACAGACAGACAGCAGCTGCAGAACTACAAGGCTCAGCATACTCCATCCAGGACTGTACGCAGAAGTTTTTTGCCCCCTGAAAAAATTATGTGGGCTTCGCCATATTTTTGTATGCTAGCCAGGTACAGCAGGCAGGTACGGCTGCCCCCAACCCCCAGTTGCCTATTTGTACCCGGCTGGGAACCAAAAATAAAGGGAAGCCCTTTTTTTATTATTTCATGAATTTCATGAAATAATTAGAAAACAAATGATGTAGGCTTCGCCCCATTTTTGTGTCCAGCCAGGTACAACTAGGCAGCTGGGGATTGGAATCCGCAGCACAGGTTGGCCTGAGCTTTCTGGGCCCCACTGCTGCGAATTGCAGTCTGCAGCCGCCTCAGAAAATGGCATTTTCATAGAAGCGCCATCTTCTGGCACTGTATCCAACTCTTCCAGCACCTGCCTGCTATACCTGGCTAGCATACAAAAATATGGCGAAGCTCACGTCCTTTTTTTGTAGTTTTTTGGCAAAAAAAAATAAAAAATGCTTCCCTGGATTTTCCATTGCCAGTGAAGGTAACACCAAGCAGTGGGGGTTAGCAGCCAGTAGCTGATTGGATTACCCTTAGCTAGCAATACAAAAAATGCAGCGGGAGCCCATATATATTTTTTTTAATTATTTATTTAAATAACTAAAAATAAAATGGGCTTCCCTGTATTTTGATTGCTGGACATCACAGTGCTGTAAAAATAAATCTTTAAAAAAATGACGTAGCGCTCTGCGGTATTTTTGATTCTCAGCGCAGATAAAGCAGACAGCTATGGGTTGCCACCCCCATCTGCCTGCCGTTACCTTGGTTGGCAATCAAAATACAGGGAAGCCCATTAATTTTTTCTATTTAAAAAATAGTTAAAAAAAAAATGACGTTGGGTCCCCCCATTTTTGATAGCCAGCTAGGGCAAAGCAGACGGCTGTAGCCTGAAAACCACAGCTGGCAGCTTTACCGTGGTTGGGGATCCAATGTGGAGGTCCCCTCAGGCTCTTTTTTATAATTATTTTATAAATATTAATAATTACACAATAAAAGTAGGGTCCCCCCCAAATTGGATCACCAGCCAAGGTAAAGCGGACAGCTGTGGTCTGGTATTCTCAGGGTGGGAAGGTCCATAGTTATTGGGCCTTCACAGCCTAAAAATAGCAGGCCGCAGGCACCCCAGACGTGGCGCATACACTAGATGCGCCAATCCTGGCGCTTCACCCCAGCTCATCCCGTGCCCTGGTGCAGTGGCAAACGGGGTAATAAATCGGGTTGATACTAGCTGTAAAGTAACCTGAGATCAAGCCCAGCAGTTTATGATGTCATGGCGTCTATTAGATACTCAACATCATAAACTGTCAGTACTAACAAAAAAAAAAAAATCGACAAAAGAAATTTATTTGAAAAAACAGTCCCCAAAACATTTCCTCTTTCACCAATTTATTGTAAGAAAAAAAATAAAGGGGTCCCACGACGACTCTGGACCATCTAGAATATGGGGGGGAGACACTCAGGGAACGTATCCCCCATTTTCTAGGAGTGCGGACCCTTCATGTGAGGAGTGTGGGTGCAATGAATCTGCACTCACTCTTCTCGGGTCCACAGCAGCAGAGTCCATGTCGTAATGGTTGCTACCAAAGCTGCAATGCCCTGCTCATGAGGTAAGGGCATGCCTAATCAGGAGAACTACTATAGAGGAAGCTCTGCTCACTGGTATATAGGTGCTCAGAGGTAATAATAGATAAAATTAGTGAGTAACCTCGGCACTCTAAATCTCCCAGACTAAGTCAGTAAGTCACAACGGATAGTAATGCAAAATCACTCTTTATTGGTCCGTATTAAGAAAAAAAAATTTTCATAAGCATATATGTTTTTGTCCAAAACAAGTTACAAATGACGTTTCGGCCTGAGCCTTCGTCAGATTGGACTTATCTGCATGTAATTATGAAAAATGACAATAATCAGTATCACATAAGAGTGAGAGAACAATAACATAAACTCGAACAATGTAGAGGTACAATTGGGATGCAGCAAAAAAATTGCAACACAGCAAGAAATGAAACACATGATACAAATGTCATAATACAGTACAAGGACAATATAGTAATGACAAATATGGGGTCAGAGTAGACTTAGACAGCTCTGGTACGAAAGAGATGTCAATCATAAAGTAACATGTGCAGTAGGTGTAGAGCTACAGTATGCATGGCAGAGCTAATGGGTAGACCGACCATAGAAAAAGAATGGAGAAAAAGTGGAGAAAAAGTGGAGAAAAAATGGAGAAAAAGTGGAGAAAAAGTGGAGAAAAAGTGGAGAAAAAAATGGAGAAAAAAATGGAGAAAAAGTGGAGAAAAAGTGGAGAAAAAGTGGAGAAAAAAATGGAGAAAAAGTGGAGAAAAAGTGGAGAAAAAGTGGAGAAAAAGTGGAGAATAAGTGGAGGTAAAAGTGGAGAAAAAGTGGAGAATAAGTGGAGAATAAGTGGAGAAAAAGTAGAGAAAAAGTGGAGAAAAAGTGGAGAAAAAGTGGAGAAAAAAATGGAGAAAAAGTGGAGAAAAAGTGGAGAAAAAAATGGAGAAAAAGTGGAGAAAAAGTGGAGAAAAAGTGGAGAAAAAGTGGAGAAAAAAATGGAGAAAAAGTGGAGAAAAAGTGGAGAGAAAAAGTGGAGAAAAAGTGGAGAATAAGTGGAGAATAAGTGGAGAAAAAGTGGAGAAAAAGTGGAGAAAAAGTGGAGAAAAAGTGGAGAAAAAAATGGAGAAAAAGTGGAGAAAAAGTGGAGAAAAAAATGGAGAAAAAGTGGAGAAAAAGTGGAGAAAAAGTGGAGAAAAAGTGGAGAAAAAAATTGAGAAAAAGTGGAGAAAAAGTGGAGAAAAAAATGGAGAAAAAGTGTTGAAAAAGTGTTGAAAAAGTGTTGAAAAAGTGGAGAATAAGTGGAGAATAAGTGGAGAAAAAGTGGAGAAAAAGTGGAGAAAAAGTGGAGAATAAGTGGAGAAAAAGTGGAGAAAAAGTGGAGAAAAAGTGGAGAATAAGTGGAGAAAAAGTGGAGAAAAAGTGGAGAAAAAAATGGAGAAAAAGTGGAGAAAAAGTGGAGAAAAAGTGGAGAAAAAGTGGAGAAAAAAGTGGAGAAAAAAATGGAGAAAAAGTGGAGAAAAAAAATGGAGAAAAAGTGGAGAAAAAGTGGAGAAAAAGTGGAGAAAAAGTGGAGAAAAAAATTGAGAAAAAGTGGAGAAAAAGTGGAGAAAAAGTGGAGAAAAAAATGGAGAAAAAGTGTTGAAAAAGTGTTGAAAAAGTGTTGAAAAAGTGGAGAATAAGTGGAGAATAAGTGGAGAAAAAGTGGAGAAAAAGTGGAGAAAAAGTGGAGAATAAGTGGAGAAAAAGTGGAGGAAAAAGTGGAGAAAAAGTGGAGAATAAGTGGAGAAAAAGTGGAGAAAAAGTGGAGAAAAAAATGGAGAAAAAGTGGAGAAAAAGTGGAGAAAAAGTGGAGAAAAAGTGGAGAAAAAAATGGAGAAAAAGTGGAGAAAAAGTGGAGAAAAAAAATGGAGAAAAAGTGGAGAAAAAGTGGAGAAAAAGTGGAGAAAAAGTGGAGAAGAAGTGGAGAATAAGTGGAGAAAAAGTGGAGAAAAAGTGGAGAAAAAGTGGAGAAAAAGTGGAGAAAAAGTGGAGAAAAAGTGGAGAAAAAGTGGAGAAAAAGTGGAGAAAAAAATGGAGAAAAAGTGGAGAAAAAGTGGAGAATAAGTGGAGAATAAGTGGAGAAAAAGTGGAGAGAAAATGGAGAAAAAGTGGAGAAAAAGTGGAGAAAAAGTGGAGAAAAAGTGGAGAAAAAGTGGAGAAAAAGTAAAGAAAAAATGGAGAAAAAATGGAGAAAAAGTGGGGAAAAAGTGGAGAAAAAGTGGAGAAAAAGTGGAGAAAAAATGGAGAAAAAGTGGAGAAAAAGTGGAGAAAAAATGGAGAAAAAAATGGAGAAAAAGTGGAGAAAAAAATGGAGAAAAAGTGGAGAAAAAGTGGAGAAAAAGTGGAGAAAAAAATGGAGAAAAAGTGGAGAAAAAGTGGAGAAAAAGTGGAGAAAAAGTGGAGAAAAAAATGGAGAAAAAGTGGAGAAAAGTGGAGAAAAAAATGGAGAAAAAGTTGAGAAAAAGTGGAGAATAAGTGGAGAAAAAGTGGAGAAAAAGTGGAGAAAAAGTGGAGAAAATGTGGAGAAAAAAATGGAGAAAAAGTGGAGAAAAAGTGGAGAATAAGTGGAGAAAAAGTGGAGAAAAAGTGGAGAAAATGTGGAGAAAAAAATGGAGAAAAAGTGGAGAAAAAGTGGAGAAAAAGTGGAGAAAAAATGGAGAAAAAGTGGAGAAAAAGTGGAGAAAAAGTGGAGAATAAGTGGAGAAAAAGTGGAGAAAAAGTGGAGAAAAAGTGGAGAAAAAGTCGAGAAAATGTGGAGAAAAAAATGGAGAAAAAAGGGAGAAAAAGTGGAGAAAAAGTGGAGAAAAAAATGGAGAAAAAGTGGAGAAAAAGTGGAGAAAAAGTGGAGAAAAAGTGGAGAAAAAAATGGAGAAAAAGTGGAGAAAAAGTGGAGAAAAAGTGTTGAAAAAGTGTTGAAAAAGTGGAGAAAAATTGGAGAAAAAAATGGAGAAAAAGTGGAGAAAAAGTGGAGAAAAAAATGGAGAAAAAGTGGAGAAAAAGTGGAGAAAAAGTGGAGAAAAAGTGGAGAAAAAAATGGAGAAAAAGTGGAGAAAAAGTGGAGAAAAAGTGGAGAAAAAGTGGAGAAAAAGTGGAGAAAAAATGGAGAAAAAGTGGAGAAAAAGTGGAGAAAAAATGGAGAAAAAGTGGAGAAAAAGTGGAGAATAAGTGGAGAATAAGTGGAGAAAAAAATGGAGAAAAAGTGGAGAAAAAGTGGAGAAAAAAATGGAGAAAAAGTGGAGAAAAAGTGGAAAATAAGTGGAGAAAAAAATGGAGAAAAAGTGGAGAAAAAGTGGAGAAAAAAATGGAGAAAAAGTGGAGAAAAAGTGGAGAAAAAGTGGAGAATAAGTGGAGAAAAAGTGGAAAAAAAATGGAGAAAAAGTGGAGAAAAAGTGGAGAAAAAGTGGAGAAAAAGTGGAGAAAAAAATGGAGAAAAAGTGGAGAAAAAGTGGAGAAAAAGTGGAGAAAAAAATGGAGAAAAAGTGGAGAAAAAGTGGAGAAAAAGTGGAGAAAAAGTGGAGAAAAAAGTGGAGAAAAAGTGGAGAAAAAGTGGAGAAAATGTGGAGAAAATGTGGAGAAAAAAATGGAGAAAAAGTGGAGAAAAAGTGGTGAAAAAAATGGAGAAAAAGTGGAGAAAAAGTGGAGAAAAAAATGGAGAAAAAGTGGAGAAAAAGTGGAGAAAAAGTGGAGAAAAAGTGGAGAAAAAGTGGAGAATAAGTGGAGAAAAAGTGGAGAAAAAAATGGAGAAAAAGTGGAGAAAAAGTGGAGAAAAAGTGGAGAAAAAGTGGAGAAAAAAATGGAGAAAAAGTGGAGAAAAAAATGGAGAAAAAGTGGAGAAAAAGTGGAGAAAAAGTGGAGAAAAAGTGGAGAAAAAAATGGAGAAAAAGTGGAGAAAAAGTGGAGAAAAAGTGGAGAAAAAGTGGAGAAAAAGTGGAGAAAAAATGGAGAAAAAGTGGAGAAAAAGTGGAGAAAAAAATGGAGAAAAAGTGGAGAAAAAGTGGAGAATAAGTGGAGAATAAGTGGAGAAAAAAATGGAGAAAAAGTGGAGAAAAAGTGGAGAAAAAAATGGAGAAAAAGTGGAGAAAAAGTGGAGAAAAAGTGGAGAATAAGTGGAGAAAAAAATGGAGAAAAAGTGGAGATAAAGTGGAGAAAAAAATGGAGAAAAAGTGGAGAAAAAGTGGAGAAAAAGTGGAGAATAAGTGGAGAAAAAGTGGAGAAAAAAATGGAGAAAAAGTGGAGAAAAAGTGGAGAAAAAGTGGAGAAAAAGTGGAGAAGAAAATGGAGAAAAAGTGGAGAAAAAGTGGAGAAGAAGTGGAGAAAAAAATGGAGAAAAAGTGGAGAAAAAGTGGAGAAAAAGTGGAGAATAAGTGGAGAAAAAGTGGAGAAAAAAATGGAGAAAAAGTGGAGAAAAAAATGGAGAAAAAGTGGAGAAAAAGTGGAGAAAAAGTGGAGAAAAAAATGGAGAAAAAGTGTAGAAAAAGTGGAGAAAAAGTGGAGAAAAAGTGGAGAAAAAGTGGAGAATAAGTGGAGAAAAAGTGGAGAAAAAAATGGAGAAAAAGTGGAGAAAAAAATGGAGAAAAAGTGGAGAAAAAGTGGAGAAAAAGTGGAGAAAAAAATGGAGAAAAAGTGGAGAAAAAGTGGAGAAAAAGTGGAGAAAAAGTGGAGAATAAGTGGAGAAAAAGTGGAGAAAAAGTGGAGAAAAAGTGGAGAATAAGTGGAGAAAATGTGGAGAAAAAGTGGAGAAAATGTGGAGAAAAAAATGGAGAAAAAGTGGAGAAAAAGTGGAGAAAAAAAATGGAGAAAAAGTGGAGAAAAAGTGGAGAAAAAGTGGAGAAAAAGTGGAGAAAAAAATTGAGAAAAAGTGGAGAAAAAGTGGAGAAAAAGTGGAGAAAAAAATGGAGAAAAAGTGTTGAAAAAGTGTTGAAAAAGTGGAGAATAAGTGGAGAATAAGTGGAGAATAAGTGGAGAAAAAGTGGAGAAAAAGTGGAGAAAAAGTGGAGAATAAGTGGAGAAAAAGTGGAGAAAAAGTGGAGAAAAAAATGGAGAAAAAGTGGAGAAAAAGTGGAGAAAAAGAGGAGAAAAAAATGGAGAAAAAGTGGAGAAAAAGTGGAGAAAAAAATGGAGAAAAAGTGGAGAAAAAGTGGAGAAAAAGTGGAGAATAAGTGGAGAATAAGTGGAGAAAAAGTGGAGAAAAAGTGGAGAAAAAATGGAGAAAAAGTGGAGAAAAAGTGGAGAAAAAAATGGAGAAAAAGTGGAGAAAAGTGGAGAATAAGTGGAGAATAAGTGGAGAAAAAGTGGAGAATAAGTGGAGAAAAAGTGGAGAGAAAAAGTGGAGAAAAAAATGGAGAAAAAGTGGAGAAAAAAATGGAGAAAAAGTGGAGAAAAAGTGGAGAAAAAGTGGAGAAAAAGTGGAGAAAAAGTGGAGAAAAAATGGAGAAAAAAATGGAGAAAAAGTGGAGAAAAAAATGGAGAAAAAGTGGAGAAAAAGTGGAGAATAATTGGAGAAAAAGTGGAGAAAAAAATGGAGAAAAAGTGGAGAAAAAGTGGAGAAAAAGTGGAGAAAAAGTGGAGAAAAAAATGGAGAAAAAGTGGAGAAAAAGTGGAGAAAAAGTGGAGAAAAAAATGGAGAAAAAGTGGAGAAAAAGTGGAGAAAAAGTGGAGAAAAAGTGGAGAAAAAAATGGAGAAAAAGTGGAGAAAAAGTGGAGAAAAAAATGGAGAAAAAGTTGAGAAAAAAATGGAGAAAAAGTGGAGAAAAAGTGGAGAAAAAGTGGAGAAAAAGTGGAGAAAAAAATGGAGAAAAAGTGGCGAAAAAGTGGAGAAAAAGTGGAGAAAAAAATGGAGAAAAAGTGGAGAAAAAGTGGAGAAAAAGTGGAGAAAAAGTGGAGAAAAAAATGGAGAAAAAGTGGAGAAAAAGTGGAGAAAAAGTGGAGAATAAGTGGAGAAAAAGTGGAGAAAAAGTGGAGAAAAAGTGGAGAAAAAAATGGAGAAAAAGTGGAGAAAAAGTGGAGAATAAGTGGAGAATAAGTGGAGAAAAAGTGGAGAATAAGTGGAGAATAAGTGGAGAAAAAGTGGAGAAAAAGTGGAGAAAAAAATGGAGAAAAAGTTGAGAAAAAAATGGAGAAAAAGTGGAGAAAAAGTGGAGAAAAAGTGGAGAAAAAAATGGAGAAAAAGTGGAGAAAAAGTGGAGAAAAAGTGGAGAAAAAAATGGAGAAAAAGTGGAGAAAAAGTGGAGAAAAAGTGGAGAAAAAGTGGAGAAAAATGTGGAGAAAAAGTGGAGAAAAAGTGGAGAATAAGTGGAGAATAAGTGGAGAAAAAGTAGAGAAAAAGTGGAGAAAAATTGGAGAATAAGTGGAGAAAAAGTGTAGAAAAAGTGGAGAAAAAGTGGAGAAAAAGTGGAGAAAAAAATGGAGAAAAAGTGGAGAAAAAGTGGAGAAAAAAATGGAGAAAAAGTGGAGAAAAAATGGAGAAAAAAATGTAGAAAAAGTGGAGAAAAAGTGGAGAAAAAGTGGAGAAAAAAATGGAGAAAAAGTGGAGCACCCTTTGGTGCCTTTCATGTGGCACTAAGGGGTGCTTAGCTTTGTATTTAGCCAAAAAAATGAAAAAAAAAATGACGTAGGGTTCCCCCTAGTTTTGTAGCCAGCTAGGGTAAAGCAGACGGCTGCAGCCTGCAGACCACAGCTGGCAACCTCACCTTGGCTGGTAATCCAAAACTGAGGGCACCCCACGCTGTTATTTTAAATTAAATAAATAATTAAAAAAAAAACACGTAGGGGTCCCCCAAAATTGGATCACCAGCCAAGGTAAAGCAGACAGCTGGGGCCTGATATTCTCAGACTAGGGAGGTCCATGGTTATTGGACTCTCCCCAGCCTAAAAATAGCAGGCCGCAGCCGCCCCAGAAGTGGCGCATCCATTAGATGCGCCAATCCTGGTGCTTCGCCCCAGCTCATCCCGCGCCCTGGTGCGGTGGCAAACGGGGTAATATATGGGGTTAATACCAGATGTGTAATGTCACCTGGCATCAAGCCCTGGGGTTGGTGAGGTCAGGCGTCTATCAGATACCCGACATCACCAACCCAGTCAGTAATAAAAAAAAATAGACGACAAACACATTTTTTTTTGAAAAAACACTCCCCAAAACATTCCCTCTTTAACCAATTTATTAGATTGAAAAACAAATCCAGGTCTGGTGTAATCCAAGGGGTTGCCATGACGATCCACACTGTCCCAGTCAATGAAGAGCAGGATGTTCCCCATTGGCTGGGAGAGCAATGCAGTGACCTGAGCTAACATCAATGGGTCAGCCCAGGTCACTGCAGGGCATGACAAGTGCTGCTGTCAGCGAGGTACATTACCTGCGCTGATCTCCAGCACACTGACAGCCCCTGTCACTGAGTTCAATGACCGGCGCCTTCACACCAAGTATCGCGAGAGGTCCGTGACGTCACCGCTAGTCAGTCTCGGGTCGGAAGCGAGAGGTGATGTGACAAGCGGCGGCCATGGAGGACAGTGACAGCGCTGAGGTCGGGATGGCGGGACTTCATCACCGCAGGTAAGCCGAGCGGGGGTGTGTGTGTGTGTATGTGTGTGTGTGTGTGTGTGTGAGAGTGTGTGTGTGTGTGTGTGTGTGTATGTATGTGTACATGCCGCGGGCAGGAGGGGGCAGAGTGAGCTGAGCGGGGAAGTATGGGCTTCCTGCACGTAACTAGGATAAACATCGGGTTACTAACCAAAGCGCTTTGCTTGGATACCCGATGTTTATCTTGGTTACCAGCTTCTGGCAGGCTGCCAGCGAAGGCTCCTGCACACTGTAGCTGTAAAAAGCCCTGCTTTTTGCTGCTAGAACCGTTCTCGAACTTATCTAGAACTATCGAGCTTTTGCAAAAAGCTCGAGTTCTAGTTCGATCTCGAACAGCCCCCAAAATCACTCGAGCTTAGAACTGGAGAACCTCGAACCGCGAACCGCGCTCAACTCTACTTACTTCCACTTGACAAATGCTTAATGTTCTATACTGACACAAATGTATATGAGTTGTGGTCTCTATACAGACTTCTGGTGTAACACACATTCGTATTTAATACACATGCTTGTGGTTTGAATATACATGTGCATATGTATGTATTATATATGTATATTTTTCTCACACACACCACAGTAAATACACAGGTTTTAAAGAATATTTAATATTTATTTTTCACACAATCTCTGTATGTATAATCATTATATTGTTTCTTTATTTTTAATTTGTCACTATGCAGATATATGTATTACGTCATGTTTTAACTGCATATCACTCTTTCCCGCCCGTTTTTCCTAAAAAGGGATGGTCTTTGTGACTTCACTGTGGCTATTTAATGTATGTCTGCTTCCACATTTGTAGATTAAGATGTTTCTTTGGTGCTTGACGGTCCTGAGGAAGGGAGCTGAGCTCCTGAAACGCGTAGACCTATGCCAACAATAAAGACACGTTAATCTGACATTTGAACAGTGATCATTTGGCGCGGCATTAATCACCCCTCTCTACCCCTCTCTGGTTTAATAACCACAGCATCACAGGGCTTGATTGGCCAGCAAACTCGCCTGGCCTAAACCTCACATAGAATATATAGGATATTGTCAAGAGGAAGATGAGAAACACCAGACCCAAAAATGCAGATGAGTTGAAGGCTGCTATCAAATCAACCTAGGCTTACATAACACCTCATCAGTGCCAGAGGCTGATCACCTTCATACCATGCCGCATTAACCCCTTCACGACCAGCCGATTTTTCGCTTTCCGGTTTTTTTTCGCCATTCATCTTCCGAGAGACATAACTTTTTTTTTTCAGTCAATATGGTCATGTGAGGGCTAATTTTTTGCGGAACGAGCTCCACTTTTAAATGAAACCAAAAGTTTTACCATATAGTGTACTGGAAAACGGCAAGAAAATTCCAAATACGGAAAAATTGTAAAAAAAGTGCGAAACCACTCTTGGTTTTGAGATATTTTAACTGATGTGTGGGTGTGATGCAACAGGTCAGTGCGAGTTTGTAGACACCAAACATGTATAGGTTTACTTTTATATAAGGGGTTAAAAAAAATCAGAAGTTTCTCCGAAAAAAGTGGCGCACGTTTTACGCCATATTCCGTGACCCGTAGTATTCTCATTTTTCGGAATCTATGGCTCAGTGACTGCTTATTTTTTGCATCTCAGGCTCTCATTTTTAACTGTACCATTTTTGCGCAGATGCTATGTTTTGATCGCCTGTTATTGCATTTTGCGCAAAATTCGTGACAACCAAAAAATGTAATTTTGGCGTTTGGAATTTTTTTGCCACTATGCCCTTTACTGATCAGATTAATTGATTTTATATTTGATAGATTTGGCGTTTCTAAACACGGCGATACCAAATATGTGTATATTTTTATTTTTTTAACCCTCTAATTTTCAATGGGGCGAAAGGTTTTTGAGTTTTGAAAACTTTTTTTCACTTTTTTTTTATTTTACTAGTCCCCCTAGGGTGCTTTATGGATCAACAATCTGATCGCTCTGCCATATCTGCTGCTCACAGCTATACAGCTGTAAACAGCAGATATGCTCATTTTCTGCATCACCCAGCTCCAGGCCGGGTGAAACCGAAAGTAATTCATGTGAGCTACAGGAGTCATCACATGACCCTGTGCTACCACGACAACCACCGGAAGTCACGTGATCACGTCACGTGACTTCCGGTATCGGCAAGTGATTAAATGTTTACGCCGATGCCGTTATAATGGCACTGTCACATATTGACAGCACCATTTAAGGGGTTAAATGGCACTAGCAGATAATGATTCTGCTTGTGCCTGGCAGGCACACATCTCAGCTGTGAAAATCAGCTGAGATGTGTGCCGATCGCAGCAAGCTGCCGGCAGCAAACCGCGGGCAGTAACACTATGACCGCTAGGACATAATATTACTGCCTGTGGTCGTTAAGGGGTTAATGTAGTAAATCATACAAAGGGAGCCCTGACCAAGTATTGAGTGCATTTACTGTACATACTTTTCAGTAGGCCAACATTTCTGAGTTTAAAATATTTTTTTCAGTTGGTCTTATATAATATTCTAATTATCTGAGATAATGACTTTTGGGTTTTCATTGGCTGTAAGCCATAATTATCAACAGTAACAGAAATAAACACTTGAAATAGATCCCTCTGTTTGTAATGACTCTATATAATATATGTGTTTCCCTTTTTGTATGAATTACTGAAATAAATTAACTTTTGATGATATTCTAACTTATAGAGTATCATTTATATTTTTTTGTGGACTGGAGGCCCTATTAAGACTTATTAAGAATTATGTCCACACTAGTTTCTTGCACAGGTGAGTTGTAACAAGCATCACATGTCTGAAACAAAGTTGTTTACCCAAAATTTTGGAAAGGTGCTAAAAGTTTTGTCCGGACCATTTTTAGGGTTTTATGTGAAAATATTTCCAATTTGCCTTTTTTCCCCTTTGTTTTTTTTTTTGTTTTTGTTTTGTTTCCAATACAAAAAGGAAATAAATTTGTGTATGATGTGTATGACAAATATGTGTAATTTCAATCATTTTCTGGGAAAAAAAACTTCTTATTTTGGAACAATTTCAAGGGTGTCAACAATTTCGGTCATGACTGTATAACAGTATTATTAAGTATTATTATTAATCTGCTGAACCTCCCCTAGTTCTCCAGTGGGTGTATTCTGCACTGGATGTGGGGATGTAGTTTTCAATTATTAAGTATCTAGCACTACCTGTTACTGTACCTATGCCTGATGAAGAGACCTGAGTAGTCTCGAAACCTTGCTATTATTACCATCTTTTCAGTTAGCCATTAAAAGGTATCAACTACTGAGGACTCTCAGTTCTTTTAAACAAACTTTTTGTACCTATCTACAAACCTAATGTGAGGGTGACTTAAGTCTGTACATTTAAGAGTCAGTGGAAGCTCATTTTCACTCTAATGCATAAAGCATCAATTTGCTATCAATTTCTTGAAGCCAATCATAAACTGCTGTCTTGGTGCTATAGAGTTCCACCTTGACTTCGAGCTATCTGCCCTGAAGGCAATCCTATGTGTTGGAGATGCCGAGATGAGGAAAGTGACCGGTTACACACTTTCTGATCCAGCAGGCTCCTCACTCCTTTTTGGGAAAAACTGCAACTAGAAATATGTAAGATCACAGATCTCACATTTGACCTAAACCTGACTCTCGTTCTTACCCATCACTGTGTTATTCACTTAAAAATATATAGACATTCTATACTAAGGTACCTAATTGTGACTGCCTGAATGTGCATCACTCTGCTTTGGAAGAAATACGCCACTCGGATAATCTTCCTCTGGCTCTCTAAAATGAACCATCAATAACTTCTACAATTATTTTTACAAAACCTTGTTCTATTGGTTGGAATTTAGATGCGGTGTTGATTACTGTCCCCTTATGTAGGAAAACTGAATCTGCAATCATAGGATCTCTGTCTTATGATTATTATTACCTTTCCCTCCCCTTTTCCTTATCCTCCACTTTCTGCCCCACTTGTTTCTTCTGTCTATTTTTTTTCTCGTTTCTTCTTTTATTTCTTTTTATGAGTTTGATAATTCATTCAGTTTGTGTAGCCATAGAATTCTACATTAAGGATCTTTAGTGCACAGCTGATCTTATAGCCTTGGATTATCTTATGCTCTCAATGTTAATTCAATATTTCCTATTTTCCATGACAATCTATATTGATATATTGTTTCGTGATGTTGCATTTGAATTTAGCACATTCAGTGTCTATGGTTCAGTTATTTATTTTAAAAGTATTTAAATAAAAACAAATTAAAAAAAAGGTGCTATTGACATGAATTTCTCACCAGATATCAGGCATAGAAATCAAACCGTAGTTGTCTATAAATTTAGTGATGTATAACAATGAGAAATGATTGATTGCTCTCAGTGGGAGAAATAAAATAATAATCTTGTAGTTATGACACCTTTTAAATAGCTAACCCCTTCAAAAAAATGATTATAAAAAGCAAGCTTTCGAGACTTCTTAGGTCTCTTCATCAGGCATGGTATAACAAAGTATCTGAAGAAATACAAATATGTACACAAACAGAGCAGAGGTGGCATAATAAATGGACATTTAAATAGCAAACACTGAGTTTAGAGAGTGAATCCTTAATTTGCTTAGATTAGTGGTCTAATAGGTTTCTAGTCCCAATATCAACGTAAGTTCAGACACTGGGTGCCCTCATTGTCTCTGGAGCAGATTGCTCAGATTTTGCAGTGAGTCATAAATCCTAACAGATTTATCCCTTTGATGTTTTTGTGAGTTCAAGTATGCCCTGACAGGGAACCTGTTACCGGATGTTTATAATACTGACCTAACGGTCAGTGCAGAGCAGACTGGTTGGATGTGCGTCTCCGTTCTCCGGGTCCGGCGCCTCCTCTTTCGGCCATTTTTGTCCCCCTTCTGAAGCTAGTGTGGATGACGTTGAGGTCCCGCGCAGGTGCACTACAATACTTTGATCTGCCCTACTCACGGCAGATCAAAGTGCGCCTGCGCGGGACCTCAATGTCGGCTTGTGTGTATGACGTAGAGGGCATCATCCACACTAGCTTCAAAAGGAGGACAAATATGGCCAAAAGAGGAGGCGCGGACCCGGACAACGGAGACGCCCATCTGACCAGTCTGCTCTGCACCGACCGTTAGGTGAGTATTATAAACATCCGGTGACTTCCCTTTAGATATGACAACTTTCATATTGTTTATATTGTGTCCTGAACACCTCATCCTTGCTCTCAGTCTCTGTCCTATTTCTTCAACATAGAAACCTCGAATAGGACATATAGTGCAGGAATCTTATAGTCCTTCTGTGTGTTGGGGATCTGTATCTTGTCTATGGTCTCCACATGAGTGCAGGTTTTGTAGCTCTATCTTTTGCAAGGATAAGTTCCTCTTTGTGTATCTGTGTGCATTAAACTTCGGATATGATGTTTCTTAAGTTAGGTTTCCTGTAGCATAGCAAGGGAGGGTCTTTGAGTTTTATTTTTAGCCGGTCATCCCTGTGTAGGATATGGTGACGTTTCTTAGCAGTCTAAGAAGTCTCAAAAGCTTGCTTTGTAACATCTTTTATTTTATTTGTGTTAGCCATTAAAATGTATCATAAATAAAAGATTATTATTTTTTCTACCACTGAGGGCAATCAATTTTTTTTTCCACTGGCTAATGGCACCAAACTTTTTTTCTGTTAACTATTAATGAGAAATGACGCAGGGAAAAGTATTGAACACATTTACTGAAATGTATTCAATACTACAAACAAATGCCTTTGTTAGTGATGACAGCTTCACGATGCCTCCTGTATGGAGAAACTAGTCGCATTAAATGTTCAGGTGTGATTTTGGCCTATTCTTTCAGTTCTTTAGTTCCTTCCATATATTTTCTATTAGATCAGGTCAAGTGGTTGGGCCATTCTATCAGTTCTATTTTTGTTCTCTGAATCCAATGGAGAGTTTCCTTGCTTTTGTGTTTGGGATCATCATCCTGGTAGATGGCAGCAGTTTTTTTTTTTTATAAAAAAAATTTATAGGTACATTAATCCATTCATTATTCCTTCCACAATATGAAGTTTGCCAGCACCGTATACTGAAAAATATCCCCATATCATGATATTCCCAGCTCTAAGCTTCACTGTTATGGTGTTTAGGGAGTGTAGTACAGTGCTTTTTGGCCTCCAAATATAGTGTGTATTATGACATTCAAAGAATTAATTTTTTGTCTTATCTGACCAGTATTCTAACAGTATTTGACAGGCTTGTCTAAATGCACTTGAACATGCTTTTTGTTCTGCAATGAAGTTTTGCTTGTTGAGCATGCCTATAGGCCAGGAAGGTTGATTGCATTACTAATTTTTTTCTTTGGAACAATTTAACCTGCTGATTTTAGGTATTACTGGAGCTCTCCACAGGTGGTCGCTGGTTCTTGGCCAGCTCATCTGATAATTATTTTCACTCCTCTGTTTGAAATCTTGTGGGGAGTACCTGGTCATGGCCGGTTTATGGTGAAGTGATGTTCTTTCCCCCTCTGGATTATTGCCCCAAAAGTGCAGATCCTTCAGTAGTTTAGAAATTCTTTTATAACCAATGCCATTAGTGAATTTTGCAAAAATAAGGTTGTGAAGGTCCTGAGACAGCTCACTGGTTTTACTCATCATATTTCTTTTGCGGCACCTTGGTAATGAGACACTTTTTTATAGGCTATCATTTGAAACAGCTGATATTATTTTTCAGTAAGTGGCAAGATTGCATTTTAATTACTGATAGATTTCAACTGGTATCATGACATTCCATGGCTTTTTCCTCTCTTTCGTCATGCATTCAATATTTTTCCCTGTGTCATTTTTCATGTTATAAGCACCGTTAGAAATATATTTACTTAGAAAAGTCATGATTAGAGATGAGCAAACCCGAACTGTAAAGTTTGGGGTCTGTACCTAACACTTTGTGTTCGGTGCTGAACCCTGAACACAGACTTTTGACTATACACTATGTGCAGAATTATTAGGCAAATGAGTATTTTGATCACATGATACTTGTTATACATGTTGTCCTAGTCCAAGCTGTATAGGCTTGAGAGCCAACTACCAATTAAGTAAATCAGGGGATGTGCATCTCTGTAATGAGGAGGTGTGTGGTGTAATGACATCAACACCCTATATAAGGTGTGCTTAATTATTAGGCAACTTCCTTTCCTTTTGCAAAATGGGTCAGAAGAGAGATTTGACGGGCTCTGAAAAGTCCAAAATTGTGAGATATCTTGCAGAGGGATGCAGCAGTCTTGAAATTGCCAAACTTTTGAAGCGTGATAACCGAACAATCAAGCGTTTCATGGCAAATAGCCAACAGGGTCGCAAGAAGTATGTTGGGCAAAAAATGCGCAAAATAGCTGCCCATGAATTGGGGAAAATCAAGCGTGAAGCTGTCAAGATGCCATTTGCCACCAGTTTAGCCATATTTCAGAGCTGCAACGTTACTGGAGTATCAAAAAGCACAAGGTGTGCCATACTCAGGGACATGGCCAAGGTAAGGAAAGCTGAAAACGACCCCCTTGGAACAAGAAACATAAGATAAAACGTCAAGACTGGGCCAACAAATATCTTAAGACTGATTTTTTAAAGGTTTTATGGACTGATGAAATGAGAGTGACTCTTGATGGGCCAGATGGATGGGCCAGAGGCTGGATCAGTAAAGGGCAGAGAGCTCCACTCTGACTCAGATGCCAGCAAAGTGGAGGTGGGGTACTGGTATGGGCTGATATCATTAAAGATGAACTTGTGGGACCTTTTCGGGTTGAGGATGGAGTGAAAATGAACTCGCAGACCTACTGCAAGTTTCTGGAAGACAACTTCTTCAAGCGGTGGAACAGGAAGAAGTTGGTATCATTCAAGAAAAACATGATTTTCATGCAGGACAATGCTCAATCACATGCATCCAACTACTCCACAGTGTGGCTAGCTGGTAAAGGTAAAAATATTGACATGGCTCCCTTGTTCACCTGATCTTAACCCCATAGAGAACCTGTGGTCCCTCATAAAATGTGAGATCTAAAGGGAGGGAAAACAGTACACCTCTCGTAACAGTGCCTGGGAGGCTGTGGTGGCTGCTGCACGCAATATTGATCGTAAGCAGATCAAGCAACTGACAGAATCTATGGATGGTAGGCTGTTGAGTGCCATCATAAAGAAAGGTGGCTATATTGGTCACTAATTTTTTAAGGTTTTGTTTTTGCATGTCAGAAATGTTTATTTCTAAATTTTGTGCAGTTATATTGGTTTACCTGGTGAAAATAAACAAATGAGATGGGAATATATTTGGTTTTTATTAAGTTGCCTAATAATTCTGCACAGTAATAGTTACCTGCACAAACAGATATCCTACTAAGGTAGCCAAATCTAAAGAAAACCCAATCCAACTTCCAAAAATATTAAGCTTTGATATTTCTGAGTCTTTTGGGTTGATTGAGAACATAGTTGTTGATCAATAATAAAAAAAAAATCCTCTAAAATACAACTTGCCTAATAATTCTGCACATGGTGTACGTCCGGTTCCTGTTTGGGTTTGTTGAAAGGTTGCAGAACAGCCAATCAGCAAGCTTTTAGGCTGAGGTCACTTCTGTAGCCATCACAGCCATGCCAATTACTGGCATGGCTGTGATTGGTCAGGGAAATCACTGTAAAACAAAACCAATATCAATACGTGGGCTACAAATGAAAGTTAAATGGTAGTAAGAGCAGGATAATTATACATATCATGTTTCCCGGTGTTTTCCAGAGGATCATGCTGCAGTCAGACTCTCTTCCAGGCCCAATAATTAAGGTTCATGAATATTCACTGCTTCCTCCGCCAACCCTTTCTGCCAGTGTTTGTGATTGGTTGCAGACTGCTATACAGGCCTCACACCCTGTGTCCACATCTATGATTTGTTGCAGTCAGTTTACTGTTTAGTAGTGAAAAAAATAAATAAATAATTAAAAAAAAATAACATAGGCTCATGTCATATTTTGATAGCCAAAGCAGGTAAAACCACAGTGTCAGACTGTAGCCCCCACCTGTGAGCTTTATCATGGCTGGATATCAAAAAAGAGGGGAAAAACAGATGCAGAGTCAACCCCCCTTTTTTATCCAGCCACGATAAAGCATACAGGTGGAGGTTGGCATTATCAGGCTGGTAGACGCCATAAATATCACGCACCCCCAGCCTTAAAATACCACCTCGCAGCTGCCCAGAATGTCACAGCCATTAGGGGTGACAATTTAGTGCTATAACTGGCTCATTCTGATTGCCCTGGTGTGGTGGCAGCAAGGGGGACATGTATAGCAGTCTCCAACCAATCAAAAACACTGCCACAGGGGGTTGGGCAGAGGACACAGTGAATATTCATGAACCAAAATTAGCGGGCCCAGAAGAGAGTCTGAGAGAGTCAACATGATTCTCCAGGAAACACCACACGGTTTAAAGAACTAACCTGCTTTTACTACCATTTAACTTCCTTTTGCAGCCTCCTAGCGCTAACTACAGCCATTTTACAACCCTGACAATCTCATCCCCTTTGACTTGTACGGACTTCATTGTTTGGGGTTAAGTTTGGCATCAAGTTCGCTCTCCGATTATTTTTTTCCCATGTTGATTCAGTTAACCCAAATATCCACTGGTTTGCTCATCACTAGTGGTGATGTTGTGATCAGTATTTATTTTAGCAGTTGTATATTCAGCATACTAGAGGGCAAAAGGTCCTGCCCCTCTTTATATGGGGAAAACCTGGTGACAGATTCCCTTTAAATACATTTATTCTTTGCATGCTTCAACAATTTAAAAGAAATGCTTTTCATGAACATATTATTTGGTTTATTAAATATTAGTCTTTACAAGTGAGGCTATATTTGAAAGACATAATCCCTTCCTTTGTTATTTGTATATGTATCACCCTAAAAATATAATGTGATGACTCTGTACAGTCTACACAGCAATGATGATGTGTGTGCCAGCCAACCGGGACTGCCTTAGTGATGTGTCAAAAACCGTAATAGTTCAAGATTTTTACATGGATAGTTAAAAAGATTGTCTGATCTGCAAAATGAAGCACTTTAATCATCATTAGAATACTCTATGGGACTGGCAAGCACAGAGCTTATTTTTTTTCTTGCAGCTCCAAAGAGAATGAATGGAGTGGCGGATGAGCAGTGCACTTCCGTTCCATTCTAAGTGCATGCTCACACTTGCGTATGACTCGCACGAGTGCAATGCGAGAAAATCTGGCACTGCACTTGGGTCTAAGACAATTCTGCAGTTTAGATCTGCGAGTTTTTCCTCAGCCCTAATTGGACTGAGGAAAAAAATCGCAGCATGCTGCAATTGTCTGTGAGTCTCTCATCATTCACACCAGTACAAGTCTATGGGTGTGAGTGAAACATCGGACCGCACTCAGATGATATCCCAGTGCAGTGCGATATACGCATCACCTGACGATGGAGGAGATGGAGAGATCACTCTATCCCTCTTCTCTGTAGCTGTGATCTGATCATAAGATTGGATCACAGTTGCATGATTCTCGTATCATGCTCACAGCAAAGCCTGAACCAAGGGTTATTGGCACATCACATCCAATGCACTCGAATTGGATGCCATACGCTCGTGTGACTTCCTCCTAATGGTGGTAAAAGTGCCTTTTCTGCTGACCAGTGCCTGGTCCTAGCTATCGAACGCCCATCAATTTATATGTTATCATATATCCTTCATTGATCTATAGGTTATCACCTATCCATTGAATAAGTAATAACTTCTCTTCCACAGGCAGCCCGTGTAAAATGGAAAATAAAAAAATAAAGCAATTTTGAAAAATATGTTTTTAATAAAAGATCTATTTTAACAATATTTCATTTTTTACACTTTAGTATATTCCTTATAAAAGTTATATTTGGGACAATTAATTCAAAAGCCTGTAGGGCAGATTAAAATATTCCATCTGGTAATAGCGCCTGAAGCAAAATGTCATCTTTCCAGTCCATTAATCCTACTTTTACAGTTTTATACATGATAACAGGACCCTTATTAAAAAGTAAAACAACAACAATAATAAATAACACTGATAAATGCATTTCAGCATTTTTAGTGCACATATACTTAACAAGGAATTTTTCTTCAGGAGATCACAGATACAAAAATGTAAATTATGAACTTTGACAAAAACATTAAAGTTTATTTAATTCAAGAGCAATATAAATTGACCCGTTAATAGGCCTTGCAATTTTAATGTTTCTAATATATTTTAAACAATTAAAGAAATCCAAAAATCAATTAGTTTTAAACTTGCAATAGTTAAATATATTTTTATAATGTAAACTTTTAATAATCCTAATCTACATATTTCCTTTTGGTTAAATGAATGCAAAATGTATTTTTTTCATGATGTATTCTGGAAACAGATTTATACTTATAATATCAGGCTGTGGTAGGAAGTGTAAAATTGGAACCTCCTGCTTGACACCACATGAGTAAAGAAATGCTGTATATATTTATAAACTGCATTTAAATGAGTGCTTGCCGCAGCACTAGCAGAATAAATATTCTTCTAACTCAAATATATCAAAAAAGAAAATCTCAGTACTAAGTGTTTCTAAACTTGACGTTGAAAAGCCAAACTTGTTAGGCTATGTGCGCACGTTGCGCAAATACATGCAGTTACGCTGCGCTTTGTAGCGCAGCGTAACTGCATGCGTCCTGCGGCCCCTGCACAGTCTATGGAGATTGTGCAGGGGCCGTGCGCACGTGGCGTTTTAGAGCGCAGCGCTTCGGCTACTGCCGAAGCGCTGCGTAAAAAGAAGTGACATGTCACTTCTTCCGTGCGCTTTGCCGGCAGCTCCTGCTCTGTCTATGGCAGGAGCTGCAGGCAGAGCGCATGGAATCGGCTTTACTACGGACATTTCTGCAGCGATTTAAAGCGCACATGTGCTCTTCAGATCGCTGCAGAAATTTCTGCAGTGAACTGTACGCAACGTGCGCACATAGCCTTAAATAGCGCTTAGTCTTAGCCTGGGCAGCTGATATAGAGGAAATATCTTTACATTCCAGCTCTTCAAGCTAATTCAAAATGAACCATGAGTTTTAAGAAAAAGAAGACTGAGATAGTCTAAAATCCTATTACTTACCAAGAATTTCACTGCCCAAGTAAATGCTGATATTCGTGACTACAACTATTACAGCAGCGACACTTCTGGTGTTATTGATAGTATATTACTATTTATATCTGCCCAGCCTTCAGATCATTTCCCTTCTGGGTGCCAAAAGAAATACGTCACTGCCCTCATAATACGCCGCGATCTTATGGTTACATAAGCGAGCGTGCACTACCACACGAATGCTTTACCCAGCGAGAATCTGCATTTCTATTGCAGTTTATAATCCAATATCATCAAAAGGAATTGATGTTATTATATGCATTTTGTTTAACCCCTTAAGGACGAAGCCAGTTTTGTACTTAATGCCCAGGCCATTTTTTGCAATTTTGACCAGTGCCACTTTATAAGGTTATAACTCTGGAACGCTTCAATGGATCTCGGTGATTCTGAGATTGTTTTTTCGTGACATATTGGGCTTCATGTTAGAGGTAAATTTAGGATGATATTTTTTTATTTTATTTGTGAAAAAATCTGAAATTTGACAAAAAAATTAAAAATTTTGCAAGTTTCAAACTTTTAATTTTTATGCCCATAAACCGGAGAGTTATGTCACACAAAATAGTTAATAAATAACATTTCCCACTTGTCTACTTTACATCAGCGCAATTTTTGAAACAAAATTTTTTGGGGTTAGGAAGTTAGAAGGGTTCAAAGTTCATCAGCAATTTCCCATTTTTTCAACAAAATATACAAAACCATTTTTTTAGGGACCACATCACATTTGAAGTGACTTTGAGAGGCCTTGGTGACAGAAAATACCCAAAAGTGACACCATTCTAAAACCTGCACCCCTCAAGGTACTCAAAACCACATTCAAGAAGTTTATTAACCCTTCAGGTGCTTCACAGGAACTAAAGTAATGTGGAATGAAAAAAAATAAAAATTAACATTTTACCTAAAAATGTTACTTTAGCACTAATTTTCTTACTTTTTCAAGAGGTAACACCAAAAATTGGACCTCACACTTTGTTACCCACTTTCTTATGAGCGCGCCAATACCCTACATGTGGTCAGAAACCTTTGTTTGGGTACATGGGAGAGCTCAGAATGAAAGGAGCAATATTTGAATTTTGGAAAGGAAATTTGGCTGAAAAAGATTGCGGGCACCATGTTGCATTTGGAGGACCCCTAAGGTACGTAAACAGCAAAAAACCACCACAAGTGACCCCATATTTGAAACTAGGCCTCTCAAGGAATTTATCTAGATGTTTAGTGAGTACCCTGAACCCCCAGGTGCTTCACAGAAGTTTATAACGTTGAGCCATGAAAATAAAAAAAATAAAATTTTACCACAAAATTGTTACTTCAACCAGGTAGCTTTTTTTTTCACAAGGGTAACAGGAAAAAAATCACCATGAAATGTATTCTGCAATTTCTCCTGAGTTTGGTGATATCTTATATGTGGTGGAAATCAACTGTTTGGGCACACGGCAGGTCTTGGAAGGGAAGGAGTGCAATTTGACTGAACATTTGGCTGGAATAATTAGTGGACGCTATGTCGCATTTGGAAAGCCCCTAAAGTGCCTAAACAGTGCAGGGCCCCCACAAGTGACCCCATTCTGGAATCAAGAAACCTCAAGGCTTTTATCTAGGTGTATATTGAGCATTTTGAATCCACGAATACTTCACAGAATTTGATAAGCTTAGGTTGCCATATTGAAAATTTTCATTTTTTTCACAAAAATGTTTCTTTAGCATCACATTTCTCACTTTTTCAAGAGGCAACAACAAAACGTGGACCCCACAGGTTGTTATCCAATTTCTTGTGCGCGCAGGGATACCCCATATGTGGCCAAAAACCTCTGTTTGGATATATGGGAGGGCTTGGAATGGAAGGAGCACCATTTGAATTTTGGAAAAGTTTAAATAAATTGCGCGCACCATGTCACATTAGCAGGGCCTCTTGGGTACCTATACATTAGAAACCCCCCACAAGTGACTCCATTTTGGAAACTGGACCCCTCAAGGATTTTATTCAGGAGTATAGTAAGCATTTTAAATCCACAGGTACTTCACAAAAATGTTGCTGTAGCAACAAATTTCTCACTTTTAGGCTATGTGGCCATGATCCAGCGACACGGCGTCCAGTACACAGTGTCAGCCTTCCTGCAGAGATGCGAGTGTTGTCCACGTGAGAACGCAGCTGCCCATGTCCACGATTTGGGTTCAGGCTGCTGTGGACTTTAGCTCTATTCTACCTGCAGAAAACACTCATCTCCGCAGCATAAATTGACATGCTGAGGCTCGGGAAGCTGCGCCACAGGTCGGTTTATGCTGCGGAGAAAAGAAGCACAACGGGCATGGGATTTCTAAAAATCCTTCCACTGTGCCTCTACTGCACAACGCAGCGTTATGGACGCAGGGAAAACACTCTGCGCCCAAAACGCTGCAAACCCTGATTGTGGGCACATAGCCTAAAATGCTACAGTGGATGAATGGATAGATGTCAAACATATATAACGTCCCACCCCCCTGCATATTCTAAGCTGGCGCCCTTTAGTGCCTTTCATGTGGCACTAAAGGGTGCCTAGCCTTGTATTTAGCCCAAAAAGAAAAAAAATAATTAAAATAAATGACGTGGGGTCCCTCCTATTTTTGATAGCCAGCTAGGGTAAAGCAGACAGCTGTAGCCTGCAAACCACAGCTGACAGCTTCACCTTGGCTGGTGATCAATTTGGAGGGCTCCCCAAGCTGTTTTTTTTTTTTTTTAATTATTTATAAATAAATAATTAAAAAAAAAAAAAAACATAGGGTCCCCCCAAATTAGATCACCAGTCAAGGTGAAGCTGACAGCTGTGGTCTGGTATTCTCAGGGTGGGAAGAGCCATGGTTATTGGACTCTTCCCAGCCTAAAAATAGCAGGCCGCAGCCGCCCCAGAAGTGGCGCATCCATCAGATGCGCCAATCCTGGCGCTTCGCCCCAACTCATCCCGCGCCCTGGTGCGGTGGCTAACGGGGTAATAAATGGGGTTGATACCAGATGTGTAATGTCACCTGGCATCAAGCCCAGCAATTAGTTATGTCACAGCGTCTATTTGATACCAGACATAACTAATTGACAGTAATAATAAAAAAAAATTGACAACAAAAAAAAAATTTATTTGAAAAAACACTTCCCAAAAACATTCCCTCTTTGGCCAATTTATTGAAAAAAAAAAAAAAAAATCAAGTCCCTGCTGTAATCCATTGGGAAAGTCCCGCGGCGATTCTGGACCTTCTAGAATATGGGGGGCACGTTCAGGGAACGTATCCCCCATTTTCTAGGAGTGCAGACCCTCCATTTGGGGAGAGTGGGTGCAAAGAATTTGCACCCACCCTCCCCGGGTCACAGCTGCAGACTCTGTGCAGCAGCAGCCAGCGTCTGAGTCAGACACAGGAAGCTGACAGCCGCGCTCTGCAGTGTGACCGGCGTGCACTGTGAAGGAGGAGGGAGCCGCGGGGGATCAGAGCTGGTAGGTACGGGGGACACCGGGGAACACCGGGGTGGGGATAGGGGGTGACTTGGCAGGGCCTGGGGAGCAGGTTTCTGTCGTATGTGTCATAGCACATGCGACAGAAACCAGAGGAAAGGGGGAAAAGCGGCCGGCGCGCTGCTGTGCGCGCCGGTATGTGCAGCGCCATGTTGGATTCTCGGGAGGAAGGCGGGGTGGGGGGACACTTTAGTGACACCGGGGGACCGGAGAGGACCGGGGGAGGGGATTTATCTCCCATCTGACATGTTTGTTTATGCCAGATGGGAGATAAATGATTTTTTACCGGCGCGGTCATTTACTGTAACCTGATCATCGGTATACGGTGTATACCGGTCATCAGGTGAGCGGGGACCGGAAAAAACGGCCAGAATCATGATCTCCAGGGTCTCAGCTACCCCCGGCAGCTGAGACCCCGGAAATTTTCTGACTCTGGGGGGCGCTAGACCCTTTTTTCCGACCGCCGTTAAAAAGCGGCGGATCGGAAAAAGTACCCTAATTTGCCGCCGTTAAAAGGCGTATCGGCGGTCGTAAAGGGGTTAAAGACCTTTTGTTTGATTTTGAGACATGGTGACTTGATGTAAGAACGATCTGTAGGAAAATTGAGCTTGTGCAAATCTAAATTGGTCAACCATAAACGTCTCCCCCCTTATTCTTATTGTATTAATCAGTTGAGTTTCTGGTTTTCCTCTTTGCCTTGTTACTTCTTTTCTTCTGACCATGATGTCCTTCTCCAGTGATTGCTCTTTTCATATGATGTGTCCAAAGTAGGCAAGTCATAGCTTGGTGATTCTTTCTTCGAGTGATATGTCTGGCTTCATTTGTTCCAAAATTCATTTGACAGTTCTTCTTAAAATATATGCATTACAGGTATCAATATATCCATACTTGCAATATCTAATTCATGAAGTTTGCTATATGCGAGGGGCTGCTGATAAGTCTTTGGCTTTACCCAGAAAGAAGCGAGATAGGATGATGAAACTTTACATTTATTCCACATAGTCTCTACTGATGTCATCACACTTCTTATATCGGTATTCCAAGTTCTGTAAGCCTAGCAAAAAGAAGGACTTCAGTTGTGCCTCAAACCAGGCATCTGTAGCAGCAATGGCATCAGAAATGGTGTGAAATTTGGTACCCGTGAGGTGTTTCTTCAGGTGGTTTGGAAACAGTTGATAGTCGGAGGGAGCTAGATCTGGTGAATAAGATGGGTGTTCAACCAGCTGGAAGCCCAGCATTGCAAGTGTTGCCATGGTTGATTGTGCTGTGTTAGCGAAGGTGTTGTCTTGCAGGAACAAGATTCCTTTTAACAGCTTGCCATAACCTTTAGCCTTCAGAACTGCCTTCAATTGGTCCAGAAGTTCAATGTAATACCTTGCATTGATGGTGGAACCCTTTTTAAGGTAGTCCACTAGCAGCACGCCCTCCGTATCCCAGAACAGAGATGCCATCACCTTAGTGGCTGATTTTTGCACCCTGAACTTCTTTGGATGAGAATAACCACTGTGCCTCCACTGTTTTGACTACTCCTTGTTTTCAGGGTCATATAGATAAATCCAGGTCTCATCCATAGTGAACTGTTGATCCAAGAAGTTCTTATCAGTCTAGAAATGCTGACAAATGGATCAGGAAGTTTTCACTCGCATGTTTCTCTGATCTGTTGTCAAACATTTGGGGACCCACTTTGCAGATAGCTTCCTCATGTACAAGTGTTCTTAGATAATGACACAAACACGTTCATGGGAAATCCCCGTGATGTCTGCTTTTGCTTTAGCTGAAATTCATCGATTCTCCAGTATGAGGTTGTGCACAGCATCAACGATGTCTGGAACAACAACCACTCTCGGTCGTCCATGACGTTCCCCATCATTGGTGCTGAAGTGGCCTGTTTTAAATTTGGCAACCCAGTTCTTAAGCGTGGAATATGAAGGGCATTGATCCCCCAATGTCTGCAACATATCACCATTAATATCCTTTGCGGACTTTCCTTGCAGAAAGAAACATTTTATCACTCCTCTGCTCTCAGTTGCTGTGAATATTGCAGTAGACTCAGCCATTTTCTTTTCCCGCGTGCATAGAACACTGTTGCTATAAGTTACAAACACAAAATTTTGAAAACATATATTAGACACATAAGGCTTTCATGTGATGTAACATACCATAGAAACAAAAAAAGATCACAAAGCCAAAGCCTTATCAGCAGCCCCTCATACAACAGTTTTTTCATTTAATATTTCTTATGTACACATACTGTATGTGTTTGTCTAGTTCCTATACAGCCATGGCTACCAGATCTTAATGCAACTATGGTTACTTATTTTTTGAACTATGAACCATAATGTCATATCGATACTATAAATCTCCCTCCTCAGCCCCCTTCTCTTTTTTATACGTTTACAGTTATCCTGGTTGTAATATTGTAAAATATTACTCATCATGTATACTTTCTGTATGAATTCTAGATTCATTTCCTGGATACTATTACTTATGTTTATTTTGAAGGACTGATTGTTTATAGACCAATTTGTAATTTAATTCTTTTGGATTGTCTACATAATAAAACACAAAATGTTCATTCAGGTGTTCCATGCTATTAAAGGGGTGGTTCACCCATTTTTTTATTTTCTCTATGAGTTCTACTTACCATTATAGGCGTTTTCTTCATTGGCTTCTATTTGCAGTTCTGGCACTGAGCGGCGCTATCCTGCACGCTCAGTGCCGGTCACATGACCCCCTGGTGCTGCAGCCGCTGGTATCCTCTTACGTCCCGTCAATGCCGGGCTCTCAAACTTGACGCTTACGTCAGATGATGCAGGTGCCACTCTCAGTGATTGACTGGGCTGTGGATGGTGACTACCGCACGTCACAGCCCAGCATCGAGGGGAGAATCCGGAGGATGGCACAGGGTGGAGCGGTGAGGAGTGCGCCGCTTAGCATCCGTCAGATGTGGGAGGTACGGGGCACCAGTGTGGAGTACAGGGGGGGTTTCTTCAGCTGAAATCCCCCCTGTCACGCAAGTATGTGATCACACTATCCGCCCGCTGTGCTCAGCTGTCAGGAGAGCGGGCGGTGTCGGCAGTGTGATCATGTGCTCCTACTAGCAGCACAGGTGACCGGACGCTGCATGAGACCAATCTGCTCCACTCTGTCACCTGCACAACAAGTCCCAGAGTGGAGACAGTTAGTGACATGCTCTGCTCTGACACATAGTGTGCTGCATGTCACTATCTTGCTCCAGTCTGTGACTTCTGCTGCATAGTACCCACTTTCTCCACTCTCACCTGCACAACAAGTCCCAGAGTGGAGCACCATAGTGACATATAGCACACTATGTGTCAGAGCAGAGCATGTCACCAACTGTCTCCACTCTGGGACTTGTTGTGGAGGTGACCGGATGCTACATGTCACTAAATGTCTCCACTCTGGGACTTGTTGTACAGGTGAGAGTGGAGAAACTTGGTACTATGCAGCAGAAGTCACAGAGAGGATCAAGTTAGTGATATGTATTATCCGGTCACCTGCACAACAAGTCCCAGAGTGGAGACAGTTAAGGTGGTGTCACACATAGTGACGCAGCAGCGATCACGACCAGCGATCTGACCTTATCAGGATCGCTGCTGCGTCGTTACATGGTCGCTGGTGAGCTGTCAAACAGGCAGATCTCACCAGCGACCAGTGACCAGTCCCCAGCCAGCAGCGACGCATGGAAGCATAACTAAGGTAAATATCGGGTAACCAAGGAAAGCACTTCTCTTGGTTACCCGATATTTACCTTAGTTACTAGCATCTGCCGCTCTCACGCTGCCAGTGCCGGCTCCCTGTTCCTTGCACTCCTAGCCAGAGTACACATCAGGTTAATTACCCGATGTAAACTCCAGCTACGTGTGCAGGGAGCCGGCACTGGCAGCATGAGAGCACACCACTTAGTGCTGGCTCCCTGCACTCCTAGCCAGAGTACACATCAGGTTAATTACCCGATGTGTACTCCAGCTATGTATGCAGGCAGCAGGGATCCAGCACTGGCAGCGTGAGAGCGGCGGAGCTAGTAACTAAGGTAAATATCGGGTAACCAAGGCAAGGGCTTCTTGGTTACCCGATGTTTACCGTGGTAACAGCTTACCGCAGGCTGCCAGACGCCGGCTCCCTGCTCGCTTCAGTTAGTCGCTCTTTCGCTGTCACACACAGCGATGTGTGCTTCACAGCGGGAGAGCAACGTCCAAAAAATGAAACAGGACATTGAGCAATGACCGGTGACCTCACAGCAGGGGCCAGGTCGTTGCTGGATGTCACACACAGCGACAGCGGTGGGATGTCGTTGCTACGTCACAGAAAATGGTGACTTAGCAGCAACGTCATTGTCGTCGTCGCTATGTGTGACACCACCTTTAGTGATAAATGATAAAAGCTCTAATACCATGATTAGGCAGTGCACACAGGAAGAAGGGGAGGGAACAGTTTTGGTGGAGATCTGAGGGGAGGGAACAGTTTGGGTGGAGATCTGAGTGGGTGTGAGATAGATTGCTAGTTACTGCAAAGGATTATGGAAGTTGTAGTAACTGAACCCAGGAAGTCAAGAGAGCGATTAACTCCATCAGAGCTGGAGCCAGCAATGAGGATGTGTTACTAGAGCACAATAGAAGGTAATATTGCTAAAATAATATGATAGATGTGTGGAGAGGCACATATTTGCAAGATTTATGAGAAAAAAAAAATCAGTTTTGGTAACTGGACAACTTCTTTAATATCAATATTTGAGGGTGTGGAACCCAATTTGTGCACTCCTACAGCTGGAGTGTTGTGCATCCTTTTTAATCTACTACTATAGAACCTTTTAAGAAGCACTCTCATTAAAGTTTTTATCCTCTTGATATATTACAGTAATCACATTATATAGCACTAAGTACTTACAAATGCGCATTTTGCTTTTCTACTCAGTTAATTCTTCTTCTTTCTATTGACATCATATGATTAAAAGCTGGCTAGCTGAATCTTTCTAAGCTATATGTAGGGAGTCTCTTTTTCCCGTATGAGTCATGAATAATGGCAAAAGTTCTTGGCAGGGGGAAAGAGGGAGCAACTGGGTCAGGAATTGAAGAGGGGAAAGATTCATGCAAGGACAAGAGACTTCCTGTTTTAACATAGAGCAGAGAAAAGAAAGGAATTTACTGGGTTGAAAGACAAAATGAGCAAATGTAAGTACACTTAAATGTAAGTAATATGAGGACTGCGATATATTAAGAGAATAAAAACTTTGCTGGGAGTGCCACTGTAATTGCAACTTTTGATAAGATAAAAACAGAAATGAAACATGATAAAACAGAAATAATCTGCTTTAGAATGTGCTTTAGGCCCCCTTCACACGTCCGTGATACACGTGCGTGTTTGGTCCGTTTCCGTATATACCGGAGACACGGCCAAACGTGCACCAATGTTAATCTATGATTGTGGTCACACGTCCGTTATTTCATTATGTCCGTGTGTGCGTGTGCGTGATCCGTATGTGTTTGCGTTTGGCACGGATGCATGTCCGTTATCTGCACGGAGCACGCACACGTGGACACAATGAAAGTCTATGGGTATGTGCACACACGTTAGTAAACACGTATGCATATACCTATAGTCCGTGTCCGTTTGGTGTTTTTATTTCTAGTGATGTCGGCTATTCTTTCTATTTCTGTGTATGTCGGTCAATCTCCCTGAGTCCGTCGGTCAGTCTCTCTGTCTCTCTGTCGGTCTCTCTGTCTGTCTGTCCCTCTCTCACAGTCTGTCGGTCAGTTTCCCCCCCTCTCTCATACTTACCGTTCCCCGATCTCCGGCGCGGCGCTGCACGGCATTCACACTGCTGCGGCGGCTTTTACTATTTTGAAAAAGCCGGCCGCCCATTAAACAATCTCGTATTCCCTGCTTTCCCCGCCCACCGGCGCCTATGATTGGTTACAGTGAGACACGCCCCCACGCTGAGTGACAGGTGTCACACTGCACCCAATCACAGCAGCCGGTGGGCGTGTCTATACTGTGCAGTAAAATAAATAAATAAATAATTTAAAAAAAACGGCGTGCGGTTCCCCCCAATTTTAATGCCAGCCAGATAAAGCCATACGGCTGAAGGCTGGTATTCTCAGGATGGGGAGCTCCACGTTATGGGGAGCCCCCCACCCTAACAATATCAGTCAGCAGCCGCCCAGAATTGCCGCATACATTATATGCGACATTTCTGGGGCTGTACCCGGCTCTTCCCGATTTGCCCTGGTGCCGTTGGCAAATCGGGGTAATAAGGAGTTATTGGCAGCCCATAGCTGCCACTAAGTCCTAGATTAATCATGTCAGGCGTCTATGAGACACCTTCCATGATTAATCTGTAAGTTACAGTAAAAAAACACACACACCCGAAAAATCCTTTATTTGAAATAAAAAACACACACAAATTCCCTCATTACCAATTTATTAACCCCGACAAACCCTCCATGTCCGGCGTTCTCCACGGACCTCCAGCGTCGCGTCCAGCTCTGCTGCATGGAGGTGACAGGAGCAGCAGAAGACACCGCCGCTCCGGTCACCTCCACACAGCAAATGAGATGAGTAGCGCGATCAGCTGCTGTCACTGAGGTTACCCGCTGTCACTGGATCCAGCAGTGGCCGCGAGTATCCTGACTGACATCAGCTGATCGCGCTACTCACCTCATTTGCTGTGTGGAGGTGACCGGAGCGGCGGTGTCTTCTGCTGCTCCTGTCACCTCCATGCAGCAGAGCTGGACGCGACGCTGGAGGTCCGTGGAGAACGCCGGACATGGAGGGTTTGTCGGGGTTAATAAATTGGTAATGAGGGAATTTGTGTGTGTTTTTTATTTCAAATAAAGGATTTTTCGGGTGTGTGTGTTTTTTTACTGTAACTTACAGATTAATCATGGAAGGTGTCTCATAGACGCCTGACATGATTAATCTAGGACTTAGTGGCAGCTATGGGCTGCCAATAACTCCTTATTACCCCGATTTGCCAACGGCACCAGGGCAAATCGGGAAGAGCCGGGTACAGCCCCAGAAATGTCGCATATAATGTATGCGGCAATTCTGGGCGGCTGCTGACTGATATTGTTAGGGTGGGGGGCTCCCCATAACGTGGAGCTCCCCATCCTGAGAATACCAGCCTTCAGCCGTATGGCTTTTTCTGGCTGGCATTAAAATTGGGGGGAACCGCACGCCGTTTTTTTTTAATTATTTATTTATTTATTTTACTGCACAGTATAGACACGCCCACCGGCTGCTGTGATTGGGTGCAGTGTGACACCTGTCACTCAGCGTGGGGGCGTGTCTCACTGTAACCAATCATAGGCGCCGGTGGGCGGGGAAAGCAGGGAATAGGAGATTGTTTAATGAGCGGCCGGCTTTTTCAAAATAGTAAAAGCCGCCGCAGCCGTGTGAATGCCGTGCAGCACCGGTGATCGGGGATCGGTGAGTATGAGAGAGGGGGGGACACTTCAGTCAATCGGGGGATTAGCGGTCACCGGTGAATCCTTCACAGGTGACCGCTAATCAGTACTCGACACAGACAGAGCCGCGGTATGAGGATGAAGTCGGGTGAAGTTCACCCGAGTTCATTCTCATCGCGCAACTCTGTCTGCTGTCAGCCGACATTTATAAACGACATTGTGCATCACACACACGGACATTACACACGGACATTACACGTACACATACACGTTAATTCCACACGCACACACGGACGTTCTGCACACAAACACGGCTAGCATACGCAATTCACACAGGTGCCACACGGACCATAAAAACGGACACAAAAACGGGACACGGACCCGAAAAACGGCCCGTAACACACGTGCGTGTTTTTCACGGACGTGTGAAGGGGGCCATAGAATGAAATGTAAAATATTTTGCATCTAACAAAGCAGACAAAAACATTTACATAATCGGAGAATTATATTTTCTTTTTATTTCTCGTACCGTTAGATGAAAAAAATAGTGTCAAACTGGCTCAATTATCCATTGTTCAAATAAACTGTATAACACTAGATAAGATATATGAATAATTAATGAATGAAATAAATATTCAATTTTTTTTAGCACTGTATATATTATATTTGAATGTTTCTGAGAGTTATATGAAATGTTGTCAGTGGGTTTCTTTAGGGTTAAAGTAGTTCATGCTGAGAATTTCTCTATCATCTTATTTTGTGTTCTATCTCAGTTTTTAATGGATACTATACTTAATTATTATAATCTATGGTGCTCTTCACATGTCTGTGTTTTCTTACAGACTGTTTGTCCATGCAAAAGTCACAGAGATGTGTTTGTTTTCTTTATCGCATAACAGAGGAAAAGTACTAATACAAATTTATGGGTTTGTGAAAAGCATGGACAGCACATGGATAACATGGATATACAATCCATGGGATGTCCATGCTTACAATCTGAAAAATAGGAGCTTTGTAATTCATTTGTTTATTTATTTATCCATACGTGATGGTAATCATTCTGTTTCTTTTTAACTCCATCTTGTCCAAATGCTATGATAATTTTTTCATCCATAACTCGTGTCTTCATACTTTACTCCACTCCTGCTTTCTGCAATGTATCCCGACATGCTCTTAAGAGAGACAATGTGGAGGTCCCAGACAGTGAGTGGGCCCCCTGTTTGTCCAGGGCCCCGACACATACGGTACACAGATAGTAGCACACGCAGGTCGGGGGAGGATGAGAAGGGGTGGGGGCCATGTTGCACTGTACCTGGTCGGCAGCAGTTCCGCGACATGACGTCGCTGTGATGCCGTTCAACAAGCTCCTACCTCTGTCAACATGACATCACAGGAAACAGCAAAATCCCGGCAGGAGCAGTCACATGACCACTCTAAGCCGGTGGAGAGGGGCTGACAGCTGCGCAGGTAGGTAGTTGCTATCTACTTACATGCCCCTATGTAGCCCAATAGTGCAATAAACAAAAATAAGTAAAATAAGCCGCATAACCCCTTTAATGATTTATACTTTGCTCTTCCTCACACCAACTTTATTTGGGTACTTACTATTATTTTGAGCCAGAAAATGACACACAGCACTTATAAGTTTGGCAAATTACGAAATCTGTCCTAGGCCGGCAAGCCTCCATTTTTAGATCTTTTTAAGAACAGTTTAGTGGCACCGTTAAAAGGATTTAGGAGCTCTATATAAGAGAAAATGGACCTCAACTCCTATAAAGTTGTTGAGAAATGAATTTGCCTACATGTCTATTAATCAAAAACACCATACTGATAATTCCCTTTAAGCTTATTAAGCAAAATTTTCTTGAATTAACATTTTTTTTAACATATCACATTACAAAAGCCTATAAGTCTTGTAATGCACTATTCACATCTAAAAATGCAGAATCTCACTTTTAGAATAGTGTTATTTACTCAGCACTGCAACCTTACCTGACCTTTTGCAGGGTTGTATATTATTTAATGTGTTTGTGTTTGCCTTGAGGATACTGCATCATGCTGAGTTAATGTGTCTCTCCTCCTCAGTGTTCCTTCTTACTGCTCTTTCATGTTTCTGCTCAGTTTACACTTCTAGCTGTTGGAGCTCAGTGGTAAGACTCTTGAGGGCTATATTTTACAAGTTTCTCCTGCATATAGTATAAAATGAGAATATAGTGAAGTAGACATTGTCTGGGTGTAAATAGGATTGGGTCTCATGAAACATATTGCTAAAAAATGGTATTGAATTATTTTTTTCAACTATAATTTTTATTAAAGAAGCACTTCCAATAATCTAGCTTAGTCTAGGTTCACATATCCTGTAGTCATCCGTTATCATGGATCCATTAGAGAGCCGTTTGCAAAAAAAGTTGTGCCAACACAACCCTTTTGTCCGTTGTTAAATAACGGATGTTGGCCTTATTCGTTTTTAACATGTGGAGTTTATGAACAACAGATCCGTTAACAGATTGCTATTTATCATGCATTTGTAACTGATCTGGTAAGAAAACAACGGATCTGTTACAAATGTAAGTACAATGGATGGCTAAATCCCCTTTCACACATCAGTTTTTCGCCATCAGTCGCAATCCGTCGAATTTTTTAAAAAACAGATCCAGTGAGTGATGGCGCTGGATCCGTTTTTTTGTTATTAACTTGTATTAGTGACGGATTGCGACGGATGACCTGACGTTTCATCCGTCGTGCGACTGATCCGCCACTGTCATTTGGTAGAATGGAAGCCTATGGGCACAGGATCTCTCTCTCTCTCTCTCACCCCCGCACAGTGTACATAACGTTTGGGCTGAAAAACTAATGCTATGGATCCATTCTTCCAACCGATCCGTCGCATCAGTTTTTCTACAATCTGTGATGGATCCATCAATCTGTCGTGCCGACGGATTGTGACTGACGCTAAAAAAACTGATGTGTGAAAGGGACCTAAATAGCAACCGGTTAATGGATCCGTTATCCATAGACTCCCATGTTAAAAAAATAGATCTGGCAGAAATCAGTTTCCCAATGGATCTGTTCTAATGGATGACTATAGGATATGTGCACTTAGCCTTAGCCTGTATTAATATGTGTCTAATGTAGTGTATGTTTGTTAATTAACTTAACAGGCTGTTTCAGCCCACAGCAAAACACTTCCAGAGGTGGGTAAGCTGTGCTTTTTTTTAATTTCTCCGTGAACAAATATCTCAGAACATAGAATCTAAGTCAAATTATTGCCGATCACACACTTCCCTCAACACGCACAATGTTGTGCATCACACCAGCACAGTGCGATACCAGGAACATTTCCAAGTCATTTTCCGAGCCTCGAGCCTGAGGTTCGCTCAACTCTACAGATAATGGCTGTGTTTTACAGCAAGGAACTATCGCTAACAATCCTGGGTGAAATGGAGGTCCACACACTATTATTAACCTGTTAAATCCCGTGGAAAAACTCTGACAGCGAGACTTAACATGTACCAGCATAAGGCTTGCCATTTTAAGTACCCATTGGCGCATCAATGATGTGATTGTGGGTTTGATATGATATCAGGGGACCTGCTGAAGACTTCTGTGCTTGTCATAGCAGTGTTTCTTTGAAATACTGCCTCTGGTTAGGCTTCAAAGGAAACAATGACTATATACAGCAATGATCAGATGCAGATGATCGCAGACTACAGTTGCTTAAGGTGACAATTAAAAAAAAAGTGAAAAGTAAAAAACCCTGTTTTTACTAATATAAAAAATTAAAAAACAATTGTTCAAATTACATTGACTGCCTTCTGGACATCTGTCAAGTCAGCAGTCTTCCCCATGATTGGGTAGCCTACTGAACCAGACTAAAGGCCGCTTTACACGCTGCGATATCAGTATAGATATCTCTAGCGTGGGTACCCGCCCCCATCTGTTGTGCGACACGGGCAAATCGCTGCCCGTGCCGCACAACATCGCCCAGACCCGTCACACTACTTACCTGCCCGGCGATGTCGCTGTGACCGGCAAACCACCTCCTTTCTAAGGGGGCAGTTCGTTCAGCGTCACAGCGACGTCACGAAGGCGTCACTGAACCGCCACCCAATAGAAGCGGAGGGGCGGAGATGAGCAGGACGTAACATCCCGCCCACCTCCTTCCTTCCGCATAGCGGCTGGGAGGCAGGTAAGGAGAGGTTCCTCGTTCCTGCGGTGTCACACGGAGCAATGTGTGCTGCCGCAGGAACGAGGAACAACTTCATTACTGCTGCAGTAACGATATTTGAGCATGGACCCCCATGTCACCGATAAGCGATTTTGCATGTTTTTGCGACGATGCAAAATCGCTCATAGGTGTCACACGCAACGGCATCGCTAATGCAGCCAGCTGTGCGTCACCAATTCCGTGACCCCAACAAGTTCGCATCAGCGATGTCGCAGCGTGTAAAGCCCCCTTAAGGGACCATTTTAGGTGCTTAGGAAGCCTTTGCAGGTGTTTTCTGGTAATTATTCTAATTTTCTGAGCTAATGACTTTTGAGTTTTCATTGACTGCAAGCCATAATCATAAACAACTTACCTTTTGCCCCAATAAAAATAAAGATATTTGAAAAAATGAAAAAAATACACATATGTTGTATTGTTGCTTTCAGAAAAGTCAGATCTATGAAATTCTAAAAATGTATTAACAAGATCGGTAAACACTAGGGCTGAGCGTATACAGACTGTAAAAGTCCGGATCCGCGCCGTTTCAACGCTCTCTGGGTGCGGGACCCAAGCGCGGGATTCCAGGTGAACGATCCGGATTCAACAATTAAAGTAAAAATAAACAAAAGAAGAAATAAGTGAGAGTTTCATACTTACCGAGACTTGATGTCATGGCGGCACACTGCTTCTGGGTCACGCATTCACTTCCTGTACTGTCCATCGCCTACACACAGCTTTCCGTGTTTTCCCCGCCCACCGGCCATCCTCTCGTCTTTGATTGGTTGCAGGCTGATGCACCCCCAGCCTGTCACAGTCTCTGCTGCAGTCATTGCTCATTGCGTCTCAGTCATAGGCTACACTCAGAACTGGCAGTTTTCTCTATTGCTGCTAGCTGTGACATGTAGCTGGATGTGTCGTTGCGGGACCTCGTTTGGATTACGCTGGAGCTACAGGGTGTTAATAAAGTGGTGAAGGAGGGTGCGTGTTTTGTACTTTATTCCAAATAAAGGATTTTTCTGTGTGTGATTATTTACATTCACTTACAGGTTTGTGTGATGCAGGTATCTCATAGACGCCTGTGCCATCACAAACCTAGGGTTTAGTAGCAGCTGTGAGCTGCTATTAACCTCTTATTACCCCGATTGGCACCGCACCAGGCCAACAGGAAGGGCCGGTATCGCACCGGGATTGTCACAACTAATTGATGCGCCAATACCGGGCATTATCATGGCTGGGGATGAAAATTGGGGGGAACAGCATGTTGGTTTTTTTAAAATGATTTATTTAAATAAAAAAAAATCTGCATGCATTTGTTCTTAGGCTGCAGTCACACTTGCGAGTTATTCCCGCGAGTTTGACATCGCAGCACAGCTGCACAGTTCTGACAGGAGCGTGCATGTGTTTCTAGGTACATGCACGCTCATGTTCAGACAGTGGCAGGCTGTGCTGGGTGATGTCATCGCAGACTCGCACGAGTCTGACATCACTGAAACAGCAGCACTTTTTTGACAGGAGCGCAGACACTTACACTGCTTTCCCCGCCCATCGGCCATCCTCTTGTCTGTGATTGGTTACAGGCTGATGCACCTCCCAGCTTGTGACAGTCATTGCTCATCGCGGCTCAGTAATAGGCTCCACTCAGAGCTGCCAGTCTTCTCACTTCACTTGTGATGCAGGTATTTCATAGACGCCTGTGCCATCACAAACCTAGGGTTTAGTAGCAGCTGTGTGCTGCTATTAACCTGTTATAACCCCAATTGGCACTGCACCAGGCCTACAGGAAGGGCTGATATCGCACCGGGATTGTCACATCTAATAGATGTGGCAATACTAGGCGACTGCGGGCTAAGAATACCAGCTCCCAGCTGGCGTTATCATGGCTGGGGATGAAAATTAGGGGGTACTGCACATCGTTTTTTTTTTTTTTTAATTATTTATTTAAATTTAAAAAAAAACCAAAACCCTATTCCCTCCACAAATGTTTTTAATCTCCGGATTCTGGTGCCCATTGACTTATATGGGCACCGGTTTCTGAAGTGGATGGGACTATTTTTAAAATCTGGCAGTGATCCACCGGTCCCGTTTTTGGGGAGTTTGATCAGCTCTAGTAAACACCATAAGCAAAAAAAAAATTCAAGAACAATAAAGTTACTATTTTTGGTCACTGCAATACCACAAAAATTGCTGTACAAAGCAATCAAAATGTCATATCCTTCCGAAAATGGTATCAATAATAATGTTGTCTTGCCTCTCACATTGCTCCTAAGACCGAAAAATGAAAATGTCATGAGTCTTGGAATATGGCAACATAATCCCTGCATTTATTTTTTGCAAACTTGTGATTTTTTTTCATTACTAAAATAATAAAAAAAAACTGGAGTTTTGGTATTGTCATAATCGTACTGACGGAGAAGAATCATACTTCCTAAAACAAAATGTAAACCATAAAAACAATTCCCAAAAGCCATGCTAGAATTCTGTCATAATTTCTCCACATTTCACATATTTTCATCAATTTACTGTTTGGTAAAATGAATAGTGTCATTCCAAAGTACATCTCATCAGACAAAACACAAGCCCTCATATGTCTATGTAGGCAGAAAAATACAATTGTTATGGCTCTGGAAAAAGGAGAGGAAAAAATAGACGAAAACAAAACTTGGCCGCATCATGAAGGGTTTAATACAGATTGTGATATGGAGAAAAACATTTCAAAAATGTTTTAAAAATACATTTAACATAAAAACTAACTTAAACAGAACCAGTCACCAGTGTTTTCGTATATATAACCTAAAGCCAATGCTATACTGGCACTATCAGAACTGATACTATACATACCTGTAGTGGTCAGCTCGGATGTTTAGGTTTTGAAATCCAAGAAAGTTAAGATAATAAAATCACCAGTTTCTTGAGTGACAGCAGCTGAGGATCAGATAATGTCTGGGGGTATGCATAGTTATCCCCTCCCTCATTTAGAATTAGCATAAGCATCATGAAATCGACTTAGCAGGACCTTTGGTGAGGTGATAACCATGTGACAAGAAGGGGTGGGGCCTCAGCCAACAGAAAAATGTTGCTTCCTGATATCAGCTTTGTTGGCTGAGGCCCCGCCCCTTCTGGTCACATAGGTATGACCTCACCACAGGTCCTGCTAGGTCGATTGTATAATGATTATGATAAATCTAACAGAGGGAGGGGATAAGTATGACTACCCCTCCAGATATTATCTGATCCTCAGCTGCTGTCACTCAAGAAGCTGAAAATTTTATAAACTTTGCTTTCTTGGATTTCAAAACGTAAACATCTGAGCTGACCACTACAGGAATGTAGAGAATCAGCCTGATAGTGCCAGTATAGCCCTGGCTTTAGGTTATATACGAAAATCCTGGTGATTGGTGCGCTTTTACACACATTCCTATTCTCTAGAAAAATACATCATTTAATAACTTCTTCTATAAATGCCCCATCATGTGACTATTGAGATACTTTGGTGCAACAAAAAATGTTATTAATTAAAGCAGTCTATGACAATCAAGCCTTATGTCTCATTCAGGAAGAAGTAAAACGTCATAAAGAAAAATTAAAGCATCTTTCCTCTCTAAATTGTCGTAAATACTTTTATTCCCAAAAATGACAAAAGTATTCTAGGAGTAATTCCTTTATTGGCTAACCAATCTAATATATAAAGCTGTGTGTATGTATGTGTGTATGTATGTGTGTGTGTGTGTGTGTGTGTGTGTGTGTGTGTGTGTCCGCTAAAGGGAACCACAACGTCGCATTTACAATCACAAAATTTTGCACAGATGCCTCACTTGACTCAGAGAACCACATAGACTATGTTTTGAGGGGAAAATTTAACCCCGTGCTTTCCAGGTTTTCACCAAAAAACATGCTTACATTAAAGTCAATGTAGCTGGGAGCTACAGGTCATTAATAGGAGCTCTGATTGGTTGCTATAGGTAACAAAGTACATTCTTAGTATAAGAAGCTTATGTGTGAGGTAATATGATAGACACAGACAATAGAGACAGACACACGCAGAGACACACAGACAGAGACAAACATACACAGAGACAGAGAGACACAGAGACAGACACACGCAGAGACAGACACACACAAAGACACAGAGACAGACACACACAGACACACACACAGAGACACACAAAGACAGAGACACACACAGAGACACAAATACAGAGACACACAGAGACAGAGGCATACAGAGACACACAGAGACAGAGACACACACACAGATATACACCCAGAGTAACACACACACAGAGACAGAAAAACAAAGACACACACAGACAGAGATATGTAAGGACAGACACAGAGACACAAAGACACATAGAGATACACGGAAACATACACAGAGCCACATAGAGACAGACACAGAGACAAACAGACACACACAGAGGCAGATACAGAGACAGACATACACAGGGAGACACAGAGACACACAGAGACAGAGACACACAGAGACAAAGATATACACAGAGACGGAGACACACACAGAGACACACACAGAGATACACACACACAGAGACACATAGCGACAGAGACACAGACTAATACAGAGACACAGACAGATACTTTGAGAAGTTGAGGGGGAACTTGATGGTTGAGTGGCATTCCTTTCCCCTTCTTTTTGTGTTGTCATATATGGCTGGCATAGCTTCTATCCCCGGCCATGACATACTATGAGAATACTTTAGTTGTTTTTGGGCATAAAGTATTTACAATGATTTTTCTGGCTAACACGGTACCACAATATAATTTTGTATTATACATCATACCTCTCTAAATAAAATTTCATGATAAATGCTTGACAAGATACTTAATTGAATCCTCCCATGATAATATATGGTAATATATTTTGCCGAAGAAACATGGTGACAAATGTACTTTGAAATACTTTACAGTTTTCCCATTTCTCTAGTGTTTTTGTTTCTTGTAATCTTATTACTTATGCCTTTTGCTTTGGTGAATTATGTATTGCCATGCTTTCCCAGACCAACTTTAATTGACATCTAAAGAGTCTGTCAAGAAAGATATGCGAAAAGATGAAGGTGAAATTAAGATTCCCGAATGGGCATGATCTTTTGAGCTTGCCAGTCATAAACTGCCAAAAAAATAATATACAATGACTAATATTAATACTACAGCCAATATATTTAGATTACATACAATTACACAAGCGTTGATATGAAAATGAACATCATTAGCAGGTTTTCTGTGTTAGAAATCCTCCATGGTTCTGTCTCTGTAATTCAATAATTTACAAGAGCTTTTGTAGATTTCTTTCAACCTGTATGCATATATTTCCAAAAGTAATGAAAAACCTATATGCCTACATTGAAAAACAGTGATGAGCACTGCAAGTTTTAATTTGAATACAGATTACGTGAATAACGAAGGTCATGACTTTGTAGAAAGAGGCTCTTAAAAGGGAAACACAGAGTGGAAGGAAAGGAAAGTTTATTAATTTGGGTTTTACGGTAATTTGAAAAGGGAGGTGAATGAATCTGGCAAATATAAGAAAAAAAATATATACAGTATGAAGTTTCAATAAGTCATAAACAGCCAATATAATTGTTATGGGCCAAGATCCTGCCTTGCCTCTGCCGGTTTCCTCCCCATCTGCTTCCTCCACATCTGCTTCTCGGTCGTGGCGTGCCCCTCATCGGTCTGCTTCTCAGTCTTTGGGCTGATTTTTGTGCAGTTTTGGGACTAAGTCTAAAGAACATGTAATGGAGTTTTGCACTAAGTGTGGTTTAATCCATTCTGAGCATGTCTGCCGCGTGGCAGACGTTCATTGGCTGTGGGTGACATCACAGATGATGCGGGATCACATGGTTCTCGGCATGTGATGTGGTATTGCCTGATTGGCCGTGAGTAACATCACCGATGACGCGCTGGCATTTGATTGGTTGTGGTGATGTCAGTGATGATGCTCTCTCATCCTATTGGTCCAGGTTCGGTCTTGCCCTGGACGTCACCATCTTGTGGGTGGTTCTTAGTTAATAAAAGACCCTGGAGCACGCCACACGGCGCTCAGTCGTTCTTGTGCATGCATGAGGTAGCCGCCCATGTATGTGCTCTCCTGCTGTACTACCATAGTGATTTGCTACCCATACATTAGCGATACTGTACTGCCTCTTCAGCAGCTATCATTCCCTCTGCTCTACATTGGCTGGTTAGGCACATTCCTCTGGGAGTGGGGTCTGGTTGTGGGTTTCACACAGGCTGTCAGGCAGGTGTAGGTAGTCAGCGTCCCACCATACGGTGTGGTTAGCACCTGTTACACGCAGGTCAGTGTGGTTAACACTGAGCCAGGATACAGCGGGTACGGTTAATGCCTCTGTTATCCATCTTTATATTGTGTGTGTGTTTAAACACACAGTATTCTATACTTTACACTTTGCCTCTGTGAGGCAACAGAGGCAGTATTGAAAGGACCTCCGTGACTGTTAACAGGGTCCTTCTCTTTTTACACATAGGTGTCCTCTGTGACGTAACAAGAGGTTCACTTCCTTTTATACCCACGTGTCCAGTAGTCGCTATAAGTTTAATAGCGTACTACCTTATTTAACATATATTCTAATTTGCTTATCCCCGTGAACTTACGGAGACTACTTTAGTTCTGTTTATTGCTGGCAGTGGTCTACTATCACCGCACGGTGGACTCTGGCTGTCTGAATATTTAACATCTATATTATATCAGACAGCACCCCCGTAACAACAATATCTGTAAAAGAGCAAGTACATGTATGGCTTCTATTCTGTAACAGTTACTATTGTATTGGACTATTATCCTATATAGTAAAGGCAGAACATGCCAAAACAACTACTTGGTCCTATAGCACATATAGCATTTTTGGGTGTTTTAGTAGTCATGAAATTGCAGTTGACTTCTGTCTCAAAAACAAGATTGGTAACTGGAGACCAGTACAGGCACTGGTGTACATTAGACAGAAAGGATGCCCTGTGCAAAATCAATATATGGACCCTTTGCAGTCCAATAGCTCATTTTAATGCACAATTCCTCCTGCTTTGGAGGTAGAAGTGGGCCCCCTTAAATATTGGACCGTCTGCAGCCACACAAGTTGCACCAATGATATGTCCGCCTCTGAGTGCAGGCCACTGCTAATTACAGCCATTGCACAAAACCCCTAATAATCAAGCTTAACTACTAAATGGAAGTTTATGTACTGTATCAAAAATCTCCCAATTTGCAACCTTTGCTAACATACTCTGCAGTGTTGTACAACCCGAGGAAACCATAAAAGAAGCACCTTTTATAATATAGCATATACATATTAAATCTGATTATGTGAAGATATGTTATTATTAAAGTTAATAGCTATAGGTTACTTGCAAATTAGAGCAGTGGTAGGTTGGTAGACATACAGTGCCTACAAGTAGTATTCAACCCCCTGCAGATTTAGCAGGTTTGATAAGATGCAAATAAGTTAGAGCCTGCAAACTTCAAACAAGAGCAGGATTTATTAACAGATGCATAAATCTTACAAACTAACAAGTTATGTTGCTCAGTTAAATTTTAATAAATTTTCAACATAAAAGTGTGGGTCAATTATTATTCAACCCCTAGGTTTAATATTTTGTGGAATAACCCTTGTTTGCAATTACAGCTAATAATCGTCTTTTATAAGACCTGATCAGGCCGGCACAGGTCTCTGGAGTTATCTTGGCCCACTCCTCCATGCAGATCTTCTCCAAGTTATCTAGTTTCTTTGGGTGTCTCATGTGGTCTTTAATCTTGAGCTCCTTCCACAAGTTTTCAATTGGGTTAAGGTCAGGAGACTGACTAGGCCACTGCAACACCTTGATTTTTTCCCACTTGAACCAGGCCTTGGTTTTCTTGGCTGTGTGCTTTGGGTCGTTGTCTTGTTGGAAGATGAAATGACGACCCATCTTAAGATCCTTGATGGAGGAGCGGAGGTTCTTGGCCAAAATCTCCAGGTAGGCCGTGCTATCCATCTTCCCATGGATGCGGACCAGATGGCCAGGCCCCTTGGCTGAGAAACAGCCCCACAGCATGATGCTGCCACCACCATGCTTGACTGTAGGGATGGTATTCTTGGGGTCGTATGCAGTGCCATCCAGTCTCCAAACATCACGTGTGTGGTTGGCACCAAAGATCTCGATCTTGGTCTCATCAGACCAGAGAACCTTGAACCAGTCTGTCTCAGAGTCCTCCAAGTGATCATGAGCAAACTGTAGACAAGCCTTGACATGACGCTTTGAAAGTAAAGGTACCTTACGGGCTCATCTGGAACGGAGACCATTGCGGTGGAGTACGTTTTTTATGGTATTGACTGAAACCAATGTCCCCACTGCCATGAGATCTTCCCGGAGCTCCTTCCTTGTTGTCCTTGGGTTAGCCTTGACTCTTCGGACAAGCCTGGCCTCGGCACGGGAGGAAACTTTCAAAGGCTGTCCAGGCCGTGGAAGGCTAACAGTAGTTCCATAAGCCTTCCACTTCCGGATGATGCTTCCAACAGTGGAGACAGGTAGGCCCAACTCCTTGGAAAGGGTTTTGTACCCCTTGCCAGCCTTGTGACCCTCCACGATCTTGTCTCTGATGGCCTTGGAATGCTCCTTTGTCTTTCCCATGTTGACCAAGTATGAGTGCTGTTCACAAGTTTGGGGAGGGTCTTAATTAGTCAGAAAAGGCTGGAAAAAGAGATAATTAATCCAAACATGTGAAGCTCATTGTTCTTTGTGCTTGAAATACTTCTTAATACTTTAGGGGAACTTAACAGAATTCTTGTGGTTTGAGGGGTTGAATAATAAATGACCCTCTGAATAAACTTTTCACAATTTATAAAAAAAATAAAAAAAGAAATAACATTCTTTTTTGCTGCAGTGCATTTCACACTTCCAGGCTGATCTACAGTCCAAATGTCACAATGCCAAGTTAATTCCGAATGTGTAAACCTGCTAAATCTGCACGGGGTTGAATACTACTTGTAGGCACTGTAGATAATTTTAAAGTTGTAGGGAAATGCCAAATAGAGAAGCTTTATGTTACTGTAATAGAATGTTAAATTTTATCCTAGAGAGCTATTTAACTAGTAATAAAGACTGATTTAGAGAAAAGGAACGTGTATAACCATGAAAAAGAAAGATTTATCTTACTACTGCATTCTTAAAATGCTATTTTACATAGAAAATAATTATTTTAATATCTGTTAGAATGGCTATATTTAGTTTAAAAAGTTGCACTAAGTTACTTTTCATTTCTTACTTTGTCAAAATCTCTGATATGTAGTTTACAAATTGCTATTAGTTTTTTACTTTTTTTCTTGTCTTAAATTCATTGCTGGGCAGAGACTCGTCGGGTCCCTGCACTTCAATACATGCCACCAGCCAAACAGAGGTCAGCTGCTGAGGTTAGCATGCCGTGACTGAGAGCGCATAGCAATGTGTCAGGACCGGGAGGACGGATGGGCCCAGGAGGTGGATCCACTGGACCGAGTATCCCACCGGGGGGCAGGGTACACGGCAGCCGGAGCACTGGCGTGGCAGGGACAGGTATAACCAGGTCAGCAGAGTCACAGAGTTCTTCAGGACGGTAAGGAAACAGGCACAGGTACCAGGGAGCAAAGACAAGAAGTCTACAGGACACGGCACCAGGGGGCCTGAGCACCTAGCTCAAAAGACAAAGCTTCCAGACACGTTGATCAGGCAACGCCCCTATGGAAGGGCCAGTCTTATATATCCAGCACAGCCGTATGTCACATCCTGCTTCAGGTGTGCTGGGTCCATAAAACCAGGAGAGTGGGCGCGGCCTGGTCCTATACAGAGGCATGAGGCTAATACTCAGAGTCAGACTCATGAGACCAGGAGCAGGACACAGGAGAGCACGAGCGGGAGCGGCAGCCATGACCGGTGGACACGTGGAGTGGATCAGTGGGTAAGGAGCAGTGCAATGACGGTGAGGCCGGATCAGTGGGTACGGAGCGGTGGTGCGATGCAGGTGCGACTGGATCAGTGGGTACAGAGCGGTGGTGCAATGCAGGTGCGACTGGATCAGTGGGTACAGAGCGGTGGTGCAATGCAGGTACGACTGGATCAGTGGGTATGGAGCGGTGGTGCGATGCAGGAACCGGCTCAGTGGGTAAGGAGGGCTGCTGGGACACCGGGAGCGTGACAGTACCCCCCCCTTGAAGCCCCCCTCCCCGCGGCCGGGACATGTAGGCGCGCCGAAGAGGGGCAGCAACGTACTTCCGGGACAACCAGGACCGAGCCTCGGGACCGCAATCCACCCAATCGACCAGGAAGGACTGCCTACCCCGGACCGTTTTCATGGCCACTATGTCCCGTATCGGAGAACCCAAGTCAGCGGCAACGGAGGCAACGGATAAGGGAAGACAGTCAGAAGCAGGACTGGAGTCGTGGGCGACCGGTTCGGGCGTCTCGGACCGGGTACAGGAAGGTGTGTCATCCTCAGTAGCAGGGGGCATCAAAGTCTCAAGTGCCAGGGATGGTGGAACGACGCTGGACTGCGTCGACTGTGCTTCTGGATCCGGTGGCACCACAGGCACAAGTGCCAGGAGCTGTGGTACACCGCTGGACTGAGTCGTCGCCTCTTCTTCTTCCTGCGGCATAGCAGGCTCGGGTGACAGGGGCCGAGGAACGGGCTGTAGGCAGTGGTCATGACACGAGGACCCCCAGCGGTTAATAGCGCCAGAGTGCCAACTAATGGCAGGGTCATGAAGTTGAAGCCAGGGCAGGCCCAACAGGAGCTCAGGAGCCATCCTCGGGATCACAAAGAAGGTGATGGTCTCAGTATGCAATGTGCCAACCTGGAGTCTTACTGGTTCAGTGGTATATCGGACAGGTTCGTATAGCAGTTTGCCGTCCACGGAGGCGAACCAGAGGGCCTTGGCAAGCGGGATCACAGGTACTTGGTATCGGTCCACTGCAGACTGGCGTATGAAATTACCCGCCGCCCCAGAATCGATGTGGGCCTCTGCTGTGAACCTGGTCTTCTTCGTCGTCACCTGGACAGTCTGTGTAAGTGGAACGGAGGGGATTCCGGTGCCAAGGGTAGCGGTTCCCACCATCCCTTGGGCCTGGGGTCTACCAGGTTTCTCAGGGCATGTCCGAAGCATGTGTGACCCGTCTCCACAATAGAAGCACAGGCCCAGGGCGAGCCGTTCTGCACGGCGTTGCTTGGCTTGGTTCAGTCGGTCAATTTGCATGGGTTCCGGGAACATGTCACAGGAAGGCAGGGGCAAAGGAGCGGTAGGCCTCTGCGGGGACAAGGCGTGACGGGGTGGTAGCTTCTCCCGGAATACCTCTTTGGTTCGCTCCTGGAAACGGAGGTCAATCCGGGTGGCTAAGGATATTAAAGCGTCCAAGGTGCGTGGAACGTCACGGCCAGCAAGCTCGTCTTTGACGCGGCCAGAGAGTCCTTCCCAAAAGGCCGCCGTCAAGGCCTCATTGTTCCAGCCCAGCTCAGAGGCGAGCGTGCGGAACTGGATGGCGTATTGGCCGACGGTCAGGGTCCCTTGGCGTAGCCGGAGGAGCGAAGAGGTCACTGTGGTGGTACGTCCGGGTTCATCGAATGTACTTCGGAAAGCGTGCAGGAATTCCCGGATGTTAGTGGTCATTGGATCCTCAGTCTCCCACAGGGGGTTAATCCAGGCTAGAGCTTCGCCTTCCAAGTGCGACATCAGGAACGCCACTTTAGCCTGGTCTGAGACAAACAAATGAGGAAGCAACTTGAAATGCAGGGAGCACTGGTTCAAGAAGCCGCGGCAGGACTTGGGATCCCCTGCATAGCGAGGCGGAGCAGCGAGGCGAAGTTGCGAGGCCGTGGCGGAAACTGGTTCGGAGCCGGAGACTGGTTGCTGCGTGGACTCAGACAAGGCAGCGGTCTGCAGCGTATATAACCGGTGGTCCATGGACGCCAGGAATTTTAGCATCCGGTGTAAGGTGTCACGCTGTTGCACCAGTTCCTGGCGTAGTTCGGCCAGCTCAGATGTTTGTGCTCCAGCGGGATCCATGGCCTGATCAAACTGTCAGGACCGGGAGGACGGATGGGCCCAGGAGGTGGATCCACTGGACCGAGTATCCCACCGGGGGGCAGGGTACACGGCAGCCGGAGCACTGGCGTGGCAGGGACAGGTATAACCAGGTCAGCAGAGTCACAGAGTTCTTCAGGACGGTAAGGAAACAGGCACAGGTACCAGGGAGCAAAGACAAGAAGTCTACAGGACACGGCACCAGGGGGCCTGAGCACCTAGCTCAAAAGACAAAGCTTCCAGACACGTTGATCAGGCAACGCCCCTATGGAAGGGCCAGTCTTATATATCCAGCACAGCCGTATGTCACATCCTGCTTCAGGTGTGCTGGGTCCATAAAACCAGGAGAGTGGGCGCGGCCTGGTCCTATACAGAGGCATGAGGCTAATACTCAGAGTCAGACTCATGAGACCAGGAGCAGGACACAGGAGAGCACGAGCGGGAGCGGCAGCCATGACCGGTGGACACGTGGAGTGGATCAGTGGGTAAGGAGCAGTGCAATGACGGTGAGGCCGGATCAGTGGGTACGGAGCGGTGGTGCGATGCAGGTGCGACTGGATCAGTGGGTACAGAGCGGTGGTGCAATGCAGGTGCGACTGGATCAGTGGGTACAGAGCGGTGGTGCAATGCAGGTACGACTGGATCAGTGGGTATGGAGCGGTGGTGCGAGGCAGGAACCGGCTCAGTGGGTAAGGAGGGCTGCTGGGACACCGGGAGCGTGACACAATGACATAATGCTTCGCCATAGCAGGCATGCTATTGTCAGCTGCTTACCACTGCGCTGGCTAGAGAAAAGGATGCCAAGGGTGGAAGGTGAGTAGAATGGTTTTTTAACAGAACGGGGTCTTTATATATCAGGAGAGGGGTCCAGGATAAGGACATATATACCAGGATAAGGACATATATGGCATGATGGGGGTCCTATTTGAAGCAAAAAAGCCAATCCTTGATAGCATTAAAATCTCACATTTATTATAGAAAATTGGTAAAAACCGTGCACCAGACAGTTCAACCATGAAACCTACATGTTTCAGCCGGGCTCGGCCATAGTCATGGTTTTATGCGTACTGGTTGTACTTTCTGGTGCATAGTTTTTGCCATTTTTCTATAATAAATGTAAACGTTTAATGCTATATCGGATTGACTTTTTTGCTTCATTGCTGGACATTTTGCTTGCTGTTTCATTTGGTATTCTCCCCTGCCAGGACTCGTCCGGGCTGAGGAGCAATGCAGTATGCATGGGGTAGTGAGCTGACAATCCTATTTTCTTTATTTATTAGAAATGGCCCACCTATATACCAGGATGGGGACATATAGTTGTGCTCAAAAGTTTACATACCCTGGCAGAGTTTTTGCTTTTTTGGTCTTTTTTCAGAGAATATGAATGATAACACAAAATCATTTTTTTTTTACTCATTGTTAGTGGTTGGGTGAAGCCATTTATTGTCAACCTTCTGTGTTTTCTCTTTTTAAATCATAATGATAACCAAAAACATCCAAACGACCCTGATCAAAAGTTCACATACCCAGTTCTTTATACCGTGTATTGCCCTCCTAACATCAATGACAGCTTGAAGTCTTTTGTGGTAGTTGTGGATGAAGCTCTTTATTTTCTCAGATGGTAGAGTTGCCCATTCTTCTTGGCAAAAAGCCTCCATTTCCTGTAAATTCCTGGACTTTCTTGCATGAACTGCATTCTTGAGTTCTCCCCAGAGTGGCTCAATGATATTGAGATCAGGAGACTGAGATGGCCACTCCAGAACCCTCACTTTGTTCTGCTGTAGCCAATGACAGGTCGACTTGGTCTTGTGTTTTGGATCGTTGTCATGTTAGAACGTCCAAGTACATCCCATGAGCATCTTCCAGGCTAATGAGTGCAAATTTGCCTCCAGTATTTGCTGATAACGTGCTGCATTCACTTTCCTTCTACTTTGACAAAGTTTCCTGTGCCTTTGTAGCTCACACATCCCCACATCATCAACAATCTACCTCTGTGCATTACAGTAGGAATGGTGCTCCTTTTATCATAGACCTTGTTGGCACCTCTCCAAATGTAACGTTTATGGTTGTGACCAAAAGTTTGATTTTGGTCTCATCCCTGCAAATTACTTTGTCTCAGAAGTTTGGAGGCTTGTCTTTGTGGTGTTTGGCGCATTGTAGGCGAGATACTTTGTGATTTTCCATTTGTTAATTACAGTTTGAACACTACTGACTAGCATTATCAATTCCTTGGATATCTTTTTGCATCCCTTTCCTGTTTTATACAGTTCAACTATCTTATCCTGTAGATCCTTTGACAACTCTTTTGCTTTCACCATGACTCACAATCCAGAAACGTCAGTGGTTGGATGAAAGATGCAAGAGTCTGTCTGGATCCCAGAAACTCACATAGCTTTTATGCACACACACTGATTACAAACTAATAGGTCACAGGTGAGGATGTTACCTTTATTAGCCTTTCAAACCCATTGTGTCAACTTCTGTGCATGTTATCAAGCTAAAATCAGGCATGTGAACATTTGATCAGAGTCCTTTGGATGTGTTTGGTTGTCATTATGATTTAAAAAGAGAAACACAGTAGTTTGACAATAAATGGCTTCACCCAACCACTAACCATGAGTGGGAAAAAAAATTGTGTTATCATTCATATTCTATGGAAAAAGGCCAAGAAAGCAAAAAATCTGCAGGGGTATGTAAACCTTTGAACACAACTGTATATGCCAGGATCAGGGACTTATTTATCAGGATGGTCTGAAATATATACCAGGATGGGGGCATATATATATATCAGTATGGGGACATATGTACCAGGATGGGGACATATATGCCTGGATGGGGGACATATTAATTAGGATGGGGGACCAAAATGTGAACATATTTACCAGGCCAGTTGAACATATATACCAGGAAGGGGCCCAGAGTGGGGGAAATATTTACTCGGATGGAGGATATATGGGAGTAGGGACAGGGTCTAGTTATGCCACTAATCAGCACCACTTCATTCCTGTTGTGATTTTACATTTTGAAACTCATGAAGAGTCATATGCTTTTCTCTCTATCAACAATTAGAAAGACCCTTCTCATTTTCTCCCCTACTGGCTTCTGTGTCTGTGACGGAGAGGAGGGAGAGGAAGACATGAGTGCACTTCAGAGTTCTGATGGATTTGTTCCAGATTTTGCAGACCAATCTTACTACTGTAGGTCATAAGTTCTATAGCAGCTAAATAGTATGACATATATTTTTAATGAAAACATTTAGAAAGTTGCTTAATTTTGCATTTAAATAATACAAATTAAAAAAATAAATAAAAATAATAAAATTAAATATAATAAATTGCAAAGGTGTATCGAACCATTAATTGGAACTGTTTTAAAGAGTACCATTTACAAATTTGAGCATGTTAAACTGCCCACATTATGGAATAGTGATTGCAGAGATGAATAAAACATATTCTTTAATATCGCCTCTCTATTGCAGAGATATTAATTTGAACAATTTAGGACATGATTTATTATTAATTACTAACAGTTAGTGCAACTCTTCTCTTAATGTGCTGTCAGCTCTCCTGAACCGCCCATCCTCCTATCCACTGACTGCTGTGAGATGAAAGCTGAAGGGTGTATGTGATCACACCTGCATATTAACCCCTTCACTCCAGCGGAATTTTCCATATTTGTTTTAATTTTTTTCCTGTCTATTTTCCAAGAGCCATAACTTATAAATCAATATAGATATATGAGATTTCTTTTATCGTGGAATAAATTGCACTTTTGAATGAGACCATTCATTCTGCCCCATATTGTACTGGAGAACAGGAAAAAAAATCCAAGCACTATGAAATTGTAAAAACAGTGAAATTCTAACTATCATATTGTTGGTTGTCCCAGCATGCTAACGCTCTCTCCTGCTCACCTCTACAGCCTCTGTCCTGTCCAGCAGTCACCAGGGGTCCCCCTGTTCCTCTGTTTGCACCTCTGCTTTCCTTGTGGCAGGGGCGCTGACGTTCCTCCTGCTTCATGCTTCCTGGTCCTTCCTCTGGCTCCCAAGGCCCATGCATGCACAGTAGGGCCTCGGGAGTGCATTTAGGGCAGCGCGATCTAAACCAAAAATACTTCCTGACTCCAAGTTTTGCACAGTATATATAAGGCATCCTCCCCCATTGGGAGGTGCCTGTTCAATGTGGCCTTCTAGCTAGTCTGCCCGGGCTAGTTGTCAGCTCCCCGTGCAGTCCCTGCCTGCAGCTTCCGTACTCCATTGGCCTCTATAAGTCTGAAACAGTCCGCACCAGCTTCTGCCTCATCTACTCCAGCTCCTGGTCTTTGTCCTGTTGCACCAGTTACTGTGGTATTGGGATTCTCCAGGGCTGCCTCCAGGTAGTTACTTAAACCTCCTGTTGTTATGGTGAAGTCTCAGTAGCTGCTCAGGTCCTCTCCTCCGGGTTATTGAATGGTATCAATGGACTCAATTCCTCCTCATCCAGTTACCCAGGAGTGACACTATGAATTTTTTTTGGGTTTTTTATATACCATGTTAACTACATAGTAAAACTGACCTAGCAGTATAATTCTCCGGGTCGGTACGAGTTCGTAGCTATTGAAAATGTATAGTTTTACTTTTATCTAAGTGATGAAAATAAAATTGAGAAATTTGTCAAAAAAAAAAAAGAATTGTGTTTTTGTTGCCATTTTCTGAGACCCATAACATTCTCATTTTTCAGGATCTGGGGCTGTGTGATGGCTTATTTTTTGAGTCTTGAGCTGGTGTTTTTAATTATATCATGTTTGGGTAGATGTGATGTTTTCATCACCTGTTATAGCATTTTCATTCAAGGTTGCAGCAACAAAAAAATTAACTCTGAAGTTTAATTTTTTTTTTTTTCTACTCCCTTTACCAATTAGATTTGTTGATTTTATATTTTGATAGGTTGGGCATTTCTGTAAGCGACAATACTATTTTTTATTGTTTTATTTTCAATGGAAAAAAGGTGGTGATTTAAACTTTTAGTATTTTAGAGGGTTTTTCATTTTTTTTAATTTATTTTATTGATTTTACTGGGACTGTTCACTTGAGATAAAAACATAGCTTGAGTGTGCGCCCTAGAAAGAGATGGGGGGGTGAGCTTAGGTGTGAGGTAAATTCAGGGACAGCATGAGTTGAAGTCGGTGTGAGGAGTGTAATATGGAGACAGTCCTGTCCTGAATTAACTGTTAATACCTCTGTAGGGGCCAGCTACATATTGGCAGGGTATCAGTCCCTAGGGCACCAGGACTTTCAAGGTCAGTGGCAAACTGGTATTTACATTTTTATAAGGAGCAGTGAATTGCCTGGGAACACAGTGACAGAATAAATAGGGAGTTCACATTTAAGTCTGGAAACTTCTAGAATAAATAGTGAGTTTTCCTTCTGGATTCAAGGCAACTGGTCACTGGAAGGGATTAAAGTTCCTGAGTGTTCTTGTCTTGAAAATCCCAGGACTTAAAGACACCTATTCCAAGGTAAGAAAGTAGTAGCAGGAAGAATACACACCGCCACACAGGAGAGAAGCCAAACTCTCATTAGGGCAGGAAGAACAACCATTATTGTAAATGCTGTGAGAAATGTTTTGGAATGTTCTGCAGTAAAAGGTAAAAGCTCCCTATCCTGTCTCTGGCTGAATTACTCTCTGCTGCGCCATCACTACCTCAACATCCCCAGGAACTAGCCCTAGTTGGAGGCACGAGAGGACAACCCTCTGGCACTGTGCATTCCCACCTAACTCATGGGGACCTCCATGCCCAGCCATGCTAAAGCCAAACATCCCAACTGGCGTCACAACCTCTTAATTTTTTTAAAATTTTATTTCTCTCCTTTTCACATATTATTTTTACCCCCCCATTACAAAAGCCTGACGCTCGTACCCAGTACGGCCACATCGCCACTCGGACCCACCACCGTAAAATCAGAGGTCTACTGGGGGCGGCACACATTCCATCATTTCTCAAAAGGTAACAGAATCCATAAGCAGGCAATTCTGTGACTGCACAAACAACAACTTTTCAGGATGAGAGTTTATATCGTAAACCAATGAATGAGAGGGAGCGTACAGTTTTTTCCGCAACACACATTTGCCAACGGATATTTACTGTTTCAATGGAGAAGGAGGAGAAGGCATACTCAGTGTACAACACGCAGTAAAGGAGAATGAAATGATGATGGTGGGTGATGATCACACCGAACAGACACCTAAGGGTAAGTTCACACTGCGCGTTTTTTGCGACGTTTTTGCACGTTTTTCGGGTGCGTTTTTGCTCAGAAAACTGCATGACTTTGCTTCACCAGAAAAGTCTATGAGTTTTCATTTTTGCTGTCTAAACACAGTTTTTTTTTAGCTGCGTTTTTGTGGTGCCCACAAAAACGCAGCATGTCAATTATTGTTGCGCCTTTCACTGCGTTTTCCACCCATTGAGTTCAATGAGATGTTCAAAAACGCAATTAAAAATGCAAATTGCAAATATAGCTGCGTTTTAGTGCGTTTCTATGACCAAAAACGCAGCTATAAATGCAAGGGGTGGGTAGGAAAGTGACATGTACAGGAAGAGGAGTGTTCTGTCAGTAAACACAGAAGCGTGAATCCTCCCGGTACCACCACCGCTACTTCAATCTCCCGCCCTGCGCCATGCCTGCTCCCGTGCGGTGCCATGTCCGGGCAGGAGATGGAAGCGGCTGCAAAATTGAACAGTAGGAAAAAAATGTCATACTCACCTGTCAACAGTCTCCCGGTAACATGACCGCTCCCAGCTCCTCACCTGGTACCGCCACCCCCGCTCCAGCTGTGTGCAGACTCCCACGCACGTCCGATGGATGCAGGACCTGGTGGTGATCACCTGATGCAGTCACCTGATGCGGCACCTGACACATCAGCTAATCGTAAATCTCGCGGTGATGCCGGCTTTTTATCACCCAGCTGGCTTAAACTATCAGCTGATGCCGTCAGGAGATCGCTTGACTGATTATCGGCAGCTTCTGGAGTGATCGGATGGGAGTCCACACAAATGTGTGTATTTTTTTTTTTTTTGGCACCGATGCATTACCTGATTGTATAAACGGCTTTTATACAATCAGCTGATGTGTCATGTGATTCACATCCTTGAACCTGACACATCATCTGATCACTTTGCCTTCCAGCAAACCGATCAGATGATATTGGATCTGGATTGTACATCGCGGGACCCATGACCCAGGATTACTGTGGAGGGGGGTTCTTTATTTTAATAAATATGGAGTCACTAATTGTGTTGTGTTTTATTTCTAATAAAAATATTTTTCTGTGTGTTGTGTTTTTTTTTTTTATCTTTACTAGAAATTCATGGTGGCCATGTCTAATATTGGCGTGACACCATGAATTTCGGGCTTAGGGCCAGCTGATAATATACAGCTAGCCCTAACCCCATTATTACCCAGCGAGCCACCCGGCATCAGGGCAGCTGAAAGAGTTGGATACAGCACCAGAAGATGGCGCTTCTATGAAACCGCTATTTTCTGGGGTGGCTGCAGACTGCAATTCGCAGCAGGGATGCCCAGAAAGCTTGGGCACGCTGCACTGCGGATTCCAATCCCCAGCTGCCTAGTTGTATTTGGCTGGACTCAATAATTGGGCGAAGCCCACGTCATTTTTTTTTCATTATTTCATGAAATTCATGAAATAATTAAAAAAAAATGGACTTCCCTATATTTTTGGTTCCCAGCTGGGTACAAATAGGCAGCTGGGGGTTGGGGGAAGCCCGTACCTGCCTGCTGTACCTGGCTAGCATACAAAAATATGGCGAACCCCACGTCATTTTTTTGGGGAGCAAAAAACTCCTGCATACAGTCCTGGATGGAGTATGCTGAGCCTTGTAGTTCTGTAGCTGCTATCTGCTCTCCTGCATACACTAGTGGATTGAGTATACTGAGCTTTGTAGTTCTGCTCCCCCTGCCTCTCCTCCAGCATACAGTCCTGGATGGAGCATGCTGAGCCTTGTAGTTCTGCAGCTGTCTGCTCTTCTACATACACTAGTGGAGAATGAAGAACATATTGAAGAAGGAAATGACATCAGACCTTTTTATTTTTTTTAACAATCTTTAATGGCATTGTTCACTGATAAAAAAAATGCATAAAAACGCAGTGAGCAAAAGAACAGCAAAACGCAACAAAAAACGCACCAAAACGCGGCAAAAATGCATGCGTTTTTTGCTGCGGGTGCGTTTTTGTGCGTTTTTTGCGGCAAAAAACGCACAAAAACGCAGTGTCAAAAAAACACAGTGTGTGAACTTAGCCTAAGGGTATGGCTTTGTTTACATAAATAGAGGGTGATGAAAAAGAAGAGGAGGAGAACTTGAGACTTGGTCTGATTGCTAGCCGGAGAGCCATAGTTCCTAATCTATAAAAGCCAGGACATCTATGGCTCATTTTCCTCTTGTAAAGCATCAAAAAAATCATTCAATAGCAACATGCAAATTGACTCCCACCCACTAGCAGCCCACACGTACGGTTTACCACCATTACGACCAGACCTGTCAGGTATTATAAAGACTTATGGAATTTTGATGCAATTGTTGCAAAAATGCATTGTTTTTCCACAATTTAAACAAAAATAAAAAATAGAAAACAATATTGCTTCGATGTGTGAAGTCAGCTTTCAGATTGAAACAAAGTTAATTTGATAAATCGGATTTGTAACCTCTTGTGAACGGGGTCCTCAGTCTTCCTGTTTCAGAAGGTAATTCCTTTGTTGCTCTAATTTTTTTGTCGGATTGTGTTTGTGCATGCATTCTTTGAAATGTAAAGCACTTTGGAATATACTGAAAATGTAACAAAATAAGGGATAAATATGTATTTTCATATAGCCATAAATTCCTCTTCATTGAATGTGCTCAATGTTCTCTCAGCAAATGTTACAGAACATTGTGCACATCTTTGCAGCTCTGATTTCTTAAATTGGACATTGATGTACAGGTTTTCTACTAATGAGACAAATATGATTTTTATTTCATGCAATCCTTGTTGGATAATGGGCATGCATAAACAGACATTTTCTTCATGAAAAGGTTTCCATCAAAATTATTTGTAAAAAGGAAAATATAAGGCATTATCATGCCCTAACTGCATCTTTCGCAGACAACAATAAAGTACATTGGGCTTATCAATGATAATTGGTACGAGAATGGCTTTGAAATGATAGTGGCATCACTAGATGACTATATAAGATTCCAGCACAGGATAGATGTAATAAACTTTCTTCTGCTCTTTTTATAGTGAATTATACATCCCCTTTTCACATTAGCACTTCCCTTGACAATTGTATTTCATAGGAAGAAACTTTAGCAGTTCTGCTATTATTCTTAAATGTATGTAAATGACTATGTGTGGTAGAATTTCCTTTGACCCTGTACGACAAAGAACACACATGGTTAATGCGGTTCCCATAAACTGTGTAATTTTCTCACTAATTGATTAGCATTTCTCTACCTCGTATTCCTGTTTTTTCTTGCACAGTGTACAGCATTTGCAATTTTAGTTCAATTCTCGTTATTTGCATTCTGTATAACCTTTGTTGCCATTCAACCTTGATATGTGGTTTCAGTGACTGGAAGAGCAATGAAGTGAACTGTTTGAATGGCTGATATACAGTAATGCAGTAATTACACATTCATTTGCGCAGCATAAAAACAGCATTTCCTTCTGTGTAGCTGAACAGTTCTGCTGGCATCTGCATTATGATAACTAATTCTAAAGATAACAATGTTTCAATTATATATTTATGGTGGTGTTATTCTACTGTACATGGAGAAATCTAAATTAATTAAACATTTTTCTTCATTGCATTTATAGAGGAAAAATGAACGTCAGATGAAATAAAGAGCAATAGAGTAAACTCTCCATTAAGTGGTCTCTATATAACCCCGCCACTTTAAAAAATATATTACACACTGTGTTCTAAAGCTAATAGAAATACTAATATGGAAAATATTCAGAATCCCACAATGGTATGGTCAGTTCAAGACAACTATTGCACAGTAAACATGGGGCCAATATTCATACAAGAGTCCAAAAATTATCCTTAGAAGTATATATCTATAAATTATCTCTAAATTGATTACATTTTTGAAGGCTTTCCAAACTCCTAGCCTATCTATACAAAAATAAATCTATTACTCTGTGGCTGGATTCACGTAACAGTATTTTCTCCATCAGAGAAAAACGGTCTGATTATGCTGATTACACTCTGATCACAGGTTGGTCAGAGTGGGATTCAATTTTCTCAAAAAATAAAAAAAAATGTATTCACCTTCTCCATTATGTTATTCCATGAAAATTGGACTGCAGTCGATGTGAAGAAAAAACATGGGTAGTCAGCTCATCAAACTGGATGCTCTTACTCTGGAGTATGGAAGACCATGCACGAATCAGGTCAGAGGGGTTGTTACTGCAGAAATAAAAAACATGAATGATCCAGCATGGAATATAAAGTTTCAGGTAACGATATGCTAATTGTCTTTTCAGGGAGGAAGAAGACAAACTCTAGTGCCACCTATTGGAAGTAGCAATCCTAGAAGTCAAAAGTGACTATCCAATGAGCCAGATCAGAACCTCAATTTTCAGACACGGTGTTTCAGGGTGATTGCTCCTCATCAGTGCAAAGTATGAGATCTGATCTGGCTGTATGAGAAGCTATAATAGGGTCTATGGAGAAAATGTTTCTCATTGCGGAGAATGACAAACCAATCTGGCTACCAGTGTGCAGTCTTTTAGCTGCAATGCTCCTCTGGGAGAAAAAAATATGCAAATACAGCTAGATCAGATCTCATACTTTGCACTGACGAGGGACAATCACCCAGAAACACCGTGTCTGCAAATTGAGGTTCTGGTCTGGCATAAATCCTAAGTCATATGGTAAGGCTCGTTGGAGAGTCACTTTTGAATTCTAGGATTGCTATTTTCAATAGGTGGCACTAGAATTCGTCTTCTTCCTCCCTGAAGAGACAGTTTGCATATTTCCCAGAGGAGCATTGCAGCTATAAGACGCCTCACTGGGAGCCAGATTGGTTTGTCAGTCTCCGCAAGGAGAAAAGTTTCCCCTCTAGGTAACTATATGATAAAACTGATCATTTAAAAGATAAATTTTAAAAATTACTGAGCTGATACTGGCAAAGAAACATATGAGCACATATAGCGGATGAGACCTATGTGTTTTGGCTATAAACCTTACTCATAGTCTGAATACTGATTTTTACTTTTTCCATTTACACTAGGTTCAGAATTGTTGTAGGGCATTTTCTCTAAGACTTTTTACAAATGGATCATGTGTGCATTCCCTCTTGTAGTAGTTTGTGTAGTATTTTATTGACATTTTTGTCAGATCTTTTAATAATTCCAAGTATGTCAGAATTTTCCATCTATTCTTTTTCTAATACAATCCAGAATTGGAAATGACAATTGTCCCTCATTTATCAGCCTGGTGTAAGTAGGTCTTTATTATTTTGTGAGTCCATCAGTGTCTTTAGTTTCATAGTACTGTAGATATGGTATTTGGTCTATTTTCATGATTTTTTAGTTCTTTCTTTAATTGTTTGAGATCTTTTTTCTATTAATGGTTGAAACTGGTCTAATACAGCTGTACTTTGTACATCAGCAGTTTGAATCAGGTGTTTTTTATTGATTGCGCAATCATGATATGTAAAGTCTTGTTTATTAGATGTATTATTGTCCGTATCCAAAAAAATGAAATTTTATAATCAGGTTCTGTGCTAATTTATTTATGTGCAGAATAGTTTAAAGATGTCAAGTGTATTTGTAGGGGAAGATCTTAGTCCTTTAGATAGTAAACAGATTTGGGATTCAGATAGGCTATAACTGAATAAATTACATATTAGAGATTCTGGTATTAACGGTTCCTGTTGCGTATGGTGTATCTTCCAATACTTATGTTTTCTCCCTGCGTGTTCCACATTAGCAACCCGTGCACCCAATGGATTAAACACTAGACATTTTATCCTTAAAGTCTTATGGTAGCAGTTCTATAAGGAGTTCCAATTTTTTCTTTTCTCCCTCCACCCTTCTGTAACGTTAGTAATTGCCCTATGACAACTCTAAAACTTCTATAAATGTCAGAATTAGCAATCAGTATTCAGATCATGAGTAAGACTTATAGCCAAAACGAGTAAGTTTGATCCGCTATTTTGTCCCATATGTGTTTGGTTGCCAGTATCAGGTGTGGAATTTTTAATACCCACCATAAAATGCTAAGTTTTATCATATACTTACCTGGAACTTTACATTCCACGCTAGATCCTTTCAGTTTGGATGCATTATGAGGTCATCTGAATGCAACACAATTTTTTTATGGACCTATAGTCCTGAATGGCCGAATGCAGACCCACTTCAAAAATTATGTTTCCACATACTCATAGAGGCTACTGGAGAAAAATGAGAAGCTATCAGATCAAAGATCAAAGTATGAATACGGTTCATGCAGATAACTATTTTCATTCTAAGCTAGTGAAGGGCAAATAGTGAAATATTCTGATTCGGATTATTTGTCTCAAATATTTCATACAAATTGTGTATTTGTCACAAATAATGAATCTAATGCAAGTCAATTAGAAATTCAAATAATTTTCCATCTGACCCTCCCAGGATATCTGGCAGGGCTGTAAAAATGCTGATGGAGAAGTGCTGAAACTGAATGGGAACAGTATGGGAAAGATGCCTTGATGCATCTCTGAAACACAAGTCGTTTCTGTGAACAATGCTGTCAGAGTATTATGCCCCTTTGATGTGCGGTCCCCAGTCTAATTGTAATAACCAACTCAGGTAAAGTAGACAACTGTGCACAGCAGCCCCGAGTTGTGTGCTTTATCTTGACTGGTTATCAAAAATAGAGACTACCCCACGACATATTTTTTTAATTATTTCAATAAATAACATAAAAAACAATGTGGGCTCCTGCCAATTTTTGATACTCAGCGCAGATAAATCAGACAGCTAGGGAATGGTATCCTCAGCCTGAGAAGCGCTATACTTATTGAGCCATCTGCTGCCTAAAAATAGCAGCCCACAGCTGCCCCACAATTGACGCATCCATCTGATGTGCCAGTTGTGGCTCTTTATATGGCTTGTCCTGATTGCTCTGGTGCGGTGACAAACAGGGTAATATATGGGGTTAATGTCAGCTGTGATTTGTCAAAAATCACAGCTGCCATCAAGTCCTGGATTGGTAATAGAGAAGTGTCTATGAGACCCCCTCATTACCAACCCTATAAGTAAAAAGAAGGAAAACACAAACATAAAAAAACTTTTAATTTAAATAAAAAACACACCCTCTTTCTCCAATTTATCAACCCTGAAAACAGCCACGGGGTTCTAATATAATCAACATCATGTCCCACAATGATCCCGACTCTGCTGCATCCAAAAGCTGATTGAAAACATGAATGATCACTGCAGCTCCTGGGACATATGGAGGTCAGCGGGGATCCGGCTGTGAGAAGTGGTGATGTCAGACAGGTCACCAGAGTTAATGGCCGGGTTCCCTTGGTACCAAGTGTAACCACTGTGGAACCCACTGCTAGATTGCTGGACTGCCGGATTGCGAGGCACGGGAGCATAGCAGTCTGTCAATCTGGCAGTCACCGAAGTTCAAATTCATGGGCTCCCCGCTGCTCTCAGTGAACTCAGTTAAATCCACTGCTTGATTGCCGGACTGTTGTGTGGCCATGTTCAGTAATCCAGTAGTCTGACAATTTGGCAGCAGGTTCAACTGAGTTCACTGTGAGCAAGTGGGGGTGTACCCGGGTATGAATTCCAGTGACCTGACTGCCAGATTGCTGGATTGTCAGTTTGCTGGACATGTTGGCTCAGCAATCTAATTGTCCAGTAGCTGTGATGCTTGGAAACCTTAAAAGAGCCTTTAATGAAGCCTTTAAAATTCCTGGAGTTCCCAGATACAGAGACATCTGAGGCTGTGAACGGTTACCAAAGTTCACAACTTTCAGATATCCCAACAGCTGAGAACTCAAGGAAACTTGAAAGCTCAATTAAAGGCTCCTTTAAGGTTTCTGAACCCTGCCAATGAACCTTTTAGATTACCGGAGCTCACCGTTACCAGGTCTCACAGCAGCTGTCAACCCAGTAACTTTAAAGGAGTTCACTGCCTCCAGGTGTCCCAACAGCTGGGAACTCCAGGAACCTTAAAGGCTCCTTTAAGGTTTCAGGGGCTCACAGCTACCGAACTGTCAGACTGCTGTGCTGCCATGTCCAAAAATCTAACAGTCTGAAAATCAGGCAGTAAGGTCACCAGAGTTCACACTTAAGGACTCTCCCACTGCTCTCAATGAACTCAATTGAACCCTGCTGCCAGATTGCTGGACTGTTGGATTTTGGGACACGGCCGATTAGCAGTCTGGAAATCCTGCAGTCAGGTCACTAAACTTCACAACCAGGGGCTCCCCCTCTGCTCTCAGTGAACTCTGTTGAACCCACTGTCGGATTGCTGGACCGTCGGATTGCGGGACATAGCTGCACAGCAGTCTGTCAATCTAGCAGCGAGTTTAACTGAGTTCACTGAGGTCGGTGGAGAAGCCCCCAAGTGTGAATTCCAGTAACCTGACTGCTGGACTGCTGGACTGCTGTGCCGCCTTGTCCCACATTCCCACAGTGTGGTAACAGATTTACCGGTAGTCACACTTGGTACTGTGGGAACCTGGCGGTGAACTTCAGTTACCTGACTAACATCACCGCTTCTCACAGCTGGCTCCTCCGCTGCCCTCAGTGTGTCCCAGGAGCTGCAGTGATCCTTCATGGTTTCCATAACTGCAGATTCTTGAGGTAGCAGAGTTGAGATCATCATTAGATGTCATGTGGATTACATTAGACCTGCGGGAGTATTCAGTAACACTTGATGGCAGCTGTTATTTTTGACAAATCTCAGCTGACATCAACACCATATTTCTCCCTGCTTGCCACTGTACCAGGGCAATCGGTATGAGTAGGGTAAAGTTCCACAGTTGGCACATCTACTGGATGCACAAATTGTGGGGAGGCTGCTAGCTGCTTTTTTTAAGCTGGGGAGGGCCTAATAACCATGGACCTTCCCAGCCTGAGAATACCAGTCCCAAATATTTCCTTAACGTGTGCTGTTAAGAGTTGAGCGATGTTCGAGGTTCGCCAATTTCATGTTCGAGTGATTTTGGGGGTGCTCGAGATCGAACACGAATGTGAGCTTTATGCTAAAAGCTCGATAGCTCGAGTTACGTTCGAGAACAGTTCGATCAGCAAAAAGCCTAGCTATATACTAGCTGGCTTTTCACTGTAATAGTGTGAGCCACTCTGTGATTCACACTATTATCTAATTTCAGCGTATTGTGTGCGGGGGTGGCGCATTTAGATCAGTGCTGCTGGAATAATGGCGATCGCCATTTTTTTTTTTTCTTTCCCCTAAGCGCGCGTGAAGTGGGGCGGGCCAGCATGTCAGCCAATCCCAGACACACACACAGCTAAGTTGTCTTTTTTGCCAGACAAGCAAGGGCATGTGTCATAGGCTGTCCATGTCACATGTCCTTGCATTATAAATACGGGCATTTTCTCTCACGGCGCCATTATCTGCTTAATGCGTCTAGGTGTCAGTCACCGCTCACGCAGCTCCTGGCGCTGCTCCGGCTGTGTACGCTACACACACAGCGCTCTACAGATTAGGGACAGAAGTTTATTTCAGTCCTTTTCAGGACTCATTTTCTCGGGCTCAGAGCCATAGGTGACAGTCAGGTCCATGGGAACGCTGTATACAGCTTCAGATAACAGCGTCTGTGTACCTAAGCTCAGGGAATTCCTTGCTGCATTTCACCATTAGGAGGGATAGAAAGTGAGGCTTCCTTTCGTGTCCACTGACCCAGAGAACCCGGCCACTGTACCCACCTTTTCACTTTTGCCACGCTATTTTTTTATAGCAAACAGTGCTAGACATAAGTGGCATCAAAAACGTAGCTGCTATACTCCATTGCTGTCCCACTGGAGCCAAGAATTTTCCAGCACCTCTGCATTCAACTCTCATGCACATTTTGCAACACTATTTTTATAGCAAACAGTGCTGAACATAAGTAGCATCAAAAAAGTGGCTGCTATACTCCATTGCTGTCCCACTGGTGCCAAGCATTTTCCAGCACCTATGCATTGAACCCTGATGCACATTTTGCTACGCTATTTTTATAGCAAACAGTGCTGAACATAAGTGGCATCAAAAACGTGGCTGCTATACTCCATTGCTGTCCCACTGGTGCCAAGCATTTTCCAGCACCTCTGCATTCAACCCTCATGAACATTTTGCTACGCTATTTTTATAGCAAACAGTGCTGAATATAAGTGGCATAAAAAAAGTGGCTGCTATACTAATTTTGTGTCCCACTGGTTCCAAGTATTTTCCAGCACCTCTGCATTAAACCCTGATGCACATTTTGCTATGCTATTTTTATAGCAAACAGTGCTGAACATAAGTGGCATCAAAAAAGTGGCTGCTATACTCCATTGCTGTCCCACTGGTGCCAAGCATTTTCCAGCACCTCTGCATTCAACCCTCATGAACATTTTGCTACACTATTTTTATAGCAAATAGTGCTGAACATAAGTGGCATCAAAAAAGTGGCTGCTATACTCCATTGCTGTCCCACTGGTGCCAAGCATTTTCCAGCACCTCTGCATTCAACCCTCATGCACATTTTGCTACGCTATTTTTACAGCAAACAGTGCTGAATATAAGTGGCATCCAAACAGTGGTTGCTATACTAATTTTGTGTCCCACCGGTGCCAAGCATTTTCCAGCACCTCTGCATTAAACCCTCATGCACATTTTGCTACGCTATTTTTATAGCAAACAGTGCTGAAAGTTAGTGGCATTCACAAAGTGTCTCCTATACTCCATTAGGATATCCACCTGATGAAGATATTGTGTATATCGAAACGCGTTGTGGCTGATAGAAAACAATAAATTCTAAAAAAAAAAAAATTAATCTAATACTGTGGCCTCCTTAGCGCTCTATCAGACCGTGCTTCTATACTTTACTATACTCCATTAGTGTCCCACTGATGCCAAGCAAGTTCCACCACCTCTGCTTTCTACCCTCCTGCATATTTTAGCTACGCTATTCTTATAGCAAACAGTGCAGAACATAAGTGGCATCCAAAAAGTGTCTGCTATACTAATTTTGTGTCCCACTTGTGCCAAGCAAGTCCCACCACCTCTGCTTTCTACCCTCCTGCACATTTTGCTACGCTATTTTTATAGCAAATAGTACTGACAGTTTTTGGGCCATAGTTGCATTGTCAGGGATAGTCAGTGTTGGTTCCTCAGCTGTCAATAAAGTTACACCACCTCTAAAATCTACACCACCTCTCAATTTTTGCTACCACATTGTAAGTGACTAATCTTGTCGCTAACAAAATGAGTGGCAAAAGGACAGATGCTGGTGTAAAGGGGAACAGGCGTGTTGGAAAAGGAAAAAAAGTTTGTGTCCGTGGGGAAGGTGGCAAAGCTACATTAACATCTGCTGAAGATAAGCCATCTTCCAGCAAAAGTAAGATGTCTACTACTTTCCGTGGACAATCCGATGTGCTCCCTTTTTTACGGACCCGAACAACTGTAAGAAAGGTAGATGATGCACAAAAAAGAACATGCTTGAATGGATCTCAAGTGCTCCAACAAGTGCCCTCTCCTCCACCACAACTACCACATAAAAAAAACCCAGTCCTCTGAGTTGTCATCCCAATCACAATTCCTTTATCCCAGCTATCAAGTCTCCACCCGCCCTGCACAGTATGGTGTACCAGAGCTGGCTGAGTCTGCAGAGCTGTTCAGTCACACTATAGCCTGGGAATCAGAGGTCTGCTCCCAAGTTACAGTGAGTACCGACCAGGAAATGGTCTGCAGTGATGCCCAGAACCTTTGTGACTCAGATTCAGGCCCTGATGACCAACTTTCTGAGCATAATGTAGACCCTCATTTTAAAACTGTAACACCTGTTGGTGGAGACAATGAGGAACATGCTGATGACGATGAGACGCAGATACCAGATTGGGATGACAACTTAAATATTCGGTCAGGGCAGGAAGAGGCTAGGTCTCAGGGCGAGGAAAGTGCAAACACAACGCTTGATGATGAAGTTCTAGATCCCACTTACTGTCAACCTGCAGTCAGGCACTTGAGGAGGTCAACAGAGGCGGTGGAGGAGGATGCAACTGACAACGAAGTTACCTTGCGCCCTCCTGGACAGAGTCAGAGTATTGGTAGCACGTCTACAACTGCATCCTCAGCCACCACTTTGCCTCTGAGCACAAGTTGGGGTGGCTCTGCAGGTCGCATGCCCTCTAAGCCTTGCCTAGCCTGGTCCTTTTTTGACCTTGCAAAGGATCTCCCAAATCATGTGATCTGTAAAATTTGTCCTGAATCTATAAGTAGAGGCAAAAAGCTTGCCAGTTTGACAACTTCTTCCATGAATCGTCACATGAATACCAAGCATAATTCCCAGTGGGAAGCTCACTGTGCTGCAATGCGGCCTAGCGTAGTGGGCCAACCACCGCCTGCCCCTTCCAGTGCATCCACACGCTCTTCATCTTCTATTACTGGGGAGACAGCTGTCACACCTGGTTTTCCACACCCACCTTTCACCACTGTAACCGCAACAGGCAGTTTGCTTGTTAGGTCATCAGTTGGTTTGGAAAGGGAAACAAGTGTGTGTGTACAGCTCTCTCAGACATCGATAGCACCAACGTTGGATGAAGGCAACAGCATGTCTACGCCTGCTTTTTCCTCACAAACCTGCATTTTTCCAGGGACACCCTACTCACCACCGTCTACACACAGCAGCCAGATCTCTGTCCCTCAGATGTGGACAAATAAAAGGCCATTGCCTTTGACCCATGACAAAGCTAAGAGGTTGACTTTATCCCTCTGTAAGCTCTTGGCTACGGAAATGCTGCCTTTCCGCCTGGTGGACACAGAGGATTTTAGAGACCTTATGTCCGTCGCCGTGCCCCAGTACCAATTGCCCAGTCGCCACTACTTCTCCAAGAAAGGTGTGCCTGCGCTACACCAGCATGTCGCACACAACATCACCGCATCCTTGAGAAACTCTGTGTGTGAACGGGTGCATTTCACCACCGATACTTGGACCAGTAAGCATGGACAGGTTTGTTAAATGTTGCTGACTGGGCACTGGGTAACTATGGTGATAGATGGAGAAGGGTCTGCTGAACAAGTCTTGCCGTCCCCACGACTTGTGCGTCAATCCTCTGCATGTATAAGCTCCTCCAACGCTTCTGCCTCCTCAACCTCCTCTGGGTCCTCCACCTCCACCCCAAGCCTGCCTGGTCAGGCCACCAGCATTGTAACTGCGCACAAGGAATCACGCACACCTCCTTACTATGCTGGCGGCAGAGCGCAACGGCATCAGGCGGTTTTTAGCTTGAAATGTCTTGGAAATAAGAGTCACACAGCGGCTGAGTTGTGGGCAGCTCTGCTGTCCGAGTTTCATAAATGGTTGTCTCCACTCAACCTGCAGCCAGGTAGGCCGTGTGCGACAATGCTGCAAACCTGGGTGCGGCCCTTCGCCTGGGCAAGGTGACACACGTGCCTTGTATGGCTCATGTGTTGAACCTTGTTGTCCAGCAATTTTTAACACACTATCCTGGCCTAGATGGCTTTCTGAACAGGGTACAAAAACTGTCTACTCACTTCCGCCGTTCAACCGCCGCAGCTGAGTGACTTGCATTGCTCCAGAAGTCTTTCAGCCTGCTGGTTCATCGCCTGAAATGCGATGTTCCGACATGCTGGAATTCGACTCTCCACATGTTACAGCGACTGTGGCAGCACCTCCGAGCCCTGGTGCAATACGTCATGATGTATAGCCTGGGTCAATGAGATGCAGAGGTGGGGCAGATCACTCTGATGGATTCGTCTCAGATCAAGGACCTATGCACCCTTCTGCACAGTTTCGACATGGCGACGAATATGTTTAGCGCTGACAATGCCATTATCAGCATGACATTTTCAGTCATTTTCATGCTGGAGCACAAGCTAAACACTATTCGGAGTCAGGGGGTGGTTCAACAGGAAGGGGAGGAAGTACATGAGGATTCATATGCACAAGGGAAAACAAGATCACCAAGGTCCAGACGTTCATCATCACCAAGGCGGCAGGCATGGGACGGTGGGGGAGAGGGATTAACAAGGGTGCATGGTAGCAGGCAAAATGTTGAGGAAGGTGCAGGAGAACATGAAGAAATGGAGGACGAACTGTCCATGGACATGGAAGACTCAGCAGATGAGGGAGACCTTGGTCAAATTTCAATTGAAAGAGGTTGGGGGGAGATGTCAGAGGAAGAAAAAACTGTTAGCACCTCTATGCCACAAACACAGCAAGGACTTGGTCCGCATGGATGCACAAGACACATGAGCGCCTTCTTGCTGCACTATCTACAACATGACTATCGGATTGTCAAAATTAGAAGTGATGATGACTACTGGGTTGCCGCACTGTTAGATCCCCGGTACAAGTCTAAATTTTGTGAAATTATTCCAGCCATAGAAAGGGACACACGTATGCAGGAGTATCAGCAGAAGCTGTTACTCAATCTTAGCTCGGCTTTTCCACCAAACCCCAGTGGTGCACGGAGTGAATCTCCCAGTTGTAACTTGACAAACATGGGACGGTCTCGTCATCAACAGTCTAACCGTACCAGCAGCATCGTATCTGATGCTGGGAACAGCAATTTTATTGAATCATTTCAACAGAGACAAGAAGTCTGACACATAGTCAATGGCTGCAGAGGACGATACAGGAGTATCTCCAAATGAACATCGATGCCATGACTTTGCAACTGGATCCTTGCTCATTTTGGGCATCAAATCTTGAAAAATGGCCTGAGCTTGCCACTTTCGCCTTGGAGATTTTGTTGTGTCCAGCTGCCAGCGTTGTCTCTGAACATGTGGACAGACTAACGTTTATCAAAATGAACAAGTCATGGATCCGCAAGGACTTTGCTACCCCTGTGTCATCCTGGGGAGAGTAAATGCTTGTGTATTTGGAATTTGCTTGATGCAAATGTACCTGTCAAGTTTGCAACTGGGGCACAAGTGCTGCCACTGAAGTGGTGTCTGTGGCCCAATTTTTGGAAAAAAGGGAGACTCTGCTTGGAGTAACCCTTTGCTGTGTTTTACATGATTTTTGAAGGGCATGCCATGTCTATATCTGTGTCTCCTCCTCTTTTTCCTCGTCCAGCTGTTTAGTTTTCGCATGAGTATTTGTCCTTGTCACTTTCCCATGTGTTTGTGTTGTCTTGGGAATTGTTTGGCACCTTTTGGACAACTTTGAGGGTGTTTTCCAGGTGTTTTAATGTGTTTGTGATTGCCTCCCATTTTTTCCTATGGGGTTCGAGAGTTCGACGAACGGCTCGTCGAACGGGGCACCTTTCGACGAACCAAACCGAACTCGAACTCTGGGGGGGTGGCTCATCTCTAGTGCTGTTATCACAAATAGGCTGGGACCGCACATGTTTTTTTTTTTTCACTGCACCTGCCAATCACAGTAATGCCAGTAGCAAAGATGGCTATGGCATTACTGTGATTGACAGACAATACCTGCATATTTAGTGGATGAAAATCAGGCGCCAAACATGTGGGATGGGGACTCGAAACTCACGAGTAAAGATGAGCAAACCTTCGAAGGTTCGGTTCGCTGGCAGCAAATGAACCAGACCTACACATGTCTGAACTTTGCCCGAGGAGGTTCGGAAACACTGATTGGTAGTTTGAATCTACCCTCACATACAGCCAGCCATAAGCAGATCCCTTCCAGGGGAGGGTGGGTAGGCATTTTCAACATTTTTTTTTTGGTCGCACACTACATATGATCACGCTGTTGTTACACCTAGTGCGAGCCATTCAAACACCTCAGCATAACAGAGAACAATTGTAGAAAAGGGTTTCTATACCGCGCCAATGATCACAAGTCTGGAAGTCGGATTGATGTGGCTTTATTGTAGCATAGGTCTACGCGTTTCAGGCGCTCTGCTCCCTTCCTCAGGACCATAGAAACAACATCAAATCTACCGATTTGATGTTGTTTCTATGGTCCTGAGGAAGGGAGCAGAGCTCCTGAAACGCGTAGACCTATGCTACAATAAAGCCACATCAATCCGACTTCCAGACTTGTGATCATTGGCGCGGTATAGAAACCCTTTTCTACAATTGTTCTCTGTTATCAGCCACTTTGGGTTGCCGCTGCCTGGATCCATTTTTAAATGCGATTACAGTAGTTGTGACTGTCACAACTACAGTTGGTGAGTATATTTGCTCCCCTTGTCTATTGCCCTGTGCCTATAAGGGTAAGACCCTATTGCGCTTTATTCTCCACAGCTCTTCCAAACACCTCAGCATAGCATTGCTTGTGCGAGTTAAGTTTGCACATAAAGCATTTGAACTCTGAACCTGAGCCCTGATTTTTTAAGTTGGAGTTCGGTTCGAAAATTAAACCTCAGGTTCACTCATCTCTACTCACGAGATGAATACCAAAATACTCGTTGAGTAACGAATATCCAAAATACCTCAATATTCGTGCAAATAACGACTAGTGACAAATATATTTTCTCATCACTATTCTGGGTGCTATTCATCAAAAATGTTAGATTGTAGTTGTAACAGTGTTATTGAATAAGGTAGTGAATGTCTAATTTTTTCCTTAGTCTGAAAGAAAAGATTGCAGCATCTCAGATTTGCCTCCAAGAAACTCAGTATGCACATTATCTATCCTCACCTGCTGGTGTAGCCTGACTTTTAGGTCACAAGCATAGTAGATGATTCTTTACTTTAGGCCCTGTTCAAACCAGCATGTAGCATCTGATGCTAGAGAAATGGTTGCCATGAGCTTGACTTAAACTCTGCTGAGAGCGTGAGCCGAGTGTCATGCTACTGTGCTCCGATTCTCTCACATGTGGGAATTAGAGCACAGATGAGCAGCAGATGGATAGTTTAATTTTTCATCTTCATTGCCTGTCTTGGCATATATCAGACTGCACATGAATGAGGTATGTTTCACACGCACCCATAAACTTTTATGGGTGAGCGGAATCCAATTTGTGGAGTCACTCACAGCATACTATGATTGTTTTCTCATGCGGAATTGGCGTGAGAAAAAAATCTCAGATCATTACTGCTTTAATGAATAACATTGATCCTAGTGCAATGCAATTTTTTTCATGTATTGCACTTCCCTGTAATATACATTCATGTGAATGAAGGCTTAAAGAGAAGGTGTCATCCAAAAAAAAGAAATTTCAATAACTGAAAAAATGTAAAGTATTAATGTTTTAATGTTTTGTTTAAATATTATTTGTTTTTAATTGAGCAAAATATAAAAAAAAATTAAAAAGTTTGAAATTTTCCACTATTAGCACTAGTGGGAGCAACTGCTGAAATTCTACAGAAATCCTACTGTAGAAATAGCCTGGATTACAGCTGCAGTAAAGTGGGCAGAATCTGCTCTCCTGTGTGATGTCACCTCCCCCTCTCAATCTGGGGGCTTCCAACAGATAAGGCTAGGTTCACATTTTCGTCAATTTGTATCAGTCATAATCCACGGCTCTGCTAAACAACGGAATCCGTTTGGCGAATTCCGTTCTTCCCATATACTGTACTTGTATGAGCAGTGGATTGTGACTGATGATGCTGCGTTGCATACTCCGCCTGACTGATAAGTTGTGGAACGACTGACCGTCGGGCGGCAGGAACGCAGCATGTAGCGTTTTTTAAGCAGCGGAATCCTTTTGATTTCGCTGCGCATGCTCTCTCTCGGCGGCCGAACGATCAGCTGATCGCCCTGGCAGCCGCCTTCTGTGAGCAATCAGCTGATCACCCGGCAGCCGGCTAATGAGAGCGATCAGCTGATCACCCGGCGGCCGGCTGCTGTGAGCGATCAGCTGATCGCTCTCATTAGCCGGACGTCGGGAGATCATCGGTTCGCTCTCAAAAGCCGGTGGCCGGCTATTGTGAACGATCAGCTGATCACTCTCATTAGCTGGCCGCCGGGATATCATCTGTTTGCTTTCAAAAGTCGGCGGCCTGCTATTGTGAGCAATCAGCTGATCGCCCTCATTAGCCGGCCGCCGGGAGATCATCTGTTCGCTTTCAAAAGCTGGCGGCCGGCTAATGAGAGTGATCAGCTGATCGTTCTCTCTGTCTCTTGTTTTATAACGGAATCCGCCTTCTCTTCCAATACTTGTCATCCATTGTACAATGCATCAGTCACAAGTGTTAAGCAACACATGTGACTGATGCAAAACAACGGAAATGTGAACCTAGCCTAAGAAAGAATGAAATGTAGGGACTAGAGATGAGCGAACCGGTCCCGGTTCGGCTCGAGGTCGGCTCGCCGAACGGGGGTCCCGTTCGAGTTTGGTTCGTCGAACGTTCGACGAACCAAACTCGAACGTATAGGCTAGAATAGGAGGCAATCACAAACACATAAAAATGCATGATAAATGTACACAAACAGTTAATAAACATTGCCATAACACTTACCGGTCCTCGCGATCCCTTCTGCACTCTGTCTCCTGCCGCTATTCCATCCGATGATCGCTGAATCCTCCCGGTGACGGCACTGCCAGCAGAGATGCAGGACCTATCGTGACGTCAAAATAGCCATGTGACCAGTCACGTGGCTATTATCTCATTGGCTACAGACTGGTCACATGACTATGACACGTCATGTAGGACCTGCGAGTGCATCTCTCCGGTACACGGTGCACATATGTGTATCGCCGTGTACCGGCGACATGCTCTAGCACACGGTCGACTCCCCGTTCCGTTAGGGACCGGCTGACACAGCCGGTCATTAACGGAGATCACCGTTGCCATAGCAACGCAGTTAGCGGTGATGTCACCGCTAACCGCGGCTCCGAGAGCACCGTTGCTATGGTAACGCGTCTGTCAGCGTTACCACTGTTACCGCTGACAGCCAGCACTGATCACTCACGGAGTGAAGGCTGCACGCTGCTTCACGATTGTAGTGAGGATTGTAGTGAGGATGAGGTTCCCCAGCCCCAAGTGATGAGCTGGTGAATCTCATCCTCACTACAATCGTCACTACTACTACACTAGTGAGGATTGTAGTGAGGATGAGGTTCCCCAGCCCCAAGTGATGAGCTGGTGAACCTCATCCTCACTACAATCGTCACTACTACTACACTAGTGAGGATTGTAGTGAGGATGAGGTTCCCCAGCCCCAAGTGATGAGCTGGTGAATCTCATCCTCACTACAATCGTCACTACTACTACACTAGTTAGGATTGTAGTGAGGATGAGGTTCCCCAGCCCCAAGTGATGAGCTGGTGAATTTCATCCTCACTACAATCGTCACTACTACTACACTAGTGAGGATTGTAGTGAGGATGAGGTTCCCCAGCCCCAAGTGATGAGCTGGTGAACCTCATCCTCACTACAATCGTCACTACTACTACACTAGTGAGGATTGTAGTGAGGATGATGTTCCCCAGCCCCAAGTGATGAGCTGGTGAACCTCATCCTCACTACAATCGTCACTACTACTACACTAGTGAGGATTGTAGTGAGGATGAGGTTCCCCAGCCCCAAGTGATGAGCTGGTGAATCTCATCCTCACTACAATCGTCACTACTACTACACTAGAACGAAAGAAGACAGAAGAGCAGGATCGTGGAGGGCTGACAGGGGGTAATAAAGATGGAGTCTCTAATGTGTCTGTGTATTTATTTCTATTAAAGTATTTTTTCTCTGTGTGGTGTTTTTTTTAACCCTTTATTGGAGATTCTTAATGGCCGGGTCAAACGTGCCTGACATTAAGAATCTCTGGCTTAATACTGGCTAGAAAAACAAAGCCAGTATTAACTCATGATTACCCAACAAGCCACCCGGCTCCAGGGCTGTTGGAAGAGTTGGATACAGCGCCAGATGATGGCGCTTCTATGAGAGCGCCATTTTCTGGGACGGCTGCGGACTGAAATCCGCAGTAGAGGCGCCCAGAAACCTCGGGCTAACCTGTGCTGCGGATTCCAATCCCCAGCTGCCTAGTTGTACCCGGCTGGACACAAAAATGGGGCGAAGCCCACGTCATTTGTTTTTTAATTATTTCATGAAATAAGTGAAATAATTAAAAAAAAACGGGCTTCCCTATATTTTTGGTTCCCAGCCGGGTACAAATAGGCAACTGGGGGTTGGAGGCAGCCCGTGGCTGCCTGCTGTACCTGGCTAGCATACAAAAATATGGCGAAGCTCACGTCCTTTTTTTTGTAGTTTTTTGGCAAAAAAAATAAAAAATGCTTCCCTGGATTTTCCATTGCCAGTGAAGGTAACACCAAGCAGTGGGGGTTAGCAGCCAGTAGCTGCTTGGATTACCCTTAGCTAGCAATACAAAAAATGCAGCGGGAGCCCATATATATTTTTTTTAATTATTTATTTAAATAACTAAAAATAAAATGGGCTTCCCTGTATTTTGATTGCTGGACATCACAGTGCTGTAAAAATAAATCTTTAAAAAAATGACGTAGCGCTCCGCGGTATTTTTGATTCTCAGCGCAGATAAAGCAGACCGCTATGGGTTGCCACCCCCATCTGCCTGCCGTTACCTTGGTTGGCAATCAAAATACAGGGAAGCCCATTAATTTTTTCTATTTAAAAAATAGTTAAAAAAAAATGACGTTGGGTGCCCCCATTTTTGATAGCCAGCTAGGGTAAAGCAGACGGCTGTAGCCTGAAAACCACAGCTGGCAGCTTTACCGTGGTTGGGGATCCAATGTGGAGGTCCCCTCAGGCTCTTTTTTATAATTATTTTATAGATATTAATAATTACACAATAAAAGTAGGGTCCCCCCCAAATTGGATCACCAGCCAAGGTAAAGCGGACAGCTGTGGTCTGGTATTCTCAGGGTGGAAAGGTCCATAGTTATTGGGCCTTCACAGTCTAAAAATAGCAGGCCGCAGGCACCCCAGACGTGGCGCATCCACTAGATGCGCCAATCCTGGCGCTTCACCCCAGCTCATCCCGTGCCCTGGTGCAGTGGCAAACGGGGTAATAAATCGGGTTGATACTAGCTGTAAAGTCACCTGAGATCAAGCCCAGCAGTTTGTGATGTCATGACGTCTATTAGATACCCAACATCATAAACTGTCAGTACTAACAAAAACAAAAAATCGACAAAAGAAATTTATTTGAAAAAACAGTCCCCAAAACATTTCCTCTTTCACCAATTTATTGTAAGAAAAAAAATAAAGGGGTCCCACGACGACTCTGGACCATCTAGAATATATGGGGGAGACACTCAGGGAACGTATCCCCCATTTTCTAGGAGTGCGGACCCTTCATGTGAGGAGTGTGGGTGCAATGAATCTGCACTCACTCTCCCCGGGTCCACAGCAGCAGAGTCCATGTCGTAATGGTTGCTACCAAAGCTGCAATGCCCTGCTCATGAGGTAAGGGCATGCCTAATCAGGAGAACTACTGTAGAGGAAGCTCTGCTCACTGGTATATAGGTGCTCAGAGGTAATAATAGATAAAATTAGTGAGTAACCTCGGCACTCTAAATCTCCCAGACTAAGTCAGTAAGTCACAACGGATAGTAATGCAAAATCACTCTTTATTGGTCCATATTAAGATAAAAAAAATTTCATAAGCATATATGTTTTTGTCCAAAACAAGTTACAAATGACGTTTCGGCCTGAGCCTTCGTCAGATTGGACTTATCTGCATGTAATCATGAAAAATGAAAATAATCAGTATCACATAAGAGTGAGAGAACAATAACAAGAAAAAGAACGGAGAAAAAAATGGAGAAAAAGTGGAGAAAAAGTGGAGAAAAAGTGGAGAAAAAAATGGAGAAAAAGTGGAGAAAAAGTGGAGAAAAAGTGGAGAATAAGTGGAGAAAAAGTGGAGAAAAAGTGGAGAAAAAAGTGGAGAAAAAAGTGGAGAAAAAATGGAGAAAAAGTGGAGAATAAGTGGAGAATAAGTGGAGAATAAGTGGAGAAAAAGTGGAGAAAAAGTGGAGAAAAAGTGGAGAAAAAGTGGAGAAAAAAATGGAGAAAAAGTGGAGAAAAAGTGGAGAAAACGTGGGGAAAAAAATGGAGAAAAAGTGGAGAAAAAGTGGAGAAAAAGTGGAGAAAAAATGGAGAATAAGTGGAGAATAAGTGGAGAATAAGTGGAGAAAAAGTGGAGAAAAAATGGAGAAAAAGTGGAGAAAAAGTGGAGAAAAAGTGGAGGAAAAAATGGAGAAAAAATGGAGAAAAAGTGGAGAAAAAGTGGAGAAAAAGTGGAGAATAAGAGGAGAAAAAGTGGAGAAAAAGTGGAGAATAAGAGGAGAAAAAGTGGAGAAAAAGTGGAGAAAAAAATGGAGAAAAAGTGGAGAAAAAAATGGAGAAAAAGTGGAGCACCCTTTGGTACCTGTTATGTGGCACTAAGGGGTGCTTAGCTTTGTATTTAGCCAAAAAAATGAAAAAAAAATGACGTAGGGTTCCCCCTAGTTTTGTAGCCAGCTAGGGTAAAGCAGACGGCTGCAGTCTGCAGACCACAGCTGGCAACCTCACCTTGGCTGGTAATCCAAAACTGAGGGCACCCCACGCTGTTATTTTAAATTAAATAAATAATTAAAAAAAAAACACGTAGGGGTCCCCCAAAATTGGATCACCAGCCAAGGTAAAGCAGACAGCTGGGGCCTGATATTCTCAGACTAGGGAGGTCCATGGGTATTTTACTCTCCCCAGCCTAAAAATAGCAGGCCGCAGATACCCGACATCACCAACCCAGTCAGTAATAAAAAAAATAGACGACAACCACATTTTTATTTGAAAAAACACTCCCCAAAACATTCCCTCTTTAACCAATTTATTAGAATGAAAAACAAATCCAGGTCTGGTGTAATCCAAGGGGTTGCCATGACGATCCACACTGTCCCAGTCAATGAAGAGCAGAATGTTCCCCATTGGCTGGGAGAGCAATGCAGTGACCTGAGCTAACATCAATGGGTCAGCCCAGGTCACTGCAGGGCATGACAAGTGCTGCTGTCAGTGAGGTACATTACCTGCGCTGATCTCCTGCACTGCCGACAGCACCTGTCACTGAGGTCAATGACTGGCGCCTTCACATCAAGTATCGCGAGAGGCCCGTGACGTCACCGCTAGTCAGTCTCGGGTCGGAAGCGAGAGGTGATGTGACAAGCGGCGGCCATGGAGGACAGTGACAGCGCTGAGGTCGGGATGGCGGGACTTCATCACCGCAGGTAAGCCGAGCGAGACCATGTGTGTGTGTGTGTGTGTGTGTGTGTGTGTGTGTATGTGTATGTATGTGTACATGCCGCGGGCAGGAGGGGGCGGAGCGAGCTGAGCGGGGAAGTGTGGGCTTCCTGCACGTAACTAAGATAAACATCGGGTTACTAACCAAAGCGTTTTGCTTGGATACCCGATGTTTATCTTGGTTACCAGCGATGGCTCCTGCACACTGTAGCTGTAAAAAGCCCTGCTTTTTGCTGCTAGAACCGTTCTCGAACGTATCTAGAACTATCGAGCTTTTGCAAAAAGCTCGAGTTCTAGTTCGATCTCGAACAGCCCCCAAAATCACTCGAGCTTAGAACTGGAGAACCTCGAACCACGAACCGCGCTCAACTCTAGTAGGGACATCGTGCAGAGCCATTTTGTTGGTGACCAGAAATGTCTAAAGTGTCACCAAGGATAGCTGGAGTATCACACAGGATAGGATTAGATACACTGATCAGCAGACACCTGACACAAACAGATTTACTTTGTCCAGCTCACCTGCTTTCTGCCGGAGACCCCTTATCCAGGACCGTGCACGGAAAGGAAGGTAGCAGAACTCATTTCATATATCAAGAAAAAATTCCAGCAACAAGTCCATGGAAAAATCTTCATTAAATATTCATCTTTTATTTGTCAAACTTATAAAAACAGTCCATGTTAACAACTGCCCCAACAGAGGACGCGTTTCGAAACGCGTCCTCTGTTGGGGCAGTTGTTAACATGGACTGTTTTTATAAGTTTGACAAATAAAAGATGAATTTTTAATGAAGATTTTTCCATGGACTTGTTGCTGGAATTTTTTCTTGATAACTGATCAGCAGACAGTATCACACAGGAGAGGATTAGATACACGGCTCAGCAGACAGTATCACAGGATAGGATTAGATATACAGCTCTGCAAACAGTATCACACAGAATAGGATTAGATACACAGCTCTGCAGACAGTATCACACAGGAGAGGATTAGATACATAGCTCTGTAGACAGTATCACCGGTACACACACAGGCCGACAGGTGGCATGCAAAAGGGGGGTTGAGCAGGGGGTGTTTTAGGAGACAGTAGCAGCGTCGGGGGGAGGGGCGCCGCCGGTACTCACATGCAGAGGTACACAAACACACACACAGCAGCGGTGGTGGGGGGCAGAGCGGGGGCTGGGTAGAGCAGAGGGAGGGGGTGTCATTGAAGATGGTAATGGTGGGGGGAGAGGCGGCGGCAGCAGTAGCGGGCGCTGAGTAGAGCGGAGGAAGGGGGGTGTCATTGGAGACGGTAACGGCGGGGGGAGGGGCGGCGGCGGCAGCAGCAGCAGGGGGCTGGGTAGAGAGGAGGGAGGGGGTGTCATTGGAGATGTTAATGGCGGGGGGAGGGGAGGGTAGGCGACCCGTACTCACACATCCCAGCGGTTGACAGGGGTAAAGTGGAGCAAACAGCATACGCTGTGAGCTCCACAATGATGGCGTCGATCTCCTCTCTCTGCTGTGATCTGAACAGCCCAGGGGTCTAACATTACTCTAACATTACTAAATGGGGTCAGATCCCGACCACTGTTCTCTATGCACAGGGAGTGAGTAACTGTCGTTACAGACACCAAATCCAACATGGCAGCCCCCAGTGACTTCAGTAAAATTAGAATTAAATAAAAACTAAATAAGCAATAATTTTAATTTTGTATTAAAAATACTTGATTTCATAATCACTATTTTTAATACAAAAATAACAAAAAGCGACACCCTACCTTTAACAGTATTAGCAAAGTTTCCAACCTTTGTGGATATTTTTTTTTTCTACTAAAATTCATATATTTTGGACTTCAAATTATTTTTTAGATACATGGCTCAGCAGACAGTATCACACAGGATAGGATTAGATACATGGCTCAGCAGACAGTATCACACAGGATAGGATTAGATACATGGCTCAGAAGACAGTATCACACAGGAGAGGATTAGATACTGGCTCAGCAGACAGTATCACACAGGAGAGGATTAGATACACAGCTCAGCAGACAGTATCACACAGGAGAGGGTTAGATACACGGCTCAGCATTCTATCACATAGGATAGGATTAGATACATGGCTCAGCAGACAGTATCACAGGATAGGATTAGATACACGGCTCAGCAGACAGTATCACACAGGACAGGATTAGATACATGGCTCATCAGACAGTATCACACAGCAGAGGATTAGATACACTGCTCAGCAGACAGTATCACACAGGAGAGGATTAGATACACAGCCTTGCAGACAGTATCAGCGGTAGCAGCGGCGGTACTCACATGCAGTGGCACACACACGCACACACACAAACACAGCATCGGCGGTGGTGGGCAGAGCAGAGGGAGGGGGTGTATTCTAAGACGGTAACTGCGGGGGGAGGGGCGGCAGTAGCGGGGCAGAGCGGGGGCTGGGGAGAGCGTAGGGATGGGGTGTCAGCAGAGCTGGTATGAGGGGAGGAGAGGCGGCCCGTACTCGCATATCCCGGCGGTTGACAGGGGTATAGTGGAGCAAACAGCATACGCTGTGAGCTCCACAATGATTGTGTTGATCTCCTCCCTCTGCTTTGATCTGGACAGCCCATGGGGCGCGTCCAGGTCACAGCAGACGCCCACTGTAACGTTACTGATGGGGTCGGCTCACGACCACTGTTCTCTTTGCACAGGGGCTGCCATAAAGGAGTGTGTAACTGTCGTTACACACACAGCAAATCCAACATGGCCCCCAGTGCCTCCAGTAAAATTAGAATTACATAAAACCTAAATAAGCTGCGATTTTCATTTTGTATTAAAAATACTTGATTTCATAATCACTATTTTTAATACAAAAATAACAAAAAGCGACACCCTACCTTTAACAGTATTAGCAAAGTTTCCAACCTTTGTGGATATTTTTTTTTTCTACTAAAATTCATATATTTTGGACTTCAAATTATTTTTGTATTTGGGTTTAATTAAAAATATATTAAAATGTTGCATTGTTTGGGTTTTAAGCGGGCTTTACACGCTACGACATCGCTAATGCGGAGTCGTTGGGGTCACGGAATTCGTGACGCACATCCGGCCGCATTAGCGATGCCGTTGCGTGTGACATCGATAAGCGATTTTGCATCGTTGCAAAAACGTGCAAAATCGCTAATCGGCGACACGGGGGTCCATTCTCAAATCTCGTTACTGCAGCAGTAACGAGGTTGTTCCTCGTTCCTGCGGCAGCACACATCGCTGCGTGTGACGCCGCAGGAGCGAGGAAGCTCTCCCTACCTGCCTCCCGGCCGCTATGCGGAAGGAAGGAGGTGGGCGGGATGTTATGTCCCGCTCATCTCCGCCCCTCCGCTGCTATTGGGCGGCGGTTCAGTGACGTTTCAGTGACGTCGCTGTGACGCCGCACGGACCGCCTCCTTAGAAAGGAGGCGGTTCGCCGGTCACAGCGACGTCGCCGGACAGGTAAGTATGTGTGACGGCTGTGGGCGATGTTGTGCGGCACGGGCAGCGATTTGCCCGTGTCGCGCAACAGATGGGGGCGGGTACCCACACTAGCGATATCGGGACCGATATCGCAGTGTGTAAAGTAGCCTTTACAGGCTCTTTGTTTCCCTGCACATATAACTTTAATGGTCATAAATTAGCTATGTGGAGTTGAGGAAAAAAAAGCAGATTGATTTTTTTTCACAATTACACCACATTTGGAATTGTTTACTGTTTTCCAGTAAAATATGTTGAATCTATTTTTACTTAAAACAGAATACATTATCTTACAAATGTGCAAAGATAAAATTGCAGAATTTTATAAACAATCGGTCATGCAAGACCTTCAAACTAGCTATTAAGCATCTCAATAAAAAAAACATGTGTATAAATAAAATCTATCAGAAAGACCGATCAACCAATGTCTACTTCTACAGGGATACCTCTAGAAAAAGAGGAGAACAAAAAAGGAAAAAGAAAGGGAGGAGGGGAAAAAGACGGTGGGAGATCCAGAGTCTCAGTACATTCTACTACAAAACCAACAGCACCAATCCAGGTCCACTCCAGCAACACCCCTTAATCTGAGAGGAAACTGAAAATCTGATGAGTCCTGAAACAGCACCCAACAGCTCCATGTCCTCCTAAATTAATTTGAAGCCCCAGTACTACTAGCAGCAAGTACCTCCATCCTACAGATATTAACCATGTCATTATCACGTGGATATATTAACCATGCAATAATGCTCGATATGTAATGCTCGTCATTGGAAAACACTAATAAACAAAATCACATGTTGAACTCAATTCCCTATCTTCTTTTGTGGATCATACAGCTTTGGCAAAGCTGAATCTTGGACTCCATGATGATTGGGGATTAACAAACGGGGAGCTGAATTATACAAAAATGTAAAATGGTGGTCGAGTTCCTTACCCTGAAGACACCAAATATGTTCTCAAGTATATATAGATGTATATGTGATAAGGTATAAGGTGTAATGTTATGTAGTATATAATGTAGGATGCTTAGTAAGGTATTATTAGTGTTAAAAGTATGCAAGGGAAAAATTAAATCTGCCCAGTGACAGACAGGTGACAGTTGGGATTCTAGGATTAGCCAATAAGGGAGGAGCTACTGCTGAGAGAGAGAAATGGTTGTTGTGGGAACGTCAGTTAGGGCCCGTGACAGGAACAGACGTCAGGTCTGAGGAGCAGCAGAACCGTATGACATGGGTGTCCTGAAGAGAAGAAGACCATTACATAGAATAGTGTGACAAAGGAAAAGAGGGAACAACTGAGAAAGGGAAGGAGATAACCGTGACACTGAGTGATCTAGTGGAGCCGGATCAGCGCACTGACCGAAGTAACGGTAACGAGTGACAGAGAGAGAGACGGGTCCTGGTGCAAGAAAGAGCAGGACAAGGAATAAAGTGAGTGTCTTAAGCAAGTGTCCCTGATGCATCTTCAGTAGCTTATAGCTCAATCCAGCTATACAGGACTGTGATGTGGTGCTAGGCTGGGAAGAAAAGGACTTATGGAGGTTGAAACAATTAAAATGAAGAATGTGTGCTTAATGATCCTCTGTGACACTGAAACATTCAAGAAGATTGGTGTCCGCCATCTTATGTACATTGTTGTTGTTACCAAGTTAATGTTCAGTAAAACTATGTTTTTTATGAACTTGTGGTCTCCCTCAATGAACAGTGTATCATCTGGTACTGGCCGGTCAAAACAACCAGCAACATGCGGCCTGCCAATGCATATAGCCTCCAGAGTGAAACACCACACACCCAGCCAGGACCTCCATTATCATGTAGCATGCTGAGGTGTGGCCAACAATTACCTCATCCACGACAACCACCCCATGTCACATTATACTTGGCGTAATCGGCAGGATCGGGCCTTGATTCAGGAAAACCAGCATGAAGCAGAGAAGCTTTGATCCACAGTGAAAACTGCGACCATTCTGAGGTCAAAAATGACGCCAGGCATAGTCACTAAGATGGCGGACAATGGCGCAGGTTTAAAAGAAGACCCCACCCATCCTGAGTGACAAGAAAGTGAAAATGCGCCAAGGTCCATGCAGCCCTCCAAACGCTATGCCTACAGGAAGAGGAATTGGGCCTTGAGATGCTGACCTGTGTTGAACAGTGCCTGCCCCTGAAGGGCACGATGGAAAGAGAGACCCTGCCTACCACAGAAAGCTGATGGAGAAAGGACAGCAGCGCTAAAGAAACGGGTAGCTGAGCCAAAATGGGCTCCACCCTAGAAGAAGGAGAGAAGGCAGGAAAACTCCTGCAACAGAGCAGGGCAGTCTCATTGCTGGTGAGCAAGCAGGAGAAAGAAGGAGTCAGTATGTGGAGGTCCATGTTGCACCTGTTGTGCCCTGGGATGGATGAGCAAAAGTCTCCTGTTAGCCGAAGATGGCTCAAAGTGTGTTTTATTTTTTTTTCCTCTTGTTTACTCCCCTGCTGGATTAAAGGACTGTGGGCTGTGAGTGGGTAGTATGCCCTTCAATGGAAGTTACCTTATTTATCTCATGGACTCTGTCCCTATTGCCCTGTAATCTCAACCAGCCCCTGATATGGGCTCTGCCAGGTCCACTCTGGACTCTGCCCCCACGCACCTTGCCCCACCTTCAGGGCCATTGTTGGGGGAGGGTAGAGTGGAAACCTGTCCCTTTCCTCAGGTTGAGGACAGGTTGAGGGGAATGGGAGGAGAGAAAATGGATAACCTGATGTGTCTGCCTGGTCCATGTTTTGAGATTTTGCCCTGTTTACTGAGAAGGACTGCAACATGCGAGCCTTTTGGACTTTTGGGCTGTTGGGAAATGTTTAAGGACTATGCCCTCATCTTGTGCTAGATGGGTGAGGTGGACTATTGCCTACTTTTTTAAAACAACTTGGACACTTGTTCCGGGGTCCCAATCCAGTGGGACCAGGATTGTACGTTCTGAAAGAGGGGAGGACCCCTCTTCAGTACCTGGAATTGAGAGAGTCATTTTAAGTGTTTATGTATGGCTGTTTAGTGTTTTTACAGGTCCAGACATGGTTGGGGATGGCCATATTCAAGAGAGGAGGAATGAAAGATGGTGGTCGGGTTCCTACCCCTGAAGACACCAAATATGTTCTTAAGTATATATCTATGTATATGTGATAAGGTATAAGGTATAATGTTATGTAGTATATAATGTAGGATGCTTAACAAGGTATTATTAGTGTTAGAGGTATGCAGGTGAAAAGTTAAATCTGCCCGGTGACAGACAGGTGACAGTTGGGATTCTAAGATTAGCCAATAGGGGAGGAGCTACTGCTGAGGGAGAGAAACAGTTGCTGTGGGAACATCAGTTAGGGCCCAGCCTGTGTCAGGAACAGACGTCAGGTCTGAGGAGCAGCAGAGCCGCATGACATGGGTGTCCTGAAGAGAGGAAGACCATTACATTGAATAGTGTGACAAAGGAAAAGAAGGAACAACTGAGAAAGATAAGATTACTGTGACACAGAGTAATCTAGTGGAGCCGGGTCAGCGCACTGACTGAAGGAACAAGTGACAGAGAGAAATGGGTCCTGGTGCAAAAATGAGCAGGAAAAAGAATGAAGTGAGTGTCTTAAGCGAGTGTTCCTGAGGCATCTTCAGTAGCTTACAGCTCAATCCAGCCATATTGGCAATATCCATTTAGGAGGGAAAAAGACGTGGAACTGCTTGAGGAGGAGAATGACTTCCAAGGACTGTGATGTGGTACTACGCTGCGAAGTGTTGGGAAGAAAAGAAGTTATGGAGGTTAGAACAATTAAAGTGAAGAATGTGTGCTTAATGATCCTCTGTGATATTGAAATGTGCCAGAAGATTTGTGTCCGACATTTTATGTACATTGTTGTTATTACCAAGTTCAGTAAAACTATATTCTCCCTCGATGAAGTGTGTACGATTTGGTCCTGTGCAGCCAAAACAAACGGCAACATGCGGCCTACCAATGCACATAGCCTCCGGAGCGAAACACCACACAGCCAGGACCTCCATTTTCATGCAGAGTGCCGGGGTGCGACAGACAAATACTTCGCCCACGACTACCACCCTGCATCACATTACAATAGCAATGCTCGTGTGAGGGGTTTGCATACATAAAGCATCCAAACTCCAATGTCAGTTTTTTCTAAAGTCTGTGTTTGGTTAACGCTAACTCAAGATGTGGAACCATTATACAGGGCAAAAAAAACCCCAAAAAACAAGAAAGCCAGCACTAAACGTGCACTACAGCACTACAAATTCCAAACTGTACTTATTATTAAAATTTGAGATCTTTGGCAAAAAAATTGCAATTTCTTGCGCTACCCTGCCACGTCACGACAAATCTCTTAGGGGCAGTCATACTTTAAAATATTTTTATATAAAATGTGCCATACGGCCTCACATGTGAAAAAGTAGAAGTGTTCTTAGCAGTACTTACTTGGTGTTTTTCAATCCTGTACCCATGACTGAATCATGGCTGTGGGCGGGACGGGCCCAAGTGTGCCGCCCCTACAGCGGTCGAACTGCTCGGATCCGGGGTTTGCTGTGGCTCGAGGGTCTCCGGATCCGGGGGCTTGCGGCCACTTCAAATGAAAAGGGGGTATCTACAGGGGATAAGAGTTCGTGACGCTACCTGTGATTCGCGTTGAGTGCAGTACTGCCGCTGCCAATGGGAATACCCAGGGAAGATGGAGTGGGGCAGCCAGATGACATTCCCTGCATGGATAGGGGAGGCCCCGGGACTGGATGATGGGGGTGTAGGAGAGCATGGTGCAAATTGGAAGCAGGGGAGGACAGAGTACTCACTCAGGCTGTGCTGGTAGTGATGCGACCGCAAATCAGACTAACACAAAGGTAAACCAAGTCTCTGGGTGCCACTGCCGCTTCAGGGGAGATCGTCCGGGAGTTCGCTCCCTTTGGTATTGCTGATGATCTATACCTTGCCTCCATGCACTGAATTTTAGTGTTCATTGTGACCCCTATGCTTGAAGCTGTCGGAGTCCTGCTCCCCACTGTTAAGTAGTGAAGCTGTGCTCTCGATGGCTGACACTTGGGATTTCAGTGGGCCGCATAAGCTGGAAAGCCCTATCCCCTTCTTTGTGTTGATGCCTTCAATCTCTGAGCTCTTGGGGAAAGTTCATAAAGATACTATCCTCCACAGGTTAATTATCAGGTTGCGTGAAGCTTTTCCCTGATCTAGGGTCCAGTACCCCGCCGTGCTCGATAATGGTTCGGTTACTAGGTACTACGGAGCCGACCGTTCCCCCAAAATAAGCCTGGCACCTTTCTCCAATACCATGTGACCGGGTCTCCGACTCCTTTGGTCCCAAACCACCGTCTGCGACCTAGTCAACTTCTCCCAGGGAGCTCCAACTCCCCCTAGCTCCTCACTCTGAGTGCTACTACTCGACTCCAGGGGGCTGCTACTCCCAGCTCCTCACTCTTTGGGAGCTACTTCAGAATTAACTCTGCCCCTCCCACTAGTCTGTATGACCCCTAGGCGGGTGGCCCTGTCCAGCTAGACCACCCACTGGTGTGCCTGACAGGGTGTGGTGTGACTAGCATTTGCATGCTGATGGAGCAATACCAAAAGTTAGGACCCCAGAACCATGAGGGTTGCATCCTGCACCAAAAGATAAAAGAGTGCAGTACACAGTGACACCCTGACTAGTTCAGGGGCGTCACACAAGCAAATACTGCTTGAAGTAAATAGCCTGTGGACAGGGCTTGATGACTGAATGTGAAAAGCCACCAATTGCCAAAATCAAAACAGGTGGAATACAACCCAAAAATATTTTAGAGTAGGACTGCCCCAAAGAGATTTGCCATGATGTGGCAGGCTAGCTCAAGAAATTGCAATTTTTTGCCAAAAATCTCAAATTTTAGTAATACGTACAGTTTGGAATTTTTAGTGCTGTAGTGCACATTTAGTGCTGGCTTTCTTGTTTTTTCTTCATTATACAGAGCAAGTATCATCTGTAAAAAGCCAGGGCCAAACACCTCTCTGACATAAAGCCTCCTCCATAAATCTCCAGTGTAATCTATCAAAGGCCTTTTCTGCATTTACAGACAGTATGCCGAGGGGTGTAGAGTTAGATTTTGCTTTTAACATGATGAGCATTGTCTTAATGGTGTTGTGTCTTGCCACCCATCCCTTAATAAATTCCCCCTGGTCTGTATTAATGAGAGAAGGCAACAAGGAGGAGCAAATTTATCCGCAAAATTAATGTCAACATTCAAAATGGAAATTGGCCTGAAATTACCATATTTTTCGGACTATAAGATGCACCGGACCATAAGACGCACCCTGGTTTTAGAGGAGGAAAATAGGAAAATAAGTTTTTTAAGCAAAAAATGTGGTCATGACACACTGTTATGGGGTGAGGAGCTTCTGCTGACACAGTATGGTGGTAACTTAAAAAAAAAAAAAAAAAACAGCATGCGGTTCCCCCAATTTTGATAACCAGCCAAGATAAAGTCTCACAGCTGGGGGCTGGTATTCTCAGGCTGGGGAAACTCACGTTATTGGGAGCCCGCTAAGCCTAAAAATATCAGCCAGCAGCCGCCAAGAATTGCCGCATCCATTAGATACGACAGTCCTGGGACTTTTCCCAACTCATCCCGATTGCCCTGATGCGGTGGCAATCAGGGTAATAAGGAGTTAATGACAGCCCATAGCTGCCACTAAGTCCTAGCTTAGTGATGGCAGGTATCTATGAGACACCTCCTCATCACTAAACTGTAGTGAAAGTAAATAAACACAAACACATAAAAATCCTTTATCTGAAATTGAAGACAAAAAAACACTCTCTTTCACCACTTTATTAACCCCTAAAACACCCAGATCCGACGTAATCCACACCAAGTCCCATGACGCATCCAGCTCTGCTACATCAGACAATCACAGAGAGTGGCTATAGCGCACGACTGCTCTCTGTGAGGGTCAGGCCGCAAGTGAAGTGAGCCACCGGGATCAGCGGTGACTCCAGCTGTCACCGCACATCACCTGACTGAAGTCACCGCGGATCTCACGGTAACTTCAGCCACTTCCAGATTTGCGGTAACAGGTGGAGGACTCCCGCTGTATACTCACATTTCCTCACTCTACGCAGCATCGCTCGTCTTCCTGTCTGTGCCAGCAGCAACGCCGCTCTCCTGTGTGGAGCCGTGTGTACAGCGATGACGTCATCACTGTGCTCATCGCTCTCCACACACAGCGAGCCGGCAGACAGAAGGACATCACAATGCTGCAAGGAACAGTGACCAGTGAGTATACCGTACTTACTAACTGCTCCCCGCGCTGATGATGGTGCATGGGGGGGCAGTGAATATAGCCGCACATGATCACTCCAGGCTGTAGTTGCCAGGGGTGATCACGTGGGCTGGCTCTTTAGTATGTGCGCATCCCCCGCCCATCTGTCAGCACCGACTTCAGGGCTGAGAGATGATGGGTGGGATGTTGTACGTGCATATGAAATGAGCGGGCCCACGTGTTCAGGGTAACGCTGCTACAGCCTGCTCCTACCTCTGATGACCCGCTCCACCACCACCGCACCTGCCTTCACCACCGCTCCACCACCCGCAGCCATTGGACTATAAGACACACCCCCCCACTTTCCCCCAAAATTTGAGGGAAAAAAAGTGTGTCTTATAGTCCGAAAAATACGTCATAAATCTATGACTGAGGAATTTTTACGTCGTTTAGGGAGTATACTAATGTGTGCTTTGGTGAACACAACATGTAAATTTTTCATCTAATGAGTTAAAATTTTTGGCCATTACTGGTGCAAGCTGCTCTCTAAAAAAATGTATAAAATGTCAGAGTCAAGCAATCTGGTCTGAGATACTTACCAGATGATGTAGATTAAATTGTGGAATTAAGTCCCCCTATGAGATATCATCCTCTAGTACATGGGTGGGGAACCTTTTTTCTGCCGGGGGCCATTTGGAAATTTCTACTAACCTTCGGGGGCCGCACAAAATGATCAATGTTTATATGACCCTATTATATTTGGTGAAACAATTAATTAACTCACTCCTTACTGTGGTGGCCGGAGCTACTTCTCTTTGGTGCGGCTGTGATGTTCAGTGATACTATTCATGTTTCTTCTCACAACTGCTTTCTCAGGTTTGTCTCTCCGTCTCTCTTTGTCTGGAGCGCAGTCAACTCTTTATGATAATAGGATTGGTAAATCATATACATCACATAACAGACGCTGTATATACATCACAGGAGACGCTGAAGGTACATACAGTATATCACATAGGAGACGCTGTGACTACTGTATATACATCACAGGTGACACTGGTGGCACATAGATTACACAAGGGGCTGGGGACATGTACGGTATATGCCCCCAGCATCTCCAATCTGATGTATATTCACCCAGCATCTCCAGTGTGGCGTGTAAGTCACTTGAGACGCAGGGGGCACACACACCACAAGAGGGGCTGGGGGCATGCACACCACAAGAGGGGATGGGGGCACGCACACCACAAGAGGGGCTGGGGGCACGCACACCACAAGAGGGGCTGGGGGCACGCACACCACAAGATGGGCTGGGGGCACGCACACCACAAGAGGGGCTGGGGGCACGCACACCACAAGAAGGGCTGGGGGCACGCACAGCACAAGAGGGGCTGGGGGCACAGACACGACAAGAGGGGCTGGGGGCACAGACATGACAAGAGGAGCTGGGGGCACAGACACGACAAGAGGGGCTGGGGGCACAGACACGACAAGAGGGGCTGGGGGCACAGACATGACAAGAGGGGCTAGGGGCACAGACACGACAAGAGGGGCTGGGGGCACAAACACGACAAGAGGGGCTGGGGGCACAGACACGACAAGAGGGGCTGGGGGCACAGACACCACAAGAGGGGGTGGGGCACAGAAACCACAAGAGGGGCTGGGCCAAAGACACCACAATACACCACAGACATCACTAAGGGGAGCACAGTCATCACGGGGGGCTACACACAGAACTGGGAGAGCTGCACACAGAACTGGGGGAGCTGCACACAGAACTGGGGGAGCTGCACACAGGATTAGGGGAGAAGAAAAAAGAGAAAAAGCGATCATAAGAGCCCAAAGAAGAATAAATGTCAGAAAATTTCAGTACAATATACTTTTATTTAAATTTTTTTATATATATTTTTTCATATAAATACAACAAGTGTGAGTATGGGCGGAAAAGACATACGCCACTTTATACATACAACGGGATCGTATCATTTGTTACAAATACAAATTTATTATATAAGGGCTACACATTCCTGCAACTATTTTGTATATTCAATAGAAAGACTCTAGTACATGTACATACAAAGTTCCTCAATTAATACATTATATTGCACACGTGCAAATCCAATACAAAATCCTTATAATCAACATATATACTCCGAAGAATTCATTTATGATCAATATATACTTTGTTGGAAATTCTAAAGTATGTACATGTACAGAGTCCCCCATTCAATTCTTAAATACAGTTCATAAGAAAGCCACCAGATGGCATACTTGGCGTTTTCCACAAGATAGTTGCCATAATGCAGGGAGCCACAAGATGTCACTATAACCATGTGAATATATGTAACTTCACCTGGTTAATAGTAATTCCCTGCCTAACACTAAATGTGCTTACATCAATGAGTGCAACCAGCCAAATAGGCCAGTACTAACCGCTGAATAGCGCACAGAATAGCAGCCACAAAATATAATCCATTTAACTTACAATAAGTAGATTCCCGCTGGTGGTGATAAGGCTCCCGACACGTGTTTCGGTTCACTTCCTTCATCAGGGGGCGTGTCTAATCAACCAAGCAGAGGCTTTTTATATCGCCCGCCTCCAATTACCAGCAGATACTTCCGTGACGCACCCGTCGTCATGGCTACTTGCCGATGCTAGTCAGACCGCCGCGTCACCAGTCATCTGGCCCAGGCCACCACGTGGCCCGAGGACAGAAGACCGGTAAAGACACAGCAGCCAGATCAGCGCCGGCAGCCAATGGCGGCTGTGCGTACATGTATCAGGTAAAAATATATAAAGTGCAAAATTGTGCAGTGCATAACAAAATATAAATGTGGACATATTTACACCATGGAGGGAATTTATGTATAGGAACATAAACAACCATTGGAAGGGATATCATATTAACAAGGCATACACATGCGTGCATATATACACGCACATGCATGCCGCCTATAATAAACAGCATGAATTGGAAGGAGAACGAATATAGTAAAATTACCAAATGGGCAACAGTGATTTAAACATAGAAAATCTAAATATAGAATACTATGATGACCACTATAGTCTTCTGTCTCTCATCATCTCAGCTGCCACTAAAGGTACTGCTTAGCATCGTTCTCTCCTCCATGCAGCCAGATATTTCAGCAATCCTCACAACCGCTTGTAAAGGTATGGACACAGGTCCTGTAGATCTAAATAAGTGCTTCGTCCATAAGAACACCACACACATGGGTAACATGTTCACATATCAAGCTAATATATAAACAAAAAAGTTTATTAGATTAGACAAAAGATTAGACAAAAATTAACCAACACCATATAAAAACAAGAGGCGTATGAAATACAACTTAAATGTATTCAATAGGAGGCAACAAGGCACATACTTGACGACACACAGCTCTCTACATCTATAAAAAAGACGCAAAACTAATATTGTCATTGAGGCCAGATGAATATACATGCCCAATGTGTATATCCACCTGGCCTCAAGTTGGGCCAATCTTCTGCTGACCTCCCCACCACGAATCCCCAAATCAAGTTGGTCAATACCGTTAACCCTAAGCAAGCCACCATTACAAGAATGGAATCTGAAAAAATGTTTAGGAAGAGTCTTGAGGCTCTCAATATCTGTCGCATTTCATGCGGCCTCGATCCCCAATACATGCTCGCGAGTACGTACCATCAACTGACGCGTGGTAAGTCCAATGTAGATCTTTGAACATGGACATGTTGCGTAATATACAACTGCTTTTGAATTACACGTAATACGTTTGCGTATATGATTTTGCAGTTATTGGCATCAGTGAAGGTACTCTCGCGGCATATATTGGGGCATACGACGCATTCCTCGCAGGGGAAGCATCCCACTTTAACATTGGGATTAATTTTACCCAAAAAGGTTGAATCCCTCCTATCACTTGTATAGTGGCTGCGGATAAGATGATTGCGAAGATTTTTACTGTGACGCATAGTAATTGATAATTGTTCGGGGATGATTTTGTTAAGGGTGGGGTCAGCTTGAGGCATTCCCGAATAGATGGAATTTGGGCACAGAAGTTGGTAACAAAATGAATTTTATCGCCAGATTCAGGTTTACTTTGGGAATACAGGAGGCAATTTCTAGATGTATATTTGGCTCGATGGTAGGCCTTTTTTACCATCCTCCCACTGTATCCCCTCTCTCTGAACCTCTCCTTGAGGTCCAAAGCCTGTCGTTCAAAATCGGCGTCAGTCGAGCAGATCCTCCTTAACCGGAGGAACTGTCCGACCGGCACCGATTTAATCATAAATGTTGGATGTGACGAGGATTCATGAAGAAGCATGTTAGTGCATGTGGGCTTGCGGTACAAGTCAGACTGCAGAACACCCTCTGCGTCCTTTCTCACTGTGATGTCCAGGAACTCAATTTGTTCTGCAGACCATTTGGATGTGATTTTGATGTTGCGTGTGTTCGAGTTCACTCTCACTAAAAATAAATTAAGTTCCTCCACCGACCCCTGCCAGATCATAAAGATGTCGTCGATGTACCGTGTCCATAAAAGGACACGGTCCATCAACGGCTCCCGATCCGACAGGAGTAGGTCCCTCTCCCACAGCCCCAGGAATAAATTAGCATAAGACGGGGCGAAAGCCGCCCCCATTGCAGTACCCTGGAGCTGTAGGTAGAAGGAATCCATAAAAGTAAAAAAGTTATGGGTGAGAGAAAACTCGAGCAGGCGCAACACCAATTCACGAAAGTCCTGGGGCATATCGGCAGTATCAAGATAGAATTTGGCTGCCTCAATGCCATCACTGTGAACGATGCTGGTATAGAGGGACTCAACGTCCCCCGTTACCAGCAGCGTATCTTTACCTACATGCAAGCCATCAATTCTCCTGGGAAAGTCGCCGGTGTCTTTGATAAATGATGGTAAGCATTCAAGCATTGGTTGAAAGATAGAATCAATCCACTGGCTGACCCTCTCAAGAAAATTCCCACACCCCGAAACAATAGGTCTTCCAGGGGGTGTGGTGGCATTCTTATGTAATTTCGGCAGCAGGTAAAAAGTGGCAATGGTCGGCTTAGCCACGAGTAGCGCCGAAGCCACCCGAAGGATTAGGGGATGGGCTGCACAAAGGCCTACAGGATGGGCTGCACACAGGACTAGGGGATGGCCTGCACACAGGACTAGGGGGATGGGCTGCACACAGGACTAGGGGGATGGGCTGCACACAGGACTAGGGGGATGGGCTGCACACAGGACTAGGGGGATGGGCTGCACACAGGACTAGGGGGATGGGCTGCACACAGGACTAGGGGGATGGGCTCCACACAGGATTAAGGGGATGGGCTGCACTCAGGACTAGGGGGTTGGGCTGCACACAGGACTAGGGGGATGGGCTGCACACAGGACTAGGGGGATATGCTGCACACAGGACTAGGGGGATGGGCTGCACACAGGACTAGGGGGATGGGCTGCACACAGGACAAGAGGGATGGACTCCACACAGAACTAGGGGGATGGACTCCACACAGGACTAGGGGGATGGGCTGCACACAGGACTAGGGGATGGTCTGCACACAGGACTGGGATGCACACAGGACTGGGGGATGGGCTGCACACAGGACTGGGGGATGGGCTGCACACAGGACTGGCTGGGGGGGCTGAACCCAGAATGGGGGGGCTGCACACAGTACTTGTCGAACCCTGACATCACTGAGGGGAAGGGGACGACGCAAATCTGGGGTAATACACAGCATTGGGGGGCACACGCAACTCTGGGGGAGAGGGTATACAGAACTGGGGTGGAGGGCGCAAAGCGCTGGACGGGACTCACCGCAGCATCACACTCACACAGCACCGGAGTGCAGGCGCTGGACACACAGCATTGGAAGGAGAAGGCGGGCACTCTGCTCCAGAGGGAAGGGGGAAGGCACACACTGCTAGAAGCTGTGAGGTAGCTGTGAGACTCGCCCACAAAGTAAGTCCTGATCACGTTGGGACTGGCCGGCGGGAGTACATAAGCAGCAATGTGTGAATTTAAAGTGCCAGCGGCCTGCAAGACCGCGGTGACAGCACAAGCACTGCCGCCCCCGGGAATATGCCTGGGGGATGCATAAAAGGTCATGGCAGGCCGCATGTGGCCCGCGAGCCGGAGGTTCCCCACTACTGCTCTAGTATATTAGAGAAAAGCTATTCATGGAAGTTAGTTTCTTGAATATATTTTTTAATCTGACTAGAGAGGTCTTATGAAGATATATCTTGACGTTTGGTATACTATAGTTTCTCATAATAGGAACAAAGAATTTCAACAATTTCTTTAGAATTATGAGGGTACTCACCATCATGTCCCTTGATGCATGGATTATATGTTTCAGAAGAACAATGGTGGAGTTGTCTTGAGAGAGGTCTTCCACATTTATCTGATGCTTCATAGAAGAAGCATTTGAATTTTTCCCTATGGTTGAGATACCTCTGCTCAAGGAGAGCTCTCAGATCATTCCTATTCATAACTCTGCAAGAGTGGACATATAATGTTTATGTGATTTCTCCAGTGTATGAGTTGACATAGTAATTCATCCACCTCCAGAGCCCTTTCCCTCTTAAGTCTAGAACCATACTTGATTAGAATACCTCTCATAACACACTTTAGAGTCTCCCACTGTAAGGGGATTGAAATTTGATATTCAGTATGCACCTGAATAAAGGAATCAATAAATTCTTTCAGGTCTGATGTGCATAGATTTCCGTTCAACCTCCAAGTGCAACAGCGTTGAACAAGAGACTGAAGAGATCAGGAAAGGAAGATTGGAGCATGGTCACAAAGGTAACTCAAAAGGAAGAAGTCAATGCATTTGTATGAATTATAAACAAGGAAAAAATATGTGTAATCTTTACCTTGTATATTTACTATCTGCCAGACATCTGGAAGTTGACGAACATGGAGGTTCTACTTCAGTGGGTAAAGCTCTCTCAGTGGAACAGATGAAGAATCCACTGATGGATTTAGAGTTAAATTGAAAATTTTACCTGCACTCAAATCTCCTTCTGCAAATTCAGAGAAGGATATTAAATAAAATTGACATGTAGAAATCTTATAAGTGTTTGGAATATACCAGTTAGCTATTGTGCAAATTGACTTTGCAATTATTAATTTAAGAAAAATGAATCAATAAAAAAAAATACTAGAGCTTTATGATTTGATATAGATACACCTTTGGCTTTTGATTCTGGTTTAGTGCTGTAGAACCAATGAGAAAAATATTTATCCTTTAGGATGGAGATATGTTCAGACTTAAAGTGGGTTTCTTATAAGAAAAGAATTTGAACTCTTTGTTTATGCATAGAATAAAGGATATGTGTATGTGAACGTTTCTGTGGAACATTAAACCTCTCACAGTGAACTAATCTTAATAGATGCCATTTTAGGGAATAGAAGAAAGGACGTGTCACGCTCGCCGGGTGTAGCAAGCATGGCGAGACGCATTCAGACTTACTTGGTTCTGATGCACAACAAAAAATACACAAAAAAGGGGGCACTGGGGACACAAAAACAATGGGAGGCCCTGGAACTAGTGAGAGAGGTAGGTTGGCACCTCCTAACCTCACCTGCACCTGTCCCTTCTCTCCTCACCAGTTCAGGGATGGGGATACAGTCTCCGCAACTGTCGCTGAACGGGAATCTAAGACCCTGGGAATACCCTATAGTAACCTAAACTAGTGAGGGGCAGGTGAGGTTCACTAGACCTCACCACTGCACTAACAAAACACCAGGTAAGTTAAGACAAACAGAGGGAAAATTAACAACCAAAATTATATATCCTGAGCACATTAACTTGACTTGCAGAACCTTCTTCAAAGGCAGCCATGACACAAATAAAATGCTGGCCGATTTTTCGCTTTCCGTTTTTTTTTTTCGCCATTCTTTTTCTGAGACGTAACTTTTTTATTTTTCAGTCAATATGGTCATGTGAGGGCTCATTTTTTGTGGAACGAGCTGTACTTTTAAATGAAACCATCAGTTTTACCATATAGTGTACTAGAAAATGGCAAAAAAATTCAAAATGCAGAAAAATTGCAAAAAAAGTGCGATAGCACTATGGTTTTTGAAATATTTTATTCACTGTGTTCATTATATGGTAAAACTGATGTGTGGGTATGATGCCTCAGGTCAGTGCGAGTTCATAGACACCAAACATGTATAGGTTTACTTTTATATAAAGGGTTAAAAAAAAATCGGAAGTTTGTCCGAAAAAAGTGGTGCACGTTTTATGCCATATTCCGTGACCTGTAGCGTTCTCATTTTTTGGGATCTATGACTCAATGACAGCTTATTTTTTGCGTCTCGAGCTGACGTTTTTAACGGTACCATTTTTGCACAGATGCTACGTTTTGATCGCCTCTTATTGCATTTTGCGCAAAAGTTGTGGCGACAAAAAAACATCGTTTTGGCGTTTGGAATTTTTTTGCCGCTACGCCGTATACTGATCAGATTAATTGATATTATATTTTGATAGATCGGGCGTTTCTGAACGCGGCGATAACAAATGTGTGTATATTTTTTATTTTTTTAACCCTTTAATTTTCAATGGGGCGAATGGGGGGTGATTTGAACTTTTAGGTTTTTTTGTTTTTTTTAAATTTTTTAAAACTTTTTTTTAACTTTTTTTTTATTTTACTAGTCCCCCTAGGGGGCTATTGCGATCAGCATTCCGATCGCTCTGCAGTATCCGCTGATCACAGCTACAAGGCTGTAAACAGCAGATACACTCTCTTTCTCTTTTGCTGTGCCGCTGGCACAGCGAAAGTGAAAGCAAGTCAGGTGTAGTACAGGAGTCATCACATGACCCTGTGCTACCATGACAACTATTGGGAGTCACGTGATCGCGTCACGTGACTTCCGGTATCGGGCGGTAAGTAAATGTTTACCGCGATCGCGCTTATAATGGCGCTGTCACATATTGACAGCGCCATATAAGGGGTTAAACGGCACGAGCAGATAACGATTCTGCTCGTGCCTAGCAAGCACACATCTCAGCTGTGAAAATCAGCTGATATGTGTGCCAATCGCAGCATGATGCTGCCGGCAGACCGCGGGCAGTAACATTATGACCGCAAGGACGTAATTTTACGGCCCACAGTCGTTAATGGGTTAAAGCTGAAGGGCGTAACTAGTACTAAGTAAGTGCAACTGACCACTCAGCAAGGAACTGCTTTGGAAAAGCTGCAATAGCAAAACTGGCACTTAACCACTGCAGTTCCAAGAGAAATGAAACCAATTTAAATGAACAGCCAGATGCGAGGCTCCACTCCAAGGGCTGTCACTGGTCTCAACATGCAGGGAGAAGATTTTAACATTAACCCCTTCAGCCCCCAGCCTGTTTTCACCTTAAAGACCCGGCCATTTTTTACATTTCTGACCAGTGTCACTTTGACAGGTTATAACTCTGGAACGCTTCAACGGATCCTGGTGATTCTGACATTGTTTTTTCGTGACATATTATACTTTATGTCAGTCGTAAATTTAGGCCAATATGTTTTGCGTTTATTTGTGAAAATTTCGAAAATTTGGCGAAAATTTTACAATTTTCAAAATTTGAAATTTTATGCCCATAAATGTGAGCGATATGTCACACAAAATAGTTACTAAATAACATTTCCAACATGTCTGCTTTACATCAGCGCAATTTTCCAAACAAAATTTTTTTTCGTTAGGAAGTTAGAAGGGTTCAAAGTTCATCAGCAATTTTTCATTTTTCCAACAAAATTTACAAAAAAAATTTTTTTTAGGTACCACATCACATTTGGAGTGACTTTAAGAGGCCTAGGTGACAGAAAATACCCAAAAGTGACCCCATTCTAAAATCTGCACCCCTCACTCTGCTCAAAACCACATCCAAGAAGTTTATTAACCCTTTAGGAGCTTCACAGCAACCAAATCAATGTAGAAAGAAAAAATGAAAATTTAACTTTTTTACACAAAATTGTTACTTTAGCCATAAAATTTAGCATTTTCACAAGGGTATCAGGAAAAAATGCTCCATAAAATTAATTGTGCGTGTTCTCCTGAGTACATCTCTTATGTGGTGGAAATCAATTGTTTGGGCGCACGGCAGGGCTCAGAAGGCAAGAAGCGTCATTTGACTTTTCAAACGCAAAATTGTCTGGAATAGTTAGTGGATGCCATGTTGTGTTTGGAGACCCCCTGAGGTGCCTAAACAATGGAGCTCCCCCACAAGTGACCCCATTTTGGAAACTAGACCCCTCATGGAATTTATCTAGATGTTTAGTGAGCACTTTGAACCTCTGGGGGCTTCACAAAAGTTAATAACGTTGAGCCGTGAAAATAAAAAAAAAAAATTACCACAAAATTGTTACTTCTACCAGATAGCTTTTTTTTTTACAAGGGTATCAGGAAAAATTGCACCATAAAATGTATGGTGCAATTTCTCCTGAGTACACAGATATCTCATATGTGGTGGTAATCAATTGTTTGGGCGCACAGCGGGGCTCAGAAGGCAAGGAGCGTCATTTGACTTTTCAAACGCAAAATTGTCTGGAATAGTTAGTGGATGCCATGTTGTGTTTGGAAACCCCCTGAGGTGCCTAAACAATGGAGCTCCCCCACAAGTGACCTCATTTTGGAAACTATACCCCCTATGGCATAAATCTAGATGGGTAATGAGCACTTTGAACCCTCACGTGCTTAATACATTGAGCTGTAAAAACAAAAAAATACTGTTTTTCCACAAAAATGTTATTTTTGGCTCAATTTTTTAATTTTTACAGGGGTAACAGGATAAAATAGACTGCAAAATTTGTTGGGCAATTTGTCCTGAGTATGCTGATACCTCATATGTGGCAGCAGACCACTGTTTGGGCGCACGGCAGGGCTCCAAAGGGAAGGAGTGCTGTACATTAGCAGGGACCTGGTATGTCAATTTCATAGTGTGGTATATTTGTGTACGGTACATCAGGCCGTCATGTGTGTACTGAGTAGTGTACGTCAGGTCCTCCCCCTGTCTGTGTTGTGTGGTGTATACATCAGGTCCCTACCCCCTTGTCTGTGTGGTGTATGTCAGGTCCCCCGTCTGTGTGGTGTACGTCAGGTCCCTCCCTTCCCGCCTATGTGGCGTATGGAAGATCCCCCCCATCTGTGGCGTACGTCAGGTCCCTCCCCCCATCTGTGGCATACATCAGGGCCCCCCGTCTGTGGCATACATCAGGGCCCCCCCCGTCTATGTGGCTTATGGAAGATCCTCCCCCCGTTATGTGGCGTACATCAGGTTCCCCCCGTTTATGTGGCTTATGGAAGATCCCCTTCCCCCACCGTCTATGTGGCTTATGGAAGATCCCCCCTCCCCCCTCTATGTGGCTTATGGAAGATCCCCCCCCGTTTTGTGGCGTATATCAGGTTCCCCCCGTCTATGTGACGTACGGAATGTCCCCCCCGTTTATGTGGCTTATGGAAGATCCCCCTCCCCCCGTCTATGTGGCGTTCATCAAGTCCCCCCCCTGTCTATGTGGCTTATGGAAGATCCCCCCTCCCCCCGTCTATGGGGCGTTCATCAGGTCCCCCCCTCGTCTATGTAGCTTATGGAAGATCCCTCCTCCCCCCTCTATGTGGCTTATGGAAGATCCCCCCCCCATCTATGTGGCGTACAGAAGGTCCCCCCATCTATGTGTTGTACGTCGTTTTGTGTGTGTTATGGAGGAATGTTGGGATGGCACATGTTAATTTAGTACTCGGATGAGTGATAAACTTTAAAGCAGTTTATCACACAAAGTCCAGGTTTATCGGGACAAGTGTCGCATTGAAACACTGTGTCCTTCCTCACCCCCCTGCTATAGCACACCCGGCACCTTTTCTGAGATCTTCCTCTTCCGGTGGTTTGCGGTACCTCACCAGGAAAATGTTGCCCTGGTACCATGCGGGCACTTGCAGTTCCAGAGTTGCTAGGGACAGCTGCTTCTTCTCTTCCAAACATCAAGGTCTTGATGACGGCTTCCTGGAACTGAAGGAAGGTGTTGGTCTGGCCTGCACCTCGTGAGAGCACGAAAGCATTGTACAGTGCCATCTGCACGATGTGCACAGCCAGCTTCTTATACCACACCTTCAACTTCCGCATGGCATTATAGGGCTGGAGGACTTGATCGGAAAGATCAACTCCTCCCATATGTTTGTTGTACCCCAAGGCACAGTCCGGTTTGCGAACCTGTGCCGAGGTACCTCGAACACTGATGGCTGTGGTGCCGGGACCATGAATTGTGGTCAAGAAAAGGACATCCCTTCTGTCCTTGAACTTGACAACAACCATGTTGTCGCTACATTGGGCTCTACTCTCACCTCTTGGGAGCAGCTGCCCAATTAGCGTCACAGGGAGGCCCCTCTGATTTTTCCGGACAGTACCGCAAGCTGCGGTACCTCTGGAAGAGAGGGATTGAAAGAGTGGGATGCTTGTATAAAAATTATCAACATACAGGTGATAACCTTTATCAAGCAGTGGGTGGATCAACTCCCACACAATTTTCCCACTCACCCCCAGAGTAGGTGGGCATTCTGGGGGTTGGATCTGCATGTCCTTCCCTTCGTAAACTCTAAAGTTGTGAGTGTACCCTGAGGTACTCTCGCACAACTTATAGAGTTTAATGCCGTACCTTGCCCTTTTACTGGGCAGGTACTGGCGAAACTTCAGTCTCCCCTTGAAGTGGATGAGGGATTCATCCACACAAATTTCCCTCTGGGGAACGTACACTTCAGCAAACTTACTTTTGAAGTGTTTGATGACCGGACGAATTTTGAACAGTCTGTCAAAATTCGGGTCATCGCGGGGAAGACTGTCCGCATTGTCCCTAAAATGTAAACATTTGTGCATGGCCTCAAAATGCTTACGGGTCATAACCATGCCAAATACTGGAGTGTTGTATAAAATATTAACACTCCAATATTGGTGAACTTGTGGCTTCTTCACCAGCCCCATGTGAAGAGTGAGACCCCAATACTTCAACATTTCTACTGAATCCGTCGGGGTCCAGCTAGAAAATGCTGAGTCAGCATTTTGGGCCAAATATCGTTGGGCGTTGAGATTCATTTGCACCACCATGAGACTGACAAACTCTTCAGAGAAATAGATTTTAAAAAAGTCTATTGCTCCAAGGTTTGTAGTATCAAACTGGATTCCTGGTTGGGGAAGAAACTCAGGAATCTGTGGTGCAAAGTTTAAAGGGACTGGGGTCCATACCCGGTCACTAGTGCTAGGTTGGGGGTCCCTACCACTAGTGCTGGGCTGGGGGTCACTCACGCTCTGCTCCGAGTCTTCTCCCCTGGGCTCCGGCTCTTCTCCCCTGGGCTCCGGCTCTTCTCCCCTGGGCTCCGACTCTTCTCCCCTGGGCTCCGACTCTTCTCCCCTGGGCTCCGGCTCTTCTCCCCTGGGCCCCGGCTTTTCTCCCCTGGGCTGTGACTGATACCTCGTCCTACGACGTCTTCGCGGTGGTCCTTCGTCACTGGAGGAGGAATCGGCTTGGGAGGAACAGAGGAATGTGGGGTCATCTCCCTTGCTATCAGGCTCGGAGGCAACAAAGGCATATGCCTCCTCATCTGAATACTGTCTCTGGGATCGAGACATTGTATGTGTGGTATGTGTACAAAAACTTTATCTAGTGTTTGTGTGTGAGAAAAAAATACTTTATTTAGTGTATGTGTGTGTTTGTGTCTCTGACGAACAAGGAAAATCTAGAAAGAAAGAGAAAATACAAAAAAATATTAGTTTGGCGAAATAAAAAGACGGACGTCAGAAAAAAAATAAAAAGAAAAAAAAATTAAAAAAAAAATGAGCGCCTGCCATTATGCACAAGTCTTGCATCGCATCATCCGCTCCTGTCTGGAAGCGAGCAACTGCGCTGGATAATGCGATGCAAGAGGGCGCGACAGCGGATGGAGGGGTGGAAGATGAGAAAGGGCGCAGCGGATGGTGGATGGGAAAAGGCGCAGCGGATGGAGGAGCGGCAGAGGATGGGAAAAGGCGCAGCGGATGGAGGAGCGGCAGAGGATGGGAAAAGGCGCAGCGGATAGAGGAGCGGCAGAGGATGGGAAAAGGCGCAGCAGATGGAGGAGCGGTAGATGTGAAAAGGCGCAGCGGATGGAGGAGCGGCAGATGAGAAAAGGCGCAGCGGATGGAGGAGCGGCAGATGTGAAAAGGCGCAGCGGATGGAGGAGCGGCAGATGTGAAAAGGCGCAGCGGATGGAGGAGCGGCAGATGTGAAAAGGCGCAGCGGATGGAGGAGCGGCAGATGTGAAAAGGCGCAGCGGATGGAGGAGCGGCAGATGTGAAAAGGCGCAGCGGATGGAGGAGCGGCAGATGTGAAAAGGCGCAGCGGATGGAGGAGCGGCAGACGCGAAAAGGTGCAGCGGATGGAGGAGCGGCAGATGACAAAAGGCGCAGCGGATGGAGGATGGGAAAGGGCGCAGCGGATGGAGGAGCGGCGGAGGATGGGGGGGTGGGAGGTGAGATTGGGGATAGCTACCTTACAGGATGGATCTAGGCAGCAGGATCACAGCAGACAGAAGAGGAAGCAGATGAAGGAGGGTGAAAAGGGGCAGTAGATGAAGAGGATGGGAGAGAGCAGGCAGCAGATCAGGGAGGGGGGCAGAGTCTGATGGGAGAGAGCGATGGCACATGGAGGGGGGGGGAGGCAGCACATGGAGGGAGGGGGGGAGGCAGCACATGGAGGGAGGGGGGGAGGCAGCACATGGAGGGAGGGGGAAGGGAGGCAGCACATGGAGGGGGGGAGGGGAGGCAGCACATGGGTCCGGGGAGGGGGGGGAGGGGAGGCAGCACATGGGTCCGGGGAGGGGGGGAGGGGAGGCAGCACATGGGTCCAGGGAGGGGGGGAGGGGAGGCAGCACATGGGTCTGGGGAGGCAACACATGGAAGGCGGCGGCTGATTAGGTGCAGTGGCAGCCGATGGAGGCAGCGGCCGATCGGGTGCAGTGGCGGCTGAAAAAGGTGGGTGCGACTGAAAGGGGACGGTGGCGGCGGGGACAGCGGCGTGTAAAGCGGCGTGGCGGGCCGGGACAGTGGCAGGAATAGCAGCGTGGCGGGCAGGGACAGTGGCGGGAATAGCGGTGGATCGGCGGGGAGCAGCGGTGGATCGGCGGGGAGCAGCGGTGGATCGGTGGCGAGCAGCGGTGGATCGGGGGGGGGCAGCAGTGGATCAGGGGGGGCTTAACTTACCGATGGGCACCCGCAGCGACCGCTCTCATCAGCTTTCACGGACGGAGTGAAGCTGAGGGTAGCGGTCACCTACAGGTCACCAGCAGATCCACAGTGATTGGAGAGAGATCGGTCACAAGGCCGGTCTCTCCAATCAGAGCTGGGGGCGGGTGAAACAAAGTTCACTCAGCTCCAGCCAGTCATCAGTGCTACAGCAGCACTGATTATGGCTGGATTTCAATGTGTCAGCCATTTTCAATGGCTGACACATTACAGTGACTGTATTTGGCTGCCAATCACAGCCTCTGTAGGTTCGGGGAGGAGACACCACCCCTCCTGAGGTCAGGCAGAGGTCCCCTCCTTCCCGAATCTTCTATTTCATTACAACTATCGCACTTACAGTGGCTCCGGGGTCGCGATTTCGCCATGACGTACTAGGTACGTCATGGGTCGTTTAGCACCATGTCACCATGACGTACCCAGTACATCAAAGGTCGTTAAGGGGTTAAGGCCCTGTGCGCACACTGTGTTTTTACCCGTGTTTTTTGTGCGTTTTTGCTGCAGAAATTTCTTGAGAAAATTTTTGTAACCAGGGCCGGACTGGGACTCGCATTCAGCCCTGGCATTTGGGGGTACACAGGCCCACTTGTCGCATGGTGAATGTGTAATATCTTTGTGCACTTGTAGGTTGTGTAACACAACCATATAACATGCAGTCACGGCTGCATCCGGCACTACAGCTCAGGCCTATTTATTGCTCTATTTGCTGCTATTTTCCCTTCAGAACTGGGTCTCGCAGACAATGAAGAGGATACTGCACTCCATGGTGCTGCGTCCTCTTCATATTGCTGATGGGCAAGGATACAAAATCAGATTTTTTTCCACCAATTTCTGAGACCCATAACTTTTCTTTTTTGTGGAAAGGGAATGGAAGGAATCTGTAGTTTTTACTGGTGATAATTTCGGGTGCATACCAATTAGGGAATGCGCAATGACATTTTTGTGGGCAGATCCCACTATGGAAACCACTATGAAAAATACTGGAATCACCATATGCCTCTACTCGCTGTGCACAGGTTCAAGCTTTTGAGCATCTTTTAACCATTTCAGGGTCCTAAAACACTAAGCAGTTATAAGAAGTGACCGGTCCAAACTTCTGGTGTTTGTGAATCGCCCACCACAGCGCTGCAGCGGTCACCTGCGGGGATTTCTCTGTAGGGACCCTTCTGGCAACAGGTATGTCAGGTTCACTTTAATAGGGGTCGTGACACAACTCTCCGTTTTGCGGTCAGGGTGATGGGGGCCCGCCACTGCAGTTTAACGAGCGTCTGGGGCTGATGGTGTTTGCAGTCTGGTGGTATGGACTCCCCAGAATGTCGCTGGCCCCAGGGCTAAGGTGTATGTGTGTGGAACCACAGGTCGCAGAAGAACTCAGTCACAGTCCAGAAATGTCTTTCAGTGTTTTTACTCACGTTCAGTTGTTTTTTGTGAGGTAACCCGGGCGATACTGAGATAAACCAGAGGGAACCAGGTATCCTTCAGGCTAATATAGTGGTGACTGCAAGCTCGCCTTCCTAGCACTTCTTGTTTCAGATAACCCCCGACTTGAAGTATATGGGATTCATCCAGGGAAGTCGCATCTGCCTTTTCTCCCCTTTCTGGCTCGTTTGCTCGCAGCGTGGACCAAGTAAAGATGGCTTCTTGCCCTATCTCACTTATGGGCCCCCTCATTGCTGCATGTGCTGCGGACTCTGTTGGTTTGGTGAGACACTTGGCGTGCCCTCACCAGCAGGTTTAGTAGGTAGTTAAACTTGAGCCTACTTCGGGATCCTGTTTCCCCTACATGCCTGGTCTACCAGAAAATCCCCGTACGCAATCATCCCGCTTCTTCCTGAGGTGTCTTTCAGGCTGACTGTGTGGCAACCGAACTCCCCCGCAAACAGGCACTACTCTTGCAGGGTCTGACTAGTGTGTCTGCGTGCCCGCTTTCCACTTCAGACTGACATGTGTCCTCCTCCACTGCTCCTCTCTCTTGGACTGCCACTACTCAACTCTTTCCAGCTTCTCCACCGCACCACTAGCTGAGATGTGGATGTCACGCTCCCTCCTGGGTCTGCCCAGGGGTCCCCTCTAAGGTGTGTGTGAGCCCTGGTTAAAGTGTGTCTGTGTGTCCACACCCTATTCAGCCTTTGGGATTGTCTGTTTGTACTCACCCAGCATGGGTTCAGTACTCAGTGGTGCCTGACCAGGTCAGGGGTGCCACATTTGCAACTCGGAAGATGCTCTGTACTTTACAATGCAGATAAATGGGAAGGCTCAGAAGATGCCCGGATGGCTTTTGTTGCATTTTACCATCATTTTTTCTTATAAGCGCAGTATAAAAAGTGACAAAAACAATGAAAAAACACTAATTAAAAAAGAAAAAAAAACAAAGATGGTCAAAAAACAGAAAAAATGCCTAGGAAACTACAGTAAAACTACACAGGAGATGGGTCAGGAAAATATCACCATGGTTTTCAGCATATTCTACTTCTTAATCTTGGTAGTTATGCTTAAGTTTAAATACCCTGTGTGCACATTCCCTTAAAGTGGTTTTCCAGTTTTGGAAACCCATTCCCTGGATTGTTTGTTTGAAAACAAACTGCTTTAGTGTCTCTCCCCAGGTCTGCTATTGTCTGCAACACTGATGTCACGTCACATTGACGGCGTTGCAACCAATCATTTATAGACAGCAGACATAACAGCAGTTTATAATTTTTAGAACAAAAAGGAAGCATCAGACATCAAGAGGATTAGGTGAGCAGTTAGTATCGTGTTAGGGGTACTTACATGAATACATCACTAGAACCACCATCAGTACATTAATATATCACTGGAATAAAGTTTTAAGGATTTAATGAGGATTTGGTGAGATTATGCTCAGTCTCTTCTCAAAAAAAAATATAAACATACGCTAATTTACACTGTTTTTGGATAAGAATCTCACCAAATTCTCCTCATAATCTCAAAACAAAGTTTTGAAGATTTTTACATTTTAACTTAACCATGAAGCTTGTTTTGGATTGTTAAATCTGTACAAGATCAGATCCACTGTCATTACATAAGTGCAGCACCAGAACCACCATCCGTACATAAATGCAGCACCAGAATCAGCGTCAGTACATAAATGCAGCTCAAAAACCACCATCAGTACATAAATGCAGTGCAAGAACCATCAGCACATGAATGTAGCACCAGAACCAAGCTCAGCACATGAATGCACAGCCAGAATTACCCTAGGCACATGAATGCACAGCCAGAACCACCTTCAGCACTGAATACAAAGCTAGAACCAGGGTCAGCACATGAATAGAAAGCTAGAACCAAGGTCAGCACATGAAGGCAACGCCGCAACCACCGTTAGCATATGAATGCAAAGCCAGAACCAAGGTCAGCACAGGAATTCAACGCCAGAACCACTGTCAGCACATAAATGTAGCGCCAGAACCGCCGTCAGCACATGAATGCAGAGCCAAAATTACCTACAGTACATGAATAAATAACCAAGCTTAGCCCCATGCACAATTGTATTGTACAAACCTACAACTTCCAGGTTGTCCTGAAAAATGGTAAGGAGATGCTGGGAGTTGGGGGTTGTTATCAGGCATCATCAGACTGCGGAGCATACAGGAACCACAGTACTGATGAGATTCATTCAGTGTCAAAGTTTTTTACATGCAGGTACCTTATAGGTGATGTCATCTCAAATCAGAGTTGTTCCCATGCCTTGTGTCTCCATGTAGTAAAGACGCCATGATGAGATGTCGCGCACAGAGCTTGTGTGTCCAGATTTCCCTCTTCTCCACCTTTCACAGCATTTCCCAACATGGTGCTCTTAAAAATAAAAGTATCATTATACTGGCCCATATGTCTCCTATTCTGCACTCCTGAAAAATTAATTGCAGTGCTTCTTTCACAAAATATCCCCTCCACAAACTGAACCTCTCCATCATATTTCCCCCCAGGCTGCCGCTCTCCATCATATTCCCCCCAAGCTGCCCCTCTCCATCATATTCCCCCCACGTTGCCCCTCTCCATCATATTCCCCCCAAGACTGCCCCTATCCATCATATTCCTCCCCAGACTGCCCCCATCCATCATATTCCTCCCCAGACTGTCCCTATCCATCATATTCCCCCCAGACTGCCCCTATCCATCATATTCCCCCCCCAGACTGCCCCTATCCATCATATTCCCTCCCCAGACTGTCCCTATCCATCATATTCCCCCCAGACTGCCCCTATCCATCATATTCCCCCCCAGACTGCCCCTATCCATCATATTCCCTCCCCAGACTGCCCCTATCCATTCTATTTCCCCCAAACTGCCCCTATCCATCATATTCCCCCCCAGACTGCCCCTATACATCATATTCCCCACCAGACTGCCCCTATCCATCATATTCCCCCCAGGCTGCCCCTCTTCATTATATTCCCCCCCAGACTGCCCCTATCTATCATATTCCTCCTAGACTGCCCCTCTCCACCATATTCCCCCCACACACGGCTGCTCCTCTCCATAATATCCCTGCTTTTCTCTCTCTCACACACACACACACACACACACACAGTTCCTCTCCAAAATATTTCTCCCCACACTGCTCCAATACAAAATCCCCCCCTTAAAGACACACATTGCACATCCGTATAAAGTACTCCCTCCACTTTCTCTTGCAAAGCTGTGCCCCTTTTACCCATTTTGCGCCCTAATCCCCTCCCCTCCCTTCTCATTCACATTGATAAAACTTTTAATCTTCAGCTTCGTGGAGCGCTTACCGGTACCCGATGTGTGTCTGCATGCCACATGATGACGTCAGCAATGTACTGTCATGATGCTGCCGCAATTCAGGGCCCGGTCACTGCGCTGCACTGATCAGGAGGCAGGGAGCAACGTAGGATGCCCACATCTCGTGGGCCGGATAAAGGCTCGATCTATGTCCACTATCTAATCAGCAGGAGCAGGGGGCGGCACGGGGCATACCACCCCCTGTTCCTGCTGATTTTAGCTGTGCAGAGCAGCATGATCGTGCAGCTCAAGGCAAATGCTGCCTGACGTGCATGCTGCAGAATAGAGAGTGGCCATAGATCGAGCGGCCCACTACAGGGACTGGCCCATCTGGCATTTGCCAGACTTGCCCTATGGCCAATCCGGCCCAGGTTGTAACCTTTCTGGAGACATTCCCCAGCAAAATCTATGGAAACAAAACTTAGCTGTGCGCACACTGCATTTTTTCTTAAGAAAATTCTTTCAGTAGATTTTCTTGAGAAAAAGAATGAGCATGTCACTTCTTTTCTGCAGCTAACTGCGTTATTCACTCCATTGACTGTAATGCAATCATGAAATCAAGCAGGCAATAACGCAGGTAGCAAATTATTTGCGTTTCATTGCGTTTTCCTGCATCATTCCCGCGTTATTTCACGTTTTTCGGGACATTATGTTCATCACTGCCCTGCGTTTTGCAGGGAAGTGATGTCATTATGACAGGAAGAGGAAGCTGAGCAGAGAGTAAACACACATATCACACTCACACACACACAGACACAGACATATAGAATACACATAGAAATTAAAAGTACATATTAAAAATAAAAAAAGGAAAAAAAAACGTGGGCTCCGCCGTATTTTTACCGTCCAGCAAGGTAAACACACAGTGGTGGACCGGTATTCTCAGGCTGGGGAGGGCGAGGGCCATGGTTAATGCCCCCCTCATGCAGCCAAGAATATCAGCCCCTCGCTGCCCCGAGAATGTTGCATCCATTAAGCGACAGTCCCGGCGTGTTACCGGCTCTTCCAGATTGCCGTGTTTCGGTGGCAATCAGGGTAATAACGAGTTAATGACAGCGCATTGCTGCCACTAAGTCCTAGCTTAATCATGGCAGCGTCTATGAGACAGCTTTCATGATTAACCCGTAAGTAAAGTGAATAAACACAAACACCGAAAAATCCTTTATTTTAAATAAAACACAAAAAAGCCCCCTCTTTCACCACTTTATTAACCCCCCCAAACACAATTCTGTGGCGTAATCCACAGAGGTCCCACGACGCTTGCATCCAGCCATGTCTGACACATGCTCAATGCAACCTCGTTCAGTGAGCGATGCTGCAGGGGTAACTACAGGTCATTTCTCACGGTTGGTAATGTGAACACATTACCGCTCGCAAGTATTGCAGTGTGTCCTCACAGGGACTCTATCTATTGATTGATTGATTGATTTGTCCTCTATCTATTGATTATCTATCCATCTATCTATTAAGCTATCTTTTCATCTATCCATCTTTCTACCTATCCATTATCTATCTATCTATCTATCCCTCTATCTATCTATCTATCTATCTATCTATCTATCTATCTATTTATCTATCTATCCATCTGTCTATTTATTTATCTATCAATCTAGCTATTCATCTATCCATCTTTCTATCTATCCATTATGTATCTATTTATTTATCTATCTGTCTATTTAGCTATCTATCTATCCATTATCTATCTATTTATCTATTCATCTATCCATCTTTCTATCTATCCATTATCTATCTATCTATCCATTATCTATCTATTTATTTATCTATTCATCTATCCATCTTTTTATCTATCCATTATCTATCTATCCATTATCTATTTATTTATCTATTTATGTATCCATATTTCTATCTATCTATCCATTATCTATCTATCTACCTGTCTATCCATTATCTATCCATCTATCTATCTATCCATTATCTATCTATCTATTCATCTATCCATTTTGCTATCTATCCATTATCTATCTATTCATCTATCTATTGATTATCTATCTATTATCTATATTATTTATTGCTCTTAGGCCCCTTTCACACATCAGAGATTCTGGTACGTTTGTGCCTTTTTTAAAACGTACCAGAATCACTGACATACGCAGACCCATTATAATGAATGGGTCTGCTCACACATCAGTGATTTTTCACGGAGATAAGTCAGTTTTTTTCTGGCATCACTGATGACCCACGGACTACACTGTGGTGTGATCCGTGTGTGATCAGTGAAACACGTACCAGAAAATCACGGACATATTAAATATTAAATATTTTCAACTTACCTTGCCTGCGATTCGCTCTGGAGCCTACGCTCTCGGCAGTTTCTGCCTGGCTCATGAATATTCATGAGAGCAGGAACAGCCGACCAGGAAGTAGGTGCTGAGAGCGGTGGTCGGACGCTGCAGAGCCAGAGACTTCAGCACCATGGACAGCAGGAACGAAGGCAGGTGAGTAATGTCCATATGCAATCACGGATCACGGATTGCACATGGACAACCCACGTGTGCCGTGAATCACGGACCACGGAGGGACATGCGCGTGTTTTACACATCAGTGAATGACGTCTGTGTTTTTCACTGACGTGTGAAATGGGCCTTAAAGCATTAAAAAACTCAGGGACCAACCTGTAAAAAAACGCACCAAAAATGCACCAAAATGCGGTAAAAACACACATGTTTTTCAGTGCGTTGTTGGTGTATTTTTTAACCCAGGTGCGCTAATCCTTCACTCTCAAGAAATTTCTTAGGAAATTTCTTGAGAAAAATCCTTTTTCTAGTGCACACATAGCCTAAGAGGGAAACTGGTAAGAAAAGAAAGAGCTCCATAACTGTTTGGAAGCAGACTCCCATAACAATTAAAGGATCAAAGAGTTGTCCCAACCACCAGGGTAACTCTTATTGAGAAAAAGCAAGTAAAAGGAGAGAAGAGAAATATTCCACACCTGTCCAGCAGAGTGTATATCTCCTAAGTGAAAGTGGTCTTTCACTGAGCTTTAGATCCCAAAAAATGAGAACACTACAGATTGTAGAAAATGGCGCAAAAAGTGCAGCTTTTTTTGGACAAATGTTTGAATTTTTTAACCCCTTAGAAAAAATTAAACTTATACGTGTTTGGTATCTACTAACTCTTACTGACCTGAAGCATCACACTGACACAAACGTTTTACCATATAGTGAGCAGTGTGAATAAAATTTCCCAAAACAATCGGGCAGTGGCACTTTTTTTGCAATTTTTTTCACACTTGGAATTTTTTTGCCATTTTCCAGTAAACTATATGGTAAAACTAATGGTTTCATTCAAACGTACAACTCATCCCACAAAAAGAAGCCATTATAGGCATGATTAATGGAAAAATAAAAAAATTACGACTCTCGGATGACGGGGAAGAAAATCAAACAAACAAACAGAAAATTGCCCAGGGGTGAAGGGGTTAAGAACTTTGACTATACGAGTATGTCATTGGCAGTAGTATTAAACAGCCCATATTAAAAACCAGCAGCATTCCATAATAAGCAAGACTGCCACTATAAAAATAGCTATATGATTATAAACTGCTCAACTTTGTGGCCATCTTGAGGTTATGATTGCCTCCAATGTTACAGTATCACATGCAAATATATCAAAAAGACTAACCCACACATCCAACAGGTGTGAACAGGTGCTAGCTGAAAACACAATATAACTACAAAAGTCATACAGCTGCACTCTAAAATGCTAACATTAGCATTTTAGAGTGCATCTGTGTGTGTTTTGTAGTTTTACAGTATGACTTGCATATGTATCATCAAACCTGCCTTTCTTTAATAAGGTATATCCATCTGTTACCTGCCTATGGGTTTCATACTCACCTGACTGGCTCCACTTCTTATCAAGGCATGGACATGCCATGAGCATGTGCTATCTATGCCCCCTCTGTTGCAGCTGTGATGCCCCAGGGCTTTGGAGTACTCAGTCCCAGCACGCGCTAGGGGGATCAGTCATGGTCGCGGCCGATGCCTGGTTCCATGACCCTGGGCATTAGTCCGAATAAAAAGAGATAAAAAAAAAAGAAAAGGCAGAAATAAAAATAAAGAGTTTTTCAGCTACGCCACTTATGGTGTGCGGTCAGGTTATGGGAGCCGCCTCTCCAGGCTCCTGCTGGCGATGGTGGAGTAATGCAGCTTAGCTGTTTTGGGCCCTCCGCAAGCAGGGCTAGGCCCCAGCAGTGGATGATGGGGATTGTAGTGGGGAACCATCTGTGTAAGTGTACAGAGGCGATAAGGAAACAGTCTACACCAGTATTGCAGTTTTAACGTGCCTTGTCTTTACTTTGTTTCCATGCTTGGACCCGCTAGTGCCAGTTCCAGGTGTTCCCACTCCCCTTGTTCTCCACGCCAGCTGTGTCCTGGGGTAGCTATCCTCCGTGCACTCTCATTTGTATTGGGCTCCTGAGTCCTAGAGCTTCTTGGGAACCCCTCCGTTTCTGTCTTGGTCTTATTGCAGACAGCCTGGACTAGTTAAAAGAGTAAATCCTCGGTCCCTTCTTTGCTGCTGATGCTTCAGACAGTTTGGTTGGCGATGGACCCTGGAGATCTTCTCGCCTGGCAGATTTAACAGTTGACCATAAAGTGTCACGCTGTCCTAGGGTCTGCCTCCCGCCTCGTGCTGAGTCCTGTGAGCCTAGGTTCCAGACTTACAAAGGCGCCCCGCGGTTCCTGGAGTATTCCACTTCCACAGGTAACCCACGGTCCCTGGAGTCCTGGTTCCTTACTTCACAGTCCCTCACTCCTTTACAGGTTTCCGTTGTTACTTCAGGTCTTGCTACATCTTTCTTTCTTTTCTTCACTCTTTCACTCCTCCGACTACTACTCTAAACTCTCCTCACTCCTAACTTCTCACTCCACTGACTCCAACTTGACTCCTTCTCTTCACTTAACTGACTACTTTGTCCCGCCAACTTCCCAACTGACCACTTGCCCCTTCCCCTCGCTGGGTCTCTCCCTACAGATTGGGTGGCAACTATCCAATCAGTGCCCATCCTTTTTACCTGTTGCTAGGCAGTCTCCCAGTCTGGAATTGGGATTGTGTATGGGGCCTGAGGGTGCTGATGCACTGACTGGCACGGATATTCCGGGATTTGGGTTTCCATGTTCACATTTTGTGGCACCTGATACTCCAGGGCTGCTACATTGCGTTGCCCTGGTAATGGTTTGGATGACGCACATCCTCCTTCCCATCGCCCTTGGTGCGCTATAGCTGCGGCGTCCTGGGGGTGGGGCATCATGATGGGGATAGCGCCGATTTGCCATTGATCCACACAGATAGATGTCGCATCAGTATAAATTACTTCCTTGTATCAGAATTACAATATGCCTCCTGCTGAATCCGCTGTGGCTGTGAAATCTACGCTGAGAATCTTAATGCCTGGAGTCCTCTCCCTCAGGCATCCTGTTGACAATGTCTACAGATACTTTTACCTTCAGTTAATTATTTATTGACTTGTTGTTTCACCTTTATGCTTGGGGAAGTTGTCTCCCTGTGTGTGGGTTAGATTTGGTTAATGGCTGCACTAGTTATTTATGTTTCTCATCTATTATTGTAATTTTAGTGGACCATTATTGCCTGTCATTGCAGTTTACAATCTCTGTGGCAACGCACTGAGATGCTTGCGCCAGCCAGATTGAGCATTTTGGGACTTTGTCATAGTACTCTTTTTGCCTCTGAGTGACTGGGACAGCTATTCCTTTTTTGTATTTACACCATAAGATATTTTATATACATATTTCAATAAAGTTGTTGCATTTTATTTCATCCGGTCCTCTCCTTTTTGATTCACTTATTGTTATCATATGTTTATTCCAGTACTAAGGGTTACTCTTTTTGTTGTTTTTGAGAAAATAGTCAGCCTGGGGGAAAATAAATCAAGCCTCTTTCACCCCGTTTCCCAGAACCCTTCCTGGTGATGAGTCTTGGTTTTCTCTGTGGTTGTGGGATCAAATCCGGGACCTGTGGGAAGACTGTGGCTAACCCATGGATGAGATCAAAACGGGAAATTCCCAGTCCCAAGATCAAAGCTGGAATGTTCCTAGGGCAACAAAGAACACACAGAGAGCACAAGTGAATTTGAAAGGGAAATCCCCATGAATTCAAAATGTTCCGTTGTCTCAAAACTTCCAGCAAAGGCCTCAGAGCTTTTCTTTTTTGTAGAGTGTGATGAGACAGGTAGGGCTAAATCTGAATATTGTGCTCTTGGTCAATAATAGAATCCATCTTCAGGGCTTTAGATAGAATACTCTCATTTACCTTCTATCTATGGACTCAGGGTATCACATCCCATGGTTTATTTATGTCAGTGGATCTCAAACCCAGGGATCTGTCAGCTCTGTTCAAATCCAATTCTGTATCTTAGGGAACATTCAAAATGGAATTAAGTAGATGATGCAAGGACTCCCCAGTTTGTATTGTCCACTCTTTCTGTAAGTAAATTATGATGCCTTCAAAATGTTCTGTGTTGTCCATAAGATCTGCTAGGCACTCTAATTGATATGAATGAGATTTAATAGTCTGTTTTTCAACTTTTACTTTTTGTGCAATAGACTCTGTGTGCCCTTCCACTTCATATACCCTCTCTGTTAATTGCTGCAACTCCCCTCTGATAGCTGTAGCCTCAGCCATATTTGAAGTTTCAAGCTGGAAATATAGTTCACCATGTCCTTTTTTGTTGGTATGGTCTCTGAGGTCTTCCCTCACTGTTTCCACCTGAGACAAATCCACATGCAGAAACCCCCCTGACTGCCCAGGGGATGAAGTAGAGGTGCAAAGCCAGGGAATAAACTCTTGTTGATGGTGCTTGCAACAGGAGTATGTTTCATGTTGCCTTGACTTTGAGCACTGGTAGTGTCACGCTAGGTACGATAAAGTACCAAGCGAATGGTGAAAAGGAAGGAAAACCCTTTGTCTAGGGAAGGAGGAGATGGTGACCCCTGACCATGCCTATTGCTGAGCCTTGGCTTCTCTCACCACCCTAGATATGTTCTGCACCTATGCACCGAGCCAAATACCTACCCCTGGCTGACACTGAAGTAGGCACTAGGTATGGAGCACATGCGATGAGCATTTAGACAACCCCACTAAGCTATAAAGAAGACACAGGGATAACAAACAGGAGGAAAGTGAAGAAATAACTTATCTCCAGATGACTCAAGCAGAGGAACTGCAACAACAAAAAAAGTTTCTCCAGATGTATACAAACTGACTGCTTGCACTGAAGATTTGTTAGGGGTATTAGACCTATCACCAGCACAGAGTAAGGGAAAATGAGGGTATATAAAGACACCAAGGGAAAAAAAAAGTGCTGATGAAAAACAGCTGAAAAGGTGAGGAACTCTGCAGGGTCCTAAAGGGAAAGGGATGAAAATCAAGGAGAGGAGATATATAGGATATGAAATACACCAAGCATGAATAATAGAAGGTCAGAAGCAGTTTGTGAAACAATGCAATGTAATAATTATAGACCACCAGCAGGACAAAAAAATACCTTATATAAAGGAAATCAGCATACAACAGACACCGATTTAAGAAAGGTAAAACACCAGCTAACCAAAGGCGTCCGAGATGAAACACCAGGTTATATTACCACCTGCTGAGGTCCAGATTTAAAGCAGTGCAAGGTCCCAGGATCGGTGTGGGTATGGGGTGTTGCCCCAGGCGTATCGCCACAGAGAATGTGGCTTCCTCAAGGGCAGAAAAATAAATGATCACATTATTAAATTGTATTTAACAATGGTGGTGTCAGATAGTATGCTATACTTTTATGTACTATTGGGTATATGATTGCAGTAACTGATGACATTTATGATCTGTATCCCACCTGGATTTATTATTGTATGGTACATCTGTCACGCTCCCCGAGTCCCCTGCCACGCTCTCCGGCTCCCCTGCCTCGCTCCCCGGCTCCCCTGCCTTGCTCCCCAGCTCCCCTGCCTCACTCCCCGGCTCCCCTGCCACGCTCCCCGGCTCCCCTGCCTCACTCCCCGGCTCCCCTGCCAGGCATCCCCCGCTCCACAGCCTCCAGGCCCCATCACCTGCGGTCCCCAGGTGGCCCGGTCCCCGCACCCGGCGCACGTCGGCAGCTCTGCTCCAGCCCGGCTCTCCTGCCTCCTGTTCACTGCTCCCTGCTCTGGCTTCTGGCACCCGGGCCTCGCGCATGCACATTAGGGCGCGCGCGCTGTCATTGACCCTCTCTTAAAGGGCCAGTGTCCTCCAACAGGATATTGAAGAATCAGGTACAGGGTATATAGGGGGATCCTTTCCAAGTGGGCGGGGCCTGTTCTTCGTGTTTTGCTAAGCTAGGAGTCAGGTCTCCTTGTGTTTTGTGGTATACTTACCTATCTCTCTCCTAGAGCCGCTCCTGCCTCGCCAACCGGTTCTGACGATACCCGAACCCCGAACGGTGACGGTCTGCCATCCCGTCAAGTTCATACCATCTCCGATCCCTGTGGTGACCCGTCTTCTCGCTCCGTTGGTTCCGGACTCTGCCTGACGTCATCTCGGCCTCCGAACCTGAGCTCCGTCACCCGGACTACCTTCAGTGACTCCGTGGTCCCAGGGACTTCTACACTCCTCTGAACGGACTGTCCTGCTACCTGTAGTGCTCCGGCTACCGGGCACCTTGCCCTTCGTTGAGGTGTTCAGCCCAGTGGATACACCTCCTGGGCCTGCCTGTCCACCTGGCCCTAACAGTAAGAACAGGCCATGGATCCCGCCGAAGCACTAGCGGCCCAGCTGGGCACCCTGCAGCAGGAACTCGTACGACAGCGCGAGACCCAGTCCCGCATGCTGGCCTTCATGTCCTCTGTGGATACCCGCCTGAACATGCTGCAAGCATCTGCCACGTCCCTGGCATCTTAGGTTACTACTGCACAGTCCACGGCCACGGTTCCCGTGGCGGCTACCTCGGAAGCTTCTAAACTCCGCCTGGCCTCTCCACCCCGTTATGCCGGAGATCCCAAGACCTGCAGAGGATTCTTAAACCAGTGCTCCCTCCATTTCAAGCTGCTTCCGCACTTGTTTGCCTCCGACCAAGCCAAGGTGGCGTTTGTGATGTCCCATCTAGAGGGTGAGGCACTGGCCTGGATGAACCCCTTGTGGGAAAAGGAGGACCCTGTGACCACTAACATCCAGGACTTCCTGCAGGCATTTAGAAACACCTTTGACGAACCCGGACGTGCCGCTGCATCCGCCTCATCACTCCTCAGGCTACGTCAGGGGACCATGACGGTGGGGCAGTATGCCATCCGCTTCCGCACTTTGGCCTCAGAATTGGGGTGGAACAATGAAGCCCTCACCGCCGCCTTCTGGGAAGGACTCTCCAGCCGTATTAAGGACGAGCTGGCAGGCCGCGATGTTCCTTCCACCCTGGATGCCCTGATCGCACTAGCCACCCGCGTGGACCTCAGATTCCAGGAACGATCCAAAGAGGTGTCCCATGAGAGACGTCCGATACGGCATTCCTCTCCTCCACAGAAGCCCGCCGTACTTCAGTCAGCGTCGTCTGGTGTCTCTGTCCACGAGCCCATGCAGATTGACCGTTTGCGGCAGTCCGAACAACGCCGAGCAGAACGGCTCGCCAAGGGCCTCTGCTTCTACTGCGGAGAGGGCACACACCTTCTACGCTCCTGTCCAGAGAGGCCGGGAAACTCCAAAGCCTAGGGTTGGTAGGAGAGGCCACCCTAGGTGCTGGGACTCTCTCAGACCTGGTTACGTGGACTGTTCAAGTGACAACGGGAGAGACGCGGTTCACGGCCGAGGCGTACCTCGATTCCGGGGCAGCAGGCAATTTCATCCAGCAGGCCACAGTGGACAAGTACCAGGTGCCTGTTACTCCACTCGACAAACCCCTCGTGATTGCCTCTGTAGATGGGAGACCCCTCTCTGACACCATCTCGTGGATCACCAAGCCGGTGGAACTACGTATCGGTGCCCTGCACACCGAGAACATCGCTCTCTACGTCCTCCCACACATGTCTCATCAAATCCTGCTGGGACTTTCCTGGTTACGGACACACGAACCGTCAGTCAGCTGGTGTACTGGTGAAATCACCCGATGGGGCTCCTCTTGCCACGAGAACTGTCTGAAGACTATACAGCCCATCCGACGACCTCCGGTTCCGGAGCCCCTACCGGGACTGCCCTCGGCCTATTGGTCCTTCGCGGACGTCTTTGATAAAAAGGAGTCAGAGGTACTTCCGCCACATCGTCCTTATGAATGTGCCATCGACCTACTCCCGGGAACTACACCACCTCGAGGACGGATATATCTGCTGTCTCCTGCTGAAACAAGGGCCATGTCTGCCTACATCACGGAGAACCTGGCAAGGGGATTCATTCGGAGATCCTCCTCTCCTGCGGGAGTAGGCTTCTTCTTCGTTAAGAAGAAAGAGGGCGACTTACGCCCATGCATTGACTACCGGGGATTGAACCAAATCACCGCGAAAAATAAATACCCCCTGCCGCTCATCCCCGAATTGTTTGATCGGCTTAGAGGAGCTCGTGTGTTTACCAAGTTGGATCTTCGGGGTGCCTACAACCTGGTCCGCATCCGCTCTGGGGACGAATGGAAGACCGCATTCAATACTCGCGATGAGCACTATGAATACTGTGTGATGCCCTTCGGCCTGTGTAACGCACCAGCAGTCTTTCAGGAATTGGTGAACGACATGTTCCGGGACCTTCTCTACGTCTGTGTGGTGGTGTATCTGGATGACATCCTGGTCTTCTCTCCGGACCTCCAGACCCACAGAGAGAACGTGCAGCTGGTACTACAAAGACTGAGAGAGAATCGTCTGTACGCCAAGTACGAGAAGTGTGTCTTCGAGCAGACTTCTCTTCCCTTCCTGGGTTACGTAATCTCCGATACCGGTCTGCAGATGGACACGGAGAAGGTCTCTTCCATTCTCAACTGGCCCCCTCCTTCCGGACTGAAGGCAATCCAACGCTTTCTGGGATTCGCAAACTATTACCGTCAGTTCATTCCTCGCTTTTCTGCTCTGACTGCACCTCTCTCCGCCTTGACCAAGAAGGGGGCTAATCCAAAGAACTGGTCACCTGCGGCCGATGCCGCGTTTGGCTCCCTGAAACAGGCATTTGCTTCTTCCCCTGTGCTCCACCGTCCTGAGTTAAACCGACAGTTCACCTTGGAGGTGGATGCCTCCTCCTCGGGAGCCGGAGTAGTGCTCATGCAGAAGTCCTCCTCCGGGAAGATGGTTACTTGCGGTTTCTACTCCAAGAGCTTCTCAGCGCCTGAACGCAACTACACCATCGGTGACCAAGAGCTATTGGCAGTCAAACTGGCTCTGGAGGAATGGCGCTACCTTCTGGAGGGAGCAGTGTACCCCGTGATCATTTACACGGACCACAAGAACCTGGAATACCTGCGGTCCGCTCAGCGACTGAACCCATGACAAGCCAGGTGGTCCTTGTTCTTTGCCAGGTTCGATTTTCAGCTCCATTTTCGACCCGCGGACAAGAATGTACGAGCAGATGCCTTGTCCAGGTCACTCATGCCCCTGGAACAGGAGGAGGAGACATCCCAGCCCATCATCTGTCCAAGTAAAATCATTCCGGTGGCCCCTGTCACCCTGGCCCAAATACCGCCCGGGAAGACCTATGTCTCTGAGACTGACAGGCAAAAAGTGTTGCACTGGGGCCATGCCTCAAAAATAGCCGGCCATGCTGGTCAGAAGAAAACATGGAGTACAATTGTACGTCACTACTGGTGGCCATCCCTTCGCACGGACGTCGCTTCTTTTGTCTCAGCCTGCTCCTCTTGTGCCAGGAACAAGACGCCCAAACACCTGCCATATGGTCGTCTTCTGCCTCTGCCTATACCCTCCGTTCCGTGGCAACACATTGCAATGGATTTTATTACGGACTTGCCCCTGTCCTCCGGACACACAGTCATATGGGTCGTGGTGGATCGGTTCTCCAAAATGGCTCATTTCGTCCCTATGGCTGGACTGCCCTCTGCCCAGGAACTCGCTGACGCTTACATACAGCACATCTTCCGGTTGCATGGCTTTCCATCTCACATTGTGTCCGACAGAGGAACTCAGTTTACCTCCCGCTTCTGGAGGGCCCTCTGCAAACATCTGGGAGTGACTCTGGACTTTTCTTCAGCCTACCATCCTCAGTCGAATGGCCAAGTGGAATGAGTCAATCAGATCTTGACCTCCTTCTTACGTCACTACGTTAACACCCATCACGACGACTGGTCCACGCTTCTTCCTTGGGCTGAATTCTCCCATAACCACCACGTCAGTGAGTCCTCCTCCAGCTCTCCCTTCCACGTCATTTACGGACTTCAGCCTTCCGTCCCTTTACCTGTATCCTCTTCCTCGGATGTCCCTGCTGCTGATGCTGTAGTCCGTGACTTTACGACAATTTGGGACTCTGTCAAGACTTCCCTTGGACGTGCTTCCCTGCGGATGAAGAGACACGCAGACAAGAGGCGTCTGGATCCTCCGTGTTTCTCTCCAGGAGATCTGGTCTGGCTTGCTTCCAAGTACGTCCGATTGAAGCTACCATCATACAAGCTGGGTCCTCGCTACATCGGGCCGTTTAAAGTCCTCAGCAAAATAAATGAGGTCTCCTACAAGCTGCAGCTCCCGGCCACGATGAGAATACCCAACTCCTTCCACGTCTCCCTGCTCAAGCCGGTTGTCCTTGGTCCCTTCTCCGCTGCTGCCAGTTCTGCTCGTCCTCCTATTGCTGATGATGACATCTATGCGGTAAGGGATATTGTGGCCATGAAAACCGTACGGGGCCGACAGTTCTTCCTGGTGGACTGGGCAGGGTATGGTCCTGAGGATAGGTCCTGGGAACCCCGGGAGAATGTGGGTACTCCCCTGATACGTGCCTTCCTGTCCCGGTTGCGGGGAGGGGGTACTGTCACGCTCCCCGGGTCCCCTGCCACGCTCTTCGGCTCCCCTGCCTCGCTCCCCGGCTCCTCTGCCACGCTCCCTGGCTCCCCTGTCTCGCTCCCCGGCTCCCCTGCCAGGCGTCCCCCGCTCCACAGCCTCCAGGCCCCATCACCTGCGGTCCCCAGTGGGCCCGGTCCCCGCTCCCGGCGCCCGTCGGCAGCTCTGCTCCAGCCCGGCTCTCCTGCCTCCTGTTCACCGCTCCCTGCTCTGGCTTCTGGCACCCGGGCCTCGCGCATGCGCATTAGGGCACGCGCGCGGTCATTGACCCTCTCTTAAAGGGCCAGTGTCCTCCAACAGGATATTGAAGAATCAGGTACAGGGTATATAGGGGGATCCTTTCCAAGTGGGCGGGGCCTGTCCTTCGTGTTTTGCTAAGCTAGGAGTCAGGTCTCCTTGTGTTTTGTGGTATACTTACCTATCTCTCTCCTAGAGCCGCTCCTGCCTCGCCAACCGGTTCTGACGATACCTGAACCCCGAACGGTGACGGTCTGCCATCCCGTCAAGTTCATACCATCTCCGATCCCTGTGGTGACCCGTCTTCTCGCTCCGTTGGTTCCGGACTCTGCCTGACGTCATCTCGGCCTCCGAACCTGAGCTCCGTCACCCGGACTACCTTCAGTGACTCCGTGGTCCCAGGGACTTCTACACTCCTCTGAACGGACTGTTCTGCTACCTGTAGTGCTCCGGCTACCGGGCACCTTGCCCTCGGTGAGGTGTTCAGCCTAGTGGATCCACCTCCTGGGCCTGCCTGTCCACCTGGCCCTAACAACATCTAGTATAGTGGTATTCGAAATTTTGGTGTCAGGTTCCTGACATGGAACTTTGTATTGGGGTGTTTGTTAATTATACATATTTTAAATGTCTTTAACCCTTTCACTGTCTTGTGTGGATTCTATGTATGCACAAATTTTTGTACCAATAAAATTATTTTTTGAATTGAACAAAAACGCATTGGTTGATCCCTATATACAGCAACTCTTTTTCTCCTGTCTTAATTCATCTGTACAAACAATTATACGTAAATACAAACAAGATGGGAATGTGCAGGCATCATACCTCTCAAGAAGGAGACAGGTTCTGTGTACCAAAGATGAGCTTGCTTTGGTCAGACATGTGCATATCAACCCAAGAACAAAAACAAAAGACCTTGTGAAGATGCTGGCAGAAGCTGGTAAGATTTTCTCTTTATCAACAGTGAAATGAGTACTGTATCAACATGGGCTGAAAGGCCTCTATGCCAGGATGAAGCCATTACTCCAAAAGCAAAAATAAAGAAAACAGATTAATGTTTGCAAATGCACACAGGAATAAAGACCTTAATGTTTGGAGACATGTCCTGTGGTCTGATGAAACTAAAATTGAATTGTTTGGCGATAATGACCATCATTACATTTGGAGGAAAAGGGGAGAAGCTTAGAAGCTTAAGAACACCATCCCAACTGTGAAACACAGGGGTGGCAGCATCATGTGGTGGGGTTTTTTCTCTGCTTTAGGGACTGGTGCACTTCACAAAATAGATGTCATCATGAGGAAAGAAGATTATGTGGCAACACTGAAGCAACATCTCAAGACATCAGCGAGGAACTTAAAGCTTGGGCAGAAATGTGTCATCCAAATGGACAATGACCAGAAGCATGCTTCCAAACTGGCTTCAAAGTGGCTTAAGGATAACAAAGTCAATGATTTGGAGTGGCCATCACAATGACCTAATCTCAATCCTACTGAATTTTTATGAGCAAAGCTGAAAAGGCAGGTGTGCGGAAGGCGACATTCAAAATGGCTTAGTTACACCAGTTCTGTCAGGAGGAATGGGAACAAATTCCTACCAGCTATATTGAAAAGCTTGTGGGACGAAATCCAAAACATTTGACCAAAGACATACAGTTTAAGGGTAATAGTACCAAACACTAATGAAATGTATGTAAACTTTTGCCTTTGCAGAAAGTAATAAAAATGCCTTAAAACATTCATTCTCTCTCTTTCTCTCTCATTCTTCTGGCATAAGGCAAATATAAATAATTTTGGTTCCTAATTGAATTAAAACAGGAAAGGTGTATTCTGATTTCATGTCAGATAGTGAGAAAAACATGCATTTGTGTCTTTTTAGATAGTGTATGTAAACTTCTTGTTTCTTTTGTATGTAACCACAAAAACAAAGACAACACTTGAACTTTCAATTACTTTTGTAGAAATTTTTTTAAAAAAATGTTAACAGTGGGAAATACCTTTATGCTGAGTGAAAATTTCTATCAGAGGAGCAGTAGAAAAAAATGTAAATTATTTTTCAATAGTTTTCCAACCAACTTGATTTCAGCATGTTAAGAGATGTGTCTGTCTGCCTAGGCTGTACAATATAACTGAATCATGGCAAGAATAAAATAAAATAAAAATAAAATAGGAAAATATAAGACATACAAGAAGAGTTTTCTGGGAATATTAGTCAAAGAAGTGTTAGTAAAGTTATGTGTTTAAAATGAATCTGATCACAGCTAATTTAATGTGCATAATTTTATTATAATTCTAATAAAGTATAATTAACTTTTTTTTTCTCCACACAGCCTATTCTCTGAACATAAAAAGTATTCCAACAAATTAATGTGAGTGGGCAAAATATATTGCAAAAGAAAATACTTTTGATTTTAATAAAAGTGGATCTGTCAACAGATTTCACAATATAAACTGTATCCATAATTAAATAGAACTGTTAGATCTGATGAACTGATGTACTTACTGAAAATCCATGTCAGAATGACTGCACCGCACAACTATGGAACTAAAAGGATACCAGAATGACTGTGTAATTCTTTTTCATATTTCTCCTAAGATTAAAATGAGCATTTTATAAGGCCAGTTCTTATGTAAAATGGTTATCTTTATTTGATGATCATTCAGCCATTCTAAGGCTATGTGCGTACTTTGCGTTTTTACCTGCGTTTCCGCAGCCTTTTCAACTGCAGCGTTTTAGTGCCAAAATGCATGTGTTTTGATTTTCCAGCAATGCCTATGGGAAATAGGGTTTTCTTGTGCGCACTACGCAGTTCAAAATGTAGCGTTTAATTTCCATATTTTTGGGAAAAAACTCAGCGTTTAAAGAAGCAACATGTCAATTGTTTTTGCCACTTTGGCAGCGTTTTGCTAATGTAATGGGATCAACCATTCAGACTGCATCATCAATGTAGAAATGGATTTGAACATTGCTTCAGCACTTGCCCACAAGGGGGCAGTGTCAGACTGTGCAATCACAGACACAGAGGTGGGAAATCCCCTACAGCTTGTGTGTTCTAACCAGGAAAAAAAAGAGCCGGAGGACAGTACAGACCCGGAGCTCAGCCAGCACAGAGCTACGTGTGGTCTCCCTGAACAGAGGGCTCTTTTGCAACCGGATTCTTGGAAGAATCACCCTGTGAAAGTGGTTTCTGCCATCCGCGGTTTGCAGGACTTTGTTTTCACCGAGGATCTAATCGGACTGCAGAGCGCATATCCAGGGGCTGTGACAACTTGACTGCAGAGCATCGCACCCTGAGTGCAAGTGCAGGGGCCGTTACCGACACAAGGGAGCCATCCGTGCAACCGTGACCTCCCTTCTTCTGCTCGGTGTGCCCCGGGACTAAGAGACTGACTAGAATCCGTTACCAGCGGGAGAAGATCAAAGGAGAAGACCGAGGAGCTGCATCCCTTCAGCGCTGCACCGGGACCCATCATCGTGAGACTCCAGGCCTGCGACGTGGGAGCGGCATCTTCTTCTGGGATAGACTGGTACGTGATTGTAGGGAAAGTTAGGGAAAGTTGCCGCCATTTCTTTGTGTTTTTCTCTTTTCTTTTTTTCCTTGCTGCGTACCCGGAAGGAGTGAAGATCCGGGGACTCCACCATACACATGTGCGCAGATAGTTCGGTTGACTTTGTTATAAATATGTTTCATAGTAAAGAAATGTTACTACCGGTAAAATCTGAGTATGGGGATTTTGTTGGAATAGAGCATACACACACACCCGCGGCCCTACCACCGGTCGCTTCATGTGGCGTAGTCGGCAGGATGTGTGACCAACAAAATCATCCCCCGGTAGTAACTTATAACCGGACAGCTCCCCCGACGTCTATTGTCAATCCGGTGAGAAAGTTTAACGGACGGAACTATCCTGTAACTGAATGGACTGAACAACTTAAGATAGTGGGGGAAATGTATAACACTGATCCTAAGACCTTAGCAGAAATGGCCATGCTAACATTAGAGGGGGAAGCGTGGACGACAGTCAGGCTGGAGACGGTTAGGGGCCGGCGTACGTTGGATGACTTGGTGCGGGTGCTGGAGAACACCTATGGGCCGACCACATATGCGGGAACATTGCGCTATATGTTCTTCCGGCGTACTCAGCTCGAGTCGGAGGACATTCCTCAATATGCCAATGCCCTTCAAGTGCTGCTAGAACAAGCCTGTAGAAAAGAAGAACAGATAGCTAGTACGGGTGCCTGTGACCTGGTGTTGAGAGATCAGTTCGTGACCGGATTGAGAGACCCGTACTTTAACCGCTCATTGCAAGATCTACTCCGGATAAATCCGGCCCTTACGTTCGCTGAGGTCAAACAAGAAGCTATAGAATGTTCAAGGGGACCTGTCGTGGAGACACAGACATATACCGCGGCTTGCAGGTCCATATCTGGTATCGGGACTCCGAACAGCGACACGGAAGAACTGAAGCAGATGGTGGCAGAGTTGCAGAAACAGGTGTTACAGCTCACCCTAGACCAACAGGCGGGCCGGCAAGCGAGACAACAACCCAGCCGGCCGATGGGAAGATGGTGGACATGCGGCGACCCCCGCCTTAGAGCAAACCGTTGCCCCCATAACTTTCAAGTTCATCCACGGTCCAATCTACCAGAACCAGCAAGTCATGTCTCACAACAGCAGCCGCCTTTAAACTAGACGCCCCTGCCAAAGAGGCTCACTCGGCAGGGGAGGCCAAAGAGAGGGGTGTGGGAAAACAGAGCCAGCCACGGAACAAACTTGCATCAAATAGCCCCACCCTGGAAGTATTACTGGAAGGGATCGCCGTACAAGGGTTAATGGATACTGGGTCTCAGGTATCCACCATCTCCGAGCAGTTCTACGAAGAATGTCTAAAGCCGCGGGTTGCCTATGACCCTGATACCGCCATCAAGATCAAAGCAGCCAATAATCTACCCATTCCGGTGACGGGAGTTGCCTGGATGAACACCGAAATCTGTGGCCAAGATCTCGGGAAGAGGGGGATAATTGTGGTCAGGGAAGGCTTTGGATCAGAAACGCCCATGATTATTGGGATGAACATCTTGAAAGACCTGAATCTGGTGTTGTTTACCAAGAGGGGGCCCAAGTACTGGCAAGAAGTGACCGCACATAGGGCCACCCGCCGTGCCTTTCAGCAAGTGGTCCGGACCTGCAACCTCCAGTGAATGACAGAAGAACAACTGCCACTGGCCACGATCACTGTACCCCGCCATACTAGGATCACCTAACCGGCTGGGAAAGAGACAGTTATCTCACTACCCCTTAGCACCACGAGACAGCTTGAAGGCGTGGAGGTGCTGCTTGAGCCGCGCACCCCGAAGGAAGGGAAGCTGAATCCACTAGTCGCTCGAACTCTAGCAGTAGTGAGAAAGGGAAGAATTCCTGTCAGGCTGGGCAACACGGCTAACGTGAGCGTTGACCTAGAAGCCGGGACACAGCTCGCCCGAGTCTACGCTCTAACCGAAGAGGTGAACCCTATGAGCCCCCTCCAGTTTGTACCGTCTACAGAGGGAGATTGGACAGTGACGGTCTCTGCCATGGCCGCTGTCGCGGGTGACACCAACGCGGGGCGAGAACTACGAGAGAAGTGTCAGTTGGACGTATCCCAATACTCCAAAAGGGAGGTGTCCCAGGTGGAAGAGCTACTTCAAGAGCATCAGGCGTCCTTTGCCCGGCATGACACCGACTTTTGGTGCACCACCAGTATCAAGCACGAAATCCCCACAGGTGACGCTGCTCCGATCCGTGAAAGGTACCGCCAAATACCTCCCCAGCAATACCAAGAAGTGAAAAATCTCCTGAATTCCATGCTGCACGCTGGAGTGGTACGAGAAAGCTAGAGCCCCTGGGCTGCACCGGTGGTGATAGTCAAGAAGAAGGACGGGTCCCTGAGGTTCTGTGTGGACTATCGCCGTTTGAATGCTTGCACCACCTGGGACTCATACCCTTTGCCAAGGATCGAAGAATCCCTGACAGCCCTGAAGAAAGCCAAATACTTCTCTTCGTTGGATCTGGCCAGCGGATATTGGCAGGTACCCATGCACGAGAAAGATAGAGAGAAGACTGCTTTCATCCTACCCATGGGTCTGTACGAGTTCGACCGGATGCCCTTTGGTCTGAACAACGCGCCGGGGACTTTCCAGTGGCTGATGGAGCGCTGCTTGGGAGACTTAAACTTTGACTTCACCCTCATCTACCTGGACGACATTGTAGAAAAAACAAAAAGCCAGCACTAAATGTGCACTTCAGCACTAAACATTCCAAACTGTACTTATTATAAAAATTTTGAGATTTTTCGCAAAAAATTGCAATTTCTTGAGCTGCCTCGCCACGTCACGGCAAATCTCATTTGAGGCAGTCCTACACTAAAATATTTTTATAAAATGTGCCATACGGCCTCACATATGAATAGTAGAACTGCTCTTAGCAGCACTCACCTGGTCTATTTCAATCCCGTACCCATGACTGAGTCATGGCTGTGGGCGGGACAGGTCCAAGCAAATGCTGCATGCAGTAAATAGCCTGTGGACAAGGCCTGATGACTTAATGTGAACAGTCACCAACCGCCAAAATCTAGACAGATGGAATACATCCCAAATTGGGGTGCATAGCAAGGTGGAGGTCAACCACTGACCAATTCAATGAAGAAAAAACAAAAAGCCAGCACTAAATGATCACTTCAGCACTAAACATTCCAAACTGTACTTATTATACAAATTTTTAGATTTTTGGCAAAAAATTGCAATTTCTTGAGCTGCCTCGCCACGTCACGGCAAATCTCATTTGAGGCAGTCCTACACTAAAATATTTTTATAAAATGTGCCATACGGCCTCACATATGAATAGTAGAACTGCTCTTAGCAGCACTCACCTGGTCTATTTCAATCCCGTACCCATGACTGAGTCATGGCTGTGGGCGGGACAGGTCCAAGCAAATGCAGCATGCAGTAAATAGCCTGTGGACAAGGCCTGATGACTTAATGTGAACAGTCACCAACCGCCAAAATCTAGACAGATGGAATACATCCCAAATTGGGGTGCATAGCAAGGTGGAGGTCAACCACCGACCAATTCAATGAAGAAAAAACAAAAAGCCAGCACTAAATGTGCACTTCAGCACTAAACATTCCAAACTGTACTTATTATAAAAATTTTGAGATTTTTGGCAAAAAATTGCAATTTCTTGAGCTGCCTCGCCACGTCACGGCAAATCTCATTTGAGGCAGTCCTACACTAAAATATTTTTATAAAATGTGCCATACGGCCTGGACGACATTGTAGTCTATTCGGCCACATTTGAAGAACACCTGCAGCAGCTGGGCCGTGTGTTCAGTAGGTTGAGAGAACATGGCCTGAAGTTGAAACTCAGCAAGTGCCGTCTTCTGCAGCCCAAGATCAATTACCTGGGCCACCGGATCTCAGTCGAAGGTGTTCAGCTGTCTTCAGAGAAGATAGCCGCCGTACGGGATTGGCCGCAGCCCACAAACATCAAGGAGGTCAGGGCTTTCCTGGGGTTGGCCGGCTACTACCGCCGGTTCGTCAAAAACTTCGCCCGGCTTGCTGCACCCTTGCATGACCTGCTTCGAGGGACCACCAACAGCCCCAGAGGACGCCCCATCAGCTGGGGACCCAGCCAGGAAGAGTCCTTCCAAGCCCTAAAGGGTGCCTTAACGTCTCCCCCCATTCTGGCATATGCGGACTACAACCTGCCCTTCCAACTACACACCGATGCCAGTCTACAGGGTCTAGGGGCAGTACTTTCACAGGTACAAGAAGGTAAGGAACGGGTCATAGCCTATGCCAGTCGGTCCCTACATGAGGGCGAGAAGAATCCCACCAATTATAGCTCGTTCCGGCTGGAGCTGTTGGCCCTAACGTGGGCTATGGTGGAGAAATTTGCAGGGTACCTCACGGGGACCGAAGTACTAGTCCTGACCGATAACAACCCGTTGGCCCACTTAGAAAATGCGAAGCTCTGAGTCATGGAGCAGCGTTGGATGGCTCGGCTCTCCAAGTTCAATTACAAGATCAAATATAGGGCTGGAGCTGAGAATCAAAATGCGGACAGCCTGTCTAGAGTGTCATACCCCTTACTCCACCGAGACCGCGATGAAGAATTAGAAGGGGATGAGACGCCTGACTTTGCAAAGCTCGCCCAACAGATGATGGATTGCCGCCAGTTCGTTGTGGGCGAAGCTGGAACTCCAGTGGGGGTCGCCTTGCCACCCCAGGAGTGGTGCAGGCTCCAGGACCAGAACCCTGAATGGGCTCTACTCAAACAATGGGTGAAGCGACAGCAGAAGCCTCCCGCCGATATACGGGCACGACTGTCTACCGGGACCTTGACCCTGCTCAGTCAGTCGGCCTGGCTGATTCTGAGAGAAGGAGTGCTATACCGGAAGGTTCTCTTGTCGCACATGCTGGAGGAATGCACACAAGTTGTGGTGCCTGACCAATTGGCCCGTGAGATGGTGGCCAAAGCCCACAAAAGGAATGGACACTTTGGAATAGACAAGACCTTTCGGTGGATTCAACAGTCCATCTATTGTCCGGGGCTCCGCAAGCTGGTTGAAGACGTCTGTCAAACCTGTCGCACCTGTGAACTACACAAGTCCACTGAGCAGCGTGCACCTGTCCAGGCAATTAAAACATCCAGGCCCCTTGAGCTGTTGATGGTGGACTATCTGCTGATTGGGATGGCGAGCAGTGGCTATCAGTACTGCCTAGTCATGGTGGATCACTTCACAAAATTCGCTGTCGCTGTTGCTACCAAAGACCAGACGGCTGAATCGGCTGCACGGGCCATCTGTCGACAGTTCATCCACGTCTATGGGTGTCCGGAGAGGTTGCACTCCGACCAGGGGGCTTGTTTCGAAGGCCGAGTCATCGAAGAGCTGCATCAGATGTATGGGATCCAGAAGTCAAGGACCACTCCTTACCACCCACAAGAGAACGGTGCATGTGAACGCTTCAACCGGACTCTACTCCAGCTGATCCACACCTTGGCCGATGATAAGAAAGACCAATGGCCCCAATTCCTTCCCGATCTAGTATGGGCCTACAACAACCAGGTCCACTCCGTGACTGGTTACACCCCACACACCCTTCTCTTTGGCCGCCCCGGAAAAGGGGTCCATGACCTGAACCTATTCCGCCCTGGAGATGATGTCTGCCATAACTACCCCTCCTGGCTAAATGCTCACTGACAGAAGATGGAGACTGTACACCGGCTGGTGAGCCAACAAATCCGGGGCCAGATACATGCTGACCCACTCCCCGTGCAAGAGCACCCCTTGAAGTTGGGACAGCTAGTCCTGCTCCATATCAAGAAGCCACAAGGGAAACTTCGAGCCAAGTGGGAGACTGAGGTCTACCGGGTAATCGAACGCCCCTACCCCAACGGGCATGTATACCGAGTGCGGGGTGAAGACAGTCGCAGCATCCGCACTGTGCACAGAAATATGTTGCGTCCCTGCCGATCCCAGCCTGACTCCCCTACCGCAATACCTGGAGGGGGTGATGCTGCCGACACGACTGACGTCACGGACGTTTGCCAGCATAGTGATCACGTCGACTCTGAGACCGGTGACCCACCTACACAACCCAGTTCTTCCACCGGAGTGCTGACTGAAGTGGGGCGTAAAGACAGTGACGGGGAGGGGAACAACCGACCCTTGAGATGCACTGACCGAACCACTGCTGGGATCCTGCCCGGGTGGTCTTACAGGGACCAGTATATATGGCCCACTTCTCAACCAACCCCTGTGACATCTGCAATCATCACTGCCTGGGAACAGACGGTAGTTGACAGGTACTGCCAACCTTTAAGTGGGGGGGTATGTAATGGGATCAACCATTCAGACTGCATCATCAATGTAGAAATGGATTTGAACATTGCTTCAGCACTTGGCCACAAAGGGGCAGTGTCAGACTGTGCAATCACAGACACAGAGGTGGGAAATCCCCTACAGCTTGTGTGTTCTAACCAGGAAAAAAAAGAGTGGGAGGACAGTACAGACCCGGAGCTCAGCCAGCACAGAGCTACGTGTGGTCTCCCTGAACAGAGGGCTCTTTTGCAACCGGATTCTTGGAAGAATCACCCTGTGAAAGTGGTTTCTGCCATCCCCGGTTTGCAGGACTTTGTTTTCACCGAGGATCTAACCGGACTGCAGAGCATCGCGCCCGGAGTGCATATCCAGGGGCTGTGACAACTTGACTGCAGAGCATCGCACCCTGAGTGCAAGTGCAGGGGCCGTTACCGACACAAGGGAGCCATCTGTGCAACCGTGACCTCCCTTCTTCTGCTCGGTGTGCCCCGGGACTAAGAGACTGACTAGAATCCGTTACCAGCGGGAGAAGATCAAAGGAGAAGACCGAGGAGCTGCATCCCTTCAGCGCTGCTCCGGGACCCATCATCGTGAGACTCCAGGCCTGCGACGTGGGAGCGGCATCCTCTTCTGGGATAGACTGGTACGTGATTGTAGGGAAAGTTAGGGAAAGTTGCCACCATTTCTTTGTGTTTTCCTCTTTTCTTTTTTTTCCTTGCTGCGTACCCGGAAGGAGTGAAGATCCGGGGACTCCACCATACACATGTGCGCAGATAGTTCGGTTGACTGTGTTATAAATATGTTTCATAGTAAAGAAATGTTACTACCGGTAAAATCTGAGTATGGGGATTTTGTTGGAATAGAGCATACACACACACCCGCGGCCCTACCAACGGTCGCTTCACTAACATTATAGTCAATGAGAAGTTGCAAAATGCATCCTAAATCAAAATCCTAGCGTTTTACATGCTTTTTGGATGCAGAAAACATGCGTTTTTGACAATTTAATTGCTTGCGTTTTTGACATTATATTAAAGGCATGATATGTCCCTTTACACACACATAGTCCGACAATTAAAATTATGAAAAACATTAATTTAACGTTATTTTATACATAAATATTAACAAACATTTAGCATTTTAAAAAAATTAGCTATTTTGCTTATGATTTTAATCTTGATATTTGTTATAATTTTTTCCCCATTTTTTCATAGTGTTTAAATGTTAAAACTTTTTTAGCAGTGTATTTCTATTCAAAACGCATCTGACTTTAAGCAATGAAAAAGCATGTAAATCACGGGAAAAACGTGGCCAAAACGCGATAAAAACGCAAGCCTATTTATTGCGTTTTTGTGGTTAAAAGCAACTTTGGCAAAAACCATTTCTGCCAGAGGATGCGTTTAGAACTGCAACTACCTCGACACACAGTGCGCACATAGCCTTACATTGATTTTGAAAGTAGGCACACCACCATCATTAGGTTTAAGAAGGTTGTCTATAGATTTAAGCAGAGGGTCTTTAGATCTAAGCAGATGGTATGCTTATGAACAAGTTTGTGTTTGCTGTGATGCTATTAGCGTATGTGGGCCACACTGGAAAATATTATTACCAGTGATAGGAGAATTCTAAAATATTCAGGTTCGGATTATTCCTGCAAAATAAATCATACTATTTGGGTATTCATGACGAATAGCAAATCTAATGCAAGTCAATGGGAAACTTTATTATATTTCCGGAGGACCTTCCCAGGAGGTCTGTGAGGGCTGTAAAAATGCTGAAATAGATAGAAAGTGCTGAAATTGAATAGGAACAGCATGGGGAAGATGTCTGTATGTGCTTCTGACTCACAGGTGGTTTCTAAGAATAATGTTGTTTCCCTTTAACCCCTTCACGACTGGCCGATTTTTCGCTTTCTGTTTTTTTTTTTCGCCATTCTTCTTCTGAGAGACGTAACTTTTTTATTTTTCAGTCAATATAGTCATGTGGGAGCTCATTTTTTGTGGATCGAGCTGTACTTTTAAATTAAACCATACGTTTTACCATATAGTGTACTGGAAAATGGCTAAAAAATTCCAAATGCAGAAAAATTGCAAAAAAAGTGCGATAGCACTATTGTTTTTAAGATATTTTATTCACTGTGTTCACTATATGGTAAAACTGATCTATGGGTATGATGCCTCAGGTCAGTGCGAGTTCGTAGACACCAAACACGCATAGGTTTACTTTTATATAAGGGGTTAAAAAAATTGGAAGTTTCTCCAAAAAAGGAAAATATGGCGTTTTACGCCATATTCTGTGACCCGTAGCGTTCTCATTTTTCGAGATCTATGTCTCAGTTATCACTTATTTCTTGCGTCTCAAACTGACGTTTTTAACGATACTATTTTTGCGCAGATGCTACGTTTTGATCGCCTGTTATTGCATTTTGTGCAAAAGTTGTGGCGACAAAAAAACATCATTTTGGCGTTTGGAATTTTTTTGCCGCTACGCTGTTTATTGATCAGATTAATTGATTTTATATTTTGATTGATCGGGCGTTTCTGAACGCGGCGATACCAAATGTGTGTATATTTTTAATTTTTTAACCCTTTAATTTTCAATGGGGCGAAAGGGGGGTGATTTAAACTTTTAGGTTTTTTTATTTTAATTTTTTAACCTTTTTTTTCCCTTTTTCTTTTTATTTTATTTGTCCCCCTAGGGGGCTATAGCGATCAACAATCCAATTGCTCTGTCCTATCTGCTGGTCACAGCTACACAGCTGTAAACAGCAGATACGCTCACTTTCTGCTTCACTGGGCTCCGGGCCGAGTGAAACTGAAAGTAATTCATGGCATGTACAGGAGTCATCACATGACCCTACAATGACAACTACCGGAAGTCACGTGATCACGTCACGTGACTTTCGGTATCGGGCGGTAAGTAAAAGTTTACCGCGATTGCGATTATATTTGCGTTGTTACATATTGACATCGTCATTTAAGGGGTTAAATGTCACGAGTAGGTAACGAATCTGCTCGTGCCTGACAGGCACACATCTCAGCTGTGAAAATCAGCTGAGATGTGTGCCGATCGCGGCATGCTGGCGGCGGCAGACCGCGGGCAGTAACATCATTACCGCTAGGACATAATATTACTGCCCGTGGCCGTTAAGGGGTTAATGACACAAGCTCTCTCTACACTAATTTCTAATACACTGCGCACTAGATATTGTCTGTGGATCTTATTTATTTTTTTTTTTTTTGCCTCTTGCTCCTTCTTCACCATATCGACAAAGTCATAATGAGTAGTGATGGGCGGACATTGACTGTAAAAGTCCGGATATGCGTGGGTTCAAAAGAACCCGAGCATGAACCCCCGGGCCCAGAGTTCTCAGGGTACTCCGAGTAATGATCCAGGTCTGGCCACCAGGGTAATAGAAAACATCAAAGAAAAAAGAAAGAAAATAAGAATAAAGCAAGCGCATTATACTTACAACTCTGCTTCCGGGCCACTCACGCTACTTATGGGGCTGCTCATTATCCTTCATAAATATTTACTGATTCCCCTGCCCATCGGCAGACATGGCGTCTCTGATTGGTTGTAGTCAGACAGCACTACGTGACAGCGTGTCTGACTGCAACCAATCAGAGGCGCTGTCGGTACAGCTCTATTGCTGTAAAATAAATAAATAAATAAATAAATAAATAAATAGTTTTAGGGTCCCTCAAATTATGATACTCAGCACAGATAAAGCATACAGCTACAGGCTGCAGTCCCCAACAATCAGCTTATCTTGGCTGTGTATAGAATACTAGGAACCACATGCAGCTTTTTTTAATTATTTAAATAACTAATTTAAATAATGGTGTCCAGTCTCTCCCAATTTTGATACCTAGACATGATAAAGCCAAGAGCTCTTGCTATATATATATATATATATATATATATATACGTATTATACAAGAAATTAATTAGTAAAGAAAGATCTTTATATCGATATACTGTGTATATATATATATAATATATATATATATATACAGTACAGACCAAAAGTTTGGACGCACGTCCTCATTCAAAGAGTTTTCTTTATTTTCATGAATCTAAAAATTGTAGATTCACACTGAAGGCATCAAAACTATGAATTAAAACATGTGGAATAAAATACTTAAAAAAGTGGGAAACAACTGAAAATAGGTCTTATATTCTAGGTTCTTCAAAGTAGCCACCTTTTGCTTTCACTACTACTTTGCACACTCTTGGCATTCTCTTGATGAGCTTCAAGAGGTAGTCACCGGAAATGGTTTTCCAACAGTCTTGAAGGAGTTCCCAGAAATGCTTAGCACTTGTTGGCCCTTTTGCCTTCACTCTGCGGTCCAGCTCACCCCAAACCATCTCGATTGGGTTCAGGTCTGGTGACTGTGAAGGCCAGGTCATCTGGCGTAGCACCCTATCACTCTCCTTCTTAGTCAAATAGCCCTTACACAGCCTGGAGGTCTGTTTGGGGTCATTGTCTTGTTGAAAAATAAATGATGGTCCAACTAAATGCGAATCAAATGGAATAGCACGCCGCTGCAAGATGCTGTGGTAGGCATGCTGGTTCTGTATGCCTTCAATTTTGAATAAATCCCAAACAGTGTCACCAGCAAAGCACCCCCACACCATCACACCTCCTCCTCCATGCTTCATGGTGGGAACCAGCCATGTAGAGTCCACCCGTTCACCTTCTCTACAAAGACACGGTGGTTGGATCCAAAGATATCAAATTTGGACTCATCAGACCAAAGCACAGATTTCCACTGGTCTAATGTCCATTCCTTGTGTTCTTTAGCCCAAACAAGTCTCTTCTGCTTGTTGCCTGTCCTTAGCAGTTGTTTCCTAGCAGCTATTTTACCATGAAGGCCTGCTGCACAAAGTCTCCTCTTAATAGTTGTTCTAGAGATGAGGTGTGTCCAAACTTTTGGTCTGTACTGTATATATATATATATATATATATATATGTATATATATATATATATATACACGAATATTAAAGCCATATTAGCATATGAATTACCCTTTTCTCATATTTACTTGAGGTATCTCTAGAGGAAGCAAGATGAATCCACTAGATATAATACATTTGAATGCGTAATTCTGTAATTAACCCAGCAACCTTCCCAACAAGGACAGAAAATAACTACTGTATATTAATACTATAGATGGAGAAATAAGGAACGTCCTTGGGCTCATAAAAAGTGCATTACCTATGTTACATCTTGCTTCAAACAAGAAACTTCAAGAACCACAGAAGGATTCTGTTCATTCCCTGGAAACCAATTACCAGCATGTACTAGCTGTGTAACTTAATAATACACATGGAAAATGAGCTGTGCTATGTCCCCAAAATGTCATAGACTTAAAAAATGCACTCTTGTCGTGTGAAAACTCTAACTAAAATCAACTTTTACTAATGCACAATTATGGTAACTACCAGTGAACACGTAAAGCGTAACCGTCATTTTAGTTTTTATTTCATAAATCAATAGTACCCATGAAAATAACCAACTTTGTAATATTTCTTAGAGAAATGTGCTTTTTACTCTGCCAGAATTGATCAGTCATTATCAAAATTCTCAATTTTGAGGTCAAATCTGTAGTCAGTGAAGACTTTCCCATTACTCAGATAGGAGATGGCTGTTAATACTGATGAGATTTTTTATAGATAGAAGAGAGAGAGTAGGAGGGAGGAGCTAAAGACAGAGGGAGGAGCTGAAGTTGGAGGGAGGAGCTAGAGGCAGAAGGAGGAGCTGAAGGCAGAGGGAGGAGCTAGAGGCAGAAGGAGAAGCTGAAGGCAGAGGGAGGAGCTAGAGGCAGAAGGAGGAGCTGAAGGCAGAGAGAGGAGCTAAAGACAGAGGGAGGAGCTGAAGGCAGAGGGAGAAGCTGAAGGTGGAAGGAGGAGCTGAAAGCATAGGGAGGAGCTGAAGGTAGAGGGAGGAGCTGAAGGCAGAGGGAGACACTGAAGGCAGAGAGAGGAGCTGAAGGCAGAGGGAGGAGCTGAAAACAGAGGGAGGAGCTGAAGGCAGAGGGAGGAGCTAAAGGCAGAGGGAGAAGCTGAAGGCAGAGGGAGAAGCTGAAGGCAAAGGGAGGAGCTGAAGGCAGAGGGAGGAGCTGAAAGCAGAGGGAGGAGCTGAAGGCAGAAGGAGGAGCTGAAGACAGAGGGAGGAGCTGAAGACAGAGGGAGAAACTGAAGGCAGAGGGAGAAGCTGAAGGCAGAGGGAGAAGCTGAAGGCAGAGGGAGAAGCTGACGGCAGACCTCTGCTCCTCCTTCCTCTTCCTTCTTTTCTTCTTTCTATATGGAATCTCATCAGTAACATCTGCCTTCTCCTATCTCAGTAATTGCAAAGTCTTCATTGAATACAGATTTTACCTCAGAATTGAGAATTTTGATAATAACTGATCAATTCTGGCAGAGAAAGAAGCAGATTTGTCTGGTAAGATGTATTACAAAGTTGTTTATTTTCATGTGTGCTATTGATTTATGAAATAAAAATTAAAACAACGGTTACACTTTAAGTCTGAAATATTAGGTCCCTCATTTAAATGAAAAACCAAGAGGATTGCGAGTAAATGTGCAAAATATAGAAATTTTTTATTAAAGATCACACACAACATGACACAATATCACAGAATAAAATCTACCATTTAAATGGTATATTCCAGATATTTTACAATGCATTCCATAATAAGGGTTTTTCCAGATATTTTTTAATGTATTCAGTCACTACTCTTTCCATCAAAGCTTCGACCTAACAGTTTTAAATCAATATTTTTAATTGAAAATTATTTTATCCACATTGGAGGGAATTTATGATGCGTAAAGGGTTGTCAAGAATTTGTCATACACGATAATTGTACAAGAAAGTGCAACTTTTTTTTATTTTAAACAGCTTTTTCCAGTCTTAACCACTTCATGAGCTTAGATGTACCGATACATCCAAGGTCGTGTCTGTCCTTTTAATGCGGGCTCGTGTAGCGAGCCTGCATGTTTCCTGCACATGTCAGATGATCTGATCCACCGACATGTGCAGGTGGATCAGAGATACCTAAGCTGCAATGCCCTGCACATGAGGTAAGAGACATGGCTATATCAGGAGAACTATATACATTTCTACTTGGAGATATTTGCAAATAATATGATTATTATTATTATTATTATTATTATTATTATTATTATTACACCTACTACATATTGGGATAGGATCTGGGAATACCCCTTAAACTTATCCACTAAAACTCTATATAGTAGTCATCTTTGTGTACTGATCTGTGGACTCTTTCCTATATCCAATAGTTTAACCTGTTCAGCACTATCATGGACCTTACCTGTTTTACACACAATTTAAATATTCGTTAACAGGTTCATGATACTTTTGATACTATTTATAATGCCACCAATACAAATGTTTATATATTTACCAATAATGCCACAAATGGTGACAATTAAAATGTTATATCATTATTTGTGGGAGAAAGTTCACTTTCTTATGTTCACGATGTTCAAGCTGAGTCTAATCTCAATCATTATATTAACATTTCAAATATCCTAGCTGTAAACAAAGTTTGTTTTATCCTGTCAATGTTCCCGGTAACTGATAAATTTCAAGAGCTCTTTGAAATTAAACTCATAGTGTTTGAAATATGTTCTCCTCATTCTAACTTGAAGAAAAATGAAATTTTGCCACCTCAACAGCTTGAAGATACTGTGATCTGCCAAGCGAAATAGGTTGGTTCAGTAGTAATACTTAGTAAAGGTTACTTTTATTGGTGAAATTGACAAAATAACTACACCACAATAAAATGTACCCAAGATGAGATATATTGCTCATTGATCTTCAATATGTATCCACGTAAACATAACAATTTAAGCGCTTTTGGCTACAACAACCCCCAAAAAGTAACTAAATAACTTTCTGATACCACCATTTATTGCAAACTAATTTGTGACCCGATGACCAAGTTCACAGATGAACCTAATATCCTTGTTTAAGAAGGGCTTAACTTGGAGGTAGTTAAAAAACACATTCCCCAAGATCCACAAACTTTGTTTTCCTCTACAATTGCATCCAACTGTAGCGTGCCTTGCTCCTAAGCTGCTTCAACCACTGACACAGCGAATAGTATTCTTTTTCCTAGCTATTAAGAAATGCCCTGTCTATCTTCCAACATATTACCTGGGCATAGGGTAAAATATGAACAAATCATCAATGTAGAAACTATACCTGACCAAGAATGAGAAGATAGGATATTCAGATGAAAATGTGTATATCAAATCTAAAGATAACATCTGATTGAGAAAGAAAACAACTTATACCTGTGAAGGATTTAGACTGTCAGAATGTAGGCTGTGGGTAACTAAAAATGAGGTTCGAGTGATAGCTGCAGCTTCGTGGTGGATAAATGCATAAGGTGGTATAATATTGGCAGAGATACACATCAGTACATGGTCCATTTTTCATTAGTATTTGTTTTTCTTTCTGCAGGTTCCACTTCTGATTTTGACTTACAAATACTGTTGCAAAATACTAAGCAAATACTAATCCATACACCAAATGTGTGAATAAGGTTTTAAGGTAGTTTGCTGTCACGAGTGTATCCCAACCTTGAGAGACTTGCGACAGCTCTAGGCTCTGATCTTCGTATTGCTTGGTGTTTTAAATGAATTTGCTTTCTGTTGGTGCAGCATGGGTTAATTACACTTTCATTGCTGGTAGTTCCTGGTTAGTTCTCAGCTGCAGCCGGTTTGTGACCACTCCCTATCCCTTTAAAAAGTCCCATGATCCATCACCTGATGGTGGTAATAGATTTTTTCTATACTGACCACCTTGGAGTGAGGAAGTCTCCTGTAGCTGCTGGAGTTCTGCTGCAGGTGTTCTGCTATTGGAGCCAGGTCATTTGTAACCCTCATGTTTGGCTGTAGCAGTGAAGTTTTGTTGGATATCCTTTTATCTTGGTCCCCATCTGTCCTCCTTCCCCTGTGTGTTATTATAGTAGTGGTGATGTGTTGCATACTCATCGGCCTTGGCACTATACAGGGTGAGTGAAGTGACAATTTGGGACTAGGCACGTGATGGCGATGAGGTGAAGGACTTATACAGGGAAACTCAGCATTCAGACAAGGGTTAGTGTCAGGACATGGCCGAACTCCACTCCCTATCGTCAGGACCTTCCTTTCCCTTTCTATCTCCTCTGTAACCTCTTTGTGGTGCTGTGCACCAGAAATCCCCCTGCTATACCATTTGACCATTTGCTTAATGAATATTTATCACAAAAATAATATTCTATTTATCCTGCCCATAATCACATCAAAAATATGTTTATATTGTGGAATGAATTACATCGCTACAGAAAAACATTTTTTGTAATTTTAAATATTTCTTCCTTCATTATCTACATGGATGATAATAATAGTCCAAGTAAACCATTTTTTTTTTTTAGTTAAAGGGAATCTGTAAGTAAGATCAACTTCCCAAGCAACATAGGGTTCACATGGTCAAGTATTATTACATTCCTGCCAAGCAAAATGTACATTACACCAAACATCGAACAATTAACCCTGCTGTACCCTACTGTTTCTGTTTTAGTCTGTTCTACACTACTGTTCTATTGTTGTGTTTTAAAAGTAAATAGACAATCAACTCCCTAAACCATATTTTTGGGCTTGTAGGGTTTAAAATATAAATCCATGGACTCTTTTATATCTTCTACCTGTTGCTGCATTTCAACAAAAATAGCATTTTAATTTAACCGCAAATTAGGTATAAAACTGCTCTGAGCATTAAAAACACTTCCTGAACCTCCACCTCCTGAGGTTCTTTCCTCTTTTACTACCATCTAACTCTTTTACTACCATCCTTCTAAGGCTGTTTTCACACAATGTTTTTTTAACATGCGTCCTGAACGTTTTTTTGCTGCAAAAGCGGATCCAGTACAAATGCGTTTTCATTTCAACGCATTTGCAATGGACTTGCGTCAATAAGCGTTCACATGCGTTTGCGTGCAGTTTTGTCAGAATCCAGCGACTTGCAGTTTTTTAACATTGTTTAAAAATGCTACTTGTAGCGTTTTGAACTGCGTCCAAATACTGCAAGTGTGTCGCCCCAGGGATGTCACTCCAGCTTCAGGGACGCCACAGGGTCTTCTTTTAATATGGAAAACAGGTATGTTAGTTTTTGTAAATGTGTCGTGACGCCACTCACGGCTTGCGGTCAGGGATATGGATGACCGCCACTGCAGATTTTATGAGTGTCTGGGGCTGATGGGGTCTGCAGTCAGATAGTGTGGCCTCCTGTGAGTGAGGCAGGCCCCAAGGGCTCAGGTGTGTAGAATAACGGGACCCAGAATAACTCAGGCAGAGTTCAAAAGTCACTTAACTGATTTTTACTCACACAGATGTTGCTGTGAGCTGACCCGGGTGTTGCTGTGATGAACCAGGTAGGACCAGGGGCTCCTTCGGGCCAGTCTGAGGGTAACAGGTTAGCTCGCCTTCCTAGCACTTCTGTGTTCAGATAACCCCCTGACCTGAAGTACCGTGGGGGTTTAGCCAGGGAGTCGCTACTGCCTTTTCTCCCCTTTTTGGACCGTTTGCCGGCAGCATGGACCAGGTGAGATGGCTCCAGGCTCTGTCTCCTTATGGGTCCATGCTTTGCTGCTGAGGCTCGGACTCTGTGTGGTTGGTGAGGTACTTGTAGTTCCCCTCACTGGCAGGTTTAGCAGATCGTTAAAACGGGGTCTGCTCTAGGGACCTGTTCCCCGTACGTGCCTAGTCACCCCAGACACTCCTCTCTGACTGACCAGGTGACCGTTCTCCCCCGCCAACTGTCACTACACCGCGCAGGGTCTGACTAGTGTGAGCGTGCGTATCCCTTAGCAACCGCCGCTCACCACTACCAGACTGGCTCGCTCCACTCCTTTCCTGACAGCCTCTGCACTTTAGCTCCCAGCCCCTCCTCTACACCTCTTGAAAAGAATTGAAGGCTAGCCCCCCTCTGGAGACTACCCAAGGGTCCCCCCTAAAGGTGTGGGAGACCTGGTTGCTATGTGTCTGTGCGTACACACCTCGTTCTGGCCCTTAGGATTACCTGGAATTACTGTCCCAGCATGGGTGCAGTACTTAGTGGTGCCTGACCGGGTCAGGGGTGCCACATAAGTCGCTGGATTCTGACAAAACTGCACGCAAACGCATGTGAATGGTGGTATAGTGATATACAGGATCCTGTTTGGTGTACTGAGCATGCCCAGAAACCACAGAGAGTGAGTTTGTTTATTTCTTTATTTCTCTCTCTCTTTCCCTCTTCTCTCTCTCTCTCTTTCTCTCTCTTTCTCTCTCTCTCTCTTTCTTTCTCTCTCTTTTTCTCTCTCTTTCTTTCTCTCTTTCTCTCTGTCTCTCTTCCTCTCTCTCTTTCTCTCTCTCTCTTTCTCTCTGTCTCTCTTCCTCTCTCTCTTTCTCTCTCTCTCTTTCTCTCTCTCCTCTTTTTTTCCCCAGCGGCATCTGAATTTCCAGTCTGTCACGTTCAGTTCCACTGACTCCCGATCACATGACTCCAATGCCCACCCATAAACTTCAAGTGGCAGGATCCTGTAAAATAACACATGCGTTTGCATGCATTTTTCTTTAGAAAAACTGGATCCACTTTTTCAGCAAAAAAATGTTCATAATGCATGTTAAAAAAATGTAGTGTGAAAGCAGCCTAAGGGGTGCTTCACACACAGCGAGCTCGCTGCCGAGATCGCTGCTGAGTCACGCTTTTTGTGACGCAGCAGTGACCTCATTAGCGATCTCGCTGTGTGTGACAATGAGCAGCGATCTGGCCCCTGCTGCGAGATCGCTGCTCGTTACACACAGCCCTGGTTCGTTTTCTTCAAAGCCGCTCTCCCGCTGTGACACACAGATCGCTGTGTGTGACAGCGAGAGAGCGACAAATGAAGCAAGCAGAGAGCAGGAGCCGGCATCTGACAGCTGAGGTAAGCTGTATCCAAGATAAACATCGGGTAACCAAGGTGGTTACCCGATATTTACCTTAGTTACGAGCCTCTGCAGCTCTCACGCTGCCTGTGCTGCCGGCTCCGGCTCTCTGCACATGTAGCTGCTGTACACATCGGGTTAATTAACCCGATGTGTACAGCAGCTAGGAGAGCAAGGAGCCAGCGCTAAGCAGTGTGCGCGGCTCCCTGCTCTCTGAACATGTAGCTGCATTACACATCGGGTTAATTAACCCGATGTGTACTGTAGCTATGGTAGGAGAGCAAGGAGCCAGCGCTCAGTGTGCGCGGCTCCCTGCTCCCTGCACACACAGCTGTGCGCTGGTAACTAATGTAAACATCGGGTAACCATACCCGATGTTTACCTTAGTTACCAGTCTCCGCAGCTTCCAGACGGCAGCTCCGTGCAAGCGCAGCGTCGCTTGCACGTCGCTGCTGGCTGGGGGCTGTTCACTGGTCGCTGGTGAGATCTGCCTGTTTGACAGCTCACCAGCGACCATGTAGCGATGCAGCAGCGATCCTGACCAGGTCAGATCGCTGGTCGGATCGCTGCTGCATCGCTAAGTGTGAAGGTACCCTAAGCTTAATTTATAGTTTATGGTCTCTGATGTAAGGTGTCAGACAAGGAAATTAAACAATGCCTCATTTGCATAGGATTGCAAAGCCTAATTCAAAGAATGCAGCAACAGATAAAATATATAAACATGTCAATTTATTTGCATAAACTATCAATGAAGCTTAAAAGATTTGTACTAGATGATGAAAAAACCTCAGAAGGTAGAGGCTCAGGAAGTGTTCTTCTATGCTCAAAGCACTTTTAGGCCATGTGCGCACATTGCGTTCTGTACCTTGCAGAAATAAACGCATCCTCTGGCAGAATTTGACAATGTCAAATTTGGTTTTGACCACAAATACGCTTGAAAAACGCATGCGTTTTGAGTAAGTTTTCATTGCGTTTTAGGTACGTTTTGATTGCTTTTCACATGTGTTTTTCTTGCTTTTTGGTAGTTGCGTTTCCAATACATTGCCTTGATAGAATAAAGCTTCCAGAAATGAAAAAAAAAATAAAAAAAATAGACATCTACTGATGTCATTTCATGCTACCAAACATTCATTACATTCTAAATGTAAATCTTGAATAGGTAGAATCTCTTAGAAAATGTATTTGTAAAATGGAACTCTACGTTAGTTGAGGATGTGATGTAATCAGGGAAGCGCTTGAGCTCACTACCATTCAAAAACAGATGCGTTTTTGTTGACAAATATACATGCAGATCGCATTAAAAATGCAAGTAAGATGCAATGTTTTCAATTTAGGATGCATTTTGATAATTCTCATTGACTTCAATGTTAGCAAAATGCTGCCAAAATGCTCAAAAGAATTGACATGTTGCTTTTTCAAACGCAGAGATTTTGACACAATTTTGGCACCTAAATCGCAGCCTTTTTGAACGCATAGTGCGCACAAAATATGCCTATTTCCCGTAGACTTTGCTTGGAAAACAAAATGCATGCATTTTGGCATTAAAATGCTGCAGTTCAAAATGCTGCGGAAACGCATGAAAAAACGCAACGTGCGCGCACAGCCTTAGGGCTTCTGCACACGTTGTGTCATGTCACTGCAGAAAATTCTGCAGAGATTTGGCAGCTCATGTGCGATTCAAATCGCTGAAGAAACACTGCGTCATGGATGCAGTGTTTCTGCAGAAAAAATGCCGGTTTCATGCGCTCTGGATACTGGCTCTCCCATAGACAGAGTGGGAGCTGCATCCGAAGCGCACAGAATAATTGACATGCTGCATTTTTAAATACAAAGATTTTGTCAAATTTTTGTCACTCAAATTACTGCGTTCAAAAATCATTGTGCGCACGGATTATCCACAATCTACACAGATTGTGCTGGGGACACAGGACGCATGCGCTTACGCTGCAGTGCTAAATGCTGGGTAAACGCATGAAATTACGCAATATGCCCTTACACCTAACTAGCAGATGATTTAAAATGCACATTTTTGTGAAATGCTACAACAAATAGAAGATATAAAAGTATCAATGGATTTATAATTCAAAGAACAAGAAGCCCAAGTATAGGGTTTAGGGGGTTGATCTTCTGTTTCTTTTTAAGACACAACAATAGAACAGTAGGGTAGAAAAGAGACTAAAACAGTAGGGTAGTGGAGGGTTAAGTGTTCGATGTTTAGAGTAATGTACATTCTGCTTGACAAGAAAGTAATAATATCTAACTATGTGAACCATTTGGAAAATACATTTGAATCACACAGAATATCTAATATTCAAGGAGAATGTTAGGCTTAAATGTACATACATTTTTAGGGGCTATGGGTCTCCATTTTTTAGCTTTTTTTTGTTTCCAGCCAGCTTGCAAAAGAAATCGCTGCCCGTCGTGCACAACCTTGCTTACCCTCGTCACACGCACTTACCTGTCCTGCGACGTCACTCTGGCCGGCGATCTGCCTCCTTTCCAAGGGGGCGGGTCGTGCGGCATCACAGTGACGTCACACGGCAGGCGGCCAATAGAAGCGGAGGGGTGGAGATGAGCGAGATGTAAAGATCCCTCCCACCTCCTTCCTTCCGCATAGTCGGTGGAGGCAGGTAAAGAGATGTTCATCGCTCCTGCGGTGTCACACACAGCGATGTGTGCTGCCACAGGAACGAGGAAGAACATCGCTAATTAGAAGAAAGCGATTTTTTGTTTTAGAACGACCTCTCCACGGCAAATGATTTTTGCCACTTTTGCGATCGTTTAAGGTCGCTTATAAGTGTCACACACTGCGATATCGTTAATGACGCCGGATGTGCGTCACGAACACCGTGACCTCGACGATAATTCATTAATGATATCGTAGCGTGTAAAGCCCACTTTAGTCCAAGAGAGGTAAGTCAGTCAGCTAAAGCAGGTTACCAACTAAAGAGGTCAATCCACAGAATAAGAAGTTGTCCGGAACCAAAAGCCTATCACACACCTAGCTCCACTTATGTATCTCAAAATATACAAGCAAAGTCCATTTGATATCAGACACAAACAGGGTGGTGCTCCACCTAGCAATCAGCCCAAAAATCCATATCCAGCCAGGAGAAGAAAAAACTGGTGGCTCACCCTTCTTAAAAAACCTACTTTACTTACTTTACATCAGTCGACATTTACAATCTCAGGAGGAAGATGCAGGAGACATCTGGGATGATGGTGACAGTTTTGCGCACAGCAGCACTTTGTCGGATCATAACACAGTCAGCTGACCTGATCAAGTTCTGCTGTGCGCGAAATGGTCACCATCATCCCAAACATCTCCCGCATCTCCCTCCTGTGATTTTAATTGTCGGATAACGTAAAGAAGGTTTTTTTAAGAAGGCCACCAGTATTTTCTTCTTCTTGCTGGATATCAACTAAAGAAGTAGTCTCTTGATCCTTACAGGTTCATACAATTTGATCAAAGTGTGTGCTGTCTCAAAATTATAAGCAGCAGTAAAGCAATTCAAAATTCATGTGACCAATGCTTACATAAACTTTAACATGCTCAGAGCGGTTGCATTTGTTTATTTGTAGAAGAGGGAGGGGCCAAGGGAGTTTGGCACTAGTAGTAGAGAGTGAAGTGTGCCTATGTTAGGTGCAAGAAGAGCCCGCTGACAGTGTATGAGTCAGGGGGCATCAGTTGGCTGAAGGCAATGAAAAGCCTGATTGTACTGTGAAAATTGGCCCAGTGGTGCCAACATCAGACTATTGATGGTCACGGGAACCTGAACAATGAATGTGTGGTCAAGGAGTGCAGTGACAAGCACAGTGGGTTTTTGGAGGATTAATCAAGTAATGCAAAGTTATACTAAAAGTGAAAAGTTCATGTAGCTATCTAACCAGGAAATATGTATATATATATATATATATATATATATATATATATATATATATATATATATATATATATATATATAGTTTATATAGTTTTTACTGAAGGGTATGACTTTATTTTAAAATATTTCAAACTAAATTTGTTTTATGAAAACTTGAAAAATCTGTAACTTCCACTGCACATAATGTCTTCTTAGGCTTCATTTAGATGTAATTTTTCACGTATGCAAGAGGGTGTGAGTGTCATCAGTGTTTGATCTGTGTTTCAGTTTTGACCATTGTTGTTTAATTAGTGATTTTCACATTTGAAAAAAAAATACTAAATACAAAATAAATTGCAAAGCTTCCCCTATTCATCACAATGGTAATCACAGACAGTAGACAGATGGCCCACTGATGCCATCTGTGAGGTGTCCATAATTGACACGGACTCATAGACTTGTGTAGGTAAAACAGACACATCTCTGTGATTTATTTTTGCAGACACATTATTAGTAGAGATGAGCGAACCAGCCGCGGTTCGGCTCGAGCTCGGTTCGCCGAACCGAGGTCCCGTTCGAGTTCGGTTCGGCGAACCGGTTCGGCGAACCACTCGAACCAATAGGAAAGAATGGGAGGCAATCACAAACACATAAAAACGCATTATAAATGTACACATACAGTTAATAAACATTGCCACAACACTTACCGGTGCCCGCGATGCGTCCTGCACTCTGTCTCCTGTCACTATTCCTTCCGATGATCGCTGCGTCCTCCCGATAACCAGCACTGACAGGACCTTCCGTGACGTCGTCAAAATAGCCATGTGACCAGTCACGTGGCTATTATCTCATTGGCTACAGACTAGTCACATGGCTTTGACATCATGTCCTGTCCTAGGTCCTGTCAGTGCACTCTCCGGTACAAGGTGCACGTTTGTGTATCGCCGTGTACCGGCGACATGCTCTAGCACATGGTCGACTCCCCGTTCTGATTCCCCGCTCCATTAGGGACCGGCTGACACAGTCGGTCATTAATGGAGATCACCGTTGCCATAGCAACGCAGTTAGCGGTGACGTCACCGCTAACCGCGGCTCCGGGAATCACATGATCGGAGCACCATTGCTATGGTAACGCGTCTGTCAGCATTACCGCTGTTACCGCTAACAGCCAGCAGCACTGATCACTCACGGAGTGAAGGCTGCACGGGAAGCAGCGTCTTCCCCCATGCAGCAGTGATGGACCAGAGCTGCATTTGTTGAACGAGAAAGAGAGAAGACCATAGATCGTGGAGGGCTGACAGTGAGTAATAAACATGGAGTCTCTAATGTGTCTGTGTATTTATTTCTATTAAAGTATTTTTTCTCTGTGTGAAGTCTTTTTTTAACCCTTTATTGGAGATTCTTAATGGCCCGGTCAAACGTGCCTGACATTAACAATCTCTGGCTTAATACTAGCTAGTAAAACAAAGCCAGTGTTAACTCATTATTACCCAGCAAAGCCACCGTCACCAGGGCTGTTGGAAGAGTTGAATACAGCGCCAGATGATGGCGCTTCTATGAAAGCTCCATTTTCTGGGGCGGCTGCGGACTGCAATTCGCAGCAGAGGCGCCCAGAAGCCTCGGGCTACCCTGTGCTGCGGATTCCAATCCCCAGCTGCCTAGTTGTACCTGGCTAGACACAAAAATGGGGCGAAGCCCACGTCATTTGTTTTTTAATTATTTCATGAAATAAGTGAAATAATTAAAAAAAACGGGCTTCCCTATATTTTTGGTTCCCAGCCAGGTACAAATAGGCAACTGGGGGTTGGGGGCAGCCGTACCTGCCTGCTGTACCTGGCTAGCATACAAAAATATGGCAAAGCTCACGTCCTTTTTTGTAGTTTTTTGGCAAAAAAAATAAAAATGCTTCCCTGGATTTTCCATTGCCAGTGAAGGTAGCACCAGGCAGTGGGGGTTAGCAGCCAGTAGCTGCTTGGATTACCCTTAGCTAGCAATACAAAAAATGCAGCGGGAGCCCATATATATATTTTTTAATTATTTATTTAAATAACTAAAAACAAAATGGGCTTCCCTGTATTTTGATTGCTGGACATCACAGTGCTGTAAAAATAAATCTTTAAAAAAATGACGTAGCGCTCCGCGGTATTTTTGATTCTCAGCGCAGATAAAGCAGACAGCTATGGGTTGCCACCCCCATCTGCCTGCCGTTACCTTGGCTGGCAATCAAAATACAGGGAAGCCCATTAATTTTTTCTATTTAAAAAATAGTCAAAAAAAATGACGTTGGGTCCCCCATTTTTGATAGCCACAGCTGGCAGCTTTACCGTGGTTGGGGATCCAATGTGGAGGTCCCCCCAGGCTCTTTTATTATAATTATTTTATAAATATTAATAATTACACAAAAAAAGTAGGTTCCACCCCAAATTGGATCACCAGCCAAGGTAAAGCGGACAGCTGTGGTCTGGTATTCTCAGGGTGGGAAGGTCCATAGTTATTGGGCCTTCACAGCCTAAAAATAGCAGGCCGCAGGCACCCCAGACGTGGCGCATCCACTAGATGCGCCAATCCTGGCGCTTCACCCCAGATCATCCCGTGCCCTGGTGCAGTGGCAAATGGGGTAATAAATCGGGTTGATACTAGCTGTAAAGTCACCTGAGATCAAGCCCAGCAGTTTGTGATGTCATGGCGTCTATTAGATACCCAACATCATAAACTGTCAGTACTAACAAAAAAAATCGACAAAAGAAATTTATTTGAAAAAACAGTCCCCAAAACATTCCCTCTTTCACCAATTTATTGTAAGAAAAAAAATAAAGGGGTCCCACGATGACTCTGGACCGTCTAGAATATGGGGGGAGACACTCAGGGAACGTATCCCTCATTTTCTAGGAGTGCAGACCCTTCATGTGAGGAGTGTGGGTGCAATGAATCTGCACTCACTCTCCCCGGGTCCACAGCAGCAGAGTCCATGTCGTAATGGTTGCTACCAAAGCTGCAATGCCCTGCTCATGAGGTAAGGGCATGCCTAATCAGGAGAACTATTCTACATTTCCAAATATTGGTATTTGCTGATATTATTGCTATTCCACCTACTATATATTGGGGATAGAATCTTGGAGATGGAATACCCCTTTAAGTCCAGTTATCCAGCTGAATGAATACTTAACAACAGAGCTCGCTATTTAGATGTGTTTTCTTGTGGCGTATAACGGACTCTCATGTTTGGTAGTCGTTCAGCAGGGAAACTATAAAAGCAAATCCCTCCATTTGGAAATGTAGTATATAGCTCTCCTGATAAATTATGTTCCTTGCCTCATGAGCAGGGCATTGCAGTAATAATAATAATTTATTCATTTATATAGCGTTATTAATTCCATAGCGCTGTATGTCTTTGGAGTGTGGGAGGAAACCAGAGTACCCGGAGGAAACCCACGCAAACACGGGGAAAACATACAAACTCCTTGCAGATGGTGTCCTTGGTGGGAATTGAACACAGGACCTCAGCATTGCAAGACTGCAGTGCTAACCATTGAGCCACCATGCCGCCCATTTAGCTTACAGATGCATAACCACCACTCACTGTGTCTGAACACAGGAAGCTGAGCTGACAGCCGCTCTGTGCATGCGGCAGCGTCTATTGTGTAGGAGAGGGCCATTGGGGATCAACGCTGCACAGGGACCGTGGGACACCGGGGAACACCTGTGGGGTTATAGGGGGTGACCTGGCAGGGCCTGGGGAGGAGTTTTCTGTCGCATGTGTCATGGCACATACGACAGAAATCAGAGGAGTAGGGTGAATGCGGCCGGCGCGCTGCTGTGCGCGCAGCCATCTTGGATTTCTGGGGGGCATCAGGGGGGGCACTTTGGCGACACCGGGGGACCGGGGAGGAGATATATTATGTTTGTTCATGCCAGATGGGAGATAAATAATTTTTTACCGACCCTGTCATTTACTGTAACGTGATCATCGGTATACGGTGTATACCTGTGATCACGTGAGCGGGGACCGGAAAAACCGTCCTGAATCATGATCTCCAGGGTTTCAGCTACCCCTGAAACCCCGGAGATTTTCTGAAGTTGGGGGGCGCTATTCACTTATTTCTGCCTGCTGTTTATAAACGGCAGACCAGAATAAGGCTATATTCACACGACCGATCCGTTTTTGCGGTCTGCAAAAAACAGTCCATTTTTTTTCACGGGTGCATCCGTGTGGCATCCGTTTCCGTTCCGTAGACGGTCCGTATGTCATCTGTTTGTCATCCGTGTACTGCAAAAAAACTGAAGGAGGGAAAATACATAAATTTACCCAGGATCCATAGCTTCAACCTACATGAGGCGGTCACATGTTCACTCCAGTGCCATTTTCTACTGCTTTTCACAGCGTAGAGCGCTCTGCTGATTTATTTGTGCTTGTACACTTCATATCAGTCTTTTCTGTCAATATAATGGCAGAAAGACACATAATGACGCACTCTCCTGCATTTTGTAATGTTGCACCCTTTGGTGCCTTTCATGTGGCACAAAGGGGTGCTTAGCTTTGTATTTAGCCAAAAAAAAATGAAAAAATAAAAAATGACGTGGGGTTCCCCCTATTTTTGTAGCCAGCTAGGGTAAAGCAGACGGCTGCAGCCTGCAGACCACAGCTGGCAGCTTCCCCTTGGCTGGTAATCCAAAACTGAGGGCACCCCACGCTGTTATTTTAAATTAAATAAATAATTAAAAAAAACAAACAGTAGGGGTCCCCCCAAAATCGGATCACCAGCCAAGGTAAAGCACACAGCTGGGGTCTGATATTCTCAGACTAGGGAGGTCCATGGTTATTGGACTCTCCCCAGCCTAAAAATAGCAGGTCGCTGCCGCCCCAGAAGTGGTGCAACCATTAGATGCGCCAATCCTGGTGCTTCGCCCCAGCTCATCCTGTGCCCCGGTGCGGTGGCAAACGGGGTAATATATGGGGTTAATACCAGATGTGTAATGTCACCTGGCATCAAGCCCTGGGGTTGGTGAGGTCAGGCATCTATCAGATACCCGACATCACCAACCCAGTCAGTAATAAAAAAAAATAGACGACAAACACATTTTTATTTGAAAAAACACTCCCCAATACATTCCCTCTTTAACCAATTTATTAGAAAGAAAAACAAATCCAGGTCTGCTGTAATCCAAGGGGTTGCCATGACGATCCACACTGTCCCAGTCAATGAAGAGCAGGATGTTCCCCATTGGCTGGGAGAGCAGTGCAGTGACCTGAGCTAACATCAATAGGTCAGCCCAGGTCACTGCAGGGGATGACAAGTGCTGCTGTCAGCGAGGTACATTACCTGCGCTGATCTCCTGCACACTGACTTCAATCATCTTCACAGCCAAGTATCGCGAGCGGCCCGTGACGTTACCGCTAGTCAGTCTCAGGTTGGAAGCGAGAGAAGGTGATGTGACAAGCGGCGGCCATGGAGGACAGTGACAGCGCTGAGGTCGGGAGGGCGGGACTTCATCACCGCAGGTAAGCCGAGCGGGACCATGTGTGCAGAGTGCCAGGTGGGCAGAGCCTAGTGGGGTAATGTGTGCAGAGTGCCAGGTGGGCGGAGCCTAGTGGGACCATGTGTGCAGAGTGTCAGGTGGGCGGAGCCTAGCGGGACCATGTGTGCAGAGTGCCAGGTGGGCGGAGCCTAGCGGGGTAATGTGTGCAGAGTGCCATGTGGGCGGAGCCTAGCGGGGTAATGTGTGCAGAGTGCCAGGTGGGTGGAGCCTAGCGGGGTAATGTGTGCAGAGTGCCAGGTGGGCGGAGCTTAGCGGGGTAATGTGTGCAGAGTTCCAGGTGGGCGGAGCCTAGCGGGACCATGTGTGCAGAGTGTCAGGTGGGCGGAGCCTAGCGGGACCATGTGTGCAGAGTGCCAGGTGGGCGGAGCCATGTGTGCTGGCGGCGGAGTTCGGAGTGGGTGGAGCCTAGCGGGGTCATGTGGCACTGAGGACATCAGTGTCGTGGACTGCATGGCTGGGGACAGGTGAGTGTGTGTGTGTGTATGTGTACATGCCGCGTGCAGGAGGGGGGCGGAGTGAGCTGAGCGGGGAAGTGTCGGCTTCCTGCACACGTAACTAGGATAAATATTGGGTTACTAACCAAAGCGCTTTGCTTGGATACCCGATGTTTCTCTTGGTTACCAGCTTCTGGCAGGCTGCCAGCGATGGCTCCCTGCACACTGTAGCTGTAAAAAGCCCTGCTTTTTGCTGCTAGAACCGTTCTCGAACGTAACTAGAACTATCGAACTTTAGCAAAAAGCTCGAGTTCTAGTTCGATCTAGAACAGCCCCCAAAATCACTTGAACCGCGAACTGGAGAATCGCGAACCGCGCTCAACTCTAATTATTAGTAAAAACAAAACACAGAAGTGTGACTAGCACCATAGACTTTAATGGATACATATGCTATCCATAAAAATAGTAAATAGAAAACAAATGTGAAGCTTGGGCATCCGAATTAGACTATGATACACATTTTATTGCATTTGTTTAGATGGGTGCAACATCTTACGTCTTTTGATCACACATCAGTTTTTTTTAACCATAATCTGTATTCAATATATTTACCGGTAGTATGATTGACTATCTAACATTCTTTCCATATTAAGATCTAGTGTTAATGGATTCATAATAAATGAAAATCTACTTTATACAATGCTATTTAGGAGTTAAATAATTCTGACATAATGTTATTTTATTTTCAACAGCTGCCATTGTAACACGGTCTTACTGTTTTAGTTGATTTACCCAATGTAGATTTTTAACAAACCATTATTTTTAACACTCTGTGAACAATGAACTGTGAACTTTATTCAATTTTCTTAATCTTCCAAAGAAGCCAGAAACAAAAGCATCCAATAAATATATATGCTTTGTTATTAAAACTCCATATGGGCTTTCTAGCTGCAGTATGGGTTCATTCTATCTTAAAAAGATTTGTGCTGGTAAGTATGCATGGATGCTAATTAGTAGAGATGAGAGAAACACTGAAGTTTGTTTTGCCTGCCTTTTAGAAAATTGTCCTAACTTCTTACATTTACAATCTTTAATATGTGAATTATTCACTATTACATTTTTATACCATGTTCAGATGACCATTTATATGTGCTATCCGGGGGTAAATAGCTGGCACATGGTCCTAAGTAGAGTTGAGCGCGGTTCGTGGTTCGTGGTTCTCCAGTTCGCGGCTCGAGTGATTTTGGGGCATGTTCTAGATCGAACTAGAACTCGAGCTTTTTGCAAAAGCTCGGTAGTTCTAGAAACGTTCGAGAACGGTTCTAGCAGCCAAAAAACAGCTAAATCATAGCTTGGTTTCTGCTGTAATAGTGTAAGTCACTCTGTGAATCAAACTATTATCACATTTCAGTGTATAGTGTGCGTGAACAGCGCCTTCAGATCACTGCTGTTTCTATAATGGCGATCGCCATTTTTTTTTTTTTTTTTTCTTGTCTTCCTTCCCTAAGCGCGCGCGTCTTGTGGGGCGGGCCAGCATGTCAGCCAATCCCAGACACACACACAGCTAAGTGGACTTTGAGCCAGAGAAGCAACGGCATGTGTGATAGGATCTGCATGTCACATGTCCCTGCATTATAAAACCGGACATTTTCTTCACGGACGCCATTATCTGCCTTCTGCGTCTTTGGTGTCAGACATCACTGTCGCAGCTCCGTCTTCCTGAGTCCTATAGCCGATACAGCTGTATGCGCTGCATACACAGCGTTAGACAGCTTAGGGAGAGCACTTTATAGCAGTCCTTTTAAGGGCTCCAACCGGCAGGGTCAGAGAGCCATAGGTGACAGGTCCTGCAAACAGCAACAGCGTCTGTGTAGCCCAGGTCAGGGATTTCCTACCTGCATTTCACCATTAGGAGGGAATAGAAAGGCAGGCTTCCATTCCTCTACCCAGAGCACCACAATCCTGCCACTGTACCCTCTTGTCCTCTGCACACTCCAACTGATAACTAAGCCATTATACTAGCAAACACTCAGTGTACCTAGTGGCATCCTATACGTGGCTATTGGACTTTGCTATAGTCCCACTAGTGCAAAGACATTTGCAGAGCGCGTCTGCCTGCATTGCACACTACAACTCATTCTAACCAAGCCATTATACTAGCAAACACTCAGTGTACCTAGTGGCATCCTATACGTGGCTATTGGACTTTGCTATAGTCCCACTAGTGCAAAGACATTTGCAGAGCGCGTCTGCCTGCATTGCACACTACAACTCATTCTAACCAAGCCATTATACTAGCAAACACTCAGTGTACCTAGTGGCATCCTATACGTGGCTATTGGACTTTGCTATAGTCCCACTAGTGCAAAGACATTTGCAGAGCGCGTCTGCCTGCATTGCACACTCCAACTCATTAAAACCAAGCCATTATACTAGCAAACACTCAGTGTACCTAGTGGCATCCTATACGTGGCTATTGGACTTTGCTATAGTCCCACTAGTGCAAAGACATTTGCATAGCGCGTCTGCCGGCATTGCACACTCAAACTCATTTTAACTAAGCCATTATACTAGCAAACACTCAGTGTACCTAGTGGCATCCTATACGTGGCTATTGGACTTTGCTATAGTCCCACTAGTGCAAAGACATTAGCAGAGCACATCTGCCTGCATTGCACACTACAACTCATTCTAACCAAGCCATTATACTAGCAAACACTCAGTGTACCTAGTGGCATCCTATACGTGGCTATTGGACTTTGCTATAGTCCCACTAGTGCAAAGACATTTGCAGAGCGCGTCTGCCTGCATTGCACACTCAAACTCATTTTAACTAAGCCATTATACTAGCAAACACTCAGTGTACCTAGTGGCATCCTATACGTGGCTATTGGACTTTGCTATAGTCCCACTAGTGCAAAGACATTAGCAGAGCACATCTGCCTGCATTGCACACTACAACTCATTCTAACCAAGCCATTATACTAGCAAACACTCAGTGTACCTAGTGGCATCCTATACGTGGCTATTGGACTTTGCTATAGTCCCACTAGTGCAAAGACATTTGCAGAGCGCGTCTGCCTGCATTGCACACTCAAACTCATTTTAACTAAGCCATTATACTAGCAAACACTCAGTGTACCTAGTGGCATCCTATACGTGGCTATTGGACTTTGCTATAGTCCCACTAGTGCAAAGACATTAGCAGAGCACATCTGCCTGCATTGCACACTACAACTCATTCTAACCAAGCCATTATACTAGCAAACACTCAGTGTACCTAGTGGCATCCTATACGTGGCTATTGGACTTTGCTATAGTCCCACTAGTGCAAAGACATTTGCAGAGCGCGTCTGCCTGCATTGCACACTCCAACTCATTAAAACCAAGCCATTATACTAGCAAACACTCAGTGTACCTAGTGGCATCCTATACGTGGCTATTGGACTTTGCTATAGTCCCACTAGTGCAAAGACATTTGCAGCACGTCTGCCTGCGTTGCACACTCCAACTAATTATAACTAAGTTGCATTGTCAGGGATATTTATTCTTTATTATTCTGCTGTTAATAAAGCTAGACCACCACTGCAATCTTCACCACCTCTCAATTTTTACTACCACATTTTCAGTCCACAATCTTGTCGCAATCAACATGAGTGGCAAAATGACAGATGCTGGTGGAAAGGGGAAGAGGCGTGGTGGAAAAGGCAAAAAAGGTTTTGTCCGTGGGGAAGGTGGCAAAGCTCCATTATCATCTGCTGAAGATAGACCATCTACCAGCAAAAGTAAGATGTCTACTACTTACCGTGGACAATCCGATGTGCTCCCTTTTTTACGGACACGAACAACAGGAAGAAAGGTAGATGATGGGCAAAAAAGGAAAATGCTTGAATGGATCTCAAGTGGTCCAACAAGTGCCCTCTCAGCCACTTCAAGTACCGCATCCAAAAAACACCAGTCCTCTGAGTTGTCATCCCAATCACACTTGATTTCTCCCAGCTCTGAAGTCTCCATCAGCCCTGCACAGTATGGTGGAACTGAGATGGCTGAGTCTGCAGAGCTGTTCAGTCACACTATAGCCTGGGAATCAGAGGTCTGCTCCCAAGCTACAGTGAGTACAGAACAGGAAATGGTCTGCAGTGATGCCCAGAACCTTTGTGACTCAGATTCAGGCCGTGAGGACCAAGTTTCTGAGCATAATGTTGACCCTTTGTCACAAACTGTAACACCTGTGGTTATAGACAATGAGGAACATACTGATGAAGATGAGACGCAGATACCCGATTGGGATGACAACTTAAATATTCCGTCAGGGCAAGAAGAGGCTCGGTCTGAGGGGGAGGGGAGTGCAAACACAACAATTGATGATGACGTTCTAGATCCCACCTACTGTCAACCCCCAGTCAGGCACTCGAGGAGGTCAACAGAGGCGGTGGAGGAGGATGCAACCGACGACGAAGTTACCTTGCGCCTTCCTGGACAGAGTCGGAGCACTGGTAGCACGTCTACAACTGCATCCTCAGCCACCACTCTGCCTATGAGCATTATTCGGGGTGGATCAACAGGTCGCATGGCCTCTAAGCCTTGCCTAGCCTGGTCCTTTTTTCACATCGAAAAAGATCGCCCAACTCATGTGATATGTAACATTTGTCATGATTCTCTTAGTAGAGGTCAAAAGCTCAGCAGTTTGACAACTTCTTCCATGAATCGTCACATGAATAAATATCATAAGTCCCGGTGGGAAGCTCACCGTGCTGCAATGCGGCCTAGCGGAGCGAACCATCCACCGCCCGCCCCTTCCACTGCATCCGCGCGCTCTTCATCTTCTAGGACTGTGGGGACAGCTGCCACACCTGTTTTTCCACGCAAAACTTCCACCACTGTAACCGCAACAGGCAGTTTGCTTGTAAGGTCGTCAGTTGGTTTGGAAGGGGAAACAAGTGAGTGTGTACAGCTCTCTCAGACATCGATAGCACCAACGTTGGATGAAGGCAACATCATGTCTCCGCCTGCACTTTCCTCACAAACCTGCATTTTTCCAGGGACACCCTACTCAACACCGTCTACACACAGCAGCCAGATCTCTGTCCCTCAGATGTGGTCAAATAAAAGGCCACTTCCTCCGACCCATGACAAAGCTAAGAGGTTGACTCTATCCCTCTGTAAGCTGTTGGCTACCGAAATGCTGCCTTTCCGCCTAGTGGACACACAGGATTTTAGAGACCTTATGTCTGTCGCTGTGCCCCAGTACCAGATGCCTAGTCGCCACTACTTCTCTAAGAAAGGTGTGCCCGCGCTACACCAGCATGTCGCACACAACATCACCGCTTCCTTGAGAAACTCTGTGTGTGAACGGGTGCATTTCACCACCGATACTTGGACCAGTAAGCATGGACAGGGACGTTACATGTCGCTGACTGGGCACTGGGTAACTATGGTGATAGATGGTGAAGGGTCTGCTGCACAAGTCTTGCCGTCCCCACGACTTGTGTGTCAATCCTCTGTCTGTCCAAGTTCCGCCACTGCTTCTGCATCCTCCACCTCATCTGGGTCCTCCACCTCCGCCCCAAGCCTGCCTGGTCAGGCCACCAGCGTTCTCACTGCGCAGAAGGAATCACGCACCCCTCATTACTATGCTGGCAGCAGAGCGCAACGGCATCAGGCGGTCTTTAGCTTGACATGTCTTGGTAATAAGAGTCACACAGCTGAGGAGTTGTGGTCAGCTTTGCGGTCCGAGTTTAATAAATGGTTGTCTCCACTCAAACTGCAGCCTGGTAAGGCCGTGTGCGACAATGCTGCAAACCTGGGTGCGGCACTTCGCCTGGGCAAGGTGACACACGTACCTTGTATGGCTCACGTGTTGAACCTTGTCGTGCAGCAATTTTTAACACACTATCCCGGCCTAGATGGCCTTCTGAACAGGGCACGAAAACTGTCAGCTCACTTCCGCCGTTCAAGCGCCGCAGCAGAGCGACTTGCATCGCTCCAGAAGTCTTTCGGCCTGCCGGTTCATCGCCTGAAATGCGATGTGGCGACACGCTGGAATTCAACTCTCCACATGTTACAGCGACTGTGGCAGCACCGCAGAGCCCTGGTGCAATACGTCATGACGTATAGCCTGGGCCAACGAGATGCAGAGGTGGGGCAGATCACCCTGATGGAGTGGTCTCAGATCAAGGACCTATGCACCCTTCTGCACAGTTTCGACATGGCGACGAATATGTTTAGCGCTGACAATGCCATTATCAGCATGACGATTCCAGTCATTTACATGCTGGAGCACACGCTAAACACTATTCGGAGTCAGGGGGTGGGACAACATGAAGGGGAGGAACTACAGGAGGATTCATATGCGCAAGGGACAACAACATCACCAAGGTCCAGACGTTCATCATCACCAACGCAGCAGGCATGGGACCATGGGGGACAGGGATCGACAAGGGCGCATAGTAGCAGGCGAAATGTTGAGCAAGGTGCAGGAGAACATGAAGAAATGGAGGACGAACTGTCCATGGACATGGAAGACTCAGCGGATGAGGGAGACCTTGGTCAAATTTCAGTTGAAAGAGGTTGGGGTCAGATGTCAGAGGAAGAAAGAACGGGTAGCACCTCTATGCCACAAACACAGCATGGACTTGGTCCGCATGGCTGCGCAAGACACATGAGTGCCTTTTTGTTGCACTACCTCCAACATGACAGTCGTATTGTCAAAATTAGAAGTGATGATGACTACTGGATTGCCACACTATTAGATCCCCGGTACAAGTCCAAATTTTGTGACATAATTCCAGCCATAGAAAGGGACGCACGTATGCAGGAGTATCAGCAGAAGCTGTTACTAGATCTTAGCTCGGCTTTTCCACCAAACAACCGTGCAGGTGCAGGGAGTGAATCTCCCAGTTGTAACTTGACAAACATGGGACGGTCTCGTCATCTTCAACAGTCTACCCGTACCAGTAGGACCTTTTCTGGTGCCGGTAACAGCAATTTTATGGAATCTTTTCATAATTTTTTTAGACCCTCTTTTGCAAGGCCACCAGAGACAACAAGTCTGACACATAGTCAACGGCTGGAGAGGATGATACAGGAGTATCTCCAAATGAACATCGATGCCATGACTGTGCAACTGGAGCCTTGCTCCTTTTGGGCTTCAAACCTACAAAAATGGCCAGAGCTCGCAACTTACGCCTTGGAGATTTTGTCGTGTCCAGCTGCCAGCGTTGTCTCTGAACGTGTATTCAGTGCTGCTGGGTGTGTGCTGACAGATAAGCGCACGCGTCTGTCCAGTGACAATGTGGACAGACTGACGTTCATCAAAATGAACAAGTCATGGATCCAGAAGGAATTTACTACCCCTGTGTCATCCTGGGGAGAGTAAATGCTTGTGGATTTGGAATGTGCTTGATGCAAATCAAAACATCCTGTTTGCAACTAGGGCCCAAGTGCTGCCACTGATGGGGTGGGTGTCTGTGTGGCCCAATTTTTGGAAAAAAGGGAGACTCCGCTTGGAGTAACCCTTGCTTGCTGTGTTTTTAAAAGAAGCCAAGATGAACAGAGCTGGGATCAGGAAAGACTTTGCTACCTACCCCGGTGTCATCCTGTGGACGGCTAAGAATAGCGTATTTTTGAATGTGCTTGATGCAAATCAAAACATCCTGTTTGCAACTAGGGCCCAAGTGCTGCCACTGATGGGGTGGGTGTCTGTGTGGCCCAATTTTTGGAAAAAAGGGAGACTCCGCTTGGAGTAACCCTTGCTTGCTGTGTTTTTAAAAGAAGCCAAGATGAACAGAGCTGGGATCAGGAAAGACTTTGCTACCTACCCCGGTGTCATCCTGTGGACGGCTAAGAATAGCGTATTTTTGAATGTGCTTGATGCAAATCAAAACATCCTGTTTGCAACTAGGGCCCAAGTGCTGCCACTGATGGGGTGGGTGTCTGTGTGGCCCAATTTTTGGAAAAAAGGGAGACTCCGCTTGGAGTAACCCTTGCTTACATTGTTTTTAAAAGAAGCCAAGATGAACAAGTCATGGGTCAGCAAAGACTTTGCTACCTACCCCGGTGTCATCCTGGGGACGGCTAAGAATAGCGTATTTTTGAATGTGCTTGATGCAAATCAAAACATCCTGTTTGCAACTAGGGCCCAAGTGCTGCCACTGATGGGGTGGGTGTCTGTGTGGCCCAATTTTTGGAAAAAAGGGAGACTCCGCTTGGAGTAACCCTTGCTTGCTGTGTTTTTAAAAGAAGCCAAGATGAACAGAGCTGGGATCAGGAAAGACTTTGCTACCTACCCCGGTGTCATCCTGTGGACGGCTAAGAATAGCGTATTTTTGAATGTGCTTGATGCAAATCAAAACATCCTGTTTGCAACTAGGGCCCAAGTGCTGCCACTGATGGGGTGGGTGTCTGTGTGGCCCAATTTTTGGAAAAAAGGGAGACTCCGCTTGGAGTAACCCTTGCTTACATTGTTTTTAAAAGAAGCCAAGATGAACAAGTCATGGGTCAGCAAAGACTTTGCTACCTACCCCGGTGTCATCCTGGGGACGGCTAAGAATAGCGTATTTTTGAATGTGCTTGATGCAAATCAAAACATCCTGTTTGCAACTAGGGCCCAAGTGCTGCCACTGATGGGGTGGGTGTCTGTGTGGCCCAATTTTTGGAAAAAAGGGAGACTCCGCTTGGAGTAACCCTTGCTTACATTGTTTTTAAAAGAAGCCAAGATGAACAAGTCATGGGTCAGCAAAGACTTTGCTACCTACCCCGGTGTCATCCTGGGGACGGCTAAGAATAGCGTATTTTTGAATGTGCTTGATGCAAATCAAAACATCCTGTTTGCAACTAGGGCCCAAGTGCTGCCACTGATGGGGTGGGTGTCTGTGTGGCCCAATTTTTGGAAAAAAGGGAGACTCCGCTTGGAGTAACCCTTGCTTACATTGTTTTTAAAAGAAGCCAAGATGAACAAGTCATGGGTCAGCAAAGACTTTGCTACCTACCCCGGTGTCATCCTGGGGACGGCTAAGAATAGCGTATTTTTGAATGTGCTTGATGCAAATCAAAACATCCTGTTTGCAACTAGGGCCCAAGTGCTGCCACTGATGGGGTGGGTGTCTGTGTGGCCCAATTTTTGGAAAAAAGGGAGACTCCGCTTGGAGTAACCCTTGCTTGCTGTGTTTTTAAAAGAAGCCAAGATGAACAGAGCTGGGATCAGGAAAGACTTTGCTACCTACCCCGGTGTCATCCTGTGGACGGCTAAGAATAGCGTATTTTTGAATGTGCTTGATGCAAATCAAAACATCCTGTTTGCAACTAGGGCCCAAGTGCTGCCACTGATGGGGTGGGTGTCTGTGTGGCCCAATTTTTGGAAAAAAGGGAGACTCCGCTTGGAGTAACCCTTGCTTACATTGTTTTTAAAAGAAGCCAAGATGAACAAGTCATGGGTCAGCAAAGACTTTGCTACCTACCCCAGTGTCATCCTGGGGACGGCTAAGAATAGCGTATTTTTGAATGTGCTTGATGCAAATCAAAACATCCTGTTTGCAACTAGGGCCCAAGTGCTGCCACTGATGGGGTGGGTGTCTGTGTGGCCCAATTTTTGGAAAAAAGGGAGACTCCGCTTGGAGTAACCCTTGCTTGCTGTGTTTTTAAAAGAAGCCAAGATGAACAGAGCTGGGATCAGGAAAGACTTTGCTACCTACCCCGGTGTCATCCTGTGGACGGCTAAGAATAGCGTATTTTTGAATGTGCTTGATGCAAATCAAAACATCCTGTTTGCAACTAGGGCCCAAGTGCTGCCACTGATGGGGTGGGTGTCTGTGTGGCCCAATTTTTGGAAAAAAGGGAGACTCCGCTTGGAGTAACCCTTGCTTACATTGTTTTTAAAAGAAGCCAAGATGAACAAGTCATGGGTCAGCAAAGACTTTGCTACCTACCCCGGTGTCATCCTGGGGACGGCTAAGAATAGCGTATTTTTGAATGTGCTTGATGCAAATCAAAACATCCTGTTTGCAACTAGGGCCCAAGTGCTGCCACTGATGGGGTGGGTGTCTGTGTGGCCCAATTTTTGGAAAAAAGGGAGACTCCGCTTGGAGTAACCCTTGCTTGCTGTGTTTTTAAAAGAAGCCAAGATGAACAGAGCTGGGATCAGGAAAGACTTTGCTACCTACCCCGGTGTCATCCTGTGGACGGCTAAGAATAGCGTATTTTTGAATGTGCTTGATGCAAATCAAAACATCCTGTTTGCAACTAGGGCCCAAGTGCTGCCACTGATGGGGTGGGTGTCTGTGTGGCCCAATTTTTGGAAAAAAGGGAGACTCCGCTTGGAGTAACCCTTGCTTACATTGTTTTTAAAAGAAGCCAAGATGAACAAGTCATGGGTCAGCAAAGACTTTGCTACCTACCCCGGTGTCATCCTGGGGACGGCTAAGAATAGCGTATTTTTGAATGTGCTTGATGCAAATCAAAACATCCTGTTTGCAACTAGGGCCCAAGTGCTGCCACTGATGGGGTGGGTGTCTGTGTGGCCCAATTTTTGGAAAAAAGGGAGACTCCGCTTGGAGTAACCCTTGCTTACATTGTTTTTAAAAGAAGCCAAGATGAACAAGTCATGGGTCAGCAAAGACTTTGCTACCTACCCCGGTGTCATCCTGGGGACGGCTAAGAATAGCGTATTTTTGAATGTGCTTGATGCAAATCAAAACATCCTGTTTGCAACTAGGGCCCAAGTGCTGCCACTGATGGGGTGGGTGTCTGTGTGGCCCAATTTTTGGAAAAAAGGGAGACTCCGCTTGGAGTAACCCTTGCTTACATTGTTTTTAAAAGAAGCCAAGATGAACAAGTCATGGGTCAGCAAAGACTTTGCTACCTACCCCAGTGTCATCCTGGGGACGGCTAAGAATAGCGTATTTTTGAATGTGCTTGATGCAAATCAAAACATCCTGTTTGCAACTAGGGCCCAAGTGCTGCCACTGATGGGGTGGGTGTCTGTGTGGCCCAATTTTTGGAAAAAAGGGAGACTCCGCTTGGAGTAACCCTTGCTTGCTGTGTTTTTAAAAGAAGCCAAGATGAACAGAGCTGGGATCAGGAAAGACTTTGCTACCTACCCCGGTGTCATCCTGTGGACGGCTAAGAATAGCGTATTTTTGAATGTGCTTGATGCAAATCAAAACATCCTGTTTGCAACTAGGGCCCAAGTGCTGCCACTGATGGGGTGGGTGTCTGTGTGGCCCAATTTTTGGAAAAAAGGGAGACTCCGCTTGGAGTAACCCTTGCTTGCTGTGTTTTTAAAAGAAGCCAAGATGAACAGAGCTGGGATCAGGAAAGACTTTGCTACCTACCCCGGTGTCATCCTGGGGACGGTTAAGAATAGCGTATTTTTGAATGTGCTTGATGCAAATCTAGCTGTGAAGTGTACAACTGGGGCCCAAGTGCTGCCACTGAAGGGGTGGGTGTGTGTGGGGCCCAATTTTTGGAAAAAAGGGAGACTCCGCTTGGAGTAACCCTTGCTTGCTGTGTTTTTAAAAGAAGCCAAGATGAACAGAGCTGGGATCAGGAAAGACTTTGCTACCTACCCCGGTGTCATCCTGGGGACGGATAAGAATGGCGTATTTTTGAATGTGCTTGATGCAAATCTAGCTGTGAAGTGTACAACTGGGGCACAACTGCTGCCACTGAAGGGGTGGGTGTGTGGGGCCCAATTTTTGGAAAAAAGGGAGACTCCGCTTGGAGTCACCTTGCGGTGTTTTACATGACTTTAGAAGGGCGTGCCATGCCTATATCTGTGTGTCCTCCTCTTTTTCCTTGTCCAGCTGTTTTGTTTTCGCATGAGTACATGTCCTTGTCACTTTCCCATGTGTTTGTGTTGTGTTGTGAGTTGTTTGTCACCTTTTGGACACCTTTGAGGGTGTTTTCTAGGTGTTTTACTGTGTTTGTGATTGCCTGCCATTGTTTCCTATGGGCTCGAGTTCGGTTCGTCGAACGTTCGACGAGCCGAACTCGAGCCAGACCCCCCGTTCGGCGAACCGCCTCGAGCCGAACCGGGACCGGTTCGCTCATCTCTAGTCCTAAGTAAGTGACTAATCTAGTTCAGATATTTTTTTCTATATTAAATGTTTATGTGGAAAAAAAAGTAGCCTTCATCAGTCCCCCCTGCATCACACTTTCATTAGAATGCCGACACAGTTGAAAGCAATGATGGAATAGAGAGCCATTAGTTCCCTCTTCCATCATTCTCTCTGTCCATCTGAGCTCTGACATCTCAGTGCCGTTGGTTCAATGATGTAACTACATTATGCTCGCTGTTTTGGGGCTATTGTACTATGTGGAGAGCTATGGGGGGCACCATACTGTGTGGAGACAATCATACTGTGCAGAGGATTGTGTAGGGGCCATAATACTATGTCAATGGCTGTGTGGTAGAGATAATACTATGTGGAGGGCTGTGTAGGGGCCATAATACTGTGTGGAGGGGTGTGGATGCCATCACACTGTATGGGAGGCTGTGTGGGGGCCATTATACTGTATGGAGAGCCATTATACAGGGTGGGCCATAAGTATGGATACACCCTGATAAAAAAAAGTAAAGATACGGCCTCAAATATTTGTATTGCTCCTTCCATGTACTAATATGCCACAAACGATAAGCTGATATCAGCAACCACTTCCATCAGGGTGTATCCATACTTATGACCCACCCAGGGAGTAGCCATACTTTTGGCCCACCCTGTACTGTATGGAAGGCCATTATACTGTTTGGAGGGCTGTGTAGGGACTATCATGTGGAGAGTTTTGTGAGGGCAATCATATTGTGTGGAGGACTGCAGGAGCCTCATACTATGTGGGAGGAGTAGGTCTGAGCTTCATATTATATGTTGGTGACTTTGGGGGCCCTCAGGCATCAAACACTGGAAATATCGTAATAATATGTGGGGGAGTTGTTGGGGCATCATACTTTGCTGGGGGGTTAATGTGGGGTCATCATACTGTAAAGGGTACTGTGAAGGAATTCACTGTGGGGTTATCATACTGTATTTTGGGGAAAGATTTGTTGGCATTAACCTTTGAGCTCCATAAAGGTGTATCCTAGTTTATTGAAATACTAAGTGCTTTAATAGGAGCAAAATTTCTTTGTAAGGGTTTCAAAGCTGTGAAACATGCTCTTCTGTGATGCCACAGATTTTTTTTTATGGAGTGGGGCCTAATTAATAGAGATGAGTAAACCTGTTTGATAAAGGTTCGCCAATTTCAAATTTGGTGCGAGCCTTAGCTTATTCGTTTGGGCTCGGTAACCCCGAGCCTCTCCCCAAAAGTTGGTAATGTTTGGATCACTGATCACTTTTAAAAAAAAATGCTTTTCTAATAACATGTAATGCTTTTGGATAGGAATGTGGTGCTATATGATGAATGGGGGGATGTATTTAATAAGTAGAAGCGGTTGGGACTTGGGAGAAGCTAGACGTGCACTGCGCCAATTTTTTTTCCTAACTTTATTTGTGAATGTTCCTGCAGCCAATCACAGCACAGTAAACATCCACAAGGTTCAGACACATGAGCTTGTAAACAAGAAAATTGGAATGCACAGCAGATATAATAATTATATAATAACTAGCAAGGGTGCTAGTCCATCAAAGGCATGACAAAGAGTGTCTGTTAGTGTTCATACACCTCTTTTCCCTGATGAAGTTCTTTAGTGAACGACAAGCGTAGGGCTGGGTGATTAACCACTATCTGCAGGCTTTGTTTATTCTGAGTGACTTAGGGTACCTTCACACTTTAGCGATACAGCAGCGATCCGACCAGCGATCTGACCTGGTCAGGATCGCTGCTGCATCGCTACATGGTCGCTGGTGAGCTGTCAAACAGGCAGATCTCACCAGCGACCAGTGACCAGCCCCCAGCCAGCAGCGATGTGCAAGCGATGCTGCGCTTGCACGGCCCGGCGTCTGGAAGCTGCTGACACTGGTAACTAAGGTAAACATCGGGTATGGTTACCCGATGTTTACCTTAGTTACCAGCTCACACCGCTTAACTTAGCGTGTGCAGGGAGCAGGAGCCGGCACTGGCAGCGTGAGAGCTGCAGAGGCTGGTAACGAAGGTAAATATTGGGTAACCACCTTGGTTACCGATGTTTACCTTGGTTACAGCTTACCGCAGGCTGTCAGACGCCGGCTCCTGCTCCCTTCACATTCAGGATTGTTGCTCTCTCGCTGTCACACACAGCGATGTGTGCTTATCAGCGGGAGAGCAACAATAAAAAAACGAACCAGCACTGTGTGTAACGAGCAGCGATCTCACAGCAGGGGCCAGATCGCTGCTCAGTGTCACACGCAGCGAGATCGCTAATGAGGTCACAAAAAACGTGACTCAGCAGCGATCTCAGTAGCGATCTCGCTGTGTGTGAAGTACCCCTTAGCTGAGAGTATATGGCTAGTTTCTATGGGTATCTCCTCCCAGGTATATCTTTAGATAGGGTTGTTATACCTACTGATGCATTTGCAGACAACATTGTTTAAATTGATTATCTTTGTGCAGTTTGTTGATATTGGATTGCTGCTCTGGCCAGGTCTGCATAGTACACAAGGGCATATCTGTTTGCAGTAATTATAAGTATTTGTACTGACTGAAAAATCTGTACTATTTTCGCACTGATATGCCTTGATATTATGTGATGCAACAGTTTGTGCACAATATTTTTGTGATGGTGGCTTTTTTTGGTTTTAAATGTTTTTATGCTAAAAATCAATAACATTTTGTATTTTTTATTTATATTCTATTAGTTGAGTGTTTTGAGTCTCCTCTTTGTCACACATGGGCTTGTGTCATTGGCTGCATAAGTCACATGTCCATCTGCATATAAAATATGGACATGCGGCATCGGCGCCATTTTTTGAATGTTAAACATTAGAGAAGGTGCTGCCACCACTGCTACCAGACAGTTAGCTTAGCTAAGAGTTTAATGATAGGTAGTTGAGATAGATAGAGTGATAGTGTAGAATAGGGATGTGCAGTGTACCATAAATTGACATTTAATGATAGAAATAGGGATAGGCACTTGTCAATGCCTGCTAAACAGTTTTCAGTGAAGGATCTAAATAGCTATTGCTACTTATTACAGCCCGCTCCCAATTAGCCACTGAAACCCATTTCTAGGTACTGTTAGTTGTTTGTGCTTGCTGTAAATTTGCTACTGAACTAGCTAAAAAGGTCTTGGAATTTTTCACTGCCTGCTCAATATTATGCAGTCAATTACATTTGTAGTTATTATTAGTTAGTACTGCCTGCTGTCAATTTGCTAGTTAACTAGGTAAAAAAGGTGTTGGCAGTTTTCATCACATGCTGAAAATAATGCAGTCAATCACATTTGTAGTTCTTGTTAGTTAGGACTGCCTGCTGTCAATTTGCTAGTGAATTAAGTAAAAAGGTCTTTGCAATTTCTATCGTCCGCTGAAAATAACTGCTTGCTGTCAATTTGCTAGTGAAGTAGGTAAAAAGGTCTTGGAAGTTTTCATTGCCTGGTCAAAATTACGCAGTCAATCACATTTGTAGGTATAGTACTGCCCACTGTAAACTTGCTAATGAAGTAGGTATAAAGGTCTTGGCATTTTTCAGTGTCTACTCAAAATTACACAGTGAACCACATTTCGAGTTAATTGTACTTTTTAGTGGTTTTGGTGTGGGTGAGTTTTTATCCTCTCTATAGCCCCACCCTACTGGTAAGACACCGGACACAAACACTGTGCTCCTTCCTCTTAAAGCAGAAACACCCTTGCTTAAAGTTTACCCAACTATAGAACAAAACTACAGAATTTATAGCTCCCCTTCTCAAAGTCATGTCCCCTTTGCTTAGTGCTTAGTACAAAATTTATTTACAGGCACACATTATTTCATTTTGAAATTTACATGTGCATTACATACCTTAAAGTTCTTGATCTTTTTGTTGTTTGCATTGGTATTACCCCCACAATAGACATATGCTGTAGCTTTAGTTTTATCCCTGTCTGCTTATTCTTCAGATGTACAAGTAATCTAAGACTTTAGAACATATGAAAGATTCACATACAGAGAATAATAGAACAACACATTTTATACATATTCTATGGCAACTAAGTGGTTAACACTGTTGACTTGCAGTGTTGGGGTTTTGCTCAACATATGTTCCCTTAATATTTGTGTCTGTCAAATATTCAATTATCTTTCTGTGAAATTTATTCTAGTAGGTGTTGGATCGGATGCCTCTGCCTTTTAATACATGTCTCTTATCTTGGCTTATTCTGTACTAAGAACGATTCAAGAAATACTGCTGTTAGGAAATTTCCTCCATTATTCTCCATTACTTTAAGCTGGACAAATTTTTCAAGTTCAGAGTCCACATGAAGGTACCGTGAGATAGTCAGGTCAAAAGGAATATTGTTATAGTTATCTGTACACAGTGCTTTTTTTGCGGTGGTATGCGCCGTTACGGCGTACCGGAAAATCTGAAGAGCGCTGCGGATAAGCAGCTCTGGCTCTGTCCACATGGCTAATTTGTAAATTTGCTATATCAGCCATTGGCTGGAGCAGGGTGACCTCTGTGTCCCCCCCTCCTCTGATCTGATTGGAGCTAGCATCCATGAGACGCTATCCCTCCAATCAGATGTGGAGGGGCGGTGGGTGCCCGCCCTCTTCAAGATATTTATGGACGCTGAAGGTCGATGTCACGGCCGGTCACCCTGATCTGCTGCCATCCGGTAAGGTATTTGCTCCCCTCTGCTGTCTTCCACTCCCCCCCTCGACCTCCGTTGCCCCCCGTTGTACGATTCAACCCCTCCACGACCTCCGCTCCCTCCCATCTGCCCTGTAATCACTGGGCTGCTCCTGCCGCCGGTGATCGGGTCCCCCAGTGCTCACCCCTCCCGGCCCCCTGTGCTCACCCCCCCCCCTGCTACCACTGGTGCCATGTCCGCTCCCAGCTGGTAAGCGGGAACATTTAAAAAAAAATCTCACACTTACCGGTCTGCAGCCTCCCGGGACACGTGTGATCGGCTTCAAGACCTGCCGGTAATCAGCTGATGCAGTCACGCTATGGCATCAGCTGACAGTCTAAGTCCAGCGGTGGGGCCGGCTTTTTACCACCCAGTTGGTTTAAGCGATCAGGTGGTGCTGTCAGGTGACTGCAGCAGCTGATTACCGGCAGCTCCTGGAGCGATCAGTCGTGTCCCGGGATTTTGTAGACAGGTGAGTATTTTTTTTTTTGCACTGATGCATCAGCTGATTGTATAAATGGCTTTTTTACAATCAGCTGATGTGTCATGTGATTCAGGACCTTGAACCTGACACATCATCTGATCGCTTTGCCTTCCAGAAAACCGATCATATGATATTGGATCTGGATTGGACGGTGCGGGACCCTTGACCCAGGATTACTGCGGAGAGGGGTTCTTTATTTCAATAAAGATGGAGTCACTAATTGTGTTGTGTTTTATTTCTAATAAAAATATTTTTCTGTGTGTTGTGTTTTTTTTATCTTTACAAGAAATTCATGGTGGCCATGTCTAATATTGGCGTGACACCATGAATTTCGGGCTTAGGGCCAGTTGATAATATACAGCTGGCCCTAACCCCTTATTACCCAGTGAGCCACCCGTCACCAGGGCCGCTGGAAGAGTTGGATACAGCACCAGAATATGGCGCTTCTATGAAAGTGCTATTTTCTGGGGACTCTGCAGACTGCAATTCGCAGCAGGGGTGCCCAGAAAGCTTGGGCACTCTGCGCTGTGGATTCCAATCCCCAGCTGCCTAGTTGTACCTGGCTGGACACAAAATTTGTGCGAAGCCCACGTCATTTTTTTTTCTTAAATTATTTTATGAAATTCATGAAATAATTAAAAAAAGGGCTTCCCTATATTTTTGGTTCTCAGCCGGGTACAAATAGGCAGCTGGAGGTTGGGGGCAGCCTGTACCTGCCTGCTGTACCTGGCTAGCATACAAAAATATGGCAAAGCCCACGTCATTTTTTTTAGTTTTTTTTTTTTTTTTTTTACATTTTACGTTTTTGGGCAAAAAATTCCTGCATACAGTCTTGGCTGAAGGATGCTGAGCATTGTAGTTTGGCAGCTGCTGTCTGCTCTCCTGCATACACTAGTGGATGAAGTATGCTGAGCCTTGTAGTTCTGCTCGCCCTGCCTTTCTCTCCTGCATACACTAGTGAATGGAGTATGCTGAGCCTTAGGTTCTGCTCCCCCTGCCTCTCCTGCATACACTAGTGGATGGAGTATGCTGAGCCTTGTAGTTCTGCACCCCCTGCCTCTCTCTCCAGCATACAGTACCGTATGTAGTATGTAGTAAACCATGCACAGGATCTCCCGGCAGCACGACAGCAACGACAGCACTCCCTCCCACTCCTCAAACTCGGCCGCCGGCTGACAGATCCTCCCCCCCCTCTTAATCTTGGCCGCCGGCGCCTAACAGCACCCCCTCCGCGCTCCTTGTCTCAGAGATGTGTACCAGCAAATATTTTTTTACAAAAAAAGCACTGTCTGTACACAAAAATGAGTATAGTTAACACAAGTATAGAAATATTGTTATACTTGTGGCAGGCAGTTATCATACATAAACCGCTGCAGAAGGTTTGTTTGTTTTTACTTTTTGTAATGCTTAAATCCTTCAAGAGGACGTTGAAGCCAACACCAAGGATTTAGATGATTGTTTCTGGGGTTCTTGAAGCTTCTTTGAACATATTACCGTTAAAATGACAGGATAAAAGACTAATATCTCCTTGTGCTATCTTCAAATCTTTCTTAACACTCTCTGGTAATTATCAAGCTTTGAGTAAGATAATGATTGCATTGACTGACATTGTCATTAATACATTCTGACAGATGCATTTGCAGCTTAACCTATTTATACTGCAATCTCCATAAATGTTTTCCTCACATTACAGCTTTGTTTTGCTTTTTTTGATAGATAATAACGTTAATTTATTCATTTAAATCACTTATTTATATTTGTGTTTACATGCTCTGAATAAGTTAAAAAAAATGTATGTATATTGGATTATTTTAATGAGCTGTTTATGCTTCCTTAAAGGTGTTGGCCACTAGAAATGAGCAATCCTGTTCGGTAAAGGTTTGACAATTTCAAATTCGGTATGAGCCTTAGATTGTTCGGTCGAACTCGGTAACCCCGAGCGCTTTCCCCAAAAGTCGGTAATGTTAAGTTTTGTTTGTTTTCTGCCCCCCGAACACTAGCCGTGTTTCCAAAAATGCTTTTGTAATAGCATTTTCTGTGTTTGTGAAGGTTTGTTGTGCTGTCTGATGTGGAGATTTATAAAATCAGTGACGGTGATAAAATCGGTGACTCTGAACCGGGAGAAGCCTTTTGGCGTGGCTCCATTTCTTTTTTCTTAACTTTATTTGCAGATGTTGCTTCAGCCAATCACGGTGCAGCAAAAATCCACAAGGCTCAAACAGAAGGGCTTCTGTGATTGGCTGCCTAACTCACATGTCCATAGGCATATAAATTGCAGACTTAATGCGTCGGCGCCATTTTTTGATTGTGAAACGTTAGGGAAAATGTTGCCGCCGGTGCTTCTGCTGGTGCTGCTAGACAGTGAGCTTAACTAGGGGTTTAATGTTAGGTATAAGAGATAGATATTGAGAGAGATAGTTTACTATAGGGACGTGTAGTGTAGGGAAAGGTGTGTGCGTGCAAAAAATTGGTACATTTCATGATATAAATAGGGATTGGTACTTGTAGTGTCTGCTAAAAAGTTGCCAGTGAAGTATTTAAATAGGTTTTGCTATGTATTATTGCCTGCTCAAAAGTATGCAAACACATTTATAGGTATTGCTAGTTAGCAGTTCCTAGCCTAAAAAGTTGCTTGGGAAGTATGTAAAAAGAGGTTCTTGCTAATTTTAATTGCCTGCCCAAAATTACTCAAACATATTTATAGGTATTGCTAGTTAGCTAGTTAGTTATGTGTGGCCTAAAAAGTTGCTAGGGAAGTATGTGAGGCACCCATGAGGTCTCTGGGGGAGGGTTTTTGGGTTACTCATCACCGAGCCGGTTTGAGGATGTCATGAGCGGCCTGGCCCAGCTCCATGACCCTGTCGGTGTCAATAAAGATGGAGGGATTATTTACAAGTGAGTAGGATGACGTTTGTCTTCGTGACACCACCTGTAGTGTGCGGCTATGATGGAAGCTGTCACTGCGAGATGTCTTTCTCTGTCTCTGGGGTGGATGGTAACGCATCTCAGATAGTCCAGCTCTCAGCAGCAGTTGCAGTTTAGGTTAATTACTCACTGAGCTGCTCCCACCGTTGGACTGCCGGACTCCGCTTTGATGGGCTCCAGCTGATCCCGGATAGTTCGGAGGTCAGGACCGGTGTTTCGTTCAGTGATCCTTCCTCCCTGCACTGTGTTGTGTGAGTCCCTAAGACTTGAAGCTACGCGGAGACCTGAGTCCTTAGTTTGTTCAGTTCCCCATCCCATATGGCAGGCAGCGCAAGTCCATAGATGGAGTTGCAATTTGGACATGAATTCTGGCTTTATGTGCTGCTTTGCCCCGGGCGCTGTGTGTGGGCCAGAAGACTTGAAATCCTCTGCCCGGCAGATTCTGCTGGTGGGACTTGCAGTGCCCACCAGCCTAGGACTCCGCACCATGAGGTGTGCGCTGGTCCTGAGGGAGATTAGAGCTCTCCCCTCAGCAACCGTGTTCTCCTGCTTCTCACTTGCTTCCCAATGGTTTCTCAACTGACTGAGTGTTTGTGTGTCGCCTTGCTCCTCAGAACAGTCGCTTCACCCCCTGGTTCCTGAGCTTGTGGGTGGGAGGCCCCACGACAATATGGTGATCATCCTAAATGACCCTACCCTAACCCAGTCCTGGTGAGGGGGCAACTAGATATGTGTGTTGGTGAATTGTGGTGGTTTACTGGCAATGACCTCCTCCTAACCTGGGATGAATACTGCACCTCTGGTGAGGTGCAGTACTCTGTGGCGACTGAAGCCTCAGGGGTGCCACATATGCAAAATGTGGTTCTTGCCAATTTTAATTTCCGGCTCAAAATTACGCACACACATTTATAGGTATAGATAGTTTGCCGTGCGTGGCCTAAAAAGTTGCTAGGGAAGTATCTAAAAAGTGGTTCTTGACAATTTTAATTGCCTGCTCAAAATTATTCAAACACAGTTATAGTAAACACAAGGAGGACCAGAAGTATATGAGTACCAAGAGGAATTAGATAAAACAAAAATAAAAAATGTGAAAAATAGATATAATTTTTATTATTACCAATCACATTATAATATTCATGAAAAATCGATTTAAAACTGGAGAATGGAATAGGTACAAGGAGGTGGGATACAAAGATTTTTTTCCTATGTATTAAAGTGCAGGAAAAAATTGCAGGAAAGAAAATATATAAATATATTTAAGTATCAAGCATAAAAATTGTTGTGCACCCCCTGCAATTATGCAAGCTCAAAAATAAGTAGACCTAAATGTTACACATATACAACCATTTAACTAAATGGTGAACATACAGTATAACAACCAACTACAGAGGATATATCTACTAATTCATGTTAACACAGTCACGGGTATTGTTAAACATGAAATCCAAGGAGGCAGTTTATACAATGAAGTTCTAAAGAAAGGCAAATAGTTTACTTAGTAAACTGGAGGTCTATCATGAATCCCTCCAGTAAAGTGCAAAGTGCTGGGAAGCATTTACCTATGTAATGCAAGAGCTTGGATAAGGAGCAGGGGGAATCCCCAATGATCGTTTCAAGCAGTTTTTTCCCAGGGGTGACGGTGTCTGTTTATAGCGGAAGATCTTTATACTGTAGGCACAGATGTGCCTAATTACAGCTGATTGTGGTCAGGAGGGCGCACACTCCAACTGCCGAGAGCAAGCAGCGGAAAGAGACACGGTGCTGCCAAAAGCAGCACATGCGCAGGAGCCGGGACGCATCACCATGGCTCCTACGCATGCGCACATGGCCCAGGCGCAGAGCCTCCTCGCCGATCAGCTGTCAGTAGGCCGGAGCGCGCGTGCAGCCACAATCAGGAGCACAGGCAGATAGACAACAATAATAAGAAAAACAGGCATCAGTACAACATATGCATACATAAGTGTAAGTAGAACACGATTTGTATTTGAATGAGAGATCACGCAATCACAGATACCAGCACATGATCTTCTTACAAAATGGTCCGAATAAGGTAGATGCGAAAGAGGCGAGACTACCAAATGACAACAGATGTAAAACATGATCCAGGTGACACATGCACATTGCTGAATGACTGGATAATAGAGGATCGCTTTTAGGATCGCTACTTCCAATAGGTGGCGCTGCGCTAGAGTTTGTCTCCTTTCCTGGAGAGACAATTTGGATAATAGAGGAAAGATGAATAGAAGAAACCTAAAAACACTAAAATAAAAATCAATAAATAAGACACACAAGACGCAACAATGAGAAAAATAAAAAAAAAAGAATATATATGCAATATATATTTATCCAACAACTAATATTTACACACACATATGCATGAAAAGTTGAAACCCCCATGTGTATATATTCATTAATGTACATACATCTTGACTGATTGAGGTTGTAAGGAGAGGATGGAACCAATAATTTGCTATTCCACAAAAAGACCTGGATGAGGGAAATAAAAATCCCCAGGTATAAATATAGGAAGTAAAAGAGGAAGGAAGAAGTCTCACAAGAAGGGAGCAAAACTCACCACCTCGTTAAGACCATTACAATCTCGTCACACACAATTCAGAAGACTGACTGTGGGGAACCACACAGGGAAGAGTCTCAAGAGCTCTTAACACATTCTATCTCATGTGTATTACAGGTACGCTCCAAAGATTCCCAGACTGAAGAGGAGGAAAGCATCTGCACTGATTCCCAAATTCTTTGTGAGCAGGATCCTGACTCTCATCACTGACGTTAACCCCTCGGGGTGGAGGTAATGATGATAAGACTCAGATACCTGAGGCACATGCTTACTATCCTTCAATGGCAGGAAAAGGAGGAGTGGGACAACATAGAGCCTAATTATGAAGTTGTAGATCCCACTTGGTGTGATCCCAGAAGCACGCAGCTGTGTAGCTCAGCAGATAATGATGAGGAGGAAGCCATGTGTGTATGCAAGGGCAGCAATGCTGCCAAAGTAGGCTAAAAATGAGTCACCCCAACTCTGATGATGTCGTTATAGTCTACATGAAAAAGACACCCATTCTTTTTCTTTCCACCTCACACGCAAAGAGATTTTCAACCTTGAAGTGCCACCAAAAGCCAGTTGTCTTCATGGAGGTTGGTCTTCCCTGTAGGGGAACCCGGAGCAACCCCCTACTAAATAAGCATAGCTTACTCCTGACTTATGTTTTTACCTCCCATTGAATTCAATGAGGTTTGAAAAGGTTCGATAGAGGGTCGAAGTTTGGTTCGATAAAGGTTCAACAAATGTACCACTTATTCGGTTGGGCTTGGTAAACCGAACCTTAAGAGGTTTTTGTTTTACAGCATTTATTATGATATGCTTTTTGTAGTGCATTATTACCTGATAATATTATTATTTCTTGTGCATCAACTACATATGCCATATGTCATATCATGTTTATGTTATTTTTATCATAACATTTTTTTATAATTATTAATAAACTGTTGTCGTTTTATTAATACTCGATCTTATGTCGGTTTTCTGTTTTCGGTGATTTTGTCTTGTTGGATTCCAATTGATCTTCATACACTTGTCCTTGATTTTTGGCACTCATTATCATACATATTTTTTTTCATGATTTACTGTATATCAATAATTGTGGTTGATTTATGTGCCTTTATTTGTTTTTCTCAATGACTTTACTGTTAGCAGTTTTTTTTGGCGAATAACTGTAAAGCGCAGGGTTACATTTTCTCCTCAAAACATAGTCTATGATGTTCCCCCGAGTCAAATGAGGTGTTGCGGATTCCTTTAGCAGACATACACACACACACACACACACACACACACACACACACACTCAGCTTTATATATTACATTTTGGTAATTATAATTGATGGGAAAGGTTTATTCTGGTTTCATATCAGATAGTGAGAATAACAGGCATATAGTGTATAAAAACTTCTGGCTTCAACTGTATAGTGTCTGGCTTACAGCCTATTGATGATGCCTATACTATTAGATCATGAAACAAGGAGACTTAATGAACGAAATTAAAGACATAACTATAGACACTTTGGAACTAATAATTCCAAGAATCAAACTATCAGATTGGAAAAAATACAGAATAAAATACCTCAGTGATATAATAGACAACAACAACATTATCCCCTTCGATGTCCTGAGTGTAAAGGCCACGTCTCACTAAGCAACATCGCTAGCAACATCGCTGCTGAGGCATGACTTTTGTGACGTAACAGCGATGTTGCTAGCGATGTTGTTGTGTGTGACATCCAGCAACAACCTGGCCCCTGCTGTGAGGTCGCTGGTTGTTGCTGAATGTTCTGGACCATTTTTTAGTTGTTGCTCTCCCGCTGTGAAGCACACATCGCTGTGTGTGACAGTGGCAGAGCAACAACTAAATGTGCAGGAGCAGAGAGCCGGCTTCTGCGGACGCTGGTAACCAATGTAAATATTGGGTAACCAAGAACCCTTTCCTCGGTTACCCGATATTTACCTTCGTTACCAGCGTCCGCTGCTCTCACGCTGTCAGTGCCGGCTCCCTGCTCCCTGCACACATAGCCAGACTACACATCGGGTAATTAACCCGATGTGTATTCTGGCTAGGAGTGCAGGGAGCCAGCACTAAGCGGTGTGCACTGGTAACCAAGGTAAATATCGGGTTGGTTACCCGATATTTACCTTAGTTACCAAGCGCAGCATCGCTTCCACGCATTGCTGCTGGCTGGGGGCTGGTCACTGGTTGCTGGTGAGATCTGCCTGTTTGACAGCTCACCAGCAACCCGTGTAGCGACGCTCCAGCGATCCCTGCCAGGTCAGGTTGCTGGTGCGATCGCTGGAGCGTCGCTTAGTGTGACGGTACCTTAAGACACAAATTATCAACAACCGCAAAGAATAAGTGGAACCGCATCATAGATTTTGTTCAACAAACACATCTTATGTCTACAAAAATTAATAAAACCATCATAAATTTACTTAATAACCCAACAAACATCAGCTTTTGGAGGACCAGTTACATATACTCAATACTAAATGATGACTACAAATTTAAGAAACTGAAATATATGAAAAAATGGGAAAAATAAATGGGAATGACATTTACAACTAATAAATGGAAATCTGCTCTAGCTAATTCTTACTCCAACTCGTCTTGTGCATCTTTACAAGAAACATATTTTAAGATGTGCTGAGAGGTATTATACCCCACAAAAGCTGAATAGGTTCTCTACCACAAACTCTGAAATGTGCTGGAGAAATTGTGGTGGAAAGGGAACTACTAGACATATATTCTGGAGCTGTCCAAAATTGAAGAACTTATGGAGAGATGTGGAAATACTCATCCATAATCTGACTTCTAATAAAATGAGTCTTACAGCGGAATTGGTTTTATTATCCATCAGCCTAGATGAACTTAATCTGAATTGTAGACACATCACATGTCACATCATCCAAGTGTGCTGCCCCCACGTCAGCAGACTGGTTGACTCTGATCCGGATCCAAAGTGGCTCGAGGGGTTTCCGGACCCGGGGGTCGTGCGGACACTCAAATAAAAAGGGACGTATATGTATGGGGATTGCTGTAGATACTTTGTGACGCCACCCATGGTGTGTGGTAATATGGAGTACTACCGCTGCTGTTGAGAGGCACCCAGGGGCGATGGAATGGCAGCTGGTTGTTTAACCCCTCCGTGGGTAGGGGTGGATGCCCCGGGGCTCAGTGTCCAGGAAACGGGGAGCAATGTAGGCTCGCTGGGCCAGACCGGGGAATGTTGTGTACTCACTGTTGAATAATTGCACACAAGTCTGTTGGTAAACCAAGGTGTCAGTGACCGGCTGCCGCATCCGGGTGTACTCGGGTCCCACACCCGGCTGGTGTACCGATATCCCTTCCTACGGCACTCTGTAATTTTCCTCACTTCTGGACAACTCCGTATGGAACGGGGAAGTCCGCTCCCGGTATGTTCTGGTTGGGAGACGTGCCCGTGAAAACTGACCCTTGGGATTTCAGTGGGTGTTTGCGGATACCTTATCCCCCGCAGTGGGCTGCCGTTTCACTCCATCTGGGCTAACACTTCTGGAACAGTGTCTGGAACCCTGCTCCCGGCCTGGTGAATTAGAGAAGGGGCTTGCAACCGTCTTCTAACTAGGGTCCAGGTACCCCGCCTGTGCACGGTTTCTGGACTGGATCTCCGCTGTCGGTACCGGCGGGCTCCAACCCTATCCCGGTCCACTTTGGATTTCCCGCAATCGGACTCCCGTCGCCTTTGGACACGGTCCACTGCTTGCCACCTAGCCAGTAGACCAGGGCCACTACCCTGGCTACCTGCACTAGGCACTGACTTCAACTCTCTCCATACCTTCTACCTCAAAGTCTGAACTTGAACTACTGTGTTCCCGCCCCTGGATCCTCAAGACCCCTAGGTGGGCGCTCCCGATCCGCCTGGTCCTGCCCACTGCTGTGTCCTTCTTACCCTGAGGGGGGTGGCTAGGATTTTGGGGCTGATGGGACCTGGTGTGGGATGATGTTATGTGGGGTGTTGTGTTCTTCTGTGACCACCTGGCGGCGCCAGGGCATCACACAAGTGATAAAAAATATTCTAGCAGCCAACTGCAAAGACGACAAAGTTCCATCTGTGCTTGAAATAATAGAAAGTCTCTTCACACAATATATACGAATATAAGTTTGCATTAAAGGAGAAATCTTACACACAATATTCAAAAAGATGGAATTTATGGTCGAAAAAAATTGACTCCAAAACTTAAAACGTTTAATCCTTGATGAGAGTTATTTATCTAGTTTTTAGGGTAATATAGATGAATTATTCCGTTTATTTATCTTGATATTATATTTTGCAGTTTTAGAGTTAGACAAGTTTTATTTACAAAAATACAACTAAAAGTTAAGTAAATTTCAGAACTCCTCTTCCTACACAATTCTCCTCCCTTTTGTTTTTTTTTTGTTTGTTTGTTTTTTCCTCCCCTCATCCTTCCCCCCAACCCCGTTTAAAATATTAAACTTATATAGACTCGACTATAGTTTGTTAGTTATTTTGCATGTTCTCAACATGACTTGTAAAAATTGTATTTCACTTTGCGTTATAAAAATCAATAAAGTATACATACTACTTGATCAGGCTGGCCACCCCCACTATATAAGTGCACCTTACCAGACAGACACCCCTATATATTTAACTAACAATAAAGGGCCTGGCTGCTTCCTTGATAAAAATGGAAAAATGTGCAATAAAAATCTGTAAATGATGTATAAAATACGAGGTATTGGTCAATATTTTGACCACAATACGCCAGCTCATAACTAGAGATGAGCGAACCGGTCCCGGTTCGGCTCGAGGCCGGTTCGCCGAACGGGGGTCCCGTTCGAGTTCGGCTCGTCGAACGTTCGACGAACCGAACTCGAACGTATAGGCTATAATGGGAGGCAATCACAAACACATAAAAATGCATTATAAATGTACACAAACAGTTAATAAACATTGCCATAACACTTACCGGTCCTCGCGATCCCTTCTGCACTCTGTCTCCTGCCGCTATTCCATCCGATGATCGCTGAATCCTCCCGGTGACCTGCACTGCCAGCAGAGATGCAGGACCTATCGTGACGTCAAAATAGCCATGTGACCAGTCACGTGGCTATTATCTCATTGGCTACAGACTGGTCACATGACTATGACACGTCATGTAGGACCTGCGAGTGCATCTCTCCGGTACACGGTGCACATATGTGTATCGCCGTGTACCGGCGACATGCTCTAGCACACGGTCGACTCCCCGTTCCGTTAGGGACCGGCTGACACAGCCGGTCATTAACGGAGATCACCGTTGCCATAGCAACGCAGTTAGCGGTGACGTCACCGCTAACCGCGGCTCCGAGAGCACCGTTGCTATGGTAACGTGTCTGTCAGCGTTACCGCTGTTACCGCTGACAGCCAGCAGTGATCACTCACGGAGTGAAGGCTGCATGCTGCTTCACGATTGTAGTGATGATTGTAGTGAGGATGGAGGTTCCCCAGCCCCATGTGATGAGCTGGTGAATCTCATCCTTCCTCACTACAATCGTCACTACTACTACACTAGTGAGGATTGTAGTGAGGATGGAGGTTCCCCAGCCCCAAGTGATGGGCTGGTGAATCTCATCCTCACTACAAGCGTCACTACTACTACACTAGAAAGAAAGAAGACAGAAGAGCAGGATCGTGGAGGGCTGACAGGGGGTAATAAAGATGGAGTCTCTAATGTGTCTGTGTATTTATTTCTATTAAAGTATTTTTTCTCTGTGTGGTGTTTTTTTTAACCCTTTATTGGAGATTCTTAATGGCCGGGTCAAACGTGCCTGACATTAAGAATCTCTGGCTTAATACTGGCTAGTAAAACAAAGCCAGTATTAACTCATGATTACCCAACAAGCCACCCGGCTCCAGGGCTGTTGGAAGAGTTGGATACAGCGCCAGATGATGGCGCTTCTATGAGAGCGCCATTTTCTGGGACGGCTGCGGACTGAAATCCGCAGCAGAGGCGCCCAGAAACCTCGGGCTAACCTGTGCTGCGGATTCCAATCCCCAGCTGCCTAGTTGTACCCGGCTGGACACAAAAATGGGGCGAAGCCCACATCATTTGTTTTTTAATTATTTCATGAAATAAGTGAAATAATTAAAAAAAAATGGGCTTCCCTATATTTTTGGTTCCCAGCCGGGTACAAATAGGCAACTGGGGGTTGGAGGCAGCCCGTGGCTGCCTGCTGTACCTGGCTAGCATACAAAAATATGGCGAAGCTCACGTCCTTTTTTTTCTAGTTTTTTGGCAAAAAAAATAAAAAATGCTTCCCTGGATTTTCCATTGCCAGTGAAGGTAACACCAAGCAGTGGGGGTTAGCAGCCAGTAGCTGCTTGGATTACCCTTAGCTAGCAATACAAAAAATGCAGCGGGAGCCCACATATATTTTTTTTAATTATTTATTTAAATAACTAAAAATAAAATGGGCTTCCCTGTATTTTGATTGCTGGACATCACAGTGCTGTAAAAATAAATCTTTAAAAAAATGACGTAGCGCTCCGCGGTATTTTTGATTCTCAGCGCAGATAAAGCAGACAGCTATGGGTTGCCACCCCCATCTGCCTGCCGTTACCTTGGTTGGCAATCAAAATACAGGGAAGCCCATTAATTTTTTCTATTTAAAAAATAGTTAAAAAAAAAAATGACGTTGGGTCCCCCCATTTTTGATAGCCAGCTAGGGCAAAGCAGACGGCTGTAGCCTGAAAACCACAGCTGGCAGCTTTACCGTGGTTGGGGGTCCAATGTGGAGGTCCCCTCAGGCTCTTTTTTATAATTATTTTATAAATATTAATAATTACACAATAAAAGTAGGGTCCCCCCCAAATTGGATCACCAGCCAAGGTAAAGCGGACAGCTGTGGTCTGGTATTCTCAGGGTGGAAAGGTCCATAGTTATTGGGCCTTCACAGCCTAAAAATAGCAGGCCGCAGGCACCCCAGACGTGGCGCATCCACTAGATGCGCCAATCCTGGCGCTTCACCCCAGCTCATCCCGTGCCCTGGTGCAGTGGCAAACGGGGTAATAAATCGGGTTGATACTAGCTGTAAAGTCACCTGAGATCAAGCCCAGCAGTTTGTGATGTCATGGCGTCTATTAGATACCCAACATCATAAACTGTCAGTACTAACAAAAACAAAAAATCGACAAAAGAAATTTATTTGAAAAAACAGTCCCCAAAACATTTCCTCTTTCACCAATTTATTGTAAGAAAAAAAATAAAGGGGTCCCACGACGACTCTGGACCGTCTAGAATATGGGGGGGAGACACTCAGGGAACGTATCCCCCATTTTCTAGGAGTGCGGACCCTTCATGTGAGGAGTGTGGGTGCAATGAATCTGCACTCACTCTCCCCGGGTCCACAGCAGCAGAGTCCATGTCGTAATGGTTGCTACCAAAGCTGCAATGCCCTGCTCATGAGGTAAGGGCATGCCTAATCAGGAGAACTACTGTAGAGGAAGCTCTGCTCACTGGTATATAGGTGCTCAGAGGTAATAATAGATAAAATTAGTGAGTAACCTCGGCACTCTAAATCTCCCAGACTAAGTCAGTAAGTCACAATGGATAGTAATGCAAAATCACTCTTTATTGGTCCGTATTAAGAAAAAAAAATGTTTCATAAGCATATATGTTTTTGTCCAAAACAAGTTACAAATGACGTTTCGGCCTGAGCCTTCGTCAGATTGGACTTATCTGCATGTAATCATGAAAAATGACAATAATCAGTATCACATAAGAGTGAGAGAACAATAACATAAACTAGAACAATGTAGAGGTACAATTGGGATGCAGCAAAAAAATTGCAACACAGCAAGAAATGAAACACATGATACAAATGTCATAATACAGTACAAGGACAATATAGTAATGACAAATATGGGGTCAGAGTAGACTTAGACAGCTCTGGTACAAAAGAGATGTCAATCATAAAGTAACATGTGCAGTAGGTGTAGAGCTACAGTATGCATGGCAGAGCTAATGGGTAGACTGACCATAGAAAAAGAACAGAGAAAAAGTGGAGAAAAAGTGGAGAAACAGTGGAGAAAAAGTGGAGAAAAAAGTGGAGAAAAAAAATGGAGAAAAAGTGGAGAAAAAGTGGAGAAAAAGTGGAGAAAAAGTGGAGAAAAAAGTGGAGAAAAAGTGGAGAAAAAAAATGGAGAAAAAGTGGAGAAAAAGTGGAGAAAAAGTGGAGAAAAAGTGGAGAAAAAAGTGGAGAAAAAGTGGAGAAAAAGTGGAGAAAAAGTGGAGAATAAATGGAGAAAAAGTGGAGCAAAAGTGGAGAAAAAAATGGAAAAAAAGTGGAGAAAAAGTGGAGAAAAAATGGAGAAAAAGTGGAGCAAAAGTGGAGAAAAAGTGTAGAAAAAGTGGAGAAAAAGTGTAGAAAAAATGGAGTAAAAATGGAGAAAAAGTGGAGAAAAAAGTGGAGAAAAAGTGGAGAAAAAGTGGAGAAAAAGTGGAGAAAAAAAATGGAGAAAAAGTGGAGAAAAAGTGGAGAAAAAAGTGGAGAAAAAGTGGAGAAAAAGTGGAGAAAAAGTGGAGAAAAAGTGGAGAAAAAAGTGGAGAAAAAGTGGAGCAAAAGTGGAGAAAAAATGGAAAAAAAGTGGAGAAAAAGTGGAGAAAAAATGGAGGAAAAAGTGGAGTAAAAGTGGAGAAAAAGTGTAGAAAAAGTGTAGAAAAAGTGTAGAAAAAATGGAGAAAAAATGGAGCAAAAGTGGAGCAAAAGTGGAGCAAAAGTGGAGAAAAAATGGAGAAAAAGTGGAGCAAAAGTGGAGAAAAAGTGGAGAAAAAAATGGAAAAAAAAGTGGAGAAAAAGTGGAGAAAAAGTGGAGAAAAAGTGGAGAAAAAGTGGAGAAAAAATGGAAAAAAAGTGGAGAAAAAGTGGAGAAAAAATGGAGAAAAAGTGGAGTAAAAGTGGAGAAAAAGTGTAGAAAAAGTGTAGAAAAAGTGTAGAAAAAATGGAGAAAAAATGGAGCAAAAGTGGAGCAAAAGTGGAGCAAAAGTGGAGCAAAAGTGGAGAAAAAATGGAGAAAAAGTGGAGCAAAAGTGGAGCAAAAGTGGAGAAAAAAATGGAAAAAAAGTGGAGAAAAAAGTGAAGAAAAAGTGGAGAAAAAGTGGAGAAAAAATGGAGAAAAAGTGGAGCAAAAGTGGAGAAAAAATGGAAAAAAAGTGGAGAAAAAAGTGAAGAAAAAGTGGAGAAAAAGTGGAGAAAAAATGGAGAAAAAGTGGAGCAAAAGTGGAGAAAAAATGGAAAAAAAGTGGAGAAAAAGTGGAGAAAAAGTGGAGAAAAAATGGAGAAAAAATGGAGCAAAAGTGGAGAAAAAGTGGAGAAAAAGTGTAGAAAATATGGAGAAAAAGTGGAGCAAAAGTGGAGAAAAAGTGGAGAAAAAAATGGAAAAAAAGTGGAGAAAAAGTGGAGGAAAAGTGGAGAAAAAGTGGAGAAAAAAATGGAAAAAAGTGGAGAAAAAGTGGAGCAAAAGTGGAGAAAAAGTGGAGAAAAAGTGGAGAAAAAATGGAGAAAAAGTGGAGCAAAAGTGGAGAAAAAGTGGAGAAAAAAATGGAAAAGTGTAGAAAAAGTGGAGAAAAAGTAGAGAAAAAGTGAAGAAAAAGTGGAGAAAAAAAATGGAGAAAAAGTGGAGAAAAAAGTGGAGAAAAAAGTGGAGAAAAAGTGGAGAAAAAGTGGAGAAAAAGTGGAGAAAAAATGGAGAAAAAGTGGAGCAAAAGTGGAGAAAAAGTGGAGAAAAAGTGGAGAAAAAATGGAGAAAAAGTGGAGCAAAAGTGGAGAAAAAGTGGAGAAAAAATGGAGAAAAAGTGGAGCAAAAGTGGAGAAAAAAATGGAAAAAAGTGGAGAAAAAGTGGAGAAAAAGTGGAGAAAAAATGGAGAAAAAGTGGAGCAAAAGTGGAGAAAAAGTGGAGAAAAAGTGGAGAAAAAGTGTAGAAAAAAAGGAGAAAAAATGGGGAAAAAAGTGGAGAAAAAGTGGAGAAAAAGTGGAGAAAAAATGGAAAAATGTGGAGAAAAAGTGGAGAAAAAGTGGAGAAAAAAAGGAAAAAAAAGTGGAGAAAAAGTGGAGAAAAAGTGGAGAAAAAGTGGAGAAAAAAATGGAAAAAAAGTGGAGAAAAAGTGGAGGAAAAGTGGAGAAAAAGTGGAGAAAAAGTGGAGAAAAAGTGGAGAAAAAGTGGAGAAAAAAATGGAGAAAAAGAGGAGAAAAAGTGGAGAAAAAATGGAAAAAAGTGGAGAAAAAGTGGAGAAAAAGTGGAGAAAAAGTGGAGTAAAAGTGGAGAAAAAATGGAAAAAAAGTGGAGAAAAAGTGGAGAAAAAAATGGAGAAAAAGTGGAGCAAAAGTGGAGAAAAAGTGGAGAAAAAATGGAAAAAAGTGGAGAAAAAGTGGAGAAAAAGTGGAGAAAAAAATGGAAAAAATGTGGAGAAAAAGTGGAGAAAAAGTGGAGAAAAAATGGAGAAAAAGTGGAGCAAAAGTGGAGAAAAAGTGGAGAAAAAAATGGAAAAAAAGTGGAGAAAAAGTGGAGGAAAAGTGGAGAAAAAGTGGAGAAAAAAATGGAAAAAAAGTGAAGAAAAAGTGGAGCAAAAGTGGAGAAAAAGTGGAGAAAAAGTGGAGAAAAAATGGAGAAAAATTGGAGCAAAAGTGGAGAAAAAGTGGAGAAAAAAATGGAAAAAAAGTGTAGAAAAAGTGGAGAAAAAGTAGAGAAAAAGTGGAGAAAAAGTGGAGAAAAAAGTGGAGAAAAAGTGGAGAAAAAGTGGAGAAAAAGTGGAGAAAAAAATGGAGAAAAAGTGGAGAAAAAGTGGTGAAAAAGTGGAGAAAAAGTGGAGAAAAAGTGGAGCAAAAGTGGAGAAAAAGTGGAGAAAAAGTGGAGAAAAAATGGAGAAAAAGTGGAGCAAAAGTGGAGAAAAAGTGGAGAAAAAGTGGAGAAAAAATGGAGAAAAAGTGGAGCAAAAGTGGAGAAAAAAATAGAAAAAAAAGTGGAGAAAAAGTGGAGACAAAGTGGAGAAAAAATGGAGAAAAAGTGGAGCAAAAGTGTAGAAAAAGTGGAGAAAAAGTGGAGAAAAAGTGTAGAAAAAAAGGAGAAAAAATGGAGAAAAAGTGGAGCAAAAGTGGAGAAAAAGTGGAGAAAAAGTGGAGAAAAAATGGAGAAAAAGTGGAGAAAAAGTGGAGAAAAAGTGGAGAAAAAAATGGAAAAATGTGGAGAAAAAGTGGAGAAAAAGTGGAGAAAAAAATGGAAAAAAAGTGGAGAAAAAGTGGAGAAAAAGTGGAGAAAAAATGGAGAAAAAATGGAGCAAAAGTGGAGAAAAAGTGGAGAAAAAGTGTAGAAAATATGGAGAAAAAGTGGAGCAAAAGTGGAGAAAAAGTGGAGAAAAAAATGGAAAAAAAGTGGAGAAAAAGTGGAGGAAAAGTGGAGAAAAAGTGGAGAAAAAAATGGAAAAAAGTGGAGAAAAAGTGGAGCAAAAGTGGAGAAAAAGTGGAGAAAAAGTGGAGAAAAAATGGAGAAAAAGTGGAGCAAAAGTGGAGAAAAAGTGGAGAAAAAAATGGAAAAGTGTAGAAAAAGTGGAGAAAAAGTAGAGAAAAAGTGAAGAAAAAGTGGAGAAAAAAAATGGAGAAAAAGTGGAGAAAAAGTGGAGAAAAAGTGGAGAAAAAGTGGAGAAAAAAGTGGAGAAAAAAGTGGAGAAAAAGTGGAGAAAAAGTGGAGAAAAAGTGGAGAAAAAATGGAGAAAAAGTGGAGCAAAAGTGGAGCAAAAGTGGAGAAAAAGTGGAGAAAAAATGGAGAAAAAGTGGAGCAAAAGTGGAGAAAAAGTGGAGAAAAAGTGGAGAAAAAGTGGAGAAAAAGTGGAGAAAAAATGGAGAAAAAGTGGAGCAAAAGTGGAGAAAAAAATGGAAAAAAGTGGAGAAAAAGTGGAGAAAAAGTGGAGAAAAAATGGAGAAAAAGTGGAGCAAAAGTGGAGCAAAAGTGGAGAAAAAGTGTAGAAAAAAAGGAGAAAAAAGTGGAGAAAAAGTGGAGAAAAAGTGGAGAAAAAATGGAAAAATGTGGAGAAAAAGTGGAGAAAAAGTGGAGAAAAAAAGGAAAAAAAAGTGGAGAAAAAGTGGAGAAAAAGTGGAGAAAAAGTGGAGAAAAAAATGGAAAAAAAGTGGAGAAAAGTGGAGGAAAAGTGGAGAAAAAGTGGAGAAAAAGTGGAGAAAAAGTGGAGAAAAAAATGGAGAAAAAGAGGAGAAAAAGTGGAGAAAAAATGGAAAAAAGTGGAGAAAAAGTGGAGTAAAAGTGGAGAAAAAATGGAAAAAAAGTGGAGAAAAAGTGGAGAAAAAAATGGAGAAAAAGTGGAGCAAAAGTGGAGAAAAAGTGGAGAAAAAATGGAAAAAAGTGGAGAAAAAGTGGAGAAAAAGTGGAGAAAAAAATGGAAAAAATGTGGAGAAAAAGTGGAGAAAAAGTGGAGAAAAAATGGAGAAAAAGTGGAGCAAAAGTGGAGAAAAAGTGGAGAAAAAAATGGAAAAAAAGTGGAGAAAAAGTGGAGGAAAAGTGGAGAAAAAGTGGAGAAAAAAATGGAAAAAAAGTGAAGAAAAAGTGGAGCAAAAGTGGAGAAAAAGTGGAGAAAAAGTGGAGAAAAAATGGAGAAAAATTGGAGCAAAAGTGGAGAAAAAGAGGAGAAAAAAATGGAAAAAAAGTGTAGAAAAAGTGGAGAAAAAGTAGAGAAAAAGTGGAGAAAAAGTGGAGAAAAAAGTGGAGAAAAAGTGGAGAAAAAGTGGAGAAAAAGTGGAGAAAAAAATGGAGAAAAAGTGGAGAAAAAGTGGAGAAAAAGTGGAGAAAAAGTGGAGAAAAAGTGGAGAAAAAGTGGAGCAAAAGTGGAGAAAAAGTGGAGAAAAAGTGGAGAAAAAATGGAGAAAAAGTGGAGCAAAAGTGGAGAAAAAGTGGAGAAAAAGTGGAGAAAAAATGGAGAAAAAGTGGAGCAAAAGTGGAGAAAAAAATGGAAAAAAGTGGAGAAAAAGTGGAGACAAAGTGGAGAAAAAATGGAGAAAAAGTGGAGCAAAAGTGTAGAAAAAGTGGAGAAAAAGTGGAGAAAAAGTGTAGAAAAAAAGGAGAAAAAATGGAGAAAAAGTGGAGCAAAAGTGGAGAAAAAGTGGAGAAAAAGTGGAGAAAAAATGGAGAAAAAGTGGAGAAAAAGTGGAGAAAAAGTGGAGAAAAAAATGGAAAAATGTGGAGAAAAAGTGGAGAAAAAGTGGAGAAAAAAATGGAAAAAAAGTGGAGAAAAAGTGGAGAAAAAGTGGAGAAAAAAATGGAAAAAAAGTGGAGAAAAAGTGGAGGAAAAGTGGAGAAAAAGTGGAGAAAAAGTGGAGAAATAAAATGGAGAAAAAGTGGAGAAAAAGTGGAGAAAAAATGGAAAAAAGTGGAGAAAAAGTGGAGAAAAAGTGGAGAAAAAGTGGAGTAAAAGTGGAGAAAAAATGGAAAAAAAACTGGAGAAAAAGTGGAGAAAAAGTGGAGAAAAAGTGGAGAAAAAATGGAAAAAAGTGGAGAAAAAGTGGAGAAAAAGTGGAGAAAAAAATGGAAAAAATGTGGAGTAAAAGTGGAGAAAAAGTGGAGAAAAAATGGAGAAAAAGTGGAGCAAAAGTGGAGAAAAAGTGGAGAAAAAAATGGAAAAAAAGTGGAGAAAAAGTGGAGAAAAAATGGAAAAAAAAGTGGAGAAAAAGTGGAGAAAAAGTGGAGAAAAAATGGAAAAAAAAGTGGAGAAAAAGTGGAGAAAAAGTGGAGAAAAAGTGGAGAAAAAGTGGAGAAAAAATGGAAAAAAAGTGGAGAAAAAGTGGAGAAAAAAATAGAGAAAAAGTGGAGAAAAAGTGGAGAAAAAAAATGGAGAAAAAGTGGAGAAAAAGTGGAGAAAAAAGTGGAGAAAAAGTGGAGAAAAAGTGGAGAAAAAGTGGAGAAAAAAAATGGAGAAAAAGTGGAGAAAAAGTGGAGAAAAAGTGGAGAAAAAAGTGGAGAAAAAGTGGAGAAAAAGTGGAGAAAAAATGGAGAAAAAGTGGAGCAAAAGTGAAGAAAAAATGGAAAAAAAGTGAAGAAAAAGTGGAGAAAAAATGGAGAAAAAGTGGAGCAAAAGTGGAGAAAAAGTGTAGAAAAAGTGTAGAAAAAGTGTAGAAAAAATGGAGAAAAAATGGAGCAAAAGTGGAGCAAAAGTGGAGCAAAAGTGGAGAAAAAGTGGAGAAAAAATGGAGAAAAAGTGGAGCAAAAGTGGAGAAAAAGTGGAAAAAAAAATGGAAAAAAAGTGGAGAAAAAGTGGAGAAAAAGTGGAGAAAAAAGTGGAGAAAAAAGTGGAGAAAAAAGTGGAGAAAAAGTGGAGAAAAAGTGGAGAAAAAATGGAGAAAAAGTGGAGCAAAAGTGGAGAAAAAAAATGGAAAAAAAGTGGTGAAAAAAGTGGAGAAAAAGTGGAGAAAAAGTGGAGAAAAAATGGAGAAAAAGTGGAGCAAAAGTGGAGCAAAAGTGGAGAAAAAGTGGAGAAAAAGTGTAGAAAATATGGAGAAAAAGTGGAGCAAAAGTGGAGAAAAAGTGGAGAAAAAAATGGAAAAAAAGTGGAGAAAAAGTGGAGGAAAAGTGGAGAAAAAGTGGAGAAAAAAATGGAAAAAAAGTGGAGAAAAAGTGGAGCAAAAGTGGAGAAAAAGTGGAGAAAAAGTGGAGAAAAAATGGAGAAAAAGTGGAGCAAAAGTGGAGAAAAAGTGGAGAAAAAAATGGAAAAAAAAGTGTAGAAAAAGTGGAGAAAAAGTAGAGAAAAAGTGGAGAAAAAGTGGAGAAAAAAGTGGAGAAAAAGTGGAGAAAAAGTGGAGAAAAAAAATGGAGAAAAAGTGGAGAAAAAGTGGAGAAAAAGTGGAGAAAAAAGTGGAGAAAAAAGTGGAGAAAAAGTGGAGAAAAAGTGGAGAAAAAGTGGAGAAAAAATGGAGAAAAAGTGGAGCAAAAGTGGAGAAAAAGTGGAGAAAAAGTGGAGAAAAAATGGAGAAAAAGTGGAGCAAAAGTGGAGAAAAAAATGGAAAAATTGGAGAAAAAGTGGAGAAAAAGTGGAGAAAAAATGGAGAAAAAGTGGAGCAAAAGTGGAGAAAAAGTGGAGAAAAAGTGGAGAAAAAGTGTAGAAAAAAAGGAGAAAAAATGGAGAAAAAGTGGAGCAAAAGTGGAGAAAAAATGGAGAAAAAGTGGAGAAAAAGTGGAGAAAAAGTGGAGAAAAAAATGGAAAAATGTGGAGAAAAAGTGGAGAAAAAGTGGAGAAAAAAATGGAAAAAAAGGAGAAAAAGTGGAGAAAAAGTGGAGAAAAAGTGGAGAAAAAGTGGAGAAAAAAAATGGAGAAAAAGTGGAGAAAAAGTGGAGAAAAAGTGGAGAAAAAGTGGAGAAAAAATGGAGAAAAAGTGGAGCAAAAGTGAAGAAAAAATGGAAAAAAAGTGGAGAAAAAGTGGAGAAAAAATGGAGAAAAAGTGGAGCAAAAGTGGAGAAAAAGTGTAGAAAAAGTGTAGAAAAAGTGTAGAAAAAATGGAGAAAAAATGGAGCAAAAGTGGAGCAAAAGTGGAGCAAAAGTGGAGCAAAAGTGGAGAAAAAGTGGAGAAAAAATGGAGAAAAAGTGGAGCAAAAGTGGAGAAAAAGTGGAGAAAAAAATGGAAAAAAAGTGGAGAAAAAGTGGAGAAAAAGTGGAGAAAAAGTGGAGAAAAAGTGGAGAAAAAAGTGGAGAAAAAAGTGGAGAAAAAGTGGAGAAAAAGTGGAGAAAAAATGGAGAAAAAGTGGAGCAAAAGTGGAGAAAAAAATGGAAAAAAAGTGGAGAAAAAAGTGGAGAAAAAGAGGAGAAAAAGTGGAGAAAAAATGGAGGAAAAGTGGAGCAAAAGTGGAGAAAAAAATGGAAAAAAAGTGGAGAAAAAGTGGAGAAAAAGTGGAGAAAAAATGGAGAAAAAGTGGAGCAAAAGTGGAGAAAAAGTGGAGAAAAAGTGTAGAAAATATGGAGAAAAAGTGGAGCAAAAGTGGAGAAAAAGTGGAGAAAAAAATGGAAAAAAGTGGAGAAAAAGTGGAGGAAAAGTGATGAAAAAGTGGAGAAAAAAATGGAGAAAAAGTGGAGCAAAAGTGGAGAAAAAAATGGAAAAAAAGTGGAGAAAAAGTGGAGAAAAAGTGGAGAAAAAATGGAGAAAAAGTGGAGCAAAAGTGGAGCAAAAGTGGAGAAAAAGTGGAGAAAAAGTGTAGAAAAAATGGAGAAAAAGTGGAGCAAAAGTGGAGAAAAAATGGAGAAAAAGTGGAGAAAAAGTGGAGAAAAAGTGGAGAAAAAAATGGAAAAATGTGGAGAAAAAGTGGAGAAAAAGTGGAGAAAAAAATGGAAAAAAAGTGGAGAAAAAGTGGAGAAAAAGTGGAGAAAAAAATGGAAAAAAAGTGGAGAAAAAGTGGAGAAAAAAATGGAGAAAAAGTGGAGAAAAAGTGGAGAAAAAAAATGGAGAAAAAGTGGAGAAAAAGTGGAGAAAAAAGTGGAGAAAAAGTGGAGAAAAAGTGGAGAAAAAGTGGAGAAAAAAAATGGAGAAAAAGTGGAGAAAAAGTGGAGAAAAAGTGGAGAAAAAATGGAGAAAAAGTGGAGCAAAAGTGAAGAAAAAATGGAAAAAAAGTGGAGAAAAAGTGGAGAAAAAATGGAGAAAAAGTGGAGCAAAAGTGGAGAAAAAGTGTAGAAAAAGTGTAGAAAAAGTGGAGAAAAAATGGAGCAAAAGTGGAGCAAAAGTGGAGCAAAAGTGGAGCAAAAGTGGAGAAAAAGTGGAGAAAAAATGGAGAAAAAGTGGAGCAAAAGTGGAGAAAAAGTGGAGAAAAAAATGGAAAAAAAGTGGAGAAAAAGTGGAGAAAAAGTGGAGAAAAAGTGGAGAAAAAGTGGAGAAAAAAGTGGAGAAAAAAGTGGAGAAAAAGTGGAGAAAAAGTGGAGAAAAAATGGAGAAAAAGTGGAGCAAAAGTGGAGAAAAAAATGGAAAAAAAGTGGAGAAAAAAGTGGAGAAAAAGTGGAGAAAAAGTGGAGCAAAAGTGGAGAAAAAAATGGAAAAAAAGTGGAGAAAAAGTGGAGAAAAAGTGGAGAAAAAATGGAGAAAAAGTGGAGCAAAAGTGGAGAAAAAGTGGAGAAAAAGTGTAGAAAATATGGAGAAAAAGTGGAGCAAAAGTGGAGAAAAAGTGGAGAAAAAAATGGAAAAAAAGTGGAGAAAAAGTGGAGGAAAAGTGATGAAAAAGTGGAGAAAAAAATGGAAAAAAAGTGGAGAAAAAGTGGAGAAAAAGTGGAGCAAAAGTGGAGAAAAAGTGGAGAAAAAAATGGAAAAAAAGTGTAGAAAAAGTGGAGAAAAAGTAGAGAAAAAGTGGAGAAAAAGTGGAGAAAAAAGTGGAGAAAAAGTGGAGAAAAAGTGGAGAAAAAGTGGAGAAAAAAAATGGAGAAAAAGTGGAGAAAAAGTGGAGAAAAAGTGGAGAAAAAAGTGGAGAAAAAAGTGGAGAAAAAGTGGAGAAAAAGTGGAGAAAAAATGGAGAAAAAGTGGAGCAAAAGTGGAGAAAAAGTGGAGAAAAAGTGGAGAAAAAATGGAGAAAAAGTGGAGCAAAAGTGGAGAAAAAGTGGAGAAAAAATGGAGAAAAAGTGGAGCAAAAGTGGAGAAAAAAATGGAAAAAAGTGGAGAAAAAGTGGAGAAAAAGTGGAGAAAAAATGGAGAAAAAGTGGAGCAAAAGTGGAGAAAAAAATGGAAAAAAAGTGGAGAAAAAGTGGAGGAAAAGTGGAGAAAAAGTGGAGAAAAAAATGGAAAAAAAGTGGAGAAAAAGTGGAGCAAAAGTGGAGAAAAAGTGGAGAAAAAGTGGAGAAAAAATGGAGAAAAAGTGGAGCAAAAGTGGAGAAAAAAATGGAAAAAAGTGGAGAAAAAGTGGAGAAAAAGTGGAGAAAAAATGGAGAAAAAGTGGAGCAAAAGTGGAGCAAAAGTGGAGAAAAAGTGGAGAAAAAGTGTAGAAAAAAAGGAGAAAAAAGTGGAGAAAAAGTGGAGAAAAAGTGGAGAAAAAATGGAAAAATGTGGAGAAAAAGTGGAGAAAAAGTGGAGAAAAAAAGGAAAAAAAAGTGGAGAAAAAGTGGAGAAAAAGTGGAGAAAAAGTGGAGAAAAAAATGGAAAAAAAGTGGAGAAAAAGTGGAGGAAAAGTGGAGAAAAAGTGGAGAAAAAGTGGAGAAAAAAATGGAGAAAAAGAGGAGAAAAAGTGGAGAAAAAATGGAAAAAAGTGGAGAAAAAGTGGAGAAAAAGTGGAGAAAAAGTGGAGTAAAAGTGGAGAAAAAATGGAAAAAAAGTGGAGAAAAAGTGGAGAAAAAAATGGAGAAAAAGTGGAGCAAAAGTGGAGAAAAAGTGGAGAAAAAATGGAAAAAAGTGGAGAAAAAGTGGAGAAAAAGTGGAGAAAAAAATGGAAAAAATGTGGAGAAAAAGTGGAGAAAAAGTGGAGAAAAAATGGAGAAAAAGTGGAGCAAAAGTGGAGAAAAAGTGGAGAAAAAAATGGAAAAAAAGTGGAGAAAAAGTGGAGGAAAAGTGGAGAAAAAGTGGAGAAAAAAATGGAAAAAAAGTGAAGAAAAAGTGGAGCAAAAGTGGAGAAAAAGTGGAGAAAAAGTGGAGAAAAAATGGAGAAAAATTGGAGCAAAAGTGGAGAAAAAGTGGAGAAAAAAATGGAAAAAAAGTGTAGAAAAAGTGGAGAAAAAGTAGAGAAAAAGTGGAGAAAAAGTGGAGAAAAAAGTGGAGAAAAAGTGGAGAAAAAGTGGAGAAAAAGTGGAGAAAAAAATGGAGAAAAAGTGGAGAAAAAGTGGAGAAAAAGTGGAGAAAAAGTGGAGAAAAAGTGGAGAAAAAGTGGAGCAAAAGTGGAGAAAAAGTGGAGAAAAAGTGGAGAAAAAATGGAGAAAAAGTGGAGCAAAAGTGGAGAAAAAGTGGAGAAAAAGTGGAGAAAAAATGGAGAAAAAGTGGAGCAAAAGTGGAGAAAAAAATGGAAAAAAGTGGAGAAAAAGTGGAGACAAAGTGGAGAAAAAATGGAGAAAAAGTGGAGCAAAAGTGTAGAAAAAGTGGAGAAAAAGTGGAGAAAAAGTGTAGAAAAAAAGGAGAAAAAATGGAGAAAAAGTGGAGCAAAAGTGGAGAAAAAGTGGAGAAAAAGTGGAGAAAAAATGGAGAAAAAGTGGAGAAAAAGTGGAGAAAAAGTGGAGAAAAAAATGGAAAAATGTGGAGAAAAAGTGGAGAAAAAGTGGAGAAAAAAATGGAAAAAAAGTGGAGAAAAAGTGGAGAAAAAGTGGAGAAAAAGTGGAGAAAAAAATGGAAAAAAAGTGGAGAAAAAGTGGAGGAAAAGTGGAGAAAAAGTGGAGAAAAAGTGGAGAAATAAAATGGAGAAAAAGTAGAGAAAAAGTGGAGAAAAAATGGAAAAAAGTGGAGAAAAAGTGGAGAAAAAGTGGAGAAAAAGTGGAGTAAAAGTGGAGAAAAAATGGAAAAAAAACTGGAGAAAAAGTGGAGAAAAAAATGGAGAAAAAGTGGAGAAAAAGTGGAGAAAAAGTGGAGAAAAAATGGAAAAGAGTGGAGAAAAAGTGGAGAAAAAGTGGAGAAAAAATGGAAAAAATGTGGAGTAAAAGTGGAGAAAAAGTGGAGAAAAAATGGAGAAAAAGTGGAGCAAAAGTGGAGAAAAAGTGGAGAAAAAAATGGAAAAAAAGTGGAGAAAAAGTGGAGAAAAAATGGAAAAAAAAGTGGAGAAAAAGTGGAGAAAAAGTGGAGAAAAAATGGAAAAAAAAGTGGAGAAAAAGTGGAGAAAAAGTGGAGAAAAAGTGGAGAAAAAGTGGAGAAAAAATGGAAAAAAAGTGGAGAAAAAGTGGAGAAAAAAATAGAGAAAAAGTGGAGAAAAAGTGGAGAAAAAAAATGGAGAAAAAGTGGAGAAAAAGTGGAGAAAAAAGTGGAGAAAAAGTGGAGAAAAAGTGGAGAAAAAGTGGAGAAAAAAAATGGAGAAAAAGTGGAGAAAAAGTGGAGAAAAAGTGGAGAAAAAAGTGGAGAAAAAGTGGAGAAAAAGTGGAGAAAAAATGGAGAAAAAGTGGAGCAAAAGTGAAGAAAAAATGGAAAAAAAGTGAAGAAAAAGTGGAGAAAAAATGGAGAAAAAGTGGAGCAAAAGTGGAGAAAAAGTGTAGAAAAAGTGTAGAAAAAGTGTAGAAAAAATGGAGAAAAAATGGAGCAAAAGTGGAGCAAAAGTGGAGCAAAAGTGGAGCAAAAGTGGAGAAAAAGTGGAGAAAAAATGGAGAAAAAGTGGAGCAAAAGTGGAGAAAAAGTGGAAAAAAAAATGGAAAAAAAGTGGAGAAAAAGTGGAGAAAAAAGTGGAGAAAAAAGTGGAGAAAAAAGTGGAGAAAAAGTGGAGAAAAAGTGGAGAAAAAATGGAGAAAAAGTGGAGCAAAAGTGGAGAAAAAAAATGGAAAAAAAGTGGTGAAAAAAGTGGAGAAAAAGTGGAGAAAAAGTGGAGAAAAAATGGAGAAAAAGTGGAGCAAAAGTGGAGAAAAAAATGGAAAAAAAGTGGAGAAAAAGTGGAGAAAAAGTGGAGAAAAAATGGAGAAAAAGTGGAGCAAAAGTGGAGCAAAAGTGGAGAAAAAGTGGAGAAAAAGTGTAGAAAATATGGAGAAAAAGTGGAGCAAAAGTGGAGAAAAAGTGGAGAAAAAAATGGAAAAAAGTGGAGAAAAAGTGGAGGAAAAGTGGAGAAAAAGTGGAGAAAAAAATGGAAAAAAAGTGGAGAAAAAGTGGAGCAAAAGTGGAGAAAAAGTGGAGAAAAAGTGGAGAAAAAATGGAGAAAAAGTGGAGCAAAAGTGGAGAAAAAGTGGAGAAAAAAATGGAAAAAAAGTGTAGAAAAAGTGGAGAAAAAGTAGAGAAAAAGTGGAGAAAAAGTGGAGAAAAAAGTGGAGAAAAAGTGGAGAAAAAGTGGAGAAAAAAAATGGAGAAAAAGTGGAGAAAAAGTGGAGAAAAAGTGGAGAAAAAAGTGGAGAAAAAAGTGGAGAAAAAGTGGAGAAAAAGTGGAGAAAAAGTGGAGAAAAAATGGAGAAAAAGTGGAGCAAAAGTGGAGAAAAAGTGGAGAAAAAGTGGAGAAAAAATGGAGAAAAAGTGGAGCAAAAGTGGAGAAAAAGTGGAGAAAAAATGGAGAAAAAGTGGAGCAAAAGTGGAGAAAAAAATGGAAAAATTGGAGAAAAAGTGGAGAAAAAGTGGAGAAAAAATGGAGAAAAAGTGGAGCAAAAGTGGAGAAAAAGTGGAGAAAAAGTGGAGAAAAAGTGTAGAAAAAAAGGAGAAAAAATGGAGAAAAAGTGGAGCAAAAGTGGAGAAAAAATGGAGAAAAAGTGGAGAAAAAGTGGAGAAAAAGTGGAGAAAAAAATGGAAAAATGTGGAGAAAAAGTGGAGAAAAAGTGGAGAAAAAAATGGAAAAAAAGGAGAAAAAGTGGAGAAAAAGTGGAGAAAAAGTGGAGAAAAAGTGGAGAAAAAAAATGGAGAAAAAGTGGAGAAAAAGTGGAGAAAAAGTGGAGAAAAAGTGGAGAAAAAATGGAGAAAAAGTGGAGCAAAAGTGAAGAAAAAATGGAAAAAAAGTGGAGAAAAAGTGGAGAAAAAATGGAGAAAAAGTGGAGCAAAAGTGGAGAAAAAGTGTAGAAAAAGTGTAGAAAAAGTGTAGAAAAAATGGAGAAAAAATGGAGCAAAAGTGGAGCAAAAGTGGAGCAAAAGTGGAGCAAAAGTGGAGAAAAAGTGGAGAAAAAATGGAGAAAAAGTGGAGCAAAAGTGGAGAAAAAGTGGAGAAAAAAATGGAAAAAAAGTGGAGAAAAAGTGGAGAAAAAGTGGAGAAAAAGTGGAGAAAAAGTGGAGAAAAAAGTGGAGAAAAAAGTGGAGAAAAAGTGGAGAAAAAGTGGAGAAAAAATGGAGAAAAAGTGGAGCAAAAGTGGAGAAAAAAATGGAAAAAAAGTGGAGAAAAAAGTGGAGAAAAAGAGGAGAAAAAGTGGAGAAAAAATGGAGGAAAAGTGGAGCAAAAGTGGAGAAAAAAATGGAAAAAAAGTGGAGAAAAAGTGGAGAAAAAGTGGAGAAAAAATGGAGAAAAAGTGGAGCAAAAGTGGAGAAAAAGTGGAGAAAAAGTGTAGAAAATATGGAGAAAAAGTGGAGCAAAAGTGGAGAAAAAGTGGAGAAAAAAATGGAAAAAAAGTGGAGAAAAAGTGGAGGAAAAGTGATGAAAAAGTGGAGAAAAAAATGGAGAAAAAGTGGAGCAAAAGTGGAGAAAAAAATGGAAAAAAAGTGGAGAAAAAAGTGGAGAAAAAGTGGAGAAAAAGTGGAGAAAAAATGGAGAAAAAGTGGAGCAAAAGTGGAGAAAAAAATGGAAAAAAAGTGGAGAAAAAGTGGAGAAAAAGTGGAGAAAAAATGGAGAAAAAGTGGAGCAAAAGTGGAGCAAAAGTGGAGAAAAAGTGGAGAAAAAGTGTAGAAAAAATGGAGAAAAAGTGGAGCAAAAGTGGAGAAAAAATGGAGAAAAAGTGGAGAAAAAGTGGAGAAAAAGTGGAGAAAAAAATGGAAAAATGTGGAGAAAAAGTGGAGAAAAAGTGGAGAAAAAAATGGAAAAAAAGTGGAGAAAAAGTGGAGAAAAAGTGGAGAAAAAAATGGAAAAAAAGTGGAGAAAAAGTGGAGAAAAAAATGGAGAAAAAGTGGAGAAAAAGTGGAGAAAAAAATGGAGAAAAAGTGGAGAAAAAGTGGAGAAAAAAGTGGAGAAAAAGTGGAGAAAAAGTGGAGAAAAAGTGGAGAAAAAAAATGGAGAAAAAGTGGAGAAAAAGTGGAGAAAAAGTGGAGAAAAAATGGAGAAAAAGTGGAGCAAAAGTGAAGAAAAAATGGAAAAAAAGTGGAGAAAAAGTGGAGAAAAAATGGAGAAAAAGTGGAGCAAAAGTGGAGAAAAAGTGTAGAAAAAGTGTAGAAAAAATGGAGAAAAAATGGAGCAAAAGTGGAGCAAAAGTGGAGCAAAAGTGGAGCAAAAGTGGAGAAAAAGTGGAGAAAAAATGGAGAAAAAGTGGAGAAAAAAGTGGAGAAAAAGAGGAGAAAAAGTGGAGAAAAAATGGAGGAAAAGTGGAGCAAAAGTGGAGAAAAAAATGGAAAAAAAGTGGAGAAAAAGTGGAGAAAAAGTGGAGAAAAAATGGAGAAAAAGTGGAGCAAAAGTGGAGAAAAAGTGGAGAAAAAGTGTAGAAAATATGGAGAAAAAGTGGAGCAAAAGTGGAGAAAAAGTGGAGAAAAAAATGGAAAAAAAGTGGAGAAAAAGTGGAGGAAAAGTGATGAAAAAGTGGAGAAAAAAATGGAGAAAAAGTGGAGCAAAAGTGGAGAAAAAAATGGAAAAAAAGTGGAGAAAAAAGTGGAGAAAAAGTGGAGAAAAAGTGGAGAAAAAATGGAGAAAAAGTGGAGCAAAAGTGGAGAAAAAAATGGAAAAAAAGTGGAGAAAAAGTGGAGAAAAAGTGGAGAAAAAATGGAGAAAAAGTGGAGCAAAAGTGGAGAAAAAGTGGAGAAAAAATGGAGAAAAAGTGGAGCAAAAGTGGAGAAAAAAATGGAAAAATTGGAGAAAAAGTGGAGAAAAAGTGGAGAAAAAATGGAGAAAAAGTGGAGCAAAAGTGGAGAAAAAGTGGAGAAAAAGTGGAGAAAAAGTGGAGAAAAAGTGTAGAAAAAAATGGAAAAATGTGGAGAAAAAGTGGAGAAAAAGTGGAGAAAAAAATGGAAAAAAAGGAGAAAAAGTGGAGAAAAAGTGGAGAAAAAGTGGAGAAAAAGTGGAGAAAAAAAATGGAGAAAAAGTGGAGAAAAAGTGGAGAAAAAGTGGAGAAAAAGTGGAGAAAAAATGGAGAAAAAGTGGAGCAAAAGTGAAGAAAAAATGGAAAAAAAGTGGAGAAAAAGTGGAGAAAAAATGGAGAAAAAGTGGAGCAAAAGTGGAGAAAAAGTGTAGAAAAAGTGTAGAAAAAGTGTAGAAAAAATGGAGAAAAAATGGAGCAAAAGTGGAGCAAAAGTGGAGCAAAAGTGGAGCAAAAGTGGAGAAAAAGTGGAGAAAAAATGGAGAAAAAGTGGAGCAAAAGTGGAGAAAAAGTGGAGAAAAAAATGGAAAAAAAGTGGAGAAAAAGTGGAGAAAAAGTGGAGAAAAAGTGGAGAAAAAGTGGAGAAAAAAGTGGAGAAAAAAGTGGAGAAAAAGTGGAGAAAAAGTGGAGAAAAAATGGAGAAAAAGTGGAGCAAAAGTGGAGAAAATAATGGAAAAAAAGTGGAGAAAAAAGTGGAGAAAAAGAGGAGAAAAAGTGGAGAAAAAATGGAGGAAAAGTGGAGCAAAAGTGGAGAAAAAAATGGAAAAAAAGTGGAGAAAAAGTGGAGAAAAAGTGGAGAAAAAATGGAGAAAAAGTGGAGCAAAAGTGGAGAAAAAGTGGAGAAAAAGTGTAGAAAATATGGAGAAAAAGTGGAGCAAAAGTGGAGAAAAAGTGGAGAAAAAAATGGAAAAAAAGTGGAGAAAAAGTGGAGGAAAAGTGATGAAAAAGTGGAGAAAAAAATGGAGAAAAAGTGGAGCAAAAGTGGAGAAAAAAATGGAAAAAAAGTGGAGAAAAAAGTGGAGAAAAAGTGGAGAAAAAGTGGAGAAAAAATGGAGAAAAAGTGGAGCAAAAGTGGAGAAAAAAATGGAAAAAAAGTGGAGAAAAAGTGGAGAAAAAGTGGAGAAAAAATGGAGAAAAAGTGGAGCAAAAGTGGAGCAAAAGTGGAGAAAAAGTGGAGAAAAAGTGTAGAAAAAATGGAGAAAAAGTGGAGCAAAAGTGGAGAAAAAATGGAGAAAAAGTGGAGAAAAAGTGGAGAAAAAGTGGAGAAAAAAATGGAAAAATGTGGAGAAAAAGTGGAGAAAAAGTGGAGAAAAAAATGGAAAAAAAGTGGAGAAAAAGTGGAGAAAAAGTGGAGAAAAAAATGGAAAAAAAGTGGAGAAAAAGTGGAGAAAAAAATGGAGAAAAAGTGGAGAAAAAGTGGAGAAAAAAAATGGAGAAAAAGTGGAGAAAAAGTGGAGAAAAAAGTGGAGAAAAAGTGGAGAAAAAGTGGAGAAAAAGTGGAGAAAAAAAATGGAGAAAAAGTGGAGAAAAAGTGGAGAAAAAGTGGAGAAAAAATGGAGAAAAAGTGGAGCAAAAGTGAAGAAAAAATGGAAAAAAAGTGGAGAAAAAGTGGAGAAAAAATGGAGAAAAAGTGGAGCAAAAGTGGAGAAAAAGTGTAGAAAAAGTGTAGAAAAAATGGAGAAAAAATGGAGCAAAAGTGGAGCAAAAGTGGAGCAAAAGTGGAGCAAAAGTGGAGAAAAAGTGGAGAAAAAATGGAGAAAAAGTGGAGCAAAAGTGGAGAAAAAGTGGAGAAAAAAATGGAAAAAAAGTGGAGAAAAAGTGGAGAAAAAGTGGAGAAAAAGTGGAGAAAAAGTGGAGAAAAAAGTGGAGAAAAAAGTGGAGAAAAAGTGGAGAAAAAGTGGAGAAAAAATGGAGAAAAAGTGGAGCAAAAGTGGAGAAAAAAATGGAAAAAAAGTGGAGAAAAAAGTGGAGAAAAAGTGGAGAAAAAGTGGAGCAAAAGTGGAGAAAAAAATGGAAAAAAAGTGGAGAAAAAGTGGAGAAAAAGTGGAGAAAAAATGGAGAAAAAGTGGAGCAAAAGTGGAGAAAAAGTGGAGAAAAAGTGTAGAAAATATGGAGAAAAAGTGGAGCAAAAGTGGAGAAAAAGTGGAGAAAAAAATGGAAAAAAAGTGGAGAAAAAGTGGAGGAAAAGTGATGAAAAAGTGGAGAAAAAAATGGAAAAAAAGTGGAGAAAAAGTGGAGAAAAAGTGGAGCAAAAGTGGAGAAAAAGTGGAGAAAAAAATGGAAAAAAAGTGTAGAAAAAGTGGAGAAAAAGTAGAGAAAAAGTGGAGAAAAAGTGGAGAAAAAAGTGGAGAAAAAGTGGAGAAAAAGTGGAGAAAAAGTGGAGAAAAAAAATGGAGAAAAAGTGGAGAAAAAGTGGAGAAAAAGTGGAGAAAAAAGTGGAGAAAAAAGTGGAGAAAAAGTGGAGAAAAAGTGGAGAAAAAATGGAGAAAAAGTGGAGCAAAAGTGGAGAAAAAGTGGAGAAAAAGTGGAGAAAAAATGGAGAAAAAGTGGAGCAAAAGTGGAGAAAAAGTGGAGAAAAAATGGAGAAAAAGTGGAGCAAAAGTGGAGAAAAAAATGGAAAAAAGTGGAGAAAAAGTGGAGAAAAAGTGGAGAAAAAATGGAGAAAAAGTGGAGCAAAAGTGGAGAAAAAAATGGAAAAAAAGTGGAGAAAAAGTGGAGGAAAAGTGGAGAAAAAGTGGAGAAAAAAATGGAAAAAAAGTGGAGAAAAAGTGGAGCAAAAGTGGAGCAAAAGTGGAGAAAAAGTGGAGAAAAAATGGAGAAAAAGTGGAGCAAAAGTGGAGAAAAAGTGGAGAAAAAAATGGAAAAAAAGTGTAGAAAAAGTGGAGAAAAAGTAGAGAAAAAGTGGAGAAAAAGTGGAGAAAAAAGTGGAGAAAAAGTGGAGAAAAAGTGGAGAAAAAGTGGAGAAAAAAAATGGAGAAAAAGTGGAGAAAAAGTGGAGAAAAAGTGGAGAAAAAGTGGAGAAAAAAGTGGAGAAAAAGTGGAGAAAAAGTGGAGAAAAAATGGAGAAAAAGTGGAGCAAAAGTGGAGAAAAAGTGGAGAAAAAGTGGAGAAAAAATGGAGAAAAAGTGGAGCAAAAGTGGAGAAAAAGTGGAGAAAAAATGGAGAAAAAGTGGAGCAAAAGTGGAGAAAAAAATGGAAAAAAATGGAGAAAAAGTGGAGAAAAAGTGGAGAAAAAGTGGAGAAAAAAATGGAAAAATAAGGAGAAAAAGTGGAGAAAAAGTGGAGAAAAAAATGGAAAAAAAGTGGAGAAAAAGTGGAGAAAAAGTGGAGAAAAAGTGGAGAAAAAAATGGAAAAAAAGTGGAGAAAAAGTGGAGGAAAAGTGGAGAAAAAGTGGAGAAAAAGTGGAGAAAAAGTGGAGAAAAAAATGGAGAAAAAGTGGAGAAAAAGTGGAGAAAAAATGGAAAAAAGTGGAGAAAAAGTGGAGAAAAAGTGGAGTAAAAGTGGAGAAAAAATGGAAAAAAAGTGGAGAAAAAGTGGAGAAAAAAATGGAGAAAAAGTGGAGAAAAAGTGGAGAAAAAGTGGAGAAAAAACTGGAAAAAAGTGGAGAAAAAGTGGAGAAAAAGTGGAGAAAAAAATGGAAAAAATGTGGAGAAAAAGTGGAGAAAAAGTGGAGAAAAAATGGAGAAAAAGTGGAGCAAAAGTGGAGAAAAAGTGGAGAAAAAAATGGAAAAAAGTGGAGAAAAAGTGGAGGAAAAGTGGAGAAAAAGTGGAGAAAAAAATGGAAAAAAAGTGGAGAAAAAGTGGAGCAAAAGTGGAGAAAAAGTGGAGAAAAAGTGGAGAAAAAATGGAGAAAAAGTGGAGCAAAAGTGGAGAAAAAGTGGAGAAAAAAATGGAAAAAAAGTGTAGAAAAAGTGGAGAAAAAGTAGAGAAAAAGTGGAGAAAAAGTGGAGAAAAAAGTGGAGAAAAAATGGAGAAAAAGTGGAGAAAAAGTGGAGAAAAAAATGGAGAAAAAGTGGAGAAAAAGTGGAGAAAAAGTGGAGAAAAAGTGGAGAAAAAAGTGGAGAAAAAGTGGAGAAAAAGTGGAGAAAAAATGGAGAAAAAGTGGAGCAAAAGTGGAGAAAAAGTGGAGAAAAAGTGGAGAAAAAATGGAGAAAAAGTGGAGCAAAAGTGGAGAAAAAGTGGAGAAAAAATGGAGAAAAAGTGGAGCAAAAGTGGAGAAAAAAATGGAAAAAAGTGGAGAAAAAGTGGAGAAAAAGTGGAGAAAAAATGGAGAAAAAGTGGAGCAAAAGTGTAGAAAAAGTGGAGAAAAAGTGGAGAAAAAGTGTAGAAAAAAAGGAGAAAAAATGGAGAAAAAGTGGAGCAAAAGTGGAGAAAAAGTGGAGAAAAAATGGAGAAAAAGTGGAGAAAAAGTGGAGAAAAAGTGGAGAAAAAAATGGAAAAATGTGGAGAAAAAGTGGAGAAAAAGTGGAGAAAAAAATGGAAAAAAAGTGGAGAAAAAGTGGAGAAAAAGTGGAGAAAAAAATGGAAAAAAAGTGGAGAAAAAGTGGAGGAAAAGTGGAGAAAAAGTGGAGAAAAAGTGGAGAAAAAGTGGAGAAAAAAAATGGAGAAAAAGTGGAGAAAAAGTGGAGACAAAATGGAAAAAAGTGGAGAAAAAGTGGAGAAAAAGTGGAGTAAAAGTGGAGAAAAAATGGAAAAAAAGTAGAGAAAAAGTGGAGAAAAAAATGGAGAAAAAGTGGAGAAAAAGTGGAGAAAAAGTGGAGAAAAAGTGGAGAAAAAATGAAAAAAATGTGGAGAAAAAGTGGAGAAAAAGTGGAGAAAAAATGGAGAAAAAGTGGAGCAAAAGTGGAGAAAAAGTGGAGAAAAAAATGGAAAAAATGTGGAGAAAAAGTGGAGAAAAAGTGGAGAAAAAAAATGGAAAAAAAGTGGAGAAAAAGTGGAGAAAAAATTGAAAAAAAAGTGGAGAAAAAGTGGAGAAAAAGTGGAGAAAAAGTGGAGAAAAAATGGAAAAAAAAGTGGAGAAAAAGTGGAGAAAAAGTGGAGAAAAAGTGGAGAAAAAATGGAAAAAAAGTGGAGAAAAAGTGGAGAAAAAAATGGAGAAAAAGTGGAGAAAAAGTGGAGAAAAAGTGGAGAAAAAGTGGAAAAAAAGTGGAGAAAAAGTGGACAAAAAGTGGAGAAAAAATGGAGAAAAAGTGGAGCAAAAAATGGAAAAAAAGTGGAGAAAAAGTGGAGAAAAAGTTGGAGAAAAAGTGGAGAAAATGTGGAGAAAAAAGTGGAGAAAAAGTGGAGAAAAAGTGGAGAAAAAATGGAGAAAAAGTGGAGCAAAAGTGGAGAAAAAAATGGAAAAAAAGTGGAGAAAAAGTGGAGAAAAAGTGGAGAAAAAATGGAGAAAAAGTGGAGCAAAAGTGGAGAAAAAGTGGAGAAAAAGTGGAGAAAAAATGGAGAAAAAGTGGAGCAAAAATGGAGAAAAAGTGGAGAAAAAAATGGAAAAAAGTGGAGAAAAAGTGGAGAAAAAGTGGAGAAAAAAATGGAAAAAAAGTGGAGAAAAAGTGGAGAAAAAGTGGAGAAAAAGTGGAGAAAAAGTGGAGAAAAAATGGAGAAAAAGTGAAGAAAAAGTGGAGAAAAAGTGGAGAAAAAGTGGAGAAAAAGTGGAGAAAAAATGGAAAAAAAGTGGAGAAAAAGTGGAGAAAAAGTGGAGAAAAAGTGGAGAAAAAAATGGAGAAAAAGTGGAGAAAAAGTGGAGAAAAAGTGGAGAAAAAATGGAAAAAAAGTGGAGAAAAAGTGGAGAAAAAGTGGAGAAAAAATGGAGAAAAAGTGGAGCAAAAGTGGAGAAAAACATGGAAAAAATGTGGAGAATAAGTGGAGAAAAAGTGGAGAAAAAGTGGAGAAAAAAATGGAGAAAAAGTGGAGAAAAAGTGGAGAAAAAGTGGAGAAAAAATGGAGAAAAAAATGTAGAAAAAGTGGAGAAAAAGTGGAGAAAAAGTGGAGAAAAAAGTGGAGAAAAAGTGGAGAAACAGTGGAGAAAAAGTGGAGAAAAAGTGGAGAAAAATTGGAGCCCCCTTTGATGCCTTTCATGTTGCACTAAGGGGTGCTTAGCTTTGTATTTAGCCAAAAAAATGAAAAAAAGAAATGACGTAGGGTTCCCCCTAGTTTTGTAGCCTGCTAGGGTAAAGCAGACGGCTGCAGCCTGCAGACCACAGCTGGCAACCTCACCTTGGCTGGTAATCCAAAACTGAGGGCACCCCACGCTGTTATTTTAAATTAAATAAATAATTTAAAAAAAAAAAACACGTAGGGGTCCCCCAAAACTGGATCACCAGCCAAGGTAAAGCAGACAGCTGGGGCCTGATATTCTCAGACTAGGGAGGTCCATAGTTATTGGACTCTCCCCAGCCTAAAAATAGGAGGCCGCAGCCGCCCCAGAAGTGGCGCATCCATTAGATGCGCCAATCCTGGTGCTTCGCCCCAGCTCATCCCGCGCCCTGGTGCGGTGGCAAACGGGGTAATATATGGGGTTAATACCAGATGTGTAATGTCACCTGGCATCAAGCCCTGGGGTTGGTGAGGTCAGGCGTCTATCAGATACCCGACATCACCAACCCAGTCAGTAATAAAAAAAAATAGACGACAAACACATTTTTATTTGAAAAAACACTCCCCAAAACATTCCCTCTTTAACCAATTTATTAGATTGAAAAACAAATCCAGGTCTGCTGTAATCCAAGGGGTTGCCATGACGATCCACACTGTCCCAGTCAATGAAGAGCAGGATGTTCCCCATTGGCTGGGAGAGCAGTGCAGTGACCTGAGCTAAAGTCAATGGGTCAGCCCAGGTCACTGCAGGGGGGTGACAAGTGCTGCTGTCAGCGAGGTACATTACCTGCGCTGATCTCCAGCACTGCCGACAGCCCCTGTCACTGAGTTCAATGACCGGCGCCTTCCCCTCAAGTATCGCGAGAGGTCCGTGACATCACCGCTAGTCAGTCTCGGGTCGGAAGCGAGAGAAGGTGATGTGACAAGCGGGCGACGGCCATGGACCATGGAGGAAAGTGACAGCGCTGAGGTCGGGATGGCGGGACTTCATCACCGCAGGTAAGCCGAGAGGGGGGGGGTTTGTGTGTGTGTGTGTGTGTGTGTGTGTATGTATGTGTACATGCCGCGGGAAGGAGGGGGCGGGGCGAGCTGAGCGGGAAAGTGTGGGCTTCCTGCACGTAACTAAGATAAACATCGGGTTACTAACCAAAGCGCTTTGGTTGGATACCCGATGTTTATCTTGGTTACCAGCTTCTGGCAGGCTGCCAGCGATGGCTCCTGCTCACTGTAGCTGTAAAAAGCCCTGCTTTTTGCTGCTAGAACCGTTCTCGAACGTATCTAGAACTATCGAGCTTTTGCAAAAAGCTCGAGTTCTAGTTCGATCTCGAACAGCCCCAAAAATCACTCGAGCTTAGAACTGGAGAACCTCGAACCGCGAACCGCGCTCAACTCCACTCATAACCCATGTGAAGGGTTCCCATACTTGCGAGTCCATATGTTAAAATAAAAAATGGCTCACAGAAAAAAAGACAGAAATTGAAAACATTTTCACAGAAAAAAAAACAGCCAGCACCAGCAGGATGTAGCAGACTCACATGATAAATATGGGTGCAGCACTTGTGCAAGATACTGATGAGACAACCACTCTCAGCCTACCAATTCATAGTGGGGGTGGTTGCCTAGTATTAAACATGCACACAGATGAGGCTTGCATATGGTGCTAGTCTAGCATCCACGGGGCAAGGGATTAAACTTGTTACTCGTCGCTGGGCCTGGTGATGTCGGGTCTGGGGATGTCACGGGTGGCCCTGCCTGGCTTTGTGGCCCCGAAGCGTACAATAAAAGGAAAGGGGGGATTGATGGTGGATGAAGGTTTGTCTCGTGACGCCACCTACAGTACGCGGCCAGGGCTTAGATGCTGCTGCTGTCGCTGTCCTCCGGGGTGGATGGTTGTAGCAGTTAAGATGGTTTTGCTCCCCAACGGTGGAGCGGGTCCTGGGGAGGATGATGAGGGTTGTGGTGATGGCTGGCGCGAAGCGCGGGGTGCCGGCGCTGGCAAGGACAGGTGGACACAGTCTCTGCGGTTTCAAGGTTCCTTTTCTCACAGTCCCGGTTGCCACTCCCGGAGTACCGGTCACAGCCATGCTGGGCCCCAGTTAATCCCGGATCCATGAGAGGTTAGAACCGGTACAGTGGACGGTGGGCCGTTCCTCCTTGCTCCTTTACAAATTAATCCCCGTGTCCTGAAACTTCTTGAAAAGTGAACTCCTGTCCCATATGCAGGTGCCGCGGGTCCGTGGTGGGGCCTGACTTAGATCACAACTCAGGACCCTATGTAGCACTGTGCTCCGGGACCTGTTGTGGCTAGAGGGACCTACAATCCCCCTATCCTGCAGATTTTGGTGATACAACTTGAAGTTTGTTCCACCCTAGAATTCTGCACCCTGCACTGCGTCGGTCCCGAGGGAGCAATGAAGCTCTCCCATCGATGACCGTTTAACTCCTGTGTCCCACCAGAGCCACCGGTAAACCCGTCTGCTCTCTTCCTCTCCTGCTGGAGAACTCTCTAACTGTTGTGTTGCTCCTAACTCCCCCTGGTGGCTGCTCCTCCTCCAGTTCCCTGTCACTAGTGGATGGTAGCCCCCCATGTTTGGTGACTGTCTTAAGACCCAACCCTAGTCCGGTCCCCATTGGGAGGGAAACCTATTGGTGTGTATGAGTTTGTGTGTTGTGGAACCGGTATCTTAAATGAGGTGCAGTACCATGTGGTGACTGAAGCCTCAGGGGTGCCACACTAGTCACACAGGTATGTGTAATGCACAGTTTCTGGCTTACAGCCCATTGATGATGCTCACACTATTAGATCAGGCGGGCTGCCAAGCACTATGTTAGTGCACCCCCTTTATCATGGAATCTGCTGCATCCTGGTTTGGCATTCTGATCTTGTGTTGATAATAACTGTTTCTTTTTCAGTATATTAAATGTGTAAATTATCAAAAACAATATTGTCCAGGATAAAGTTTTGTTTGCAACTGAGGACAAAATATTCTTACACGATATGGTTTGTTTTTAGCATTCTGACCCTTTCCTTGAGATTTTGACGAACTGCTTCACAAATAGTTATTGCTCCTGGCTATTCCTCTTCATAGTAGTTGCACTTACAATCGATCGATACAGCTTTAGCAGGGCAGCTGACAACATATTGGAAAAGTCTTATTTGTGATGTTTATCCATGGAGACTTCTTGGCTGTATGTTTGATTTTCTATGTCTGTTAGTGATGGTTGTGGAGTGCCACGTACTGAAGCTTGTTAGAACTATTAGTGCTAATATCAATTTCTAATGAGTTCAGAACTAAGGACACTGATGTAGTTAAACCATCATACTATATTTGACATAATGTGATAACACTGGTAAGTGCTTAGACAATATGCTAATGGTTGTTAGACGGGAAGAGGTTAACCCATATAGCTTCATTGTTACTTGCAGATTCCTGTGACTCAGCATTTTTGTCTTAATTGTCCTTAATGAACCACTAATGTAGATAGAATTGCTCCATCTTCCAGACAAAAATTCTTCTTTTATACGTCCTATACAGTAGAGTCTTAGATAACAGCGACTGTGAATAAAACTGCAGCACTGCAGTAGCCAGTATGTCCCAAGGGATCGAAATAACATTCTTCCCCAGCTATAACCGACCTCACAAGAGTGACGGAAAATGGATCTGAAAAAGTGATATTATTTCTCACAAACAGTAAATACCAGGTAACCGCCATAAATGGGACTCAGTAAAGATTGGGGCGCATAAACATTATATGTTTAGCATCATATGTTTTCATCAGTTTTTCTATATCATATGCTGATATAACTGTGATGATGCAGTTTTAGTATGAAAAGTGCATCTGCATGTATTCTGTCAAATGTTCTGTATGAACTTAGTTATACCTTGTACTATACAGATTGTCTAAATGGGGACTCTCACTAAAGGAATTTGTTACCAGTAGTTGCCACTTAATCAGAGAGCAGCATGAATTAGAGATAGAGACCCTGATTCCAGTGGTGTCACTTACTGGGCTGTTTTATCAGTAGGAGATCATCACTAGAGGAATTGTAAACCTGCTGCCATGTAGTCCTCCATATTCCAGATCTCTGTTTAACCTCCAGTGAACAGAGAACGTATCGGCACAACTGATATGAATAAAATAATCAGGCAGGCACTACTGATTGGCAGCTTTCTGCCTATGCACAGCATACACAGAAAGCTACCAATCAGTGGTGTGGGCCAAGTTATACTGAGCTCAGCATTCAGAGAATTGGTAGATCTGCAGCAGATAAAACATTGATTTTATGAAAACTGCGGCAAACAGCACAGTAAGTGACACATCGCTGGAATCAGGGTTTCTACCCCTACATTACGATGTTCTCAGATGGTGTAATAGAAACCTGATGACAGATTCACTTTAATCTTTTTCATAACCAGTGCCCAAAAAAGCATTTCACCAGCACCAAACTAATTAAAAAGAGTACAATTGTTATACACTTTAAACGGTGCTGTTAACAAAATGTGTAAATATTGTAATGACTTCTTAAAGGAGTTTTCCTCTTGAACAAAGATAATTTTAAAGTTGATTTTAATCAAAAGTTCTTGGAATAATAATACGTTCCCGTATTGGATGTACTTAAAAAAATGTTCCTGTGCTGAGATAATGTTATATACTGTATGTGTCCCAGCTGTGTGCTGTGTAATGTCTGTGTCTGACCGTACAGGAACATGGTCTGATCATACAACAGCTCCTAGGCAGGGAAGGATGTAATAAAGTATAAAGATATTACAGCATGGGATCACAGCTGACTCTTTTTGTGAAGTAAACATTTCTCTGCCTGTTTTTAGAAAATATTTTACCCTCAAAGAAAGAATTATTTGCAATCATGTGCTATAATGTCTGTATACTTTTTACTTCATCTTTGATCCAGTACAAGTGGTATGATCAGACCATGTCCCTGTCAGACACAGCCATTACACAGTACATAGTAGGGGCATATATATAAGATTATCTCAGCACAGCAATGATTTTAGACACATCCAATTGTGAAAATTCTTATTATTACAAGATTTTTTTTTTATTAAAATTAACTTTGTTAGTGTGAAAACCTGTTTAAATTATTCAAAATATTACACACTTTTTATGATATATGAATAAATAAAATATTAAATGATAGGACAACCTTTTAAAACATTTTTCAGGATATACAGAGCTCAGCATAAATAAGTACACCCAATAGATTTGTCTGAAAATCTTTAGTTTCCTAGAAAAAAATCAACATTTTCTGTGAGAGACATACTACAAAATAATCCCAGAATGTGGGCCATTGTCTGCATACATGAATTTTTATTTTGCACATCCAAAAAATAAGTAATTTTTCTAACACATTCCTTAAAAACCATGCTTAAAAATGAGTACATCCCAATAAAAGTCTAGGAGTAAAGATAAAAGTTAGACTTCAGAACTCTAATTATCAAAAATTCAACCACAGATCAGTCTATTATTCAGTAAACAGGACTCCAGCAGACAGTTGTCTATAAAAAGTCCTTAGTTAGCAACGAAAATCCCTTTCCATTTCATGATGTCAACAAAGGCACCACATGGAAGAGAAATGTCAAAGGTCCTGAAAAAAAAATCACTACCTTAAACAAGAAAGGTAAAGGCTACAAGGTGATTAGTAAAGTTTTACATATTAATCAGAATACTGTAGTAAAATGCATACAAACATTTAACATGGATGGAACTGCAACCAGCTGGTGGAGATGTCCAGGCCAACCATGGAAGATAACACCTAAGCAATAGTGGGTGAGAAGGGTTGAAGGAAATTGGCATGCAAGTTCACTGCAGTTAAAGAAGAAAGCCAAATCAAGTGAGTGTTTCCCTTGACACAATAGGGTGTAAACTACAGAGGAATGACATGAATGGGTGGCATCCATGAAGGAAGCCTCTTCTAAAGTCAATGCACAAGAAAGTCGGACTACAATTTGCCAGGGCCCATGCAAAGAAAAAAAGGAAAACTACTGGGGCTCTCTTTTTTGGGGTAATGAAATGAAGATATATTTCTTTGTATTTTATGGCTTCAAAACTGTATGGAGTTCTAGGGGTGAGGAGTACAAATAAAAAATGCATGGTTCCTACAGTGAAATGTGGTGGCAGTGCCCTTAAGTGGGGTTGCATAAGTGATGCTGGTGTTGGAGCTACATTTCATGATTGTATCATGAAGTCAGAGATGTTTTGCTCTATATTGAAAGAGAAGATGCTACCATCACTCCATGACCTTGTTAGATGTGCACTTTGTCAACATGAAAATGATCCAAAAACACACATCTAAGGCCACTTTTGGTTTTCTGAAGAAGGACAGGATAAAGTGATTCAGTGGCTAAGTATGTCTCCTGATCTGAACCCAGACAAAACACTAATGGGGAATTCTGAAGAGATAAGCTGAGCATCACTCTCCATCCGGCATTCAGGCTCTGAACAAGGTCATTCTTAAGGAATTGAAAAAGATAAATGTTGCAATATATTGCCAAATTGTTCATTCTGTGCCTAGAAGACTTCATGCTGTCTTTAAAATCATAGAAGTCACACAAAATATAGTTGAGGCCACACGGGGATTAGTGCGGGTTCTTGCATGACACTCGGCACACGCTCGCAGCACAGCGGGAGCCGAGTTTTATGCGAGTGCCATGCGACTGTGGTCCGTTTGTGCGATCAGACCACAACTGAGGTGGGAGGGTCGGCGCTTTGGAGGGGAGGTTCGGCACTGCGGAGGGGAGGGATTTATCTCCCTATCTCCTCCATTGTCAGCTGATACGAGAATTGCACTGCTCTTGCATTGCACCAGTGTAACGCAAGTGCAATGCTATGTTTCTCTCGCCCCATAGACTTGAATAAGTGCGAGTGAAACAGAATCACATTGCACCCGAAGCATGCTGCAACTGTTTTCTCGGACCTATTACGGCTGAGAAAACAATCGCTCATGGGAGTTGCCCCATAAAGTAATATTGGTCTGAGTGGAATGCGACTTTATCACATTCCACTCGCTCCGTGTTACTCGCCGTGTGTGCTGACCCTATGAGTTATAGTAGTTTTTGATGTTGGGCATATTTAGTTTTGCATTAACTAAGCTAGGTAAAACTGATGATTGTAATAAAAGTTATATTATTTACTTTACTTTCATGTTATGGGTTAAAAAAATGTTCTACCAAACTCTTCAGAATTTTGGAAATTGTGCTTGCATTCAGTGAGATATTGATTAAAATCTTACTTTTCAATATGGGTGTACTCATTTATGTTGAACACTATATACTGTATTATTTTAAAGCGAGGATTCTTCATTAATAAAATATGTGTTGGAAACAAGCCACCACTCTTTCTCATAGTTTCAATATGTGCTGCTGATCTTGTACAATATGGGTCATTAGCACAATGTCAGCATGGTGTTACATATTCATAGGCTCTTCCTTGAAGCTACATCGTGGTAACCAGCCAGTGATACAGACATTAGATGGTACTGTTCTTTAAAAAGCCTTGCTGATCAGAAAATATCACCACTTTTATGATCAAATATTAAAGCGTATTGTTGAACTGAAATCATCGAATCATTTGTCAGTTGACATTATAAGCGTTTCCTTTATAGTAATTGCAAGGCAGAAACTGCACGTAGCGGAGACTAACCACCTGTGCTAGCTAAGTACGTGATTTAATCATAGCCAAGCATTCTAGTCTCATTATATTACTTCTTATTATACATTCATGATTGGTTGTCCAAGGAAGAGGTTGAACATGTAATTGCATTACATAAAGCACAGTGGGAATCTTTAGAGCTCAATTAGTGGCCACAGAAAAGGAAGACAAAAGAAAATGCATATTTATTGGAGTTGACCATTTAGTTATAACACAACACATTTGTAAGAGATACGTAGCAATGGCTATAATTTAAAATGGCGTATTATTATTACTCGAAATTGTATTATTTTCTGAGCATAAATTGATTAAATGAATAGTGTGGAAACAGAAACTGGCTGTGAATATTACTTTGTCTATATCATTATTTTTTCCTTTATCTATTATGTCCATGGCATCTGTTATTAGAGAAATAGTCATATCTCAAACAATACAGTTCAATATTATTTTTGGAGACCTTATTGACTAAATATTGCAAACATGGTAGAACAGTAGTTTACATAATAGTGAACCAGATGCTATTTCAGTAGTTTACATAATAGTGAACCAGATCACCACAAAGTACTATATAAACTCAAGTATAAGCCGAATTTTTCAGCCCATTTTTTTATGCTGAAAACACCCCCTTGGCTTTACATGAGTGAGGTTCCCACAAAAAAATATTCTCACCTGTCCTCCGTTCCTGCAGTGCCCTCTTACCTGCTCCGTCCGGACAGCAGGCACATAGATCTGACCATGATCATGGCCAGTTCATACTGCATGGGACAGCTGTTGCCATCATCGCTTTACTACAGTTGAATGCTTTGCAGCATTACAACAAAGCATTGAACTGTAGTAATGCAACAAAAAACGGAAAATTGTGGTTTAAGGGATAACAATAAATATTTTATTAGCTGGCAAATATCATATTACAACACTCATAAATTGCATATGGAGAGCAGAGGTCAAAAGGGTATCCAGGTATTCAGTATATAGTTAATTAAGTCACATTATTGCTACAAGGAAGTACATGTCCACAAAGGATACAGGGAATAAAGTGTCATGTGCAATACAATTACTATTACCACAGAAGCAGGGGGATTACATAAACATTGCACATTGTCCCATATAAAGTGCTATGCATATCCTAGTGGATCAGAAAAGAGTTTTAGCAGCACATATATAACAAATCAAATAACAGTCATATGTATACCAGTACCCAGAGACCAAGACTGAGGACGCGCGTTTCGCGGGTAGCTTTATCAACCAGGCGAGGTAAGAGTGGCCACTCTTACCTCGCCTGGTTGATAAAGCTACCCGCGAAATGCGCGTCTTCAGGCTTGGTGTGAATCCCCTCCACCTCTTGGTACTGGTATACATATGACTGTTATTTGATTTGTTATATATGTGCTGCTAAAACTCTTGTCTGATCCACTAGGATATGCATAGCACTTTATATGGGACAATGTGCAATGTTTATGTAATCTCCCTGTTTCTGTGGTAATAGTAATGGTATTGCACATGATACTTTATTCCCTATATCCTTTGTGGACATGTACTTCCTTGTAGCAATAATGTGACTTAATTAACTATATACTGAATACCTGGATACCCTTTTTGACCCCTGCTTTCCATATGCAATTTATGAGTGTTATAATATGGTATTTGCCAGCTAATAAAATATTTATTGTTATCCCTTAAACTACAATTCTCCGTTTTCTGTTGAATTATGCCTGTGGTGGGTTAGTTACCTATTTGTTTTACAATATGATATGCCCTGCTATAGTACTTTGGATCGTTCTTTTATTTAACTGTAGTAAAGCGCCTATAGCAACGGCAGCGACGTGCACCGGCCGCTCTCTTCAAAAGGACTGTGTGTCAGCGGTCCGCAAGAAGCAGGTAAGATGGCACCGTAGGAATGGAAAACAGGTGAGAATATTTTTTTTGTGTGTATGTGAACAACGGCATAATGAGAGACAAGAAGGGGACCGGAATAAAGACATTACTAAAGGATGGGCACATTATTATGGGGCAAATTACTACAGGATGAGGCACACTACAGGATGGGGTACATGTAGTGGCCCGGTCCAGATTGTGTCTGTTTCTTTAAGTACATTTACTTATATGTAATATTATGCTATATGTTATAAGTAAAGCATTTTTCATTTGTTGTGTTCTAGCACCATCTGTTGGTGAAAACTGTAAGAATCTGAAGTGTTCATTGGGTGTTATCCTATTGGCTAGTTCTTGGTCACATGGCTCAATAGGTGGAGCTATTCTCCAGCCTCTGTCTAGAAACAACTGGAATGAGCTGGTTCTGGCTGAGGCTCCTCTGAGGGAAGACATTATGTGGAGAATTTCTTCACCACAAGACTCCTCCGAGGCCCGAGGCATAGAATTTCATCATTTCCTGATTTTTACAGCCAATATGCTGAAGGCTTCCTGTTACACCTCGTGGCTCTCCTGTGGCAAGGAATGAGACAGTCTCCTTGCCTGCCACGAGCGCTCTTGCTCCGCAGCGCCGAAGGTCTGCCAGACTGCGCAGAGTGCAGGAGAAACCTCCTCAGAGAGGCAGCACAAGGGTGACACCTAGTGGTACTCCTGTTGCAAGAAATGAGGCGGTCTCCCATTCCTTGCCTGCCACAGCTCCTCCTGCTCAGCAGACTCGAAGGTCTGTGAGGTTGCGCAATGTGCAGAGATTTGCTGCTCAGGGAAGCAGTGAGACTCCCGTTATCTCTACACATTGTGAGACCGAGGATCCCGCCTCTATTTCCCAGAGGCAGGAGGGTGAGCATGTGCTATGCTTGGTGGATCCTCATTCGCCCACTGACGTCACACGGCTTGATGACAAGGCTGGTGACGTGGTGAATCCTGACTGGCCAGGCTGGGATGTCGTGGATCCTGATTGGGTCAAGTCCGTCATCTCCGCCTCGCGCCCGCCCTTGGCTGGAGCTACACCTTCTTAAAAGCTCCTCCTGCCATCATGGCGGCGCGCGACCGTCCTTCTATGTTTGGATGTCTGGCGGCGTGCTGCCACGCCACTGCTCAGGCATTATCTTCTTCTGTGGGCTTGGCCCTTGCTGCTTAGGCAGCACCTGGTTTGCAGGCCGTGTCCCTGCCTTGCTGCTCCGGCAGTAGCTCCTTCTACAGGCCGTGTTCCTGTCCCAGGTGAGCTCCTCGAGTCTCCACTGGACTCACCTGGTTATTGAAAGCACACGTGCGTGGGCACCTCTGTGCTACCCTCGTGCCATATTCTCGTGACTTCCACTGGCACACGTGCGTGGGCACCTCTGTGCTTCCCCGTGCAAAAGGTACACAGAGCCGTGTGATCCCTGCCATACAACCCACACGGGTTAGGGCAGACCGGTGTACATAGATCGTCTGTGACATTCCAGACGATCGCTAGCAGCAACCCGCTCACTCTTCACCCACCATAGCAGCGGTCCCTTACACCGCACAGTGGACCTTGACCGGCGGAAGCTGTCCATTCCCCATCTTGGCACGCTTCCCCGGGTCCCCCTCGTAACAGCTTCCTATCCTGACATTGTGCATCTCTTCAGACAGTAGGGCATACTGACTATATACCAGACCCTACTGCACGCAGATTGAGGAAGTTTGAGGGTCTCCCGCCCCACTGCAATATTAGTGGCTTTCATGCCATTGTCCACGCACCAGCCATCCGCTCCCCATAGCACGCTGGGCAACTATCTTCATTTGCTTACAAGTACTGCACGTGTCTGAACTAGCAGTGAAATTAACCCCAGGACTCCAGGTCTGTACAATCTTATCATATCTACCCTCTAAACTCAAGAGACTCTGAACCTAAAGCATACCAGTATTAATTCTGAAACAAATCGTGCACTTAAAGCTCCAGTACCCTAATTGCACTTCAGCATTCAACTCCAAGCTGTATTTGCCGTGGCCTACCCACGAGAGACTGTGAAACATATATTCCGTATTGATTTGCTTTGTTCCTGCTATATTAAAGCAACTGTTATCCCCAAGACCGTGTTTGTGGACTGTCCATCAGCTGTGGATACTGTGTGGGGGTGGATAGCAGGGAACATCTGGGCCCTTACAAAGGTCGAATTTGGCGTCACGAACAGGATCATTCCTCTATGCCTATCTTCTCTTACTGCACTACAAGTCTCAGCATTGCTCATTAACCTCTATCTTGCCAGTGAATACTGCCAAAGACTGTTTCCTGTTTCATGCTGGGGTTAACAGCACCTGCTGCCTTTCAAGTTACTCAAATAAGTGCAAATCCTCATTCACCGCAGTGCTATTTTCAAGAGGGGGAGCCTTCCATCTCAGAGACTGTGTTGGTTCATAACAGTGCATCCCTTAAATCTACAGTGTCATCATTATTCTTAAAGAGACAGTACTTGCATCATCACCAAAATGTCTGAACCTCTTCATAATGGCCAGGCCGAGTCTGTTAACTCTGTATCATCATCCTCATCAGCTAGTGCTCCAGTGGAACGGGCTAATGCCGCCAACCCAGTTCCAGCCCCTGTCATGGCTACCGGCATGCCATTCTTCATTGAAATCTCTAGTCTCCCAAGCTACAGAGGAGATCCTCATACACTTGCTGGGTTCAAAGAAAAGATGATGCATACTCTTGAGCTTTTCTCACTTTCTCCCCATCAGCAGGTACAACTTCTCCTGGGACAGCTTGATGGACCAGCTGCTGAGGAAGTCCGTTCCTGGCCATCTACTGAGAAAACCAATGTAGAACAGATCCTTACCCGCCTGAAAAAAGAATTTGAACGCCAATCACCCACCGAGGTTCATCTCAAATTTTACAACAGACGTCAGGGACCAGGTGAGACTCTTAGGGACTACGCACTAGCCCTTCAGTCTGCATACAGGGCCTTACAGCAAATAGACACTATAAATCCTGCTGCAGAAAACATAATCACCGACAGATTCATAGAAGGTGTAGACTCCAGGCTACTACAAAGTCAACTCCACATGCTGGCAGCACAAAATCCAAAACATGACTTTCTTAGACTTTAAAGCTCTAGCCCTGCGAGTAGTGGGTACTGACTCACCTTGTACCAGCTATGCTCTTGCGCCTCGTTCCTCAAACCTTGCTGCTGGAACTTCTACTGTATCTCCTCTTTCACCTGTTTCCCCTATGCAGGCCACACAGTCTGTGCAAGCCCCTACTCTCATTCATGCACCTCCTACCACGGATGCACTTGTCCAAGTCCTTGAATCCGTATGCCAAGCCTTAAAGGAGCTAAAAGGCTAACCCCCTGCATCATGTGAATCATCTGTAAATCGGACATTGTCCCAAGAGCCACATTCTAGTAGGTCAAGTCCTCATAGGCCCCCTCCTGGAAGGCCTCCATCTGGTGATTGTGTGTACTGTACTTATTGTGAGCGTCTTGGACACTACAAGTATCAATGTTATAAGTTAAACGGGACACCCCCGAGGCCAAGGGCCATCCCTCGGGAGGTGAATACAACGGCCCAAAGGGACAATCACAATGGATTTCCCGGTTCATCTCCAAATGCCCGTATATAACCATATGGATCGATGGTGTACCTCTAGAAGCTTTAGTGGACACTGGTTCACAAGTCACCACAATTGAGCAACGAGCCTTTGAAAAGAATTGGGACTTTGATCTCCTGAATCCAGTGGGTAAAGCAAAGTTAGACTTAATTGCAAGTAATGGTCAACCTATTTCCCAGCTAGGCTACTGGGAACTCACAATCCAAATTGGTGATCGCAAGTTACCAGGTCAAGGTGTAATTGTTACTGAGGCTGAGGGAGATACAACAGCAGTAGTGTTAGGCATGAATGTCATTCGCCATGTGTTTACTGAATTGCTTGCTGCCTTGCATGCTTCTCTCCCTTCTGCTTCTTCCCCTTACAGGCAAGCTGTTCAGCGGACTATCAAAGTGCTCTGCGCCCAACAGAAGTTTGCCAACAGTAAAGGTGAGATCTGCCGTGTTCGAATCACCAACGCACAACCAGTTACCCTCTCAGCCAACAGTGAGACTCTAGTCTGGTGTCGAGCTCGACCAGGAATTGACAATGAGGACTATGTAGCTCTTCTTGACTCCATCCAGATTGAAGGACAGCCCCTGGTAAAAGCTGCCAGAAGTATTGTCACCATCTCAAACGGTAGAGTACCAGTACGGCTAGTCAACCTAAGTGATATTCCTATCGAGCTATACAAGTTTAATTCAGTTGCTCAACTGTATAGTCTTGATCCAGAAGACATCATAGATGAAGAGACACTTGCTCATCAAAAGTCATTAAAAGCCACTCCCAAAGGCTCTAATAGACCCACTACCTTCTGGTGGAATGAACTTAATGTTGGAGATGCTAACACTCCTATCGAATACATCAATGGTGTAACTAAACTTTCTAAGTGACACAGCCAAGCTTTCAGCAAACACCCCCTTGACTTCGGCAAGACTACTCTGATCCAGCACAAGATCAACACAGGTGATCATCCTCCTATCAAAGAAAGACATCGTCCAGTACCTCCTGCTAACTATCAACAAGTAAAGAAGCTGTTAAAAGAGATGAAAGATTCTGAAGTCATCCGAGAAAGTCAAAGCCCATGGGCTGCACCCAGCGTCCTGGTGAAGAAAAAGGATGGTAACATCAGATTTTGTGTCAACTACCGAAAGTTGAATAATGTTACACACAAAGATGCCTATCCTCTTCCACGGATTGAAGAATCCATCACCGCTCTTGGCTCAGCTGCATACTTCTCCACTCTTGATTTAACCAGTGGTTACTGGCAAGTACCCATGGCTCCTGAGGATAGAGAGAAGACAGCTTTCACCACCCCAATGGGACTCTTTGAGTTTAACGTTATGCCGTTTGGGTTATACAACGCCCCTGCTACATTTCAGCGACTCATGGAAAGATGTCTTGGTCACCTCAACTTCCAGAGCATTCTGTTATATCTTGATGATGTTGCCGTATACTCTCGCACTTATGAAGACCACCTATGCCACCTTGCAGAAGTATTCCAGGTACTTATTGAACATGGCCTGAAACTAAAACAGTCAAAGTGTCATCTGCTCAAGCTGAAAGTCAACTACCTGGGTAATGTTGTAAGTGCCGAAGGTATCCAGCCTGACCCTGAAAAGATCTCAGCTGTGAACAACTGGAACACCCCAAGAACCGTCAAAGAAATCAGAAGTTTCCTAGGTTTTGCGGGCTACTACTGCCACTTCATACCTCATTTTGCGTAAATAGCAGAACCCCTGACAGAGCTCCTACGAGGTTGCCCTAGAGAAAACTACGACAGAAGACTTCCAATTAATTGGTCTGAGCGACAAGAAACTGCCTTTCAGATGTTGAAAAGTCTATTGACTTCACCTCCAATTCTGGCGTACCCTGACTACCATCATCCTTTCCGTGTCTACACCGATGCCAGCCACCAAGGCCTCGGAGCGGTACTATCACAAGTCCAGGGTGACAAAGAGAGAGTCATTGCATATGCCAGCCGAAGCTTGAGAGGTGCAGAGAAAAACGATAGCAATTACAGTCCGTTCAAGTTAGAGCTGCTAGCTCTTGTGTGGGCAGTCACAGAGAAGTTCAAAGATTACCTCGCTGCTACACCCTTCACCGTTTACACGGACAATAATCCTCTCACTCATCTCAATACTGCCCGGCTAGGTGCTCTTGAACAGAGATGGGCTTCAAGATTAAAGAATTTCTGCTTTGATATTAAGTATCGCAGTGGCAAGATCAACATCAATGCTGATATGTTATCCCGTTTGCCCGAAGGAGAAGAGCCTCCTGAGGAAGATCTGTGGGAAGATGTTGAGATGCCTCCCTTCTATCAAAGGTTTGCTACACAAAATGCTGTTGCTGCTACACAAACTGATGATGTTTCTCCACAGATGGCCAAGATCCATCGAGATGGAAAACTCTTCAAAATGAGTCTCATGTCCTAGGTGAGATCTATTATTACCTGACTACTGGGAGAATACCTTTCAGACGACGCAGAAGATGTCCTGATGTTGAGCTTAATCGTCTCTGGAGACAGCGCAAAAGACTCTTCATTCAAAAGGGCTTGATCCTACGCAATACCTTAGACCCGGTTTCAGGTGAAAGGCTACATCAGATTCTAATCCCACGGCGAGATGCCAGAATTGTTCTTGATGCCTACCACGACCAGTCTGGGCACTTTGGCGTGCACAAAACTGAAGCCACCATACGCCAACGCTTCTATTAGATTAGGATGCTGTCAGACATAGAAAATTGGTGTAGTGAATGTCCAGCTTGCAACCTCACCAAAGTCGGTAAGAAAGATGCCAGAGCTCCTCTTCATCCAATCCATTCTCAGAAACCAAACGAGCTAGTCGCTCTTGATCATGTGAAGCTAGCACAAACTCGTTCAGGCTACATGTATGCCTTAACCATGGTGGATCACTATACTAAGTGGGTTGCTGTTGTGCCAGAAAAAGACCTTACAGCTCGGACTACAGCTATCACCTTCTACCGTGAATATGTGAGACATTACGGTTGCCCTGAAGCAGTCCTCACAGATCGTGGATCTGCCTTTGAGTCACAATTATTTCAAGAACTTTGCCAATTCCATGAGTGCAAAAAGCTGAGAACAACCGCCTATCATCCCCAAGGGAATGGCCTCTGTGAGAAAGTCAACCAGACCTTCATCAATATGCTGTGAACAGCCTCTGTTACCAAACAAGCTGAATGGCCTCAACTGCTTGACGAGTTAGTGGAAATCTACAACAATACTGTCCACTGTTCTACAGGCTACTCGCCATATTACCTGATGTTTGGAAGACAAGGTCAGCTCCCAAAAGATCGTTCTCTTGAAATCCAAGTCCCTGGCGTGATCAATCCCCTGCCAAAAACTGATTGGGTCTCAGAGCATCAGCGAAGAATACACGAAGCCCAACAGATTGTTGATTACCGCATGGGTGAAGCTCACCGTCAACAAGAAGAGAGCTACAAAGAGCTAATGCTTCCCCACTTCAAGTTGGAGACAACGTATGGCTAAAGAAGTACCAGCGTGCAGGAAAACTCGACTCACTCTGGGAAACAGAGCCATACAGTTAGGTCCAGAAATATTTGGACAGTGACACAGTTTTCGCGAGTTGGGCTCTGCATGCCACCACATTGGATTTGAAATGAAACCTCTACAACAGAATTCAAGTGCAGATTGTAACATTTAATTTGAAGGTTTGAACAAAAATATCTGATAGAAATTGTAGGAATTGTACACATTTCTTTACAAGCACTCCACATTTTAGGAGGTCAAAAGTAATTGGACAAATAAACCAAACCCAAACAAAATATTTTTATTTTCAATATTTTGTTGCAAATCCTTTGGAGGCAATCACTGCCTTAAGTCTGGAATCCATGGACATCACCAAATGCTGGGTTTCCTCCTTCTTAATGCTTTGCCAGGCCTTTACAGCCGCAGCCTTCAGGTCTTGCTTGTTTGTCGGTCTTTCCGTCTTAAGTCTGGATTTGAGCAAGTGAAATGCATGCTCAATTGGGTTAAGATCTGGTGATTGACTTGGCCATTGCACAATGTTCCCCTTTTTTGCACTCATGAACTCCTGGGTAGCTTTGGCTGTATGCTTTGGGTCATTGTCCATCTGTACTATAAAGCGCCGTCCGATCAACTTTGCGGCATTTGGCTGAATCTGGGCTGAAAGTATATCCCGGTACACTTCAGAATTCATCCGGCTACTCTTGTCTGCTGTTATGTCATCAATAAACACAAGTGACCCAGTGCCATTGAAAGCCATGCATGCCCATGCCATCACGTTGCCTCCACCATGTTTTACAGAGGATGTGGTGTGCCTTGGATCATGTGCCGTTCCCTTTCTTCTCCAAACTTTTTTCTTCCCATCATTGTGGTACAGGTTGATCTTTGTCTCATCTGTCCATAGAATACTTTTCCAGAACTGAGCTGGCTTCATGAGGTGTTTTTCAGCAAATTTAACTCTGGCCTGTCTATTTTTGGAATTGATGAATGGTTTGCATCTAGATGTGAACCCTTTGTATTTACTTTCATGGAGTCTTCTCTTTACTGTTGACTTAGAGACAGATACACCTACTCACTGAGAGTGTTCTGGACTTCAGTTGATGTTGTGAACGGGTTCTTCTTCACCAAAGAAAGTATGCTTCGATCATCCACCACTGTTGTCCTCCGTGGACGCCCAGGCCTTTTTGAGTTCCCAAGCTCACCAGTCAATTCCTTTTTTCTCAGAATGTACCCGACTGTTGATTTTGCTACTCCAAGCATGTCTGCTAATCTCTCTGATGGATTTTTTCTTTTTTTTCAGCCTCAGGATGTTCTGCTTCACCTCAATTGAGAGTTCCTTAGACCGCATGTTGTCTAGTCACAGCAACAGCTTCCAAATGCAAAACCACACACCTGTAATCAACCCCAGACCTTTTAAGTACTTCATTGATTACAGGTTAACGAGGGAGACGCCTTCAGAGTTAATTGCAGCCCTTAGAGTCCCTTGTCCAATTACTTTTGGTCCCTTGAAAAAGAGGAGGCTATGCATTACAGAGCTATGATTCCTAAACCCTTTCTCCGATTTGGATGTGAAAACTCTAATATTGCAGCTGGGAATGTGCACTTTCAGCCCATATTATATATATAATTGTATTTCTGAACATGTTTTTGTAAACAGCTAAAATACCAAAACTTGTGTCACTGTCCAAATATTTCTGGACCTAACTGTACACAGTTACAGCTATCCCATATCCTGAGTCAGATGTCTATGAAGTGAATAAACCCGGATTGGCCCCACAGACAGTGCACAGGAACCGCATGAAGCTATGCACCAAAGAGGATCTACTGGTGATGTCATCACCTCCTACACAAGTCTTGCCGGTCTTCACACCAATTCCTGCAATGGAACCACCAGCCAGACAACCTACTGTGGAAGAGTCCCTCTACAACACTCAATTTATCCTTCCATGCTATCAATATGTCCCCTTCTCGGCTCCTGCTCCAGTTGCTGCTCCTCTGCCAACTTCACCTGAGCCAGCAAACAATATCTTTCCTGCTCAAGAGGAAGATCAAGTGTTGAGGCGTTCAGAGCGAAGCACAAAAGGAACACTTCCAGCCCGCTACAGAGACTAAAAGGTCATATCCTTTTCCATGAGTATATAATCTTGTGTTTATTTATGTAGCTGGATGGTCAGTTTAGTAATGTTTAAGCCTCTGCACCTGAGTAATACCAAGCACCTTGTTTATTATTTGCACAATTTTCTGTATACAGCCATGGACTTATAGACTGGACCACTAAAGTGCCTTTCCAGAGCCTTTCATATGGACGATAGTATATTGCGGAAAGAGACTCTATCTCATATTGGCACTACCACATTCATGTTTTGCATTTGTTCATTGCCTTATTGTTACTGTGCCTTAAATATATATTTCCTTCCTTTCTTAGCAGTCCTCCACTCGCACAATCGCCGAGGATGGCTCACCTTCAGAGGGGGAGTATGTAGTGGCCCGGTCCAGATTGTGTCTGTTTCTTTAAGTACATTTACTTATATGTAATATTATGCTATATGTTATAAGTAAAGCATTTTTCATTTGTTGTGTTCTAGCACCATCTACTGGTGAAAACTGTAAGAATCTGAAGTTTTCATTGGGTGTTATCCTATTGGCTAGTTCTTGGTCACATGGCTCAATAGGTGGAGCTATTCTCCAGCCTCTGTCTAGAAACAACTGGAATGAGCTGGTTCTGGCTGAGGCTCCTCTGAGGGAAGACATTATGTGGAGAATCTCTTCACCACAAGACTCCTCCTAGGCCCGAGGCATAGAATTTCATCATTTCCTGATTTTTATAGCCAATATGCTGAAGGCTTCCTATCCTGACATTGTGCATCTCTTCAGACAGTAGGGCATACTGACTATATACCAGACCCTACTGCACGCAGATTGGGGAAGTTTGAGGGTCTCCCGCCCCACTGCAATATTAGTGGCTTTCATGCCATTGTCCACGTACCAGCCGTCCGCTCCCCGTAGCATGCTGGGCAACTGTCTTCATTTGCTTACAAGTACTGCACGTGTCTGAACTAGCAGTGAAATTACCCCAGGACTCCAGGTCTGTACAATCTTATCATATCTACCCTCTAAACTCAAGAGACTCTGAACCTAAAGCATACCAGTATTAATTCTGAAACAAATCGTGCACTTAAAGCTCCAGTACCCTAATTGCACTTCAGCATTCAATTCCAAGCTGTATTTGCTGTGGCCTACCCACGAGAGACTGTGAAACATATATTCCGTATTGATTTGCTTTGTTCCTGCTATATTAAAGCAACTGTTATCTCCAAGACCGTGTCTGTGGACTGTCCATCAGCTGTGGATACTGTGTGGGGGTGGATAGCAGGGAACATCTGGGCCCTTACAGTACACACTACAGGGCACATTATTACAGGGGACAATATGCTCCCATTACTACAGAAGACAAGGATTGGCACATTACATTTTATTGGTATATATGTTTATTTTTAAAATTTATCAGTAGCTGCCGCATTTCCCACCCTAGGGTTATGCTTGAGTCAATAAGTTTTCCCAGTTTTTTGTGGTAAAATTAGGGGCCTTGGCTTATACTAGGATCGGTTTATACTCAATTATATACAGCACTATATGTTTCACACAGTAATATAAAGAGCACGGAGTCATGGATCCACCAATTAAGGTATACAACAAAGTTTTATTGAAAATAACAATAAGTGGCACAACCCATACAAAACTAGTAATGTAATCAAATGTAAAAACCCAGGTGTAAAGAGGAAGAAGCTTTTACCCATAATGTGGGGAGGAGAGGGGCAGTATAAGTGATAATTGGTAGTAATGCATACACTTATAATAAAGTTAAACCAACACTGACTTGAGAGGGAACCATAAGAAATGCTAAGAATAAGGTAATCTCAATTAAGAACAAGTAAATAATTTACTATACACACTGTCAAGGTCAAAACCTAATAGACTACCCATTGCTCCCTGTGTTAGACCATTTACTGAACATCCCTGGCGTTTCGCTTATTGATTTCTGCATATGCCTAAAATCAATTTTATACCTGTGATCACAATATGCTACCTAGGGGGTGACTAATCGTGGGTTCCCTAGACTAATTGTTCCACGTATCATGTGAGCATAGCTATGGGATTTGCAGGAGCAGCGACTTCACCAACTCTTTGCAAATCTCTGCCTCATTGACAATAGCCAATGAAACCATGCTTGTGTTCCTCGACTTCATCAGCACGCAACACATGTCAAGGAAGGCAGCAGTAATGTAGGACAACCGTTACCACTTGCTCCACAAATTCCACAGTTGTCTATGTCCTACATCACTGCTGACTCCCTGGGTGGGTGCAGTACTCAGGTGAAGATGACATAAACCATGTTTTGATGTGCATTGCCCGGGAGATAAGGATCTGCAAAAAGCCACTCTTGCAAATTATGTCATCCACACCTGCTGGAGTGGGACAAGTAATTATAATTTCATGATCACAGTTATAAAATTTATCTTAGACATATGCAGAAATCAATAAACCAATAACTTAGGTTTGTTAGGAATGGTATAAATCGATCAATAAGTACATGTTAGCTAGTGATGAGTGAGCATGCTCACCACTGCTTGTTACTCGATCAAGCATCGGGGTTCTCGGGAGCGAATTGAGTATTGAGTATAATGGAAGTCAATGGGAAACTCAAGAATTTTTAAACTCTGATGCTCAACTTATAAGCAACAGCGAGCTTGCTCATCACTAATGTGTCACACGGTGTCTGGCTCAAAACTCGCCGAGTGTCAGCACTTCTGATGCTGTTGACATAGCAGAGGCAGACATTCCACACAATGCTGCTTTTGAGTTGCACAGACAGGCTCTGGCATATACCTGCTGTGCTCTTGTTAGTAATCCAGCTTTCAGAGTTAATTTCTGCTAGCTTGTGGATTACTTCTTGTGTCACATGTTGCAGGAGACCTATCACAGTCGCCTCTGCCCTTTTTAAAATAGACAAAGAAAAGTGTTTGTCCAGCACTAATATGGATAAAACTCTCAAATTTATTGAAAAACTTTTTAAAACATCATAAAACACAGGACACCTGACGCGTTTCAGGTGTCAGTCCTTAGCCATAGGTACTACATTAACATACATTTATAGTATATATAGTAATGAATGCTAATGCAGTACCTACGACTAAGGACTGACATCCGAAACGCATCAGGTGTCCTGTGTTTTATGATGTTTTAAAAAAAATTCAATAAATGTGAGAGTTTTATCCATCTTGGTGCTGGACAAACACTTTTCTTTGTCTACTTTCCGTGGAAGCCAGCCATGCATCTCCGTGCATCTGCAATTTGTCTGGATCAACATAACGGCTGTTTGGACAGTCAACAGACTCTTGGGGAGCTGATCCTTTGGTTTTTTTCTCTGCACATCCTTTTTAAGATAGTAGAGCCTAGTCCCCCATGCCGATGACAGCTTTATGCAATCCCAATCATTGTGTTTTGATATCCAGTTACTTGGGTGTGCTGTATGATGTATTGTGGAACTACTCTTGTTGTCTGATTATTTCATCCCTTTCTTTAGTTGCCTCCTGTTCATGTATTGTCTATACCTCCGTGAGTGATTATTGTGAGTTTGAGTTTTGTTTTTATTTGTGCGGAATGAATCACTCCTGTCTCGGCCCTCTCATGAGTGGAGGGAGGGGGGCCACTAAACCAGGGTTGTTCAGGAGCTAGGGTATGGAAGGCATCCCAAACAATGTCACTTTCAGACGCATATTTAGGATCAAGGTCAGCTGGATTACCCTAGCCTGAGGGCCAGTTTAGACTCCCCTGTTCCTAGTGATCCCATTACACCTAGTGACTAGAGCTGGGCGGATGCCAAATAGAAAACCGGGATCGGCCGGTCACTGATACATTTTAAATAAAATCTGGATCAGGTCCAGAATCCGGTACCCATATAAGTCTAAAGGGGACCAGAATCTGTAGATTAAAAATGTTGGTAGAAGGGATAGGAGGGTAGGAGCGCATGGGGTGTGCTCACCGAAGATCCATCATGGCAACAAGCTGCTTCCAGGTCATGCATTCACTTCCAGAGGTGACAATTAACCCTCATTGAATGGTGCATGGTGAACATGTGGTGGCCCTTGAAAAAGGAACACAAAACCTGCGTCGGGCTTGTACCGCGGACTATATTTTCCTGCCAATCAACACTTGGGGTATGTACTAACTTTGACTTGTGCACGATGTGCACTATGTCTATGGCAATTAACTTTTTCCTATAACCGCTTGATATACAATATGTCATTATGACAATATTACTTTGTCCACATGGATGTGGTTCCTCTATGTCGATTGAGCAGGATCTTGTGCACTATATGGAGTTAGAGTGGGGCTGGTTGCTTTAATACTGATTGATTGCATATTTAATGCCCCACTTTAACTATCATTGACACTGTATTATTTATATTACAGTTCCGATCCTAACCTTGATGAGGTTCAAATTTGCTCCTTGGGTTTGTCTCTAAAATTATTGTGACACTTGGACTGTGCCACGGGAGTGGTATACACTAGATTATATATCTGTATGTTCTATATATCTGAATAAATCGTTTTTGGACATTTTATACTGCACTGTGTGTTTTTTAACACATTTTTTGGTACTTTATGCAGGAGTTGGTCCCGTTATGGGAAATCCGAGAATTATGGGGGAATTTACTTGCACTTGCAATTTTTGAGATACCAATATGTTGTCCCCTTACTTGTCTATGATTATTATGTTTAACCCTCATTGAATGTTCACTACTTTCCCCGCCCACCGGCGCATAATTAGTTGCACTTAGATGTGCCCTCCACCCTGAGTGGCAGCGTGGCAGCTGACTGCAACCAATCACAGGCGCCAAGACGACTGGTGGGCAGAAAAAGCAGTGCAAATGTCTGCAGGTCAATATCATTGTATAAAAATAAATGAATAAATAAAACAATCGGTGTAGGGCCCCCCCGTTTTCTGAAACCAGCACAGATAAAGCCCACGGTTACATGCTGCAGACCCCAGCTGTCAGGCTTTATCTTAGCTGTCAACATAAACAATGGTCAATTCAATATAGGGACACTCCCATTACCCAATTATTTCATCAAAAGGAAGAAATAAATATTTTTCCCCCAAAAAGGAGTACAAAAATTTCAAAATAATAAATATGTAATTTTTTATTAATGACAAAAATCAAAAGACAAAAACAAACTACTCACTTTACATAAAAGAGATAATTGCAGCAAAAATACAAGGACTAAGCGGTATCATATTGCACACTCAAAATCGTTAAAGTGACCTGTGCTACAACCTTATCAAAATCCAATATGTTAATGTTAAATAACTATTCTAAGCCATTGGGGCTTATAAAGTGTCTAAAGCTGGGTTTACACACTGCAACATCGCAAAGGACATCGCTGTTACGTCACCGGTTTTGTGACGTAACAGCGACCTCCCTAAGTCTCTGCTAAGTCGCTGGTGAGCTGTCAAACAGGCAAACCTGGCCAACAACTCAACAGCGATCCGGACCTGCAGAGCGACCTAGCTGGTTGTTGGGGACGTTGATAAGCAGCCTTTTGAAAGGGAAGTTGCTAACAAAGTCGCTGCAAAGTCTTCACACACTGAAACTTCAGGCTGCACAGCGGGAAACAAAGGACCTAGGAATGGTCCTGAACGATTTGTAACGATTACAACTTCACAGCAGGGGCCGGGTCGCTGATAGGTTTCACACACTGCAACATCGCAAACCACATCGCTATTGCGTCACAAAACCGGTGACGTTACAGCGATGTCGTTTGAGATGTTGCAGTGTGTAAACCCAGCTTAAGTGCATCAAATTGCACATATCCCTTATATGTCCTAATAAAATAATCACATAACCACTATTAGGCTCAATAACAATATAAATGTGCACCATCGGTCACCGTTAATAAATTGTGTGCTGCCACCCAGTTGTTAAGTGGGGTGTTGTTGCGGTACTAATCTTCTACTGAATGAGCTGCAGTGTTAGCATGCTCTATGCTGATCCACCATATGCCCGCAGACACATGGTGTTCAGCATGGTACTAGACATTAGACCAACCGTATAAATCTGACGACCGCTCAAACACAACCCTCCGCAATAAGTTACCTGAGTGTAATGAAGTTGAAAATCCGCTACAGTCCTATTCCCCGACGTACTTTTCGCTACCCGGCTTCTACGGGGGGCGTGCTGGGCAGGAGAAAGCAAGGGGATTAAATATATCCATCTAGCCAATCAGGGAGCGTATGAGCGCTTGTGTCAGTCATTTTCCTCCCTCGATGTAAAATTGACTTCCTGCCGGGCGGTCATGGAACGCAGCTTGCGTGGCAAACACAGGATATGTGCAGCGACGCAGGTGCGTCTCATATAATGCGCTCATTATTCCATTCTGGGAGGATTTAGACTGCACGAGCGCATTATCCCAAGGGTTTTACCAAATTATAAAACAAATAGCATATACTTCACTACTTTACTTTAAAAGGTTATATGTGTATCTTCCCTAATCCCACAATATACCCAATACAGCATACCATTAAATAACAAAACACCAAATTATCCTTCACTATTGGTCATCACTCCATTAATCCAATATATACATTTATATGCAACTTGATGGTAGTTCCTCAAAACGCTGAAACAAGAAATTGTGAATTTTATCTAGAAAAAAGGAGGATAAACAGGAATTAATTAAAAACAGCACTAAAACCAATATTCATCAAAATTAATCATCCCCTACCCCCCCCACCTACACTAAAATTACTAAAATGTTAAAAAAGGAGTTGACAAAATAACACTCGAATCTGCCTACAAAAATGCTCCAAACCCCAGGGTTTCATTAAGACCCTGTGGGTTCAGTGTGCCTAATCTGAAAATCCAACGACTCTCGATTTTCGCTAAGATCTTGCCCAAATCACCTCCTCTGATGCCAAGTACCACCTGATCAATGGCTTTAACTTTAAGGACATGTGGATTACAATTATGGAACTCCTTAAAATGTTGCGGAAGGGACTTAAGTTGCGTCATATCCTCCACAGTCCTTGCCTTAAAAATGTCCCTACAATGTTCCCGTACTCTGATTTTGAGTTCCTGGGTTGTGAGACCAACGTACAACTTTTTGCATAGACATTCACCTAAATAAATGACTCCTTTAGAGGAGCACGTAAGTTGTTTTCTTATGGTGAAATTCCTGGATCCATTAAAATTCATAAAACTTTTGGATTTAACCAAGTTGGCACAGGCCTTGCAGAGACCACACGGAAAAAAGCCCTGATCGGACAGGGGTACCACCCTCTTATCTTTTAATTTGGGGTCAAAGTGACTATGCACTAATGTGTCCTTTCATTTTTTCGATCTCCTTGCTGTGATAAGGGGCTTTGAAGGGAGAACATTTTTTATAATCGTGTCAGAATGAAGGATTCCCCAATATTTGTTCATAATATCCTTCATTTCCGCCCATCTATTATGATACGTGGTAATGAACCGTACCTGCTCCATTTTTGCTTTTTTTATCACTGGTAGTTTCCTTAGATCCCTGATCACCAGAAAAAAGTAGCGTGCTTCTTGAAGCGTGTGTAGCTCGATGGTAGCCCCTTCATATGATTTTCTTGCTGTAGCCCCTCTCCAAAAATCTTTGTGCCAGTTCTCCAGATTGTTTCTTGAAGGTTTTTTGATCTGAACAGATTCTTTTTGTTCTTAAACATTGTCCCGTTGGTATACCTGAAATTACCACCTTGGGGTGCGAGGAGGAAGCATGAAGGAGACTATTTATAGCAGTACTTTTTCTGAAAATTGAAGTAGATAAGAAACCATTATCTTCAGTTTTTATGAAGATATCCAAAAAATCCAATTCTCTACCTTGCTTGAATGTGAGTTTTATATTCTGCTGATTATCATTTAACAACTGCATTACATCTTTAAGGTCACTAGGGGTGCCATCCCAGATAAACAGAATATTGTCTATGTAGCGTATCCAATTATGGATGTTTGTTGTGAATGTTAGTTATGTTTTGGCTGCTGGGAGGCTCCCTCTGGTGGCCAGGAATGGTTTGGACTTGGACCAGGTGTGTTGTGCAGTGGGTGTTTCCTTTGCTAACTCTCTGCTTATTTAAATCCTGGTCTGATTGCAGGCTGTTGCCGGATGTCAGTTGTTCTTTGTCTCTCCAGCCTGCTTAATCCTGCTCTACACCACATCTTCCCCAGATAAGTGCTTGCTCTTTATTTATTGTCTGGTTCTTTTGTTTATCTGGGTGGTTGGTTTCAGTTTATTTGCTTGCAGGGATTTTCCCCCTTAGTGGATTGTTGAGGAACTCCCTGCAGTTCTGTGTGGAGTATAGCTTCTTTGGGTCATGTGTTTGTGGCTTGTTGACTTTGTTATGATTCTTGTTTTCTGTTCATTGGTATGACAAGGGCACCTGGTATAGGACGGAGTTCAGATCGTGCGATCTGAGGGCCTTTTTGTACTATCAGGAAGTTGGTATTTTGCAGGGTTTTTCTCTGGCCACCATCAGTCCCTTTCCTTTCCTTTCATATTTTAGTCAGCGGGGGCCTCACCTTTTGCTAATCCTGTCATCTACCTGTGTATTGTGTTTTTCCTATATCACCGCAGTCTTTGAATGTGGGGGGCTAGCTATTCTTGTCTATTTTCTGAGGCAGAGAGTTATTCATCTTTCCTACCTTTAGGATAGTTAGTTCTCCGGCTGGGTTCACGGTGCACAGGATGTTAGTTCACCCCTCGGCTACTTCTAGTTGTGATGGTTAGTAAGGGGATGGTGGCCAGATTAGTTGCCAATGCTCTTGTCACCTTTTGCCAATGATTTGTGGTGGTCTTCCATGGTTCCGGATCATAACAGATGTTGCTACAACCTGGGATGGCTTCTTCTAAGAAAATGCCCCGTTCCCATGCGCCTAACAACAAATTTGCAAATGAGGGGGCGCAAGCCGCCCCCATTGCAGTACCCTGTGTTTGCAGAAAGATTTTTTGATTAAATGTAAACACATTGTGGGTTAGCACAAATTCAAGCAATAAAAGCAGTAATTCGATCATAAATTTTTCAATGGTGCTGTTATGCAGAAAAAAAGAAACTACCCGAAGACCATCTGTGTGCCTGATTGAGGTGTACAAGGACTCGACATCGGCTGTAACCAGGATCCTATTAGGACCAAGTTGGATATTAACCAATATACACAAAGCCGATTGCGTGTCCTTGATGAAAAATGGTAATTCCATCACCAATGGTTGTAAATAATGATCAATAACATCACAAATGACCTCACACAGCCCACCATTACCTGCCACAATGGGTCTTCCGGGGGGTCTATCACACTTTTGTGCACCTTAGGAATCAGATAAAAGGTAGCCAGCTGAGGATGTAAATTTTTGATGCAGTCAACCAATTTCTTTGGTACAATTCCCTGTTCGAATGCCACCGAGAGAATGGAAAGTAATTCCTCCTGAAATGTAGGAAGATGTAGGATTAGATGTCAATTTTCTATAACAGTGCTGCATAATTATTCAGTAATTTATATGCCTGCCATTCATACATAGTGGTGGGCCACACCACTATGTTGCCGCCTTTGTTGGCGGGTTTGAACAACACATCAAAAGAAAGAAAAGGACAAACCTTTGCTTAAAAGAGACACATGTGACTCTGATAGAATGTGCTGAGACAGGTTAATTACCTTTGGTTGCTGTTGATCCCCAATGTTGTCCTTGTTGAAAATATCATAAGGCCGTTTCCCGAATTTTTGCTTGTTCTTAGAACGTGTATTAAACGTATGGCTTTGCTCCACAGATGCACTACTACTTGCTACACTTGAAGAGAGTGATTGTGTAGAAGAACTCCTAGATCGATTAGAGCTATGCTCCACTTTTTTATTTTGCCATATTTTCAAAATCTCCTACATCCCGTAAATATTTCTTCTGTTTGTCAGTACTAATCTCCTTCTCCCACTTCTCAAAATATTTTTCAAATAAGGCAACCAAACTTTGAAAAGATTTGATGCTCATCTCTTTTTGAAGAGTCTGTTGGATCAATTCAATTTCTCTCTCAATTTTATTCAGTCATTGAATTCTTCTCTATAATAATACGGATGAATTCAAGCGAACATCTGGTCGCTGCTGTCATCCATCTCTGGATTAGACCTTCTTCTTCCAAATCAAAGGCAGGATAAATTTGTATCCGAAGTCCTCTCGGGATTATCTTCTGATCCAGATAACTATCCAATAACATCCAAGTCCAACATAATTTTGTTTTTTTGTGCAGCATATTTCTGTATTTTTTTTGTCAACTCCTTGTGCGTACTATTGGTTTCTACATTAGCTGCTACATCCCGTTTAAAAATACCAGAGGCTTTGGACTCCCAGACTGTAAGCTTGGCTTCAACGTCCATTATTCCAAATGACCAATCTGTAATAGAAACAGAACAATACAATATATATCAACACAAACAATGGTCAATTCAATATAGGGACACTCCTATTACCTAATTATTTCATCAAAAGGAAGAAATAAATATTTTTTCCCCCAAAAAGGAGTACAAAAAGTCCAAAATAATAAATATGTAATTTTTTATTAATGACAAAAATCAAAAAACAAAAATAAACCACTCACTTTACATAAAAGAGATAATTGCAGCAAAAATACAAGGACTAAGCGGTATCATATTGCACACTCAAAATCGTTAAAGTGACCTGTGCTACAACCGTATCAAAATCCAATATGTTAATGTTAAATAACTATTCTAAGCCATAGGGATTATAAAGTGTCTAAGTGCATCAAATTGCACATATCCCTTATATGTCCTAATAAAATAATCATATGACCACTATTAGGCTCAATAACAATATAAATATGCACCATCGGTCACCGTTAATAAATTGTGTGCTGCCACCCAGTTGTTAAGTGGGGTGTTGTTGCGGTACTAATCTTCTACTGAATGAGCTGCAGTGTTAGCATGCTCTATGCTGATCTACCATATGCCCGCAGACACGTGGTGTTCAGCGTGGTACTAGACATTAGACCAAACGTATAAATCTGACGACCGCTCAAACACAACCCTCCGCAATAAATTACCTGAGTGTAATGAAGTTGAAAAGCCGCTACCGTCCTATTCACCGATGTACATTTCGCTACCCGGCTTCTACGGGGGGCGTGCTGGGCAGGAGAAAGCAAGGGGATTAAATATACCTGTCTAGCAAATCAGGGAATGCATGAGCGCTTGCATCAGTCAATGGTGGGCTGTGTGAGGTCATCTGTGATGTTATTGATCATTATTTACAACCGTTGGTGATGGAATTACTATCTTTCTTCAAGGACATGACATCGGCTTTGTGTAGATTGGATAATATCCAACTTGGTCCTAATATGATCTTGGTTACAGCCGATGTCGAGTCCTTGTACACCTCGATCAGGCACGCGGATGGTCTTCGGGCAGTTTGTTTTTTTCTGCATAACAGCACCATTAAAAAATCTATGATTGAATTACTGCTTTTATTGCTTGAATTTGTGCTAACCCACAATGTGTTTATATTTGATCAAAAAATCTTTCTGCAAACACAGGGTACTGCAATGGGGGCGGCTTGCGCCTCCTCATGCGCAAATTTATCTTAGCTGTGTATCAAAATAAGGCCGGAGTCACACTTGCGAGGGACTCATGTGAGTCTTGCATCGCATCATCCTGCACGGCCTGACGCTTTTTGGACACGAGCGTGCAGCTGCATAAAAATACATACAGCTTACCCGCTCTTGTCAGAAGAGTGTACAGCCATGCCGGGTGATGCGATGCGAGACTCGTGAGAGTCCATCGCAAGTGTGACTCCAGCCTAAGAGGAACCGCATGGGACTTTTTTTTAATTAGTTAAATAATTGAAAAAAACCAAGGTGCGGTCCTCTCCAATTTTGATACCCAGCCATGATAAAGCCCGACAGCTGGGGGCTGGTATTCTCAGGCTGTAGAGATACAGCCTAAAAATATCAACCTCCAGCCAGCCGGAATTGTCACATCCATTACATGTGAAAAGCCTGCTGCTTTACCTGGCTCTTTCCGTTGCCCTGGTGTGGTGCCAATCAGTAATAAAGGGTTAACAACAGTGCACAGCTGCTACTAAACCCTAGGTACAGACATCTATGAGACACCTGCATCACTAATCTATAAGTGAAACACTGAAAAAATCCTTTATTTGGAATAAAATACAAAGAAGCACCCTCTTTCACCACTTTATTAACCCCAAGACACCCCTGAGGGTCTGACGTAATCTACACAAGGTCCTACGGTGATTCCAGCTCTGCTATATCTGAGTATCACAGCGAGTGGCCATAGAGCAGCATGACTGCTGGCTGTGAGTGCAGACCGAATGAGCTGCAATGAGTGGTGACTGGACGCAGGCAGACACTGTCACACAGGCTGGGGGTGCATCTGACTGCAACCAATCACAGAGGCCAGGCCGGCCAGTGGGCGGGGAAAGCAGTGCAATATGAAATGAGCAATAATGAGCGGAGCAGGTAGGCTACAGTAGCACCACACAGCAGCTCGGGAGCAGCGTACAGCTGGGCCAGAGCCTTGGTAAGTATGAAGTGCTTGCTTAATTCTTATTTTCTTTCTTTTTCTTTTTCTTTTTTTTTTTTAATTTCTTGAGTGTGTGGATCTAGATCATACACCCGGAATCTTGGCCCAGGCCCAGCACCCGGGCAACTTTGAAACCGCGTAGATCAGGACTTTTAAAGTCCAGGTCCACTCATCCCTACTAGTGACACTAGCATAGGTCCAATTTAAAATTCAGCATGGACCCAGTAGCCTCACCTTTGAGATAGTTGCAGGCACTATCCCTCCAGGTGGTGGAATTAGGAAGGGGGGGTTCCACAACACTTTCAGTCTGCTACTACGGCAAAACCCGTGTTGCTTGCCGGATCACCAGAACCAAAGCTACCACTCCCGGAGAGGTTTTCAGGGGATCGGAATCAGTCACTTTCAATGAGGGATCTAAATTGTATTTTCACCTGCGTCCTCATTTATCTGGTAGTGAAGCGCAGCGGGTGGGTATTGTGATCTGACTTCTTAGTGGAGACGCACAAGCATAGTATTATTCCTTGCCTCCTGATTCACCTGTGTTTGTGTCAGTGGATGGGTTTTTCTCCACATTCGGCTTTATCTACGACGATCCAAATAGGTTTGTCGCTGGCCTGAGATCCATACATTGTAAAAGAGATATCAGCCAGCAGAGGATTACTGCATTAAATTCCATTGCTGATCTTTGGACACACTGTGGAACAACCCTGCTCTCAAAAATCAGTTTATTCAGGGTGTGTCTGAGAGGGTAAAGGAGACATTGGTCATGTATGAGACTCCTCCCTCACTTGATGCAGTTAAGTCCTTGCTAATCCATATTAATCGCCGGTTCTGTCAAAGGTCTCACAATATTAAGACTTTCTGGGAGGGAATGGCTGTACCTGCATTGGGATTGGGGGATTACATACTGGGCCTACGTATTTTCTCTACCATGGTGTCTCACGTTTTGTTACCTGCTATGGTTAAAATAAGGGGCCAAACATAATCGATGAACAGTTTGCTTGATCCTCAGAGTTAGAGGTGGACAAGTTATCCAGTCCTGTCCAGATCTTTACTATTAACTCATCACCTTCTCCCAAGGGGTCTTCAGGGAATGTGTATCTGGGGTTGGAGCTCCTCATTTTGGCTAGACCTCGCACTGTCTGCATCTCCTTTACTACTTTAAGAGTCATGAATCAAGAGTGATTTCAAAATTGATCCAAAACTAAAATCGGAGTGTCTCCTGTACATCTGCTGCTGTCTGTATTGCTATGCCTCCTTGTCGACTGGGTGGGCCTAACGCCAGGTTTTTTTTTTTAATTATTTATTTAATTCCAAGCAATGACCTAGGACTCAAAGATGCTTCTAGGCATCTTCCCCATCCTGTGCCCATTCCATTTGAGCTTGGTTTCCATCCATTTCAGCATTTTTTTTTCTCCCTCCCCCCACCTCTCTTGCTATGGTTTTCTGGAAAAATGTTCATTTTACATTGACTTCCATTGTACTCAGTACTCAAGTCAAGCTCGTCCAAGCAGCTTGGTTCAAGTACCTAGCACTCGAGCATTTTAGTGCTTGCTCATCAGTATTTGGAACAGTTGTTCTATACAGTTTGGTAGAGTTCCTTGCAGCAACATCTTGTTCCTAAGGAATCATATACTCTGGAAATCAAAATTAGAGAACAACACAGAATTTCCTAAATGTTAATGTCATTGTGTCGTCCTATGTGATTATATCTTAACATGAGTAAACTAGCAGTATTTTAAGTTTATCTCATAAATTGAATTTATTCTAAAGCACATACTTAAAATGTAAATGAGATAAATGAAAAAGAACAGTGATCAAAATTAGAGAAGAAGAAGACTTTCAGATACCTGCAAGTTAGGGTACCGTCTCACTAAACGACGTACCAGCGATTCCGACCACGATATGACCTGGTCAGGATTGCTGGTGCGTCGCTACATGGTCGCTGGTGAGCTGTCAATCAGGCAGATCTCACCAGCGACTAGTGACCAGCCACCAGTGACTTGTGGAAACGATATTGCGCTTGGTAACCAAGGTAAATATCGGGTAACTAAGCAAAATACTTTGCTTGGTTACCCGATATTTACCCTGGTTACCAGTGCACACCGCTTAGCACTGGCTCTCTGCAGTCGTAGCCAGGGTACACATCGGGTTACTAAGCAAAGCATAGTTACCCGATGTGTACCTTGGCTACGTGAGCAGGGAGCAGGGAGCTGGCTTCTAGAAGCTGCGGATGCTGGTATCCAAGGTAAATATCGGGTAACCAAGCAAAGCGCTTTGCTTGGTTACCCGATGTGTACCTTAGTTACCAGCGTCCGCAGCTGCAAGACGCCGGCTCCCTGCTCCCTGCACATTCAGATTGTTGCTCTCTCGCTGTCAAACACAGCAATGTGTGCTTCACAGCGGGAGAGCAACGAGCAAAAAATGAACCAGGGTAAGGATCTGTCTTGTCATGCAGTGTCACAACGACATTTAAGAGCATTTGAACTGAAAGCCCACTCTGCAGAGACCAAACCTCTCATTGCAGAAAGAATCAAAAGGCTAGGCTCACCTATGGTGAGGAGAATGTTGAGTGGACAGATAAAAAGTGGTCCACAGTTCATTTTAGTGATGAAAGAAAGTTTGATTTGTTTGGGTCTGATGGGAAACATTATGTTTGTCGACAAACTGGGGAAAGACAACCCAAAGTGTGTGACAAAGTTAGTGAAAGGTGGTAAAGTGTCATGGTTTAAGGGAATGTTTTCTGCAACAGAAGTTGGACCTCTCACACAGCTACAAGCGTGAGTGTAAGTGTGTATCAGAACCTTCTTCAACAACACGTAGTTCCTTACTGGTGTTAATCACTCAATCAGCCAGCAATTTTCATGCAGGACAATGCCCCCTGTCACACAGCAAAATGGGTAAAGCAGTTCCTTGAAAGAGAAAACATTGAAATAATTTTATGGCCAGCCCAGAGTCCTGATCTAAACCCAATAGAAAACTTCTGGAAAATCCTTAGTGACAAAGTTATGGCCAAGAAACCAACAGACAAAGAACTGTGGAAGAGACTGAAAGAAGAGTGGACCAAAATCACACCAGAGCAGTGTGAGAGACTAGTGATGTCCTGTAGCCGTAAATGTGCTGAAGTCATTCAAAGCAAAGGCCTGTGCACTTCCTACTGATTGGTGACTGATGTAACCTTCAGAAAATTTACTTATAATCTTTCTCTGTGCTACAGTAATTGTTGTTCTCTAATTATGATTAACACGTTTTGGCAAAATAAAGGTTTTATGTTGATAAACTTTGGATCTTTTGTAAAACACTGTTCTAGTGGCATGGTGCACCCCTTACAAAAAACCTTCCGATGTTGATCAATGTAGATTACGTTATTTCTGAAAAACGTAAGTTATCGTACATTGTTCTCTAATTTTGATCTCCAGTGTATCTTTTTTCTGCATTGTATCTGCATTGTTTTTGTAGTATCCTGAAACCTTCATCATGTTCTTCACTGGTTGAAACACAACTTTTTCCTGTTATCTATCCTGTTGAGAATTTCCTTTAAGTTTGTTCTACTAATAATTTCCTAAGCTAATCAATGAAATTGGGTCCTGATTTTTATGTCAACCTGAACTGTTATTGATTTAAAAAAATACTCAGCCTTTTTTATGATCTATGCACTAAGAACAACAAGGTCTTATCACAGCAACTCTTACCCAAAAAACTTTTTTACATAATTATGAGGCCATTAAGGATCACTACATACAAAAGGTCTAAATACAGGATGTAGCACCCGATCCTGGTCCCAGCGTGTATCCCCACGCATCCCCGTTCCCAGACCTCGGTGAGGGTGACCTCCCTCTCGGCGGGGGTGATCTCCCTCTCACCTGCCTGGTCCAAGTGCAGTTTTCCCCTACGCCCCCGCTCAACGGCTCCAGAGGGGGCATCTTCCCTCTTTCCTGCACACGGCCTCATCCCCTCCTCTTCTGCTCCAGTGTCTGCCGTGGCCTCCTCCTGCTTCCAAGCCACGCTCACTGCTTCTGTGAGTGCCCATAGGGTGCGCACGCGGCCATGCCCCCTTTCTTAAAGAGCCGGCATCCCATTACCTGGAAACTGTTCCTGAGGTCCTCTGTTACCACAAAGGTATTTAAGTCCACCTTCCCTAACAGGAGGTGCCTGAGCAATGTTGCCTATAGTGCGTTGTTAGGTCTCAGGTCCCTATACGTTACTATGTCTAGTCTTAGTACCAGTCTCGTGTGTCTAACCTCTGTTTCGTCCTAGAGCCTGCTCTTTACCACCACCACCTCCATGCTGCCATGTCAGAGCTGCAACCTCCATGCTGCCATGTAAGAGCCACTACCTACCTCTATACTGCCACATCAGAGCTACTACCTCCATGCTGCCATGTCACAGCCACTACCTACCTCCATACTGCCACGTCAGAGCCACTACCTCTGTGCTGCCATGTTGGAGCCATCTCTTCTGTGCTGCCAAGTCTGATTGACAATCACGGTGCTGCCACAACGAAGCACACCTGCAGTGGCATTTAAAAGAATAATCCCGACCGAAAGAGACTATCTCTTCAGGTCGCTGGCTGCTGTGCATTTAGGCCTTCTGTTGGGATGCCACACAATGCCTGTATAGGGGTTTGCTGGGGGGCCTGAAGGGAATAGGGTCACCCATATGGGGGGTTGGTAAAGGGAAAGAGAGAAAATGACAGTGGAGCAGAAAGGAGAGGGAAGTGAACCAGGAGAGGAAGGAGGGTGAGGTGACTCTCGGAGAGGGAGAGGTCACTGGCCTGGAGCAGGGCTCCTGTAGTTACTAGGTGGCAGACATTGGTCTGGGCCTGGTAGGAGCTGGAACACCGGTCGCAGGGGATTGTGTCAAGGGGCACGGACTGCCGATGAGGGCGGCTGGCGGTCTTGAGCGATCAACGGGCAGGGGCCAGGGCACGACGGGGTTCGTGGACCCTAGACTGGAAAGTAGCTTCACGCGTTCCGGAAATTTACCCGATAGGGGTGAAGACTTCAAGACTCATCCCCAACCCGCTCCAAAATTGGGGTACTAGTGCACCGATGGGATAGGACATTCACAATACAGTGCAAAGAAATCCTACACGTGAACCCTGAGAGCAATCTCACTCCATTAGCCATACGAGTGAGCGGGACCAGAAGAGTTTTATACCCGAGGGTCCAACTAGAGACAAAAGTGTGAAGGAAAGGGCCACAGGCTAGCAACAACACCAAGGGCACGGACCCAAGCGTGCTCCCTACAAGCTGCAGTGGTGCTCAGAACTCTGGTTTACAAGCTGTCGGTGTTGTTATTCCTGGACTGAGTGAGTACACTGAAAAACCCTTTTCCTATCCCCAACGGCATCCCAAACACCAACCAGCCAACAGACCCTGTGACACAAACCCCCTACCCACGGAGGGGTTAAACATCCGGCTTCCAAATCATAGTCACCGGGCTCACCAACAGAAGCGGTGGTCTCTCACATTACCACGCATTGTGGGTGGCGTCACGAACTTTCTAACCCCTTTGTACATACTCCCCTTCTTTTTTTAATTCGAGTGGCCGCATATACACCCCCCCCCCGGATCCGGAGGCCTCTAGAGCCACCGCGGCTCCGGATCCGAGCGGCTCGGCCGCTAGCACGGGGGCGGTACACCTCGAAAAACCTGGCGTCACGAACAGGATACGAGCAGGACCCACTTACCTGGGTGACGTGCGCCTTGAAAGCCGAAAACCGCGAGTCAAGATTCTGTTTCCTGCCAATTCCGCCATTTTTTCATGCCAAAACCCCGTCTTCTCCGAGAAAGCACGCAAAGCCTAAGCCCCGCCCCTCATCTTCTCTGTGATGCCGGAACCGGAAGTTCCCAGAGGGCCATGGTCAGCAAGAGAGTGCTGCAAAAAGACCGAGGGGGCGGGCCAGAATGTGTAACTAGCGGAAGTGGAGCAGGGACGCCAGGACTCTGTGACAACATTCCTGCAAGACACAGTGGCAAGTTGGCGGAGCGAGACTAGTCCCAAGAGCATGCTGTCCCTGGAACCATGGCATGGATAGAGGAGGAAACGGAGCAGCTGTGCAGGAGAATGCGGACGCAATTCCTATTCATCCTGAACCACTGGAGGGAAGAAATGAGGAGCCTGGCGGTGGCGGTGCAAGCCCGTGAGATCGAAATCCCATGTGAAGAGAGGGTAAGCGGTTACCCAGTCCCTATTGATTGCCCAAATCCAACCACAGTGGCTGAGGGATCCAGACCGTAGCCATTCGCGGTGAGCACTCCACCACCAACTACCCCGTCCTCGGCAGACGCCGAGCTGCCCCCACCAACCCCGGCAGCGGAACCTTCAATGTATTTGCCAGAAGCTCCAGCTGCAGAGATCCAGACCAAGACCCTCATTCCAGCCACGGCAGAGGTCACTCAGACACCGGCCAGACCAGACCCAGCCGCATCACCGGGCCCGTCATCAGAGGCGAAGCACCCAGGCCCTGCAACCCCGGCTGCGGAGCAGTCGGTTCTTCAGTTTGCATCTATGGGAGCAGAACCAAGATGTTTGCCTGTTCCGTTACCACACGGCATCCCGACGGCTGTTGGGGCCCCCCGAGTTCAAGTAAAGCCAGAGCCAGATAGGGAGCTGAGGCCAGATGCTGATGCCCCCTACGGGGAATGACAACATTATCAGCTACAGTCAGAAATTACAACCCGAGACCGGCGACGTCAGGAGCTTGCCGCCCATGATCGAGAAGAAAAGGAGCAGATAAGGAGCGCTGCTTCCCGAGTAAGAGGGCGACGGTGCCGTGGCCTTGTCGGGCAGTTTGACCCCGAGCAAGGATGGGGTTTATCCGTGAAGTAGGCTTCACAGTGGGGGTGTATGTGTCTCGACGAGATGTGGCGCAGCACCTTCTGTGGGGCCACCCGGAGCAAAATCTTCAACCTGAGGAGATGGTTACTTATACCGGCATTGCGGAGAGCGGGGCTGGTATGCTCTGCAGGTAAACAAACATGTAATGTTTGAGGAAGGGTATGTGTCGGCATCAGTAGCACGTAGTCGCAAAGAAGCATGGCTACGGGACCCGACAGTCTATTACTAGTGTAAAAAAAATGTTACCAGTAGTTTGCAATGCCATAGAATTGTTAAGTATCGGTGCTTACGTTTGTTATTTTTCATAGTTTGTTATTTTCCATATAGAAAATGTTAGTAAATAAGTGCCTAATCAACCAGTTTTAATGGAAAGAGTTAAAGCCACCAGATTTGCAAGTAAATTGTTGAAAAGTGTACAACCGGTACATGGACTTCGTTTAAGTTTTATGCATAGGTAAACATGGACCACGGTCACAGGACTGGCGTGACCAACACAAACTTGTGTCTTGTATAATAGTTGCACCTCCTGTGCCAACCAGAGTCATCTAAAAGACAACACCCGGGACCTTAACCCAGTCAAGGACCCGCTATAGGTTTCCAGGGGGAACAGGTTGTTTGGGTGGCGGATTATTGGGATCCGGGACGTTGGGACTGGACTGTAGCAGGAAAGGGCTGCAACAGAATAATTGAGCCTCCGTTACCATAGAAACCGGTAGCATCCCACCGTTGGGCGATGAACTCTTAACAATTTTAGTAACGTTTAAGTAAATTGCCTCCCCTGTGTGGGATGGACCCATTAATAAAAATGTGTAACCTGTTATATTTTCCTTTCTACAGTTAAAAGCAAAACAAAAAAATAAACCTCTGGTGTCCTGTAGCTCGCAGACGAGCTACGTTTAACCAAGGGGGAATGTGATGCCCTGGCCTATCAGGTTGTCACAGGGTATTGGGCAATCTGCCCTTCTGCACAGTATCCACTCCTCCTTCGTTACGGGTCCTGGTCCTTTGGTGTTGTGAACAACTTAGCCAATCAAAATCCTAGGAACACTTTACACTGTACCCACCAGACACACCATTTAGGGGCCTGAAGGGAATAAGGCCGCCCATATGGGGGGTTGGTAAGGGAAAAGTGAGAAAGTGACAGTGCAGCAGAAGTGAGAGGGAAGTATACCAGGAGAGGAAGGAGGCTGAGATGACTCTCGGAGAGGGAGAGGTCACCGGCCTGGAGCAGGGCTCCTGTAGTTATTAGGTGGCAGACGTTGGTCTGGGCCTGGTAGGAGCTGGAACCCCGGTCGCAGTAGATTATGTCAAGGGGCACGGACTGCCGAGGAGAGTGGCCAGCGGCCTTGAGTGATCACCGGGCAGGGGCCAGGGCACGACGGGGTACGTGGACCCAAGGCCGGAAAGTAGCTTCACGCGGTCCGGTAATTTACCCGACGGGGGTGAAGACTTCAAGATTCATCCCCAACCCATTCCAAAATCGGGGTACTAGCGCACCGATGGGATACGACTTTCCCAATACAGTCCAAAGAAATCCTACGCGTGATCACTGAGAGCAAGCTCACTCCGTTTGCCATACGGGTGAGCAGGACCCAAAGAGTTTTATACCCGAGGGTCCAACTAGAGACAAAGGTGCCAAGGAAAGGGCCACAGGCTAACAGCAACATCAAGGGCACGGACCCAAGCGTGCTCCCTACAAGCTGCAGTGGTGCTCAGAACTCTGGTTTACAAGCTGTCGGTGTTGTTATTACTGGACTGAGTGAGTACATCGAAAAACCCTTTTCCTATCCCCAACGGCATCCCAAACACCAACCATCTAACGGGCCACGGGACACAAACCCCCCTACCCACGGAGGGGTTAAACATCCGCCTGCCACACCATCGTCACCGGGGCTCCCAACAGCAGCGGTGGTTTCTCCCATTACCACGCACCATGGGTGGCGTCACGAACTTTCTAACCCTTTTGTACATATTCCCCCTCTTCTTTTAATTCGAGTGTCCGCGCGGACCCCCCCCCCCCGGATCCGGAGGCCCTTCAAGCCACCACGGCTCCGGATCCAAGCGGCTCGGCGGTACACAGGATATGTACTAGGCGGCTACATCATGGCATTTATATCTAATGTTGAACTTCACTAAACATTCAAATTAAAATGGCGGCACTTCCCCAAAATGTACATAGTTTTCATTCTCTTGAAATGGTATGCTCGCTTGTTAATATTATTGTTCAAAATAATAATGAGAAATCATCAGATTTTTTCACTGACTCATAGACTTGTAATACCGATTGTGATTCGACATGCTTATCAATATTGGACATGTCTCAGATTTTGCAGGGACCATTTGGTTTGTGTAAAAAATATGACATGTGAACACCCCTATAGAGTGTCATAGTGTACATACTGTTAGATAACTCTCGTACATTAAAAACTGACATGTGAATGAGGCGTAAGACAAAGACAAATCCATGGATGATGCCATGAAGCTTATGTAGAGATTTTATTATAGACGCTGTATTTTCAGCTGACCCAGCAATATTGATATACAAAGAGAACATTAACCACTTAACGACCCATGACGTACTGGGTACATCATGGTGACATGGTGCTTAACGACCCATGACGTACCCACTACGTCATGGCGAAATCGCGGCCCCGGAGCCCCGGTGAGTGCGATCAGTTCACACAAACCTTAGATTTGGGGAGGAGGGGACCTCTGCCTGACCTCAGGAGGGGTGGTGCCTCCTCCCCGGGCCTACGGAGGCTGTAATCTGCTGACGAGCGCCGCTCAGCCAATCACAGCCATTGAAAATGGCTGAAACATTGAAATCCAGCCATGATCAGTGCAGCTATAGCATGGATCATTGGCTGGAGCTGGGTGATCGCTGCTTCACCTGCCCCCAGCTCTGATTGGAGAGACCGACCTTGTGACCGATCTCTCCAATCACCGTGGATCTGGGGCCGGTGACCGCTCCCCTCACCTTCACTCCGGCGTCTGAGGAAGCTGAGGACTGGTGAGCGATCCCTGCAAGTGCCCTGGTAAGCCCCTGCTCCCCCAATCGGCCGCCCTGCCCCCTATCCTTTCCACCACCGATCTCCTCTATCTGCTGCAGCCCCCTCCATCTGCCACCACTCTCCCCATCAGCCGCTGCCCACCTCCGTGAGCTGCTGCTTGCTCTCTTTCATCCTGATCTGCTGTTCCCTCCACCATCTCTCACCCTCCGTGATCTGCTGCCTGCAATCTCCCATCTGTCACCCTCCCTTATCTGCTGCCCGCTCTCTCCCAGCTCACCCTCCCCGATCTGCTGCCCGCTCTCCCTCATCAGCCACTGCCCCCTCCCTGATCTGCTGCCCCCTCCACCATCTCTCAACCTCCCTGATCTACTGCCCGCTTTCTCCCATCTCTCACCCTCTCTGATCTGCTGCCTGCTCTCACTCATCTCTCACCCTCCCCGATCTGCTGCCCGCTCTCTCCCAGCTCACCCTCCCCGATCTGCTGCCCACTCTCTCCCAGCTCACCCTCCCCGATCTGCTGCCAGCTCTCTCCCAGCTCACCCTCCCCGATCTGCTGCCCGCTCTCCCTCATCATCTGCTGCCCCCCTCCCTGATCTGCTGCCCCCTCCACCATCTCTCACCCTCCCTGATCTGCTGCCCGCTCTCCCTCATCATCTGCTGCCCCCCTCCCCGATCTGCTGCCCCCTCCACCATCTCTCACCCTCCCTGATCTGCTGCCCACTCTCCCTCATCAGCCGCTGCCCTCTCCCCAATCTGCTGTCCCCCCTCTCACCCTCCCTGATCTGCTGCCTGCTCTCTCCCATCCTCTTCATCTGCTGCCCCCTCCCCCACCTCTCACCCACCCCAGTCTGCTGCCCCCTCCAACCCCTCTCACCCTCCCTGATCTGCTGCCGCCTCCACCCCCTCTCACCCTCCCCGATCTGGTGCCCCCTCCACCCCCTCTCACTTTCACCAATCTGCTGCCCCTCCACCCCCTCTCACCCTCCCCGATCTGCTGCCCCCTCCACCACCTCTCACCCTCCCCGATCTGCTGCCCCCTCCACCACCTCTCACCCTGATCTGCTGCCCGCCCTCTCCCATCCTCCGCCGCCCTTTCTCCCATCCTCCGCCAGACCACCACCCTCTCTCCCATCCTCCGCCGCCCTCTCTCCCATCATCCATGCATCTTTTTTTCCATCCCACCTAGTCCCCCCCCTTTTTGCAGCACATCCGTGCATGTGTCCTGATTTTTTTTTTATGTAAACTAAGAAAGAAGTACAAATAAACTTAGCTTAGGGCCAGTAAAATTATACTGTAGTAATCGTCAACTACAGTATTTTTTACTGAATATTGTAAGGGTCAGCCCAGTGCCACACATAAGGGCGATGCAGTCTCACATCGCATCATCCGGCACAGTCGCTCTCCTCCAGACAGGAGTGTGCGGCTGTGCCGGATGATGCGATGCGAGATTCATGCATCGCTCTTACGTGTGGCACTTGCCTTAGTGTCAGTTGCAGGCGCTCATATTATTTTTTTTTATTCTTTTTTTTTTACTGACATCCGTAATTTTTATTTTGCGAAACTAATTTTTTTGTATGGGGGGGTCAAGTTTCCAAAATGGGATCACTTGTGCAGGAGTTCCATTGTTTAAGCACCTCAGGGGGGTCTCGAAATGCAACATGCATCCGTTAATAATTCCAACCAATTTTGCTGTGAAATGGCGCTCCTTCTCTTCTGAGCCCCGCCGTGCGCCCAAACAATTGACTTCCACCACATATGAGGTCTATGTGTACTCAGGAGAAATTGCACAATACGTTTTATGGTGCATTTTTTCCTGATACCCTTGTGAGAAAAAAAAGCTACCTGATTGATATTACAATTTCATGGTAAAAAAAAAATAATATTTTCACAGCTGAACATTATAAACTTTTGTGAAGCCTCCAGGGGTTCAAAGTGCTCAGTAAACATCTAGATAAATTCCATGAGGGGTGTAGTTTCCAAAATGGGGTCATTTGTGGGGGGGCTCTATTGTTTAGGCACCTCAGGGGGTCTCCAAACGCAACATAGCATCCGCTAATGATTCCAGACAATTTTGCTTTCAAAAAATCAAATGATGCTCCTTCCCTTCCGAGCCTTGCCATGCGCCCAAACAATTGTTTTCCACCACATATGAGATATTGGTGTACTCAGGAGTAGAGATGAGCGAACCGGCCGTGGTTCGGCTCGAGTTCGGTTCGCCAAACGGAGGTCCCGTTCGAGTTCGGTTCGGCTATCACAAACACATAAAAACAACTAGAAAACACCCTCAAAGGTGTTCAAAAGGTGACAAACAACTCACAACACAACACAAACACATGGCAAAGTGACAAGGACATATACTCATGCGAAAACAAAAGAGCTGGAAAAGGAAAAAGAGGAGGAGACACAGATATAGGCATGGCACGCTCTTCTAAAATCATGTAAAACACCGCAAGGTGACTCCAAGCGGATTCTCCCTTTTTTCCAAAAATTGGGCCACACACACACACCCCATCACTGGCAGCACTTGTGCCCTAGTTGTACACTTCACAAGTAGATTTGCATCAATCACATTCAAAAATACGCCATCCTTCACCGTCCCCAGTGTTACGGTTGCTGAGAGCACTGGAGACTATGTCCAGATTTCTTGCTATTGCACATGTGCGAGCGCTGGAGACTAAGTCCAGATTTCTTGCTACTGCACATGTGCGAGCGCCAGAGACTAAGTCCTATCTTGGAGCCATTGCACATGTGCGGGTGACATCATCGCTGACACAAGGTCACATGTCTCTGACACCTTCTATGCCGATAGGTCGCTGGTCATGTGCTTGTGATGCCTTGCTCGGTGATAGGCCAGCATGATGTCACTCCTGTCGTTCTGGCAGCGGATTGGCTCTGGTGTCCTCCATCTTGGATGAGGCACAGAGTCTATATAAGACCCTGACACACGCCGCATGGCGCTCAGTCCTCTTGGTTCATGCATAAGAGTAGACGCTCTGTGCGCGTTCCTCTAGGCATTCCTCTGTCTATGCTAGGTGAGCGCTACCGGCAGGGTAGCGTTCTTATACCTTACAGCTTCGGCTGCTGTCCGTATCCTTACCTCTTAGGGGAGCGGACATAGGCAGGTGCCTGAGGCACATGGTCTGGCTGGGCCTTGTGGTTCGACTCGTAGGTGGACGTTGCCGCTAGGGTAACGTTCCTTATACTGCGTCTGGCAGTTGTTCGTATCCTCGCACACTAGGGGAGCGAACAGAGGTAGGAGCTTTGTGCGGCTTACGCTGCTGTTCGTCTCTTTTGCACCACTAGAAGAGCGGACCTAGGCAGGTGCCATATCTAGTGGTTCGTGTCCTCGCACACTAGTGGAGCGAACGCAGGTAGGAGCTTTGTGCGGCTTACGCTGCTGTTCGTCTCTTTTGCACCACTAGAAGAGCGGACCTAGGTAGGTGCCATTTCGCACACATTGCCTTTGTCTCTGTGATTATTAACAGAGATCATTCCACACTCCCTCCAAGTAAGGGAGGAATTGCTTTACTTACTTATTATATCCTTCTGTGAGTTAACAGAGGTATTGCACTCTGCCATAGTCTGCAGCAGAGTCTTTGCACGGTGGACCCTGACTGTCTGATACCCCTTTAAGTTATTATCAGACAGCCCCCCGTAACATTAGGACTGAGCCAAGGGTCTGGCAGTTATGGCAGAATATCAGCAGTTACACCGTTACATACAAGTACTTGAGTCACGGCTCAAGAGTATAGAGGATAAACTTCAGACCATGGTGACATCTGCACATGATCCTCGACTTGCTCTGCCAAACAGATATTCTGGCGATGCCAGATCATGTCGTGGTTTCATTAGTCAGTGTCAGATACACCTAGAGGTCAACTCTTCTCGCTTCTCTACGGAGAGGTCCAGAGTAGGCTTTATCATCTCCTTACTTCAGGACAAAGCCTTAGAATGGGCGACTCCCCTATGGGAGCGCTCTGATGTGGTTACTCTGAGACATCAAGACTTTCTTGATGCTCTTAAGGCGGTATTGATGGGTCCGCAGGTTACCCATGATGCGGCTCTGAGACTGTTAGATCTATCTCAGGGTTCGTTATCCACTAGTTCTTATGCCATTGCTTTTAGAACTCTGGTGGCAGAACTAGATTGGCCAGAGAAGGTGTTGATTCCTATCTTCTGGAGAGGGTTGGCAGGCTATGTCAAGGATGCTCTTGCTACTCGTGAGGTCCCTGCTTCTCTGGAGGACTTGATCACAGTAGCAACGAGGATCGATGTACGCCATAAGGAACGTAGACTCGAGGTCTCTTCCTCACGCCCTAAGCATCGGGCTATTCCAGTTGTTGAGGGTCCACTACCATCTTCCTCAGCATCTGAAACATCTCCCACTCCTATGGAGTTAGGTCATACGTCTTCCAGACTACGCAAGTCTGGTCCTCCTATATGTTACGTATGTCGTCAGGCTGGGCACTATGCCAACAAGTGTCCTAGTCGTCAGGGAAACTCCCTGGCCTAGTAACCATTAGAGGGGGGTTACTAGAGACGTCTTCTGCACCCTCTAAGTGTTGTATCCCAGGTCAGCTCTCGTTATCTGAGAATACATGGCCTATTATGGCTTTTGTGGATTCTGGAGCTGACGGGACTTTTGTGTCCTCAGGATTTGTAAAGGGACACAATATTCCCTCTATCATGTTAGAGGCGCCTATTCCTGTCCGTGTTGTTAATGGAACTATGTTGTCTGACTCCATTACATTGAGGACAGTTCCCTTGCGCCTTTCCCTGTCTCAGGGTCACATAGAGGAGATTTCTTTTCTTGTTTTGCCTGAGGGTATAGACGACGTCCTTCTGGGTCTCCCATGGCTTCGGACTCATGCTCCTCACATTGACTGGGAGTCTGACAGCATTATTAGTTGGGGTTCGAAATGTCAGTTCCGATGTCTTCCCTTACCACCTAAGGTCGTTGCGGTTGCATCAACTGATCTCTCTCCCATACCTACACCCTATTTGGATTTCGCTGACGTGTTCTCCAAACAGGGTGCTGAGGTTCTTCCACCCCATAGGCCGTATGACTGTGCCATAGACCTTATCCCAGGTTCGGTTCCACCTAAAGGCAGAGTTTACCCCCTGTCGATACCTGAGTCGGAGGCCATGTCGACCTATATAAGAGAGAGTTTAGAGAAGGGGTTCATTCGTAAGTCTGTCTCTCCCGCGGGAGCTGGGTTTTTCTTTGTTCGGAAGAAAGAGGGTGATTTGCGTCCCTGCATAGATTACAGGGGTCTCAACGCAATCACAATAAAGAACAAATACCCATTACCTTTAATTTCGGAGCTCTTTGACAGACTAAGAGGAGCTCAAGTTTTTACGAAGTTGGATCTGCGGGGTGCGTATAACTTGGTACGAATTCGAAAGGGTGACAAATGGAAGACCGCTTTTAACACCCGAGACGGTCACTATGAATACCTCGTCATGCCTTTTGGGTTATGTAATGCACCCGCAGTATTTCAGGACTTCGTAAACGATGTGTTCAGGGATTTACTGTTATCCTCAGTAGTGGTGTATCTGGACGACATCCTGATTTTTTCTCCTGATCTGGAGACTCATCGTCAGGATGTCGTTCGTGTCCTTTCCCGTTTAAGGGAGCACTCATTGTTTGCTAAACTCGAGAAATGTGTATTCGAGCAGTCCTCATTGCCTTTTTTGGGTTACATTATCTCACAAGAGGGCCTGGCTATGGATCCTGCGAAGCTCTCTGCTGTCCTGCAATGGTCCGAACCTCATTCCTTGAAGGCGGTGCAACGCTTCTTAGGATTCATAAATTATTACAGGCAGTTCATACCCCATTTTTCTACTTTGGTGGCCCCTTTGGTGGCCTTGACTAAGAAAGGTGCTAATCCCAAAGCCTGGTCTACTGAGACATCTCAGGCTTTTGAGGCAGTAAAAAGACACTTTTCAACTGCACCCGTTCTTCAAAGACCCGATGAGAGTAAGCCCTTCCTCTTGGAGGTTGATGCCTCTTCAGTGGGTGCTGGTGCGGTCTTGTATCAAAAGAACGGTGCAGGTAGAAAAAGGCCGTGTTTCTTCTTTGCGAAAACCTTTTCACCGGCAGAGAGAAACTATACCATTGGGGATAGGGAACTGCTCGCCCTGAGATTAGCCTTGGAGGAGTGGCGTCACTTGCTGGAAGGAGCGAAACATCCTTTCCAGGTCTATACAGACCATAAGAATCTGACGTACTTACAAACCGCTCAGCGTCTGAATCCTCGCCAAGCCCGCTGGTCCTTGTTTTTCTCCCGCTTTCACTTCTCCATCAACTATCTGTCTGGGAGTAAGAATAACAAGGCAGACGCCCTGTCTCGCTCTATGCTTTCTACCCAGGAAGAGATTGACGAACCTCGTCTTATCCTTCCCTCCAGGGTTTTTCATACGCTCTCCCCTGTGACGTTAGACCAAATCCCACCGGGCAAGACCTTTGTTCCGCCTGATCGACAGAATGATATACTGTCATGGGCCCACACCTCAAAGGTGGGTGGGCATTTTGGTATTAGGCGGACACGAGAGTTACTGGAGAGGTGGTATTGGTGGCCACACTTAGCCAGCCACGTCAAGAGATATGTCGGTTCCTGCTACTCGTGTGCTCGCAACCGTCCATTACGGCAGAGACCTGCTGGGCTCTTGCATCCTTTACCAGTGCCAGATAGACCATGGGAGGTGGTAGGCATGGACTTTGTGGGTGATCTTCCATGTTCACAGGGACATAGATTTGTGTGGGTCATTACGGACCATTTCTCCCGGATGGTTCATCTCGTACCGTTATCGAGAATCCCTTCTTCCAAGGTACTAGCCAGACTATTCCTCAAGCATGTCTTTAGGCTTCACGGGATGCCAGATCGTATCATTTGTGATAAAGGCCCGCAATTTACTTCCCGTTTCTGGCGAGATCTTTGTAGCCTTCTGCAAATTGAGTTGAATCTCTCTTCGGCATACCATCCAGAGACCAATGGTTTGGTTGAACGTACCAATCAATCTATGATTATATACCTTCGACACTTTGTTGCTGAGAACCACGATAACTGGTCCTCCCTCCTACCCTGGGCAGAATTTGCCCTTAACAATTCGCTGGCTGAGGCCACTGGGCAGACACCGTTCGTACTCAATAATGGGCAACACCCTAGGGTACCGGTACCGTTTCCCGCTGCTGCACCTCCTCCTCTTGTGGCCGACTGGGCAACTAATGCCAGAGAGGTTTGGGATCGGACTCAAGAGTCGATCCAAGCAGCTAAGGACCGTATGAAGACGGTGTCCGATCGGTTTCGTCGCCCGGCTCCTGTCTTTTCTCCAGGGGACTTTGTGTGGCTCTCTGCAAAACACGTGAGACTTAGAGTGAGCTCTGTCAAATTTGCTCCTCGCTTCCTGGGTCCTTATGAGGTTCTTCGACAGGTAAATCCTGTAGTCTACCAATTGAAGTTACCCGTCCATCTTAGGATTCATGACAAATTCCATGTCTCACTGCTAAAGCCGGCTATTTTACCTCACGCTCGTGAAGTGCACTCTCCTGCCTCTGATTCCTCTCGCTCTAGCTATGAGGTACGAGCCATAGTTGGTTCTAAGATGGTTAGAGGGCGCAGGTTCTTCTTGATAGATTGGGAGGGTTACGGCCCGGAACATCGCTCTTGGGAGCCTGAGGAGGCTGTCCATGCTCCCGACTTAGTTGCCGATTACCTGCGTCGCCGGGAGGGGGGCCCTTGAGGGGGGGGGTACTGTTACGGTTGCTGAGAGCACTGGAGACTATGTCCAGATTTCTTGCTATTGCACATGTGCGAGCGCTGGAGACTAAGTCCAGATTTCTTGCTACTGCACATGTGCGAGCGCTGGAGACTAAGTCCAGATTTCTTGCTACTGCACATGTGCGAGCGCCAGAGACTAAGTCCTATCTTGGAGCCATTGCACATGTGCGGGTGACATCATCGCTGACACGAGGTCACATGTCTCTGACACCTTCTATGCCGATTGGTCGCTGGTCATGTGCTTGTGATGCCTTGCTCGGTGATAGGCCAGCATGATGTCACTCCTGTCGTTCTGGCAGCGGATTGGCTCTGGTGTCCTCCATCTTGGATGAGGCACAGAGTCTATATAAGACCCTGACACACGCCGCATGGCGCTCAGTCCTCTTGGTTCATGCATAAGAGTAGACGCTCTGTGCGCGTTCCTCTAGGCATTCCTCTGTCTATGCTAGGTGAGCGCTACCGGCAGGGTAGCGTTCTTATACCTTACAGCTTCGGCTGCTGTCCGTATCCTTACCTCTTAGGGGAGCGGACATAGGCAGGTGCCTGAGGCACATGGTCTGGCTGGGCCTTGTGGTTCGACTCGTAGGTGGACGTTGCCGCTAGGGTAACGTTCCTTATACTGCGTCTGGCAGTTGTTCGTATCCTCGCACACTAGGGGAGCGAACAGAGGTAGGAGCTTTGTGCGGCTTACGCTGCTGTTCGTCTCTTTTGCACCACTAGAAGAGCGGACCTAGGCAGGTGCCATATCTAGTGGTTCGTGTCCTCGCACACTAGTGGAGCGAACACAGGTAGGAGCTTTGTGCGGCTTACGCTGCTGTTCGTCTCTTTTGCACCACTAGAAGAGCGGACCTAGGTAGGTGCCATTTCGCACACATTGCCTTTGTCTCTGTGATTATTAACAGAGATCATTCCACACTCCCTCCAAGTAAGGGAGGAATTGCTTTACTTACTTATTATATCCTTCTGTGAGTTAACAGAGGTATTGCACTCTGCCATAGTCTGCAGCAGAGTCTTTGCACGGTGGACCCTGACTGTCTGATACCCCTTTAAGTTATTATCAGACAGCCCCCCGTAACACCCAGGATGACACCGGGGTAGGTAGCTAAGTCTTTCCTGATCCCAGCTCTGTTCATCTTGGCTCCTTTTAAAAAACACAGCAAGCAAGGGTTACTCCAAGAGGAGTCTCCCTTTTTTCCAAAAATTGGGCCACACACACACCCCATCACTGGCAGCACTTGTGCCCTAGTTGTACACTTCACAGGTAGATTTGCATGAAGCACATTCAAAAATACGCCATCCTTCACCGTCCCCAGGATGACACCGGGGTAGGTAGCTAAGTCTTTCCTGATCCCAGCTCTGTTCATCTTGGCTCCTTTTAAAAAACACAGCAAGCAAGGGTTACTCCAAGCGGAGTCTCCCTTTTTTCCAAAACTTGGGCCACACACACACCCCATTAGTGGCAGCACTTGTGCCATAGTTGTACACTTCACAGGTAGATTTGCATCAAGCACATTCAAAAATACGCCATCCTTCACCATCCCCAGGATGACACCGGGGTAGGTAGCTAAGTCTTTCCTGATCCCAGCTCTGTTCATCTTGGCTCCTTTTTAAAAACACAGCAAGCAAGGGTTACTCCAAGCGAAGTCTCCCTTTTTTCCAAAAATTGGGCCACACAAACACCCCATCAGTGGCAGAACTTGTGCCCTAGTTGTACACTTCATAGGTAGATTTGCATCAAGCACATTCAAAAATACGCCATCCTTCACCGTCCCCAGGATGACACCGGGGTAGGTAGCTAAGTCTTTCCTGATCCCAGCTCTGTTCATCTTGGCTTCTTTTAAAAAACACAGCAAGCAAGGGTTACGCCAAGCGGAGTCTCCCTTTTTTCCAAAAATTGGGCCACACAGACAGTCACCCCTTCAGTGGCAGCACTTGTGCCCCAGTTGTACACTTCACAAGTACATTTGCATCAAGCACATTCCAAATCCACAAGCATTTACTCTCCCCAGGATGAAACAGGGGTAGTAAATTCCTTGTGGATCCATGACTTGTTCATTTTGATGAACGTTAGTCTGTCCACATTGGCACTGGACAGACGCGTGCGCTTATCTGTCAACACACACCCAGAAGCACTGAAGACACGTTCAGAGACAACGCTGGCAGCTGGACACGACAAAATCTCCAAGGCGTAAATGGAGAGCTCTGGCCATTTTTCAAGATTTGAAGCCCAAAATGAGCAAGGCTCATTTGCAAAGTCATGGCATCGATGTTCATTTGGAGATACTCCTGTATCATCCTCTCCAGCCGTTGACTATGTGTCAGACTTGTTGTCTCTGGTGGCCTTGCAAAGGAGGGTCTAAAAAAATTATGAAAAGATTCCATAAAATTGCTGTTACCAGCACCAGATACGGTGCTACTGGTACGGGTAGACTGTTGAAGATGATGAGACCGTCCCATGTTTGTCAAGTTACAACTGGGAGATTCACTCCCTGCACCTGCACAGTTGTTTGGTGGAAAAGCCGAGCTAAGATCGAGTAACAGCTTCTGCTGATACTCCTGCATACGTGCGTCCCTTTCTATGGCTGGAATTATGTCATAAAATTTGGACTTGTACCAGGGATCTAATAGTGTGGCAAGCCAGTAGTCATCATTACTTCTAATTTTGACAATACGAGGGTCATGTTGAACGTTGTGCAGCAAGAAGACACTCATGTGTCTTGCGCAGCCATGCAGACCAAGTCCACACTGTGTTTGTGGCATAGAGGTGCTAACCGTTCTTTCTTCCTCTGACATCTCCCCCCAACCTCTTTCAACTGAAATTTGACCAAGGTCTCCCTCATCCGCTGGGTCTTCCATGTCCATGGACAATTTGTCCTCCATTTCTTCATGTTCTCCTGCACCTTCCTCAACATTTCGCCTGCTACCATGCGCCCTTGCTGATCCCTGTCCCCCATGGTCCCATGCCTGCCGCGTTGGTGATGATGAACGTCTGGACCTTGGTGATGTTGTTGTGTCTTGCGCATATGAATCCTCCTGTAGTTCCTCCCCTTCCTGTTGTCCCACCCCCTGACTCCGAATAGTGTTTAGTGTGTGCTCCAGCATGTAAATGACTGGAATTGTCATGCTGATAATGGCATTGTCAGCGCTAAACATATTCGTCACCATGTCGAAACTGTGCAGAAGGGTGCATAGGTCCTTGATCTGGGACCACTCCATCAGGGTGATCTGCCCCACCTCTGCATCTCGTTGGCCCAGGCTGTACGTCATGACGTATTGCACCAGGGCTCGACGGTGCTGCCACAGTCGCTGTAACATGTGGAGAGTCGAATTACAGCGTGTCGGCACATCGCATTTCAGGCGATGAACCGGCAGGCCGAAAGACTTCTGGAGCGATGCAAGTCGCTCAGCAGTGGTGGTTGAATGGCAGAAGTGAGCAGACAGTTTTCGTGCCCTGTTCAGAAGGCCATCTAGGCTGGGATACTGTGTTAAAAATTGCTGAACAACAAGGTTCAACACGTGAGCCATACAAGGCACATGTGTCACCTTGCCCAGGCGAAGGGCCGCACCCAGGTTTGCAGCATTGTCGCACACGGCCTTACCAGGCTGCAGGTTGAGTGGAGACAACCATTTATTAAACTCAGTCTCCATAGCTGCCCACAACTCAGCCGCTGTGTGACTCTTGTTTCCAAGATATTTAAGGCTAAAGACCACCTGATGCCATTGCGCTCTGCTGCCAGCATAGTAATGAGGGGTGCGTGATTCCTTCTGCGCAGTTAGAACGCTGGTGGCCTGACCAAGCAGGCTTGGGGCGGAGGTGGAGGACCCAGACGAGGTGGAGGAGGCAGAAGCAGTGGCGGAGCTTGGACAGACAGAAGATTGACACACAAGTCGTGGGGACAGCAAGACTTGTGCAGCAGACCCTTTACCATCTATCACCATAGTTACCCAGTGCCGAGTCAGCGACATGTAACGTCCCTGTCCATACTTACTGGTCCAAGTATTGGTGGTGAAATGCACCCGTTGACACACAGAGTTTCTCAAGGAAGCGGTGATGTTGTGTGCGACATGCTGGTGTAGCGCAGGCACACTTTTCTTAGAGAAGTAGTGGCGACTGGGCATCTGGTACTGGGGCACAGCGACAGACATAAGGTCTCTAAAATCCTGTGTGTCCACCAGGCGGAAAGGCAACATTTCGGTAGCCAAGAGCTTACAGAGGGATAAAGTCAACCTCTTAGCTTTGTCATGGGTCGCAGGAAATGGCCTTTTAAATGTCCACATCTGAGGGACAGAGGTCTGGCTGCTGTGTGTAGACGGTGTTGAGTAGGGTGTCCCTGGAAAAATGCAGGTTTGTGAGGAAAGTGCAGGCGTAGACATGATGTTGCCTTCATCCAACGTTGGTGCTATCGATGTCTGAGAGAGCTGTACACACGCACTTGTTTCCCCTTCCAAACCAACTGACGACCTACCAAGCAAACTGCCTGTTGCGGTTACAGTGGTGGAAGGTGTGCATGTAAAGCCAGGTGTGACAGCTGTCCCGACAGTCCTAGAAGATGAAGAACACACGGATGCACTGGAAGGGGCAGGCGGTGGATGGTTCTCTCCACTAGGCCGCATTGCAGCATGGTGAGCTTCCCACTGGGAAATATGATATATAGTCATGTGACTATTCATGGAAGAAGTTGTCAAACTGCTGAGGTTTTGCCCTCTACTAACAGAATCACGACAAATTTTACAGATCACATAATTTAGGCGATCTTTTGCTATGTCAAAAAAGGACCAGGCTAGGCAAGGCTTAGAGGGCATGCGACCTGCTGATCCACCCCGACTAGTGCTCAGAGGCACAGTAGCGGCTGAGGATGCAGTTGTAGACGTGCTACCAGTGCTCCGACTCTGTCCAGGAAGGCGTAAGGTAACTTCGTTGTCGGTTGCATCCTCCTCCACCGCCTCTGTTGACCTCCTCGAGTGCCTGACTGTGGGTTGACAGTAGGTGGGATCCAGAACTTCCTCATCAATTGTTGTGTTTGCACTCCCCTCACCCTTAGACCGAGCCTCTTCTTGCCCTGACCGAATATTTAAGTTGTCTTCCCAATCTGGTATCTGCGTCTCAACGTCATCAGTATGTTCCTCATTGTCTATTACAACAGGTGTTTCAGTTTGTAAATAAGGGTCAACATTATGCTCAGAAACTTGTTCATCACGGCCTGAATCTGAGTCATAAAGGTTCTGGGCATCACTGCAGACCATTTCCTGGTCTGTACTCACTGTAGCTTGGGAGCAGACCTCTGATTCCCAGGCTATAGTGTGACTGAACAGCTCTACAGACTTAGCCATCTCAGTTCCACCATACTGTGCAGGGCGGATGGAGACTTCAGAGCTGGCAGAAAGCAAGTGTGATTGGGCTGACAACTCAGAGGACTGGTGTTTTTTGGATGCAGTAGTTGAGGTGGCGGAGAGGGCACCTGTTGGACCACTTGAGATCCATTCAAGCATTTTACTTTTTTGGCCATCATCTACCTTTGTTCCAGTTGTTCGTGTCCGTAAAAAAGGGAGCACATCGTATTGTCCACGGTAAGTAGTCGACATCTTACTTTTGCTGGAAGATGGTCTATCTTCAGCAGATGTTAATGGAGCTTTGCCACCTTCCCCACGGACAAACCCTTTTTTTCCTTTTCCAACACGCCTCTTCCCCTTTCCACCAGCATCTGTCATTTTGCCACTCATTTTGATTGCAACAAGATTGTGCACTTAAAATGTGGTAGTAAAAATTGAGAGGTGGTGTAGATTGCAGCTGTGGTCTAGCTATATTAACAGCAGAATAAACAACAATAATTATTCCTGACAATGCAACTACGGCCCTTAAACTGGCAGCATAGTTTGCTAGTATAATGGCTTAGTAACAATGAGTTTGAGTGTGCAATGCAGAGGTGCTGCAAATAGATTTGCACTAGTGGTGCACTAATGGAAGTCCAACAGCCACTTTTAGTATGCCACTAAGTTTACTCAATGTTTGCTATTATAATAGCTTAGGAAAAATGAGTTTGAGTGTGCAATGCAGAGGTTCTGCAAATAGATTTGCACTAGTGGGACACTAATGGAAGTCCAACAGCCACTTTTAGGATGCCACAAAGTTTACTCAGTGTTTGCTAGTATAATGTCTTAGTAACAGTGAGCTTGAGTGTGCAAAGGGCAGGAGGGTACAGTGGCAGGGTTGTGGGTCAGTGTATAGGAAAGGAAGCCTCATTTTCTATCCCTCATAATGGGGAAATGCAGCGAGGAAGTCCCTGACCTTAGCTACACAGTTATCTTCTGTAGCTGTTAAAATCTGTTTCCACGGACCTGACTGTCACCTATGGCTCTGAGCCTGCTGGTATTATTAGCCCTTACAAAGGCTAATAGAAACTTCTATCCCTATTCTGTATAGTGCTGTGTGTAGAGCGTACACAGCAGTATCGGAGACAGGAGCTACGCCAGCGGTGACTGACACCCAGACGCAGAAGGCAGATAATGGCGTGCTGGAGGAAAATGTCCGTTTTTATAATGCAGGGACATGTGACATGGACATCCTATCACACATGCCGTTGCTTCTCTGGCTAAAAGTCCACTTAGCTGTGTGTGTCTGGGATTGGCTGACATGCTGGCCCGCCCCACTACACGCGCGCTTAGGGAAGAAAGACAAGGAAAAAAAAAAATGGTGATCGCCATTATCCCAGCAGCAGTGATCTGAATGCGCTGTTCCCGCACACTATACGCTGAAATTTCATAATAGTGTGAGTCACAGAGTGACTTACACTATTACAGCGGAAAGTCAGCTAGTAATTAGCTTGGCTTTTTGCTGCTAGAACTGTTCTCGAACGTAACTAGAACTATCGAGCTTTAGCAAAAAGCTCGAGTTCTAGTTCGATCTAGAATAGCCCCCAAAATCACTCGAACCGCAAACTGAAGAACCACAAACCGCGAACCGCGCTCAACTCTACTCAGGATAAATTGCACAATACGTTTTATGGTGTATTTTTTCCTGATACCCTTGTGAGAAAAAATGCTACCTGGTTGATATTACACTTTCGTGGTAAAAAAAAAATAAAAATATTTTCATGGCTGAACATTATAAACTTTTGTGAAACCTCCAGGGGTTCAAAGTGCTCAGTAAACATCTAGATTAATTCCATGAGGGGTGTAGTTTCCAAAATGGGGTCATTTGTGGGGGAGCTCCATTGTTTAGGCACCTCAGGGGGTCTCCAAACGCAACATCGCATCCGCTAATGATTCCAGACAATTTTGCTTTAAAAAAATCAAATGATGCTCCTTCTCTTCTGAGTCCTGTCGTGCGCCCAAACAATTGATTTCCACCACATATGAGATATTGGTGTACTCAGGAGAAATTGCACAATTCATTTTATGGTGCATTTTTACCTGATACCCTTGTGAAAATGTTAAATTTTATGGCTAAAGTAACATTTTTGTGTAAAAAAGTACAATTTTCATTTTTTCCTTCTACATTGCTTTGGTTATTGTGAAGCTCCTAACGGGTTAATAAACTTCTTAAATGTGATTTTCAGCAGAGTGAGGGATGCAGATTTTAGAATGGGGTCACTTTTTGGTATTTTCTATTGCCTAGGTTTCTCAAATCACTCTAAATGTGATGTGGTGCCCAAAAATTTTGTTGGAAAAATGAGAAATTGCTGATGAACTTTGAAGCCTTCTAACTTCTTAACGAAAAAAAAAATTGTTTTGAAAACTGCGCATGTGTAAAGTAGACATGTGGGAAATGTTATTTAGTAACTATTTTGTGTGACATATCTCTCAGGTTTATGGGCATAAAATTTCAAATTTTGAAAATTGCGAACTTCTTGCCAAATTTCCGAAATGTTAACAAATAGACGCAAAAAATATCGGCCTAAATTTACCACTGACATGAAGTACAATATGTCACGAATAAACAATGTCAGAATTGCTAGGATCCATTGAAGCGTTCCAGATTTATAACCTCATAAAGTGACACTGGTCAAATTTGCAAAAAATGGCCTGGTCTTTAGGGTGAAAACAGGCTGGGGGCTGAAGGAGTTAATGAAAAATGTGTCACATAAATGTTTAAATTGTGTAGCAAAAACAAAGCACTTAAATCTAAGAGTGTATACTTTGATTTTTTTTTTATTGCCATTGCTTTACAATATATTTAATATTATTCTCAGTTTAGAATTGTAATAAATAATCTGATGAATATCTGACATCCACATGGCTTTCAGCACTTATTGTAAAGCAGCAGGTATGATGTTTGAGATACGTAAATTATGTTTGTATATTAAGAAATAACTTACACAATGTGAACATAGAGCATTTAACAATTACCAAGCATGACAAAGAAGGTAGAATCAATAGGTCGGGTCAAATAATATATCATGTCATTTAATGAAAACCAAATGATAAATGACTTGGTTTGTCACCTCTGTTATTTAATATATAATACAAGCTCACACAAGGTTTCTTAGTAGTTACATAATTCCTTGCATATAAGAAAAGCTTCCATATAAGCTACTCAATCAATATGAATACGTAGAACATATTTCACTTGTATAATATTGGAGTGTCAATGCTGCTAGAGAAGAATATAAATGGTATAGGGTCTCAAATATAATGTGATGTCTAGGTGGAATACATTATAAAATATACCATACACCATATGGAAAAAGGTATTGAGACACTTCTCTTAGCACTTTACAATCATTAACGTGAGCTTCAGGTGGTATTGAAGGAAAATCTTTCTTTCGAAGGAACTGAAATTCAGAGTGAACAAGATTTTGAGACGTTTGTTGCTTTGCTTGTAGGGAATCTGTCAGCAGATTTTCACCACTCAAACTATTTCTATGCGCTAAGTAGCTTTCGCAAAGACCAAGTGCCGCAAAATCTTTAAATGGAAAGTCCGTTTCTCCATTACTGTGAAATCAGCATTTTAATTGATATGCAAAATAGGCTGCAAATATGAAACCTTTGTCACTCCAGTTCTGTTTCCTACTTAGCACTGAACCCTCAGCCCCCAAGCAAAAAAACAGGTCAGAGACTAAGGTATCAGGACCCCTAATGCACCACTCCCTTAGATGGGGAGAACCTTAGATGACCACTTCCATTAACATTATCTTTTTCACCAAAAAATACCAGCAAAAGTTAAAAAATATGGTGTACTTTAGGGGTGAGGCTCAACTGGGAGTGCAATTACAAAGTAAGAGAGAGAATCATTCATTGTTTGCAGACCATTTTCATAATGCAAGAAACAAATAGCACTATTCATCCCTGACATCCTATATTTTAAATGTCGGACTCAAGGATAGTCATGGAAACTAATATAGCTTAAAGAGTAACATTTGTTTTATTTAGTATTCCATAAATCAATAATACACATAAAAATAGGCAACTTTGTAATATATCTTATCAGACAAATTTGCTTCTTTCTCTGCCAGAATTGATCAGTCATTATCAAAAGTCTCAATTCTGAGGTAAAATCTGTTCAGTGAAGACTTTCCCATTTCTGATAGATGGCTGTTGTTACTGATGAGATTCTATGATGACGGGAGGAGGGAAGCTCTAGTTGCAGAGGGAGGAGCTAGAGACAAAGGGAGGAGCTAGAGACAGATCTCTACCCTCTCTTCCCTGTTTCCTTTCTACATAGAATCTGCCATGTCTTATCTCAGTAATGGAAAAGTCTTCACTGAATACAGATTTTAGCTCAGAATTGAGAGTTTTAACAATGACTGATCATAGAAGCACATAGGGTGCGAAACGGCCTTCGTCCTTGGGGGGCCTGCACCCGGCACTCTCTTCCCACTATTTTACCTGCATGTTATATGGAATAAAAGCACTTTCTGGATCTTGGATGGTGTATGCCGTGGTTTTCTACTTTATGGACTTCTGTTCTGGATATCTCCTTTCCTCGTCCACGTGCACCCATTACCATTTCTCCTAAAAGGAGGACTGAGACTGTTCCAAGATATTCAGTGTAAGGTATTGCACGGTAGAGTGCGGAACCGCTTCTGTTTATTACGTTAATTTGGGGAAGGCTGTAGGACCACAGATTTAGCTAGCAGAATTTAAAAGCTGAAACTTAAATCGCTGGCAAGACCACAGAATTCACAATCAGGATTTAGATGCTGAAATGTCAATTGGTTCCAGGAGCACAGATTTATTATGAATTTGCATTTATCTGCATATGCAGCAGCAGCATCGTCCCAAATTTGTAGAAGTCTCAAAATGGCACGGAAACTGCATGTCCGCTTCTTATACTCCGAGTGACATGTGACTAGGGGGCTTTACATGCAGCGACATCACTAGCGATGTCGCTGCCGATCGCACCCACCCCCATCGTTAATGCGTCACGGGCAAATCGCTGCCCGTGGCGAACAATATCGCTAGTCCCCATCACACGGACTTACCTGCCTAGCGATGTTGCTGTGGCCGGCGAACCGCCTCCTTTCTAAGGGGGGTGGTTCATGCGGCGTCACAGCGACGTCACATGGCAGCCATCCAATAAAAGCGGAGGGGCAGAGAGCAGCCGAAAGAATGTGACGCCCACCTCATTGCCGGAGGACGCAGGTAAGGTGTTGTTCTTCGTTCCTGGGGTGTCACACGTAGCGATGTGTGCTGCCTCAAGAACGACCAACAACCTGCATCCAGCACCATCAACGATATTTGGGATTAGAACGACGTGTCACCAATCAACGATAAGGTGAGTATTTTTGATCGTTAGTGGTCGTTCGTATGTTTCACACACAACAACATTGCTAACGAGGACGGATGTGCGTCACAAATTCTGTGACCCCCAACGACATCTTGTTGTTGTCTTTAGGCAGCCAGTGACACAAGGCCTTGTGTCTGAATGTTGTGGATGTTTTCTGCACTTGATTGGCTGCCAGAGCATCCACACATTAAGTTAAGAAAAAAAAAACAAATTAGTCCACTGCTCCTCTGACCTCTCCCTGCCCCCTCCTCGCATCAAACACTTCCCCTTGCTCATCATACAGCACCACTATTCTAGCCAAACTCAAAATAAAGTAGAAGAAAAACATTACTGCAACTGCAAACAGTTACCGAACAAAGCCAAACATTGCCGATTTTTGAGAACACTCCTTAGGCCTTGGAAAAGGAATGTAAATGAGCAAGGCTCATGTTGAATTTGAAATTTGCAAATCGTTTTTGAACAAGTTTGCTCATCTCTAGTCTTAAGCACAACAGAATAAAAAGCATGTAAAAAATGCAGCTGCTTATTTAAATGCTGAACCAAAGCCATTCTGTACTATAAAAAAAAAAAATTGAAACTCTGCTTCAAATTTGCTTCAAATAATGAAATAAAATACAGCCAAAATGCAATAACCATAGAACAATGTTATTGCATAGTTTGGTTCAGACACCTTCAGAAAACGTGCAGAAATAAACACTGTGTACAATGTGTGAACACGAGCTTACAGACACAAAAATCAAGACCTCATGCAGTGAAGATTACATAAAAATAAGAAGGTTATGGCTGCCATAGCTATGAATTAATGAACACTAAGATAACTATATAGGTCTCAATCATCTCAGATAAAGCAGGACAGTCCCGGATTTGGGTCTACACCTTTGATTCCTGGGTGGTCTGCTGAATTACCCTCACTGCCACCATGCCCCACCCTGACATCTCCTACTGCTGGACCATAGAGAATTGGTAAATGGGTGTGGCTAGAGGCATAGTCATAATTTCCACATCATGCTATGTGCATTGTGTGCCCCTATTTCTGTTCTGTAAAATTTAGGAGTTATGTCTAAGGACTCAATCAGATTATAGTATATGGAGCTGTTCACACGTCTGTTTATTTTCACAGACTGCCCAAAATCATGGAGACTTGTCAGATTGTGATTCAGCAAGTCTGTGACAGATGCAAATCTGTGGGTTCATTAAATAATTGGATTGCACTCCGATGCCATCTGTGTGCTGCTGTCTGTTATTCATGGATTGTTTGATATGAGAAGGTTGAGAAACCTTCATACACTAATTTGTTTTTTCATCCGAGAAAAACTGCTGAAGCTCTGAACAAAGTTTGATGTTAAAAATTGACTCTGACCAGACTTTGACGAAACTCTCATAAAAGACACTGATGAGTCTCGGAATGATTTTTGCTTCCGAAAAAAATCACTGTCTTCAGAATGAGCCTTAAGTCAGAGATAATGGAGGCTATAATCACTTAACCACTTCTCTCCTCTCTGCTCTTCACAGAGAAATAATTCACCTATAAAACATGGTAAAACATGGCATCTTAAAATACAAAAACTAGTAAATATAATTTATTTTTATTCATGAGCTACATATTTTTTTCCTAATGTAATTTCAATCATAGACCTCTGGCTTTAGGAAGGTGTGGTATCGGAATTATAACTAGGACAGCGAAACATCTGTAATTGACAGAGCAAGATTAGAATACCTGAAAAATATGAGCAGCACTTGAAGATAATCTCTTCAAGGAGCAGACAGGAGACAAGCATTGAATTAACAACAGGACTGGCTGTAGAGATGGGTGTCATTATCTATCCATCTACAGAATTCTCTCTTGGCATTTGAATGTAAAATAAAATACTTCAGGAAGACAGGAAAATCTCTATCATATAAATGAAATAGGACAAGGCTGGAGCTCTGTTGTTGTTAGACTCTATGGTTATTAAGCATGGGCGGATCAGACCATGTTAGAATAACAAGTGACCGGAAAACTCAGATGTCAATGCTGTGCAAAAACAACTTGAATGACAGAATTACAGAGTTATGAATGTTGAGAATTTTAATATGGTACATTAACCTGTTCACGACCAATTAAACATGGGTGTTTGCTGGGTTTTGTTCAGTGCCGACATTTCTTTAAAGTTGGCGGTTTTGCTGAGTTTGGCACCCCAGAGTACTACGAGCACCAGGATTTCAGTGCAGAACGCTATCTCTGACCTGATAGGCTCAGATTCAGATGATATGATTGCTGTACTATCTTTTAGGTGCCTTGATCAATAGCAATCGGGGCATTTAGATATTTGTGAGAGGTAATGGGCTTCTTCACTCACTCCTCCGGCACCCCCATGTTCAGACTGCATGTTGGGAGTGCTGTCAGTCTTACTGTCTAGATTATGAAGTCATGCTCTCTTACTGTGCACCCCCTCACCCATTAGCCACAGGTAATTTTATTCTCTAGTAGCAGGTTCCTACTTGCCCATACACAGGAGGTTTTCAACCAAGAGAGAGACGTTAGAGTAGGTACCTAGTATACGAGATATGACTTTAGGTGGCTACTGGGCATATATAGAAATGGCCATTTTTGTATGTTAAATGTCTTAATTTTTCCTACATTTCCTTAAGCAGTAATAAATATCTATATTCTTACATTCATGGTTTGCATGCTTTAGCATTTCAGAGTGCAACTGTAATTTTTTCTTATGATCACAGGAAAGCCTAAGGTTATCATGACAGCTGAAGGTCAAATGATGGGTCTGCCACATACCGTAGCCTATTAGGCCCAGCCAGAAGCAGGGTCTAATAGGCAAATTAATAAAGACCATATGAGATTAACCAAAGAGGAAATGTTTATCACAGACCTATTAATAAAAAAAAATAGAACAAATAACTTTATTAGATTAAAACTAGAATACTTAAAACCAAGTAGTTTACATAGCTACCATAGTTATATTTCATACAAATGTCATGTAAGAGTAATAAAAGTTAAAGTCCCACAGAGGGACTAAGTGAAACAAGAACAAAAAAAGTAAACTTTTTTAAAAATAAAATCACAAAATAAAGAACAGAATTTAAAAATATATACATTGTAGGAATAAATACGTATTTTTATGTAAAAACAAAAAAAAACAAAGAAAGTAAACTTATTCACTATTGCTGCATCCAGAACAACTTGGTCTATAAATCTCTCATAATATTTAACCACTTCAGTGAATAGTGTAAAAAAAAAAAATGTGGCCAAAATGATTTTCATTATACTGCAGAAAAAAAAGTTGAATTAAACTTGATCAAAAAGTAAAATGGAAATAAAAATGGCATAGCTGAAAACGTCATCTTGACTTACAGAAAACAAGCTGCCATATAGCTCAGTCAGCTAAAAAATAAAGAATCTTTAGCTCGCGGAATATAGTGTTCAAAAAACAATTATTTTTTCTGTAAATTGTTTTTATTATTTAAAAACAGCAAGAGATAAAAAACAACATAAATGTTGTGCCGCTGTAATCATACTGAGCTGAAAAATAAAGTTGTCTTGTCATTTTTACCACACGGTGAATGCCATAAAAAAATCCTGAATTACTGTTATAGTTCATTCTGTCTCCCAAAAATCTAAATAGAAAATAATTAAAAGTTTATGTCTGATATATGCCCAAAAATGGTAACAATACAATTTTCAACACTTCCCTCCAAAAAAAAAGCCCTCGCAAGCCTCTGTCAGTAGTAAAATTGAAAATTATATCTCTCAAAATATGGCAATGCAAAATCTTTTTTAACCCCTTAACGACCCATGACGTACTAGATACGTCATGGATCGTGTGCCGGTAAGCCCCGCCCCCTGCCGCCGGTCGGCGGCGGCGATCGGCGCACATATCAGCTGTTATTAACAGCTGATATGTGTGCCTGCTAGCCGCGGGTGGAATCGCTTCCACCCGCGGCCATTAACCCCTTACATTTAGCTCTTAAAGTCTTGTATGTATATGGGCGCCGCCATGACAGTGACTTACCCCGCCCCCGCCGGAAGTCACGTGACATGATCACGTGACTTTCGGCGGTTGCCATGGTAGCACAGGGTCATGTGATGACGCCTGTGGCTAACATGAGTCACTTCCTCTCAATGCCGGAATACAGCCGGCATTGAAAGTGAAGCAGCAAATCTGCAGTTCTCAGCTCTGTAGCTGAGATCTGCAGATTGTGCAAAGCGATCGGATTGCTGATCGCAATAGCCCCCTAGGGGGACTAGTAAAATAAAAAAAAAAGTAAAAAAAAAAGTTTTAAAAAATTAAAAAAAAATAAAAAAAACCTAAAAGTTCAAATCACCCCCCTTTCACCCCATTGAAAATTAAAGGGTTAAAAAAATAAAAAATACACACATATTTGGTATCGCCGCGTTCAGAAATGCCCGATCTATCAAAATATAAAATCAATGAATCTGATCAGTAAACAGCGTAGCGGCAAAAAAATTCCAAACGCCAAAATTACGTTTTTTGGTCGCCGCAAATTTTGCGCAAAATGCAATAACAGGCGATCAAAACGTAGCATCTGCGCAAAAATGGTACCGTTAAGAACGTCAGGTCAAGACGCAAAAAATAAGCCATCACTGAGCCTCAGATCCTGAAAAATGAGAACGCTACGGGTTTTGGAAAATGGCGCAAAACGTGCGCCACGTTTTTCGGACAAGCTTGTGAATTTTTTTTAACCCCTTAGATACAAGTAAACCTATACATGTTTGGTGTCTATAAACTCGCACCGACCTGAGGCATCATACCCACACATCAGTTTTACCATATAGTGAACACGGTGAATAAAATATCCCAAAAACTATTGTACAATCCCACTTTTTTTGCAATTTTTCCGCACTTGGAATTTTTTTGCCATTTTCCAGTACACTATATGGTAAAACTTATGGTTTCATTTAAAAGTACAACTCGTCCCGCAAAAAACAAGCCCTAATATGGCAAGATTGATGGAAAAATAAAAAAGTTACGCCTCTCGGAAGAAGGGGAGCAAAAAACAAAAACGCAAAAACGGAAAGTGCCCGGGGGCTGAAGGGGTTAAAGCTTTTCTTTAGAGTGTGATAGTAGTCAAATATAAAAACCCAATATAAGTCTGGGATCTCTGTAATTGCCCCAACTAGAAGAATGCAGTTGTCTTATCACTTATACCGCACAGTGAACGGTGTAAAAAAATAAATGAAACCAATTCTTGACCTACTCTTGATTTGCTCATTCTATGTCCCAAAGATCAGAGTAAAGTGGGCTTTACACGCTGCGACATCGCTAGCGATGTCGTGTGCGATAGCACCTGCCCACGTCGGTGGCGCGTCATGGGGTGATCGCTGCCGTAGCGAACAATATCGCTACGGCAGCGTCACACGCAATTACCTCTTCACTGACATTGCTGTGGCCACCGAACAATCTCTCCTTTAAGGGGGCGGTTCGTTGGGCAACACAGCAGCATCACTAAGCGGCAGCCCAATAGAAGCGGAGGGGCGGAGATGAGCGGCCGGAATATCCCACCCACCTCCTTCCTTCCTCATTGCCGGCGGCCGCAGGTACGATGTTGTTCCTCGTTCCTGCGGTGTCACATGTGCGATGTGTGCTGCCGCAGGAACGTCGAACAACCTGTGTCCTGCAACAGCAACGATATTTGGGATTAGAACGATGTGTCAACAATCAACAATTAGGTGAGTATTTTTGATCGTTAACAGTCGTTCCTGTGTTTCACACGTAATGACCTCACTAACGAGGTCAGATGTGCTTCACGAATTCCGTGACCCCAATGACATCTCGTCAGCGATGTTGTTGCGTGTAAGGTCCCCTTAAGGATCAGGTCACACTTATTCTACCCACTACACTGAGCAGTTACATCAGGGTTTACATGTACATATCTGAAATGCGTGATTCAGACAACATCCCCAATGAAACATTAACCATAATGAGGCATAATGAGACACTGTGGGGTGTGTTTGTCCTATAATCTGGCAGTGTCTGTCCTTTAGATGTTCACAATAATGCGGTCGGTTACGGATTTGTGCACCTTTGAAAAGTCAGACACCACCAATCAGAGGTCAGAATCCATAGTAATTCTGCTACCTCATTATATAATCGTCGAATAGATTAATCGTGGGTTTCATTTGAATCACATCATTGGGAGATTTATATGTACACTCCAATGTAATTGATCAACCTAAAGCACAGGATATATGGGATCCAAAATGTCATGTAAAACGTTCCCAATAAAAGCTTCATGTCATGCCAAAAAAATAAATAAGTGCTCACTGAGGTTCAGCATCTGTCAATGAAAATACAGGGGTTTCCATAGTAACGGTAGCAAAAAAGCTCTGGAAGAGCATCACGGCTCCTCTTTCACCAACTACCAAAAGAAATCCAGCCAACTCTGTCCTCCTAAATCCAACGTGCCTCCTTCTCCATGATCTCCACAGTGTGCCTAAAATGCAGTTAGCATCAACATGTTTGTCTGTATTGTAGTGAGGAGAGACTACTTAATGATTGGGTGCATGTCCCTAGAAGAGGAAGCTGGGCATCATACATGGGCACTACAATGTATGTGCACTACAATGTATAGATCACTACAATAGTATTTTGCAATTTTCACTCACCAACATTCCCTGCTCATTTGTGGAAATCAGACTCAGAGTCAAAATCGTAGATTAGTTCCAGAGAGATGTAATTTCCAAAATGGGGATACCTGAGGGCAGATTCTGCTCCGAGGGGCTTTGCAAATGGAGTCTGCATACTACTCTAGAAAAATCTGAGCTCCAAAAGCTCTCTTTGCCTCAAGAGCCCTGCTGTGTGGTCACACAGCTCTATAAAGTCCCATTTGGGGTATTCAGCATAAATTGTATAAGAAATAAGAAAATTCGTGCCAGTTTTACAGTCATATGAAAACGTTTGGGCACCCCTATTAATGTTAACCTTTCTTCTTTATAACAATTTATCCCATGATGCCACTCTTCATAGGAGATTCAAATAGGAGAACAACTTGCAAGTGGCCACCTTAAATACCTTTTCTCATGATTGGATGCACCTGCCTATGAAGTTCAAAGCTCTATGAGGTTACAAAACCAATTTAGTGCTTTAGTAAGTCAGTAAAAAGTAGTTAGGAGTGTTCAAATCAAGAAATTGACAAGGGTGCCCATACTTTTGCACCGGTCAAATTTTGTTTAAATGCGGATTGCACATTTTCTGTTAGTACAATAAACCTAATTTCAATCCAGAAATATTACTCAGTCCATCAGTTATTATATATATGAAACTGAACTAGCTGTTGCAAAAACCCAAATTGTTATAAAGAAAAAAGGTTAACATTAATAGGGGTGCGCAAACTTTTTCATATGACTGTACCTGTTCACTCTTGTGAAAATGTAAAATCCGGGGCTAAAACAACATTTTACTGGTAGCTATGTAACTATTTTCTCTTTACCACCCAATGGTACAAAATTCCGTGAAGCCTCAGTGATGTCAATATGCTCATCTCCATGGATGATAGAGCGGGTGCTGTATTGGCAGGAAGGGTTAAAAAAAGAGAATTCCAGAATAACATAGAGATGCTATTGCGCCCTAATAATACGGAGATAAGGAATCCTATAAAGATTTTTGACGCCTTTACAAATTTCTATCAAGCCCTATATAATCTGAAGGATGACCCTGACATATCACAACCATCTCAGGATGATATCCAACGGTTCCTAGATAACATTGGCTATCCGCATCTATTTTCTTCTCAGTTGGATACTTTAAATAGACCTTTACTCTTGCAGAAATACAGCAGGTAGTGAAATCCTTTAGGATTAACTTGTTTCCAGGAGCAGATGGGTTATCCTATTTATATTATCAACAATTTATTGATATATTACATAGTTACAAAGTTACTAAGGTTGAAAAAAGACCTAGGTCCATCTAGTTCAACCTTCCTCCACCAGTTCTACATTTGGTCACTAAGTCATTTATAACCAACAATGTTTTGTGTGCTGAGGAAATCATCCAGCCCTTTTTTAAAAGCTGTTATAGTATCTGCCATTACTACCGCTTGTGGTAGGGCATTCCACAGTCTGACTGCTCTAACTGTAAAGAACCCTTTCCTATTTAGCTGTCGGAATCGCTTTTCTTCCACTCGCAGTGAGTGTCCCCTGGTCCTTAGTATTGTCTTTGGAAGAAATAAGTCATGTGCCAGTCCTTTATATTGATCACACATGTATTTATATATATAAATAAGATCTCCTCTGAGACGTCTTTTTTCTAAGCTAAACATATCTAACTTTTTCAACCTGTCATCATATGGGAGGTCTTCCATTCCTTGTAGTAGTCTAGTTAGCCGCCTTTGAACTGACTCTAACTTCTGAATGTTCTTTTTAAAATGTGGAGCCCAATACTGGATCCCATATTCCAGATGTGGCCTTACAAGTGATTTATAGAGGGGTAACAATACGTTGGGATCACGGGATCTAATCTCTCTTTTTATACACCCTAGAATCTTGTTTGCTTTTGCAGCTGCTGCTTGACATTGAGTGCTGCTGCTCAGCTTATTTGTAATGAGAATACCCAAGTCCTTCTCCTGTTCTGTAGTCCCAAGTTTACTTCCATTTAATGTATACGCAGTTATAAGATTACTCCGTCCTAGGTGCATTTCTTTACATTTATCAACATTAAATCTCATTTGCCAAGGATCTGCCCATTCTGATATCTTAACCAGATCTTTTTGTAATATTGTACTATCAAGGTTAGTTTTTAATATCCTACATAGTTTGGTGTAATCAGCAAAGATTGACACTTTACTATCAATCCCATCCACAAGGTCATTAATAAAGAGATTAAAAAGATATGGTCCTAGCACAGATCCCTGCGGCACCCCACTGCTGACTATAGCCCATTTAGAGAACATACCATTTATGACTACTCTTTGTTTCCTATCTTTTATTGTGACAGAAATTACCTACTTATTAAAAACTTTCTTTATTCATATGCATTAAAAACCAAAACAAAAACATAAACCAAATGTGGACTAAAAAATTCCTAAGGTAGCATAGACAATACCATGAGCCCAATTTGAAATTACTGAGGCCCTTAAATGTCAAAAACAGATACCTCGGCAGATTAGGAGGCAAAAAGAAGGGGGGGGGTTGGTAAAAATTCACTTTCCTCTCACCCTAATTCAATATATCACTGCCTGTCAATGGAGTACATCCTAATGTAAACGATGCCCCCATTCCTCGGCGGCTCTCCCTTATCTGACCCTCACTTTCTACGTGTTAGGTCACCAGGGTCTCACGTGAAAAATATTTATCACTTAGGGTTCATAGACAAAATATAACCACTACCACTTATAAATTCAGTGCACTCAAAAGATCCTAACCTAGATAGCAGACACTTATATAGACACATTAACCATGTCTTATAGAAAAGGAACTATATACTATGATAAATATCCCTTTCTAGTTTATTTCTCTGCTATTCTAGGAAGTGCTCTGCAACTGTATTATATCAAAAATCGTGTCAACAGAGTTTTCACCCAACCTAGAAAACGGATACTCCAATAGTGACATTAGACCATATCTCGTATAGTACAGGGGGTTGTTTATAATAATAAATGTCCCTAATCAGCTTTCCTCTACCTAGCAATGGAGCACACCCTCAGTTTTTTGGTGCCCCCATTCCTCGGCGGCTCTCCCTTCTGTACCCTAAAACTCCCTCTCAATTCATTTGGGATTAAGGTTTCAAGATATGGAGTAATTAGTTCCAAGTCACTTATCTGTCATTCTAGGAATTGCTCTGGGAACATATCATTTTCATGTCAGCATTTATTCCTATTTTATCTCGACGCGTTCGTTTCTCTCCGCCCCGATTGTGGATGGAGTTCATCAGGAGATTTTTGTCAAACAGCACAATGGCTTCCTATAAAAAAGTATGTTAAAGTCAAGATTTTTTATTTTGCAATGAAATAATCAAAAAACAAATTGGCTCCTAATCACGGGCCAATTCACCCCATCTTAGTGCATCACGTTAGTTGCCCACCCACAGTCCAAGAGACTACACAACACAAATGAAGCTGCTCTTACCTTAGATGTGTCACCTTCAAGAATCAAAGTGGTATAATACAAGGAGGACAAGCAGCAGGGGTTTAAATAGGGATAAACCTTCCCCTTAAGGTCATGTGACATTTTACTGTCTTTCTATTGGTGGGCAGCTTATTTACAACTATAAGTTACTATCCGCTTCCAGAATGCATATAAAGAATCCCTTTATGTTTTTAGGGCTGGCGCTAGTCCAAGGATCACATCCTGATCCGGGGGTATAGTATACAGGACAGAATAGCGTATTTCGCTATCCGGAAGTGTTAGTGGAACGCACAATGCGTTCCACGCCTCTGAACCGGGTACTGATCAATCTGACAGCGCAGGCGTGCGACGCACAGCACATCCTACATCGCACGCCTGGGGTCGGTTCATAGATGATATACTAATTCTATGGACCGGCCCAGAGACTTGTTTGAGGAGTTTGTTAAAGAGCTTAATAAAAATAAATTGGGTCTATTTTTTACATTAGAGGTCCGAGAGAACGATCTACCCTTTTTGGATGTGGTGTTAAGTAAGGACGAACAGGGACTGATACAAACGAAAGTCCACAGGAAGCCTACAGCATCAAATAACTTGCTTCACTGGATAAGTCATCATCCAGTACCTCTGAAAAGAGGAATCCCAAAAGGCCAATATTTAAGACTACGCAGAAATTGCTCTTCAAATGATGTTTTTCATAAACAAGCAAAAGATTTACAGAAAAGATTTTCAGAAAGAGGTTACCCCCCTTTTATCCTGACCAAGGCGTATAAAGAAGCGGCTGAGAGGGATAGACAAGATCTGTTGATTCCTAGGGGAAAAGAAATGTCCGACTCAATGGTACGACTTATTGGTACCTTTGACAACTGTAGTAGGGAAGTTCTATCTATTTTTGAGAAACACTGGGGTATCTTGAGGGCCGACCCTAGTTTAGAAAAATACATTGCACCTAGACCATCAGTGACTTTTAAAAAAGGGAGAGCATTGAGGGATCGATTAATCCACAGCTTTTATGAAGCCCCGAAAGCCACAGGAACATGGCTAGAAAGGAAAGTGATGGGGACGTATAAATGTGGCCATTGCAAATTTTGCAAATGGATCATACAGAGCAAAGAAGTGACAAGTGCAAGCACTGGAAAAACTTACCAGGTACGGGAATTTGCTAATTGCAACTCCGAAGGAGAAATCTACCTGATCACATGTAATTGCCCTAAGAATTACATAGGGAAGACGAAAAGAGAACTACGCAAACGATTAGGTGAACATCTGGGAGATATCCGGAACATCAGGGATACCCCAGTATCTAGATATGTACGTATGGTCCATGGTGGAGATCTGCATAGTATAAACTTTAGAGTAATCGAGCAGGTGTCACCGTCACCTAGAAAGGGAGATTGGAATAAGATTCTACTTCAAAAAGAATGTAAGTGGATCTATCAGTTCAAATCAGTTCACCCTGATGGGTTGAATGAACAATTGACCTTCAATTGCTTTTTATGAACCAAGTAGGAGAAAGACGTTTTTGCTTTTTGGTATAGCTAGTGTCATTGGTTCTTTATTTGCCTGCATGGGATGTATTGATCTAAAATTGGTCACCCCGTTCTTTAACAATAATTTTTTTGCCCTAAAGGGGCTGTTTTGACCCCAACTATAAGTGTGCATCGTGGGAGTGCCCTGCACATAGTCCAGGATACTTTACATAGGATTGAATGTTCTAAACAATATAATAAAACTAATGGTATTTACCTGAAAAATCCTTTTAAAAGAAATATAGGCTTGGTATCTGTCTAATGGACATCTCTGGCCAAACATAATAAAACAACTAATTCTGTGTTCTCCTGGCTGGAGCCTACATGCTCTAAAAACGCATAAATTTATTCTGTGGACGTGGAGGAAAAAGGACGCTGCTGCGATTGAATAAGATCGCAGCAAGGCATTGTAATCTAAGTCCCTATTTGGCATATCTGCGCATGCCTGGCCTTAAGAAACGCCCCATGTAGTCAGCCGATGTAAGGGGATCAGAGCGCAGGCGTGCAATGTAGGATGTGCTGTGCGTCGCACGCCTGCACTGTCAGATTGATCAGTACCCGGTTCAGAGGCGTGGAACGCATTGTGCGTTCCACTAACACTTCCAGATATTTGGCATAACTGCGCATGCGTGGCCTTAAGAAACGCCCCATGTAGTCAGCCGATGTAAGAGGATCAGAGCGCAGGCGTGCGATGTAGGATGTGCTGTGCGTCGCACGCCTGCGCTGTCAGATTGATCAGTACCCGGTTCAGAGGCGTGGAACTCATTGTGCGTTCCACTAACACTTCCGGATAGCGAAATACGCTATTCTGTCCTGTATACTATACCCCCGGATCAGGATGTGATCCTTGGACTAGCGCCAGCCCTAAAAACATAAAGGGATTCTTTATATGCATTCTGGAAGCGGATAGTAACTTATAGTTGTAAATAAGCTGCCCACCAATAGAAAGACAGTAAAATGTCACATGACCTTAAGGGGAGGGTTTATCCCTATTTAAACCCCTGCTGCTTGTCCTCCTTGTATTATACCACTTTGATTCTTGAAGGTGACACATCTAAGGTAAGAGCAGTTTCATTTGTGTTGTGTAGTCTCTTGGACTGTGGGTGGGCAACTAACGTGATGCACTAAGATGGGGTGAATTGGCCCGTGATTAGGAGCCAATTTGTTTTTTGATTATTTCATTGCAAAATAAAAAATCTTGACTTTAACATACTTTTTTATAGGAAGCCATTGTGCTGTTCGACAAAAATCTCCTAATGAACTCCATCCACAATCGGGGCGGAGAGAAACGAACGCGTCGAGATAAAATAGGAATAAATGCTGACATGAAAATGATATGTTCCCAGAGCAATTCCTAGAATGACAGATAAGTGACTTGGAACTAATTACTCCATATCTTGAAACCTTAATCCCAAATGAATTGAGAGGGAGTTTTAGGTACAGAAGGGAGAGCCGCCGAGGAATGGGGGCACCAAAAAACTGAGGGTGTGCTCCATTGCTAGGTAGAGGAAAGCTGATTAGGGACATTTATTATTATAAACAACCCCCTGTACTATACGAGATATGGTCTAATGTCACTATTGGAGTATCTGTTTTCTAGGTTGGGTGAAAACTCTGTTGACACGATTTTTGATATAATACAGTTGCAGAGCACTTCCTAGAATAGCAGAGAAATAAACTAGAAAGGGATATTTATCATTGTATATAGTTCCTTTTCTATAAGACATGGTTAATGTGTCTATATAAGTGTCTGCTATCTAGGTTAGGATCTTTTGAGTGCACTGAATTTATAAGTGGTAGTGGTTATATTTTGTCTATGAACCCTAAGTGATAAATATTTTTCACGTGAGACCCTGGTGACCTAACACGTAGAAAGTGAGGGTCAGATAAGGGAGAGCCGCCGAGGAATGGGGGCATCGTTTACATTAGGATGTACTCCATTGACATGCAGTGATATATTGAATTAGGGTGAGAGGAAAGGGAATTTTTACCAACCCCCCCCTCCCTTCTTTTTGCCTCCTAATCTAACGAGGTATCTGTTTTTGACATTTGAGGGCCTCAGTAATTTCAAATTGAGCTCATGGTATTTTCTATGCTACCTTAGGAATTTTTTAGTCCACATTTGGTTTATGTTTTTGTTTTGGTTTTTAATGCATATGAATAAAGAAAGTTTTTAATAAGTAGGTAATTTCTGTCACAACACTTGTTAATTTCTTACCTATTGCTTATACAAATTCTCTGAATAACTTCCTATCTTTTAGCCAATTCCTTACCCAGTTGCATATAGTTTCCCCTAGTCCATGCTTCTGGAGCTTTAGTATAAGGCTTTTATGTGGTACAGTATCAAATGCCTTTGCAACGTCCAAATAAATCACATCAGCTGCATTACCAATATCCAGGTTTGCACTTACCCCCTCATAGAACCCCAACAGGTTGGATAGACACGACTTATCTTTCATGAATCCATTCTGTCTGTCAGTTATTATATTATTTTCTGCAACATACTTTTGCATGTCATCCCTTAAAATGCCCTCAAAAACTTTGCATGCTACTGATGTCAGGCTTACTGGACGGCAGTCGCCTGGATCTATCCTCTTACCTGTCTTAAATATCGGTACCACATCAGCAATCCTCCAATCGTGCGGCACCAACCCTGTTACAATCGAGTCTAAAAAAGTGAGATACAGTGGTCTTTCAATTACAGAGCTCAATTCCCTCAATATTTGTGGATGAATGCCATCTGGCCCTGGGGATTTGTCAATGTTTAAATTTACTCAGACATAGTCGTACTTCTTCTTGTGTTAAACTAATTATATCGGGTGGTGAACTTTGATTTTTCACTTGTTGAATGATCCCTGGTACAGTCAGTTCCTTGGTGAACACAGATGAGAAATGCCTATTTAATATCTCAGTCTTTTGTTTGTCCTCTATAACTAATTTGTTATTATATTTTAAGGGGCCAATACTATCCTTTGTTTTCCTTTTGGCATTAATGTATTTATAAAAGATTTTGGGATTTATTTTAATGTCATTGGAGATTTTTGTTTCAGTAGCTAGTTTTGCTTGTTTGATTTCTTTTTTGCATTTCCTATTGATATCTTTATACTCCTGAAATGCAATTTCTGTATTCTCAGCCTTCAAGATTTTAAACGCCCTTTGTTTTTGTTTTATTAAACTTTGTACAGTCTTATTTATCCATAGTGGTTTCTTTTTATTCCGGGACATTTTATTACCAGAGGGTATACATTTTTTACAGAACTCTAGCAGTATATCCTTAAACTTTCCCCATTTATGTTCAGTATCCCCAGTTACCATGACTTTGTCCCAATCTACACATTTAAGCTCTTCCCTTAATTTGTTGAAATCAGCTTTCCTAAAATTCCAGGTTTTAGCATTTCCCCTTTGAAATGTTCTATTGAATATTACGTTGAAGCTTACCATATTATGATCGCTGGTTCCCAAGTGCTCCCGGACCTGTAGATCTGAAATTGTATCCGGTCTATTTGACAGGACCAGATCTAGCAAATTATCTCCCCTCGTCAGTTCATCTACCATCTGAGAGAGGAAATGGTCTTGAATGGTAGATAAGAATTTACAGCTTTTTGCACAACCAGAAGATTCTATGTCCCACTGTATGTCTGGATAGTTGAAATCCCCCATAATAAGAACCCGATTATTATTATTATTATTATTATTATTAGCTGCCTTTTCAATTTGTTCCAGCATTTCACCCTCTATTTGTTCAGGTATGTTAGGACGCTTATAGCAAACTCCAGTTAGCATTTTTCCATTATTCCCCTCCCCATGTACATTTACCCATACTGACTCTACATTGTTGCAGTTCCTCCCAATGTCATCATTCAACACAGGTTT